>NC_046226.1:29400802-30000802 GCF_009819885.2 Catharus ustulatus
TTTTCTGAAAAAAAATGTGTTTCATGAAAACTAGTAGAGAATGTAATGGGGAATAACAAAGGTAGGTCTATGTATTTATTCCAATTCTATTAATTTTGAAAAAGGGCA
Source organism: Catharus ustulatus (assembly GCF_009819885.2). Classification (NCBI taxonomy): domain Eukaryota; kingdom Metazoa; phylum Chordata; class Aves; order Passeriformes; family Turdidae; genus Catharus; species Catharus ustulatus. Next base: position 29,400,911 of record NC_046226.1, read on the forward strand.
AATGTGAGTTGATTACCATCTAGGAGGGTGAAAAAGTAGTCTGTCTTCTTGCTACACAAGGGCACAACAGAATACAGCAAAGCAGAAGGATGTGTCACATTCACTGGTTCTATGCAACTCACTTGTCCTGTGCTTGTGTCTGAGAACTGGTGACAATGATTTAGTTTAGCAATCCTTCTTGTGAATACAAGGATAATGTTACCAAGTGATAAGTGGTGTAGGTTTTAAGACAATCAAGATGCCAAAATCTGCCATAACAGTCACCGATATGTGTGAAACAAATCTTCTCAGGCAAAAGAAAAGGCTGAATGTCCCTGTTTTGTCTTTGTTTAAGTAACTTCATTTCAGGAGACCTGCCTGACCTTAGAAGAGGAGTACCCTAAGTGTCAGAAGGGTATAATGTCATATATAAGCCAATTGGTAGCTAACTCTGAAAATGGAGATCCAGTTTTTTTCTCCACAGGCTAGTATAATTATGTTTGCTGTTTCTGTTTCATGCTACATTTTGTTTTAAAATATTTGGTATTTAAAATTCTGCATATCCTAATCCACTACCCTGAAATCATTTATCATTTGGTTGAGGAAGTATATAATCCAGTTGTGGTTCTTGGTGGTGGCGTCATATGGCAATTCAAGCAGTGAGAATTTGTATGACTTTCTGTATATTAAACAATTCTTTAATATTGATTCTGTTTGTGGTGTATTAACTGTTATCCTTGCTTGGTAAAGGAAGTGTGCTAAGCACATGGTTACTGTCTTAAATCAACAAGGCAATTTTAGAGTCACATGAAGCTGTTGAAACCTACCACTCAGTAGTTTGTCTGCCAGATTAATCATTTTTATTGTTCCTTCTGGAGATGTCTCTCTTCCTTTGTGCAAAATATTTCCAGCAGGCAGGCTTATAGTGAGAACTTATGACACTCCTAGGGTATGATTATGTGACTGTCACAGTTATTATTGTGCCCTACATGTTAGTAACATAGTTCAGGGTTTCAGAACTATTTTTTTAAATTTGGATTGCAGACTTTTTCTTAAGCATTTTATATTTCATGGTGCATTTTCTCTCAAAATGTTCCTGCTACAGAAAAGTACTGTGAGACTACTGAGTGAGTTTTGATGTCATTGGAATTCAATTAAATGTCAGTAGTAAAAATAAAATCAAAGAACTATAGAATGCTACTACTCAACAAGAATGAGCATTTTATTTAGTTCTTTTTATTTTTATAAAATTTTATAAATTTATAACTTGAAACTATATAAACTAAGAAAAAGGATACACAAGAGAACTGGATGTTTTCAAAGCTCTTACTATACATCAGGGGACATTAGCTTGTAATCTCGATACATAAATGAATAGAAATAAAATGATAGTATTATCTTTGCTGATGTTGCATTCAATGCTGCAAAGTAGATCAAGAAACCTTCATGTTACTGAGGATATTATGATGATAAAGATAGCTTTAAGCAAAATATTAGGATAATCAGATTTCATATTTGTATCTTTGAAACAATATGAAGTTGTATTTCAGTTTTTTAATATATTTTCCTAAATAAGAGTTTTCCTTAATAAGAGTTCTTTGTTACTTAATATGAGCTCTTTATAAAGTTAGTTTATGGGGGTAGGGGGGAAGAGTTAACACTAATATTTTTACTCTAATATATTGAAAAAAAGTAAATATCACTTTAAAATTAGCTGCTTGTTTTCTCTTCTAAAAGCTTCCTTGGCAATGTGTCACATTCCAGACTTTTTGAAATGCTATAATAGCCTTACCTGGCTTCAGCTATTCTTGGCACAATACATTATTCCTCTTTCAGTAGCTAGAGGATGTAACACACATCATTGAAACATTTCACTTTCTGCTGTGCATGCTAATTTTAAATTCAGATTGGAGCTTTGAGAATTTTGAGCTTGATAACATAAAATGTAAACAGAAGAGGGCCATAGTTGAGAACCTCTTTTTACATGACAGTTGATGGAAATATCAGCGATATTTTTGCTAGCCTTTTTGTCTGTTTATGTGAACATTTTAATTGTACACATATCTGCAAGACAATATAGCTCGAAATAATTTGCATCCAGTTTGTATAAAGTGATTTAATTTGCAATTTTCCTTCGTTTCAATTCAAGGAGTTGGTGTCCTATAATACTGTCTTCAAACTTTCTATTACCACACAAACACATGTAAGCATGAGCAGTTGCAGGCTGTGAGATGTAGAGAAGATTGAAGAAGCAGTAACAGTGTGATTTTACAAAAGTCACAGGGCTCCAAAAGTATACCATACAGATAGTTTGCAAAAAGAAGAAAATATTTTACTTTTGATTATAATGCTTCAAAGAACAAGTGTATTTTCACTGAATTCTTAGTCATACCCTGTCAATAAACTAACCTCACAGAAATTTATTCTGAATTTTAAAAAGTGTTTTTAGATGTCTTGTTATAATCATTTTACCCTCTAAAATTCAGTTACAGTAATTTCACGATTATACAGTAATTTCACGATTATAAGCCGCACCATTTTGACTAAAATTTTGGTCCACACCCGAAGTGCAACTTATAATCAGATGCGGCTTATATATGGACAAAGAACAAAAAGTTGCTGTTTCAGTTTGGAGGACAGGTGTCTACTGAGAAAGGCAGGAGCTTCTCTTTGAAATGGAGAATGTAAACCCCCTCCCTCCAAATTATTATAATTTTGAAATCAAGCAGCTCTCAGGCAAAGATATGGGAATTAGGTATAACAGTTCTTTTCTAGGGAAATTAAAATAGAAATACAGTACTACAAAGAAACAAACTCCAAGCCCTGACAAAGTCAGAGTACAACCTGACACCCTGTCAGGCAGGGTGTTGGTAGCAGTCCCATTGAATGGTGGCTGCATCCTCCTGTGATTCAGTTGAAGCAGTGCTCCTGCAGAAGGTGCAGTTTCCCTCTGGGGGTCCAGTGGTGATGTGGAGAAATCCGGTTTTCCTCTGGAGTCCAGTGGAGAAAGGGGCTCCCTTAGTGTCCCAAAACCTCTGTTTTTATCTTGGTAAGAAATGTTGGACTCTTCCCCCTGGCTGGAGCAACTTCCAATGGGATGAAGTAATTTTATCAGTCACACATTGGGACTCAATGGCCATTAGCAGAAAATGACTCGTGGAGGAAGGATGAGTTGTGAAAAGATAAAGAACAATGCCCTACCTGGTTTCAATGGGTGGGCCATTAGCAGAATATCTGCTGCAGAGATAAGGATCACTGCCCCCACCCTCAACAGATGGTGATAGAATAGATACTTTTTATCACACTCTGTGTTGTAACATGCAGCTTATAATCAGGTGAGGCTTATGTATGGACAAAGAATGAAAAGTTGCTGGCACCCGGAAGTGCGGCTTATACTCAGTGCGGCTTATAATCATGAAATTACTTTTCCTCCCAATCACTTGTTGTACAGTGAAAAAGGGGAAATTTTGAAACAAAGGCTGTTCCTAATCAGACTGCCTTACTTACTGGGAGCCAATTTGATTGCATGTGACCAATGCATTAATTTCATCATTATTGTAGATCATCAAGACAAGTAATGGAGTGCCATCACTAAGAATAATTTTAAGTGAGAAATTGAATTATTTTTTGCTCCCAACATCAGTGGGCCTAGTAGAGTTACTGGCATCCATGGGTTTATATGTCTGCTCTTGCTATATGCATTTCTCTACATCATGTTCAAACAAAACTCCTGAAGAAAAACACTAATTCCAATTTTAGCTGAACATTCATATTTCTGTATACAAATATTAAAAAAAAAAATCTTTAATTTATGTGTTTCAGCAAAGCTCAAGTGAGTATAAAAAGGACAGGTCGGTGAATGAGCTGGCAAGTATATCACTTCTATCTGCAGATTTGTATGTCACTCAATATTATTACAGGCTAACCATAAAATTCACGGAAGCTTGGTGTGGTTTGGTGGACAATATGCTTTGAAGGTGCTAAACTGCTCTGTACTGGTGACCAAAATTAATGTAGAAAACAGTAACAGTTGAAGTGATGAATTCCAGCCTAAGTGAGCAACTCTATAAATATAGTAACTAAAAGACATATTTATGTTTATATTTTCCCAGACTGAAAACTTAGAGGATAGAAATCTATTACAGAAAACCTGTCAAAGGGATAGGGTCTCTAAAGTTTCCAGCTTTGCTTTTATTTGAATTCCAGTGAAATAAATGGAGATTTTTGCTGAAGTGAAAGCCTTGGCAAGAAAGCTATGACCTCCAGGAAAAGTGAGGATTTATTCTGTAAAATTTGAATGGTATGGTTGAAGTTCAATCTACTTTCATCAGCACTTAAAGTGGGGAGTACTAATTTGGAATTAATCACTAATTGGAATTATTTACCATGTCAATCAATCCTGCTCAAAATTAATGTTAATAGATGGACACTCCTCACTAGGGTAAACTTCAGATAGACATACTAAGGATAAGATTTTAAAAGAGTTTATGTTATATATATACACATATATATATATATATATATACATATATATATATATATATATATATATATATATATATATATATATATGTAGGAAGGCATGCTCCAGAAAAGAAACATTTTCCAGAATCACACATTACTGTAATAAATTGACAATATGATAACTTACATTTTTGTTAAAACCAATTAAGTGTTGCCATTTCAGTTTAGGCATATCTGTCCTTAGTGCTGTACATATAAAAATCACTGAGAAAACCCTGATGATTGTACTTCTATAAAACTCCACTTCCAGTTCTTACAAAAAGTCGTTAAGCATCCAACAGCAATAATGTGTTTTACTATGTACTCTCCTACTAAGCATTTTTCCAATACTACATTTAATATTTTCTTCCTTCAAAATAAAGAAACATTATCATGGGCGTGCCCTAAAATGCTTCTATACTTATTGTTAAAGTATTGAATACATACAACAGATGTCATCCTAATATGGCATTGTTCTGGAAAGACATCTTCCCCAATTCTCTTGTCTTTAACATAAGATAAACTGATTGATCTAATTTTCTTTTTCACTTCCAATATCAGTAACAGAATAAAAGGATGTTCTTTAATACAAAGAAGGTGAGTTTGCAAGGTTTTATCATTTATAAGAATGCTTTGTAGGACAGGAAATGACCTGGTTGGCTAATATTTACCTTTTAATTTGAAGAAATACAGCTGTATGTGTCTTTCAACTACTTGTCCATTTCCACACACTCTCAAAATACATCTGCTTGATTTCATAATGAGTATAATAGGATATATTTTAAGAATCAAATATACCCTCTGTTTCTAAGTTTTGATCTTATCTGATTGATAGAACAAGCACCTAGCACAGTAAGATGCCACACAGATTTGTGAGCTGTAGAGTAGGCTAAAAAAAAAAAAGGCAATATATGCTTCCAGTGTGTATATATATTTGTATATGTTTATGGTTTTTGCAGAGAACACCTTCCTGGACTGCACATCATTATATCAAAGCCAAAATGTTGTGTTCCCCCTGCACATATATTTCAAACTTAATGAATTGTAATTTTGACACATTTTTTTTAATCAGAATTTTTCTGTCTAGCTCACTTGAAATAAGAATTCAGTTTCTGAAGAAGTGTTCAGAAAACTGGAACTGTCTTAGGAGGGTAAGTTAACACCTCCCATATCCTCCCTCAAGGAAGCAGCAAAGAGATAATTTTGGATACACACTCTGGATTTTGTTTAGAAATGTAGGATGAACTGTAAATAACTTTAATATCAGTGTTTCTGAAAATGATTGAATACTACTTCAATTGAAAGCTGCATTACCACTTTTTTAAAGTTGCACCATGTTGTGATCACTGATTATTACAAACGATCCTGACTCCTGAACCATTTGCTGCAGTGTATTGCTGTGTCATAACTGTGCTGTTTAGGGTAGAGACAGCAAAAGTCAAGCAAGTCAACCTAAGCCTGTTGAGTCTGACAATTTCTTCTATCTGCAGAAAAAACAAAACAAAACAAAGGCTTGTGTCACTGACACTTACAACTCTAGAAATTTATTCCACCTTGGAGACTTCCTCATCATTTTTTCCAGATGGATTAAAAGACAAGTTTCCTTAGTGTAAGGTCCAAATGTAAGGCTATGACCATACAGTCTAGGGCAGATACATTTTGAAGGCTTAATTTACAGAGCTTGAAATTAATGCCCATTTTGACATATGTCTCTTAGCAAGCAAGCATAAATCTCAGAGAAGCACAGTGTCAGAATACTGTCAGCTTAGGTTTTACAGTTGTTTTCATTTGACTTAGTTCAAAGGAGAGCACATGCATGAAAAGCTTTCTCCTACATTACCAGAGATTAGTCAGAACTCTGCCATTCATTGTGGCAAAACTTGAACTGTTTTGGACAAAATTATTTTATATCACAGTCTACATACACCTATTAATAATATCAAATATTAGGCATGAAGTTGAAATAGCTCTGGAAATATTAAGAAAGATGAAGAGATTTGAAAATGCAAGTACTGTATGAAAGAAGGTGAAAGTCAATTGATTGCTAATAAAATGTTGAATAAAGTCCTGGTTACACAGCAGCTCTTCATTGTAATAGAGCATTTGCAACAGTGAAGCAATTGGTAAACACCCTCTTTGTTAATGGTGTGGCTTGGGAGGAAAAAAATTCTGAAAAAAATAAAGTCTCTCCATGTGAAAGACCCTCCTTGAAGTACATGAAGCTACTCTCACTGTTCAAGCCAATCTGGTTTTTTCAGGTGATTTTATTGTAATATAAACTCCAATGGAATGAATATTAATGGATTGAAAGAGCCTGATAAGTTATACAGTATAGAAAAAAAATCTATTTTTTGGTTTCGTAAGTATTGTAAGTCTCAAAAACCACTGCTCTCCATACATCCATCAGTGCTACTGAGGTTAAAAAGGACTCCCTGTATCAGTATAATATGGGCCTACTTGAGAAAAACATAATAAAACTGAAAGTGTTATCACTTTGCTTACTGGTTTTGCAGTAGTGCCCATGTTGTATAATGTGTTCTGCCCACAGATAAGGCATTGTACGCTGGTACTTGTCTCAATGAGGTGAGTGGAATTTACAATTCAGTGGGACTTTTCAGAGTTCAAAGTAAAGGACAAAGGCATGTGTAAAGAGACATATGAAAGAAAATATCACTGAGTGCACATTATTCCTTCTAGGCCCTATTCCATAATCAATTTGAATAAGTTAATTGATGTAGATACAGTTCAGCCTGGCAGAGATGATAATCTTAATTAGGAAAAATGGTCACACTGCAGGGATGTAGACTGCAACTGGAGGTGCACTTGAAATAAAGCTCTGATGTTATCAGTTGCGGAAATTGTTTCTAGCTCCTGCATATAAGGCTCATTTATCAAAGCCCCAAATGTTCTGACAGTTTGCGATGTACAAGTCACCTCTAAGGCAATACTCTGAGGCCTTGTTGAGGAAATGCTGCTATTCCTGCCTGTATGCTTTCCTATATAGAAAAATCTAGACCCCAACCCACATACCCAGCCCCAGGTTTGGGTGTGTAAGATGTCAAATTTATCAAATGTGGCTAACTTAGAGGTATATCCCTTATATTTAGGCACCATCAGGCAGTTTTGTATGCCAGCCTATGACTGGTGTTTGAAAACATTAAATTTCTTTCTGACTTCGTTAGTACTCATTTCTCCATTTTCCCTATGTAGCAGTGGAAATAATTCCTTGATAACCTTGTTTTGATGACATTGTTCTGATAAAATCACCTTTGTCAAAAGGACAGTTCCTGCCTACTCACCACATTTTTGAAATACATCTATACAACCAAAATATTACAAAGTTTTAATGATTATATGTTCAAAAATTTATCAATAGATGTCACTTGTGTGATATAACACCACTTAAAAATTTTAAAAGACCTGACAATTTTAAGCACCTACAATAAAGCCAGAGAATGGAAATTACATTACTTGGCCTTTATGTAATTCTGTATTCTGCTTTAGGGGTTTACATATATCACTTCTATCACTGTGGTGGTGAAGTACGAGCACTTCTCCATTTCAGACGGAATAATAGTCATGTTGCTAAAATTGTGTTTTTACCCTATTCCACCAAATGAAAAAATTCAAAAATCTGCTCACAAGGTGTTCCTATCTGGATCTGTGAGGGAGGCAGTTAGAACATTTCCACCAGAAAGTAATCAAGGAGCAAGTACAAAAGAAGAGTGAAAAACCTTATGGTTTGCTGTACTCCTAGCAGTAAGTTCTGGGAGCATGGTAATACACGTACTAGCATTGATGTAGCCTAAGTAATGAGTAAAACCCAGCTATTTCTAGCAGAATTGTTTAAAATTAATTGGGAAAAAAGAGCACACAACCACTTCAAAGAAAAAAAAAAAGAAGCAAAATTACATTAATTTTGCTTCCAACTGGTATTTCTGAAATGCATTAAGAATTTTTGCACTATAACACAACCATCAAATTTTAAATGCTTGGTAGAATAATAATTTCTTGGGAGAGAAGTGTGATGGATATTGGAGTGCAATAATGTGAAAAGAAAAAAAACTTGACTTATTTTAGAAGAATTAAGTCAGTTTTCACTTTCACTTTGTATTCAGTAATGTTAGTGTATAACTTAGCACATGCATATGTGTGTATATATATATATTTATTTGAAAAGCTAAATTTCTGCTGCTTTCCATCAGGAACCACTAGCCAACAAAATTCTTTCATTTCCCTCATCTTCTTGATCACAACATTTTTAAAAACTATTTTCCTATACAGAGGAAGCCTGAGTAATTAACATGTTCTGGAAAACATGGATTTAAACTCTTAGTTTTGCTGCTGGTAGGGCAGTCCGCTTGTCCAATTTTTTTATATAAAAGATGGCTATCAACTTTACTACATCCTTGCATTCTCTAATTAAGTCTTTTAATGCATGAGCTTGCTAACCCTGAGGCTCAAGGGTCAGGAGCATGCTTCAAGGCAACAGTAGTGCCTCACTGTAAATCTGGTAACCCGCTTTAGTTCTGTGCTGCATTCCCAAATGCACACTTGCTGGTAACTGATTTTTTTCAGCTTAATTTTGCACATCTCTAGATTAGCACCCTTCATGACTTCCTCTGGGAGGTTTTTCCTCAAGTCCTTTAGTCAGTCATTTTTCATGGTACCTGATCTAAATTTTCCTTGTCATTTTCATTTACCTCTTTCATATTTTATAGCATTTTCTCTCTTTGACTACTTGATAATATGAAAGAAATTGAACAGCTGCTCTCACTAAACAAAAGTGAATGCAGGTTCAATGATGAAAAAAATAAGAAATTATCTCTTTTCTTCTTCACATGCATTAATAATTCCCACACAAAAAACAGAGTAAGCTTCCATTAAGTCATATATGTGAACTGATTACAGCTTGGTCTCAGACAAATAGCAGAAAGTCCTTCAGAGGTATACACATTCATTTGAGGAAATAAGAATACAAACTTAATCCAAAAAGTACAAAGCCTGTCCTCTAAGAATGTCTTGTAGTTTCATTCCCTGAGATTTGCTTATGACTGAAAGGGTCTAAGTTTCTCCATAACCACATATAGTCTTATGTCTCTCCCATGTGTAAAGGATCTGCTAGGATAGTACTAGTCACTACTTTCAGAATTAACATAGGAAAGCATCTTTGCTGGTTCACAATTATACAAAATATTGCATTGACTCAATCAAATTGTGTTTTACAAGGCAATTCAGTTAAACTAGTGAAAACTTATCTGGAAGAGGGCACGCCAATTTTCAGTAATTCTTTCCTGATTCAGAGCAGGATTTTAAAACATCCATATAAAAGAAAATATAAAAATATATTTGGTAATAATTTGATGTAAACCAAACTAAAAATCATGTTTCTGCTTTTTCCATCCAAGGTCAACAAGTTGACTCAAGGCACAAGAGATTTCAGACCTAGAGTGTAAGACTCAACAGTAACCTGATTTGGGAACAAGATGTGCTGCTTGTTTTGTGAGCCACTTTTCAGTCTTAAGATCTAGTTTGAAAGGTACCTAGGAAATTACAGACTGAAATAGGCTCTTCATTTTTGGAAACACCCATTAAACTCATGTCTAGTGCTTTTGAGATTACACTAGACATCTATCTACATCTTTGGACACCTAAATAATCTTTACAAATCCAGCCTTTAGGCTGGGATTTCATTACTCTTTCTGGTTTTGAAGCAAAAAGTAAATTAGAGTGCCACTTCCTCAGGCACCTTGTCCTCCCTCTTCTCATCTGAAGTTTACAGCCTTTTCCAGTCTTATAGCAAAGCTAATAAAGCTTGGAGGCATCATTTCCAAAATTAAATTTAAAAATTGCTAAAAAATGTTCCAAGTACAGTAAATAAGGGGTATTTTGACACAGGCTCTGTCAATGTGCAGTTTGCCCTCAGACAGCTTTATCATCACAGGTGAGGTAGCATGCTGCAGCACACGTGGCAGGATTTCTTGAAACAAATTGTTAATTCAATGCTTATTCCTAAGTTTCCTGTTTATAAAAGATCCACCCAGTAGAAGTTCCATAGCAAACCTGTCATTAACAGATTCCTGATAATGTGATTTCTTTATTTGCCAAAAAAAAATTATATGAGATAGATATTTTCTGTCCATAGTATTTTTTAAATGTTTCCTTATTTGTGCATTTTATACACTGTCTGGTTACTTTTTATTATTTTATTCAAAAGGGACCTGATCCAAGCCAATAGATGTGAAGGAAATTACTCTGATGAGCTTTGGAATATCACCTTAGAAATTATATAGCAGAATTTTGTTGAGCTATAATTAGTCAGTTGTCCTTTTTAGTGAGCTGTTTCACAGTCTTTTACAGTTGATTTTGTACAGCCCTTGTCAAAGATTGTTAACCTATGATATGATCTCTTCTAAATACAGGTTAGTACATAGCCCTCAGAGGCTCATTGCATGCCTCTAGGGGTTAGACACTTAATGGTATCCTATCAACATCAGTGAAAATAAATGCAGAATGTGCCTCATCAAGTACTGAATCACAAAATCATATTTTTTGAGGTTGGAAGGGAGCTCTTGAGACTATGTAGAGCAATTCCATTATTCAAGCAAGGACCACCAAAGATTTTGCTGAACTTCAAAAGATCCTATCTGCTCAGTTCTCCAGCCTGTGTATGACCCTCTGAATGGTAGCACACCTATCTAGTATATTATAGCCATTTCTCCAGGTTTTGTATCAAACCTGATCAGGATGAGCCCTTCCCCATCACCCGTGTCATTAATGAAGATGTTAAATAGTATTGGTGCCAGTGTTTGATCCCTGGAGTATGCTGTAGTGATTGACCTCCAGCTGGTCCCCCTCTAACCCTTCTCCAGGCTAAAGAGCCCCAGGTCTCTCAGTCTGTCTTCCTGTGGAAGGTGCTGCAGTCCCTTAACCCACTCTGTAACCCTTCCCTTGGCCCTGTCCAGGGGCTCCACTTCTGCCTGGTACTGAGGAGCTCAGCCCTGGACACAGATGAGTACCAGGGTAGCATCACCTCTCTCCACTTGCTGGCAGCGCTCCTAATTACAGCTCAGGACCTTCCTTGACCTGCTTTGTCATGAGGGCGCATTTTTGGCTCCTACTTAACTTGTTTTGCACCAGATTCTCCAAGTCTTTTTGTACAAAACTGCTTTCCAGCCAGTTGGCCCCATAAGGCACTGTTACAGGAGGTTATTTCTCCCGAGGTGCAGAACTTCGTATATTTTTCTGTTGTTTAGAGGGAAGAGTCCAAAAATCTGGGCTTCTGATGACCAGGGAGGTGATTCTGCTTTTTCCCCTAGTCCAGCCTCTTAGGATCCTGATTTCCACTATCCCTGCATGCGACAGTCAAAGGATGTCTCTGAATTCCACATCCCTGACCACTCCTTCCCTGTTTCTAAGTATCAGGTGCACCACTCCTTATTAATTCCTGGATCACTTGTGTCAGAAAACTGTTGCCAGTGCAGTTCAAAAATCTCCTAGTTTGGTTTTCCTTGCTATATTGTCTTTCTAGCAGATGTCAGTCCGAGTGACATGTCAGGCATAAGAACCAGCAACTGGGAATATGAGACTTCTTCATGTAGTCTGACAAAGATCTCAACTACTCCTTTCCTATTAGGAACAATCTATGTTGATCTACCCACCAGTTCCCAGCACAGCAACTCTCAGCTCATCACTCATCACAAGGTAGAGCTCCACACATTCCAACTTGCTTCTCACACATAGGACAACTCCCTCTGGCATTCCCAGCCTGTGGTTCTTAAGGAGCCTTCATTTGTGTTTTTCAGCACTCTGTTTTGTCATCTGCCCCACCACATCTCCACGGTTTTAATGAGGTCATAATCCTGTAGCTGCACATAGACTCCTAGTTCTTTGTTTTCCAGACAATGTGCATTAGTGTACAGGCATTTCAGGGGGCACTCAAGTGTGCTGAGTTCCCATGAAGAGAATAAGAAATTCCCTGACAAGATTGTGGCACAAGCACTTATTTATTTACATCCTTGTGCTTCTGGCAATCCCACTTCAGCCTCGTGTTTTGATTGCTATGTCCCTTCTGTTCGCAGCACCTCAGTTCCTTTGCCTACCCTCTCCTCCACTTAGTATCATGAAGGAAAGGATCAGCAAATATTGTTATGCTCTTTTCCAGATAATTTTAACTAGTTAACCTCCTGTGAACATCAGCAGAAAGTACAATTTTTAATAAAGAAGTTTGCTTTTTTAATATATAAATTTGGCACACTTAAAACATTACTTCATTGCTCTTCATTGGCAGAAAGGTTCAGGGGCTGGAGCTCTTAAGTCTTGATAAAGTTGTTAGTCATGTTCTTAAATAAATCTTTTAGGAAAACTAAGGTTTTACTCAAAATGTATTGCAGTATTTGACTCACTAATACATTTTCAGTCTATTTTCAGACTTGGATTCACACATTTGTTAGGAAAATCTGATTGGTGTAGTTACTATTAATAAATTACAAACTTTAATTCTGTACTATTGCTTGAGTTATAGCCCTCCCAAATGCCACTGTGGTCTTTTCTTGGGGTCTGTCATGTTGAGATAAAACTTTTAATGGCGCAGTTTTCCTCCCTAGTGCTATTTCCCTTCTTAGTGTTGTAATTCATTATTGCTGCAATTGTATTATCACTTTTTTTGTATACATTTTGAAATATCTAAATTTGATGAGCTGAAGGCATTTAATTCTAATCAGTAAACTAGGATTAAAAATTGAAATTCAGTAGAAAAAAACAGAATTTGAAGTGTAAAACAAAAATCCATTTAAAATTACATTTAATATTGGATTTAATTGTTTCTTATTGTTTTGTTATAAGCAAAATTTTAAAAAATTGAATTTGTCAATGTATGACAAAATCTCAGATTTACCAGGAAATTAGAATATTCTAGAATATTTTAAATTTGTTTTTTCCTTCCAAGAAAAAAAGATAAGCTTTATTTAATCTTAACCATTCTAGAGGCAGCATTCCAGTATATAGGCATATACACATATGTAGTATTTACTGAAGAAGAAGCTGTAAAGAAGGAAAACTGACTAAATACAACTCAAATATCTTTAGAAGCTTGAACTGAGGTCCTCTGTATGACATGCAAATTGCCAACATAATTCAAGCCACATGATACAGGAGAAGACGCAGTCCTCTGATACTTTAGAATTTCCTCTACGCAGCAGTATAGCTGTCTTGGTAACTTTGACAGCCTCAAATTAAGTACATACTTAGAAGGAAATCTGCACAAAGCAGCACAAAGATCATGGGCATGTTTAGGCTAGCCAGAAAGAGAACCCAAATCAAAGAGCATTTTTTCAGTCTCATAGAGGAACATATTTTCTGTTGCCTCACTTTAGATCTGAATGAATATGTGTGTCACAATTTCAACTACTTCCAGAAGCTATTCACTTGTCAAAATCTTGTCTCATAGAGCTCTCAAGAAATCTATCACCTACTTTCTGATGCTCTGTCTGTAATGTAGTAACATAGGCATTAAAACACCTGTTTCAGTGCCTGTTGGAATTTGAAAGTTCATCCACGTTCTAAGGAAATATCACTAACTAGCGCAATAAGTGAGCATTCTAGGGTAGGAACTGCCCTGCTGTATTTAGCATTAAAAGTTATTATGTAAGGTGTTCAAGGACACTAATATCCAATTCTTACTTCTCTCCCTAGTGGTTGCTTTACTTACTGTATTTTTTTCCTCTGACCCAGCAAGCATTTAATTATACTGTGCAAAATAGAGCAACTTCAAAAGAAATTTAAAATACCTTTCCCTAGTACCTTTTGCCATCATATGGTGGCTAATAGTTGCCTAAAAAAAAAATAAAAAGCAGAGTATGATACAAAACCTAGATTTTTACAAATTGTCTGAGTCCATTAACTGTTAATTTATAAAATAAAGAATAAATTTAATCTTACTTCTTGTTCTCTTTTTAGGCAGAAATAGATGCAATTTTCAAATGAGTTCCATATGAGAGAAAATGGAATATGCAATTCAGATCATAGGGGCCACACATCAGAGAAAAAGCAAGCTTTTGGGGTGTACACCTGAAGGCAAAAATATGGGCACATGAGAAACTCTTGGCCAAAATCTAGAATCTAGAGAACCTAAAATATAAAATCAACAAAACACAAACATCTTCAGAAAGAAGTAAATAAGATTTGCAGAATTTAAACAGATTCAGTGCTAATTATCTGTAAAGTGACTATTTGGGTGGTTAGATATTTGCATGTATTTGAGCCAACTACTAAAACACAAAGTACATGTAAAGTAATGTTTAAAGTAAAGGCATGAAAGACGCTAGTCCACACTCACTTTTCTGTAAGTAGAAGTGCTAATTCTGATCTACAGCTCCCCAGCAGTATGATTTAATTTGTTACTTGGTTTAAAATGGTACTCCACACTGAGATTAGATGTCCTTTGTGGGCATTGGTAAAAATGTAGTAAGACTGAGTTATCACTGTAAAAATTGTATAGGCTTGGTAGATGAGAAACAGTCAGAGTAGATGGTGGGAGCAGAGTACTCAGGGTAGCACAAAAAGAGAATCGTTATGGTGATGCATTATCTGTGGGTAGAAAAAATATGACTACAGAGACAATTTGCTCAGCATGAACATGAACAGCTTAAGGAAGAACAGCAGAATGAAAGCAACTTCTTTTGAAAAAAATAAAAAGTCCCTTTGGGGTGTTTGAGATTTCATAGTATTGTTTGTTTGTTCCTCAGTGGACTAATAATTTCTTCAGACTTTTGTATTTTTTTATAGAAAAATACAGTTATATCATTTTTAGGTAAAACCACAGAGTTTAGGTTATCTTTCTTTTCCAAGTCTTAGCTAAAATGATAAACTAAACAAGGAAAACTTTGAAAGAGTACACTTAGATAAAATGATTGCTTACCATTTTTAGCTCTACTTTTTTTTCCCCCAAATTTTCTCAAATCTTTAGTATTCAAGCTTTGTAAATCAAGCCTAAGCACGATAAGATGTGGTTTTAAACCCAATTTGTGGACTGGTTTTCTGATTTTGATTACTTTGATATGCTCCTCCCCCCCAAATGTAACAAGTAGAGATGAAAGTTGTGTAATGTGATTCTGGAAAATATTTACTTCTGGGAGAAGACAAGAAAATGGAGGTACATTATTAAATTGAACGAATAGTTAGATTAAGCAGAAAAGATACTTTTGCATGCACTTTTTGTTATGGCACATGAGAACAGACTTTCAAAAACCTCTGGAGTGAAACTACTATGTTTCTTGAAAACTAAAAATGTCTAAGGTCAACCACACAAACCAGAGCTTCAAGATAACCACCTCCCTTTGAAAACATGTCTTCATACATAATATTTAGCTGTTTCATGTGTGGATAGAAAGAAGCTGGAAAGAGGTATGGGGGATGAGAGGAATTGGTCTCCAGAAGGAATGAAGAACCGGACATTTTACTCAGATTGATGAAAGCAAAGAAAGTGATCATTTTCAAACTCATGCTCCTTTTTATTATTTTTATTTTTTTGTTTTCTTTTTAAATTTTATCTGAGATGAAGGAAATATTTTATCTGACATTAATGCTTTTAGTCTTATGGTTATTTTGGGGGGAGTAACAAGACCAAGTTTGCAAGGGTTTCTATTTTTCTTTGTCTTAGGAATTATATCGTAGAAAGATCTCTCATATGTTTTCATAGTTTAGAGTGCATCAAAAGATGACTCAGGGATATATATGACACTACTGTCCTGTAAAAAACGTTTTAAAGAGGAACAAGCATATTTTAGTGCTGCAATAAAAAGGGATGCTAATAATCATACTCACAGTAAAGTTATTATCTAAATCACCACCACTCTTTAAAACTTGTAAAATACAATAAAAGCTGAATATTTTTCTCATCATAAACTGGAATTCAAAGCTGAGACCAACTACCACTCCACTAAAGACCCTTTTCCTTGATATAATGGCTATAGGCAGTGAGCATTAAAATGTCCAGCATCTCAGGGTTGACACATCAGATGTCTCCTTGTTGTGTTGAAACAATTTGTGTAAAAGTGTTTATTTAGAGTAAGACAGATGTACTGTGCATAGTTTGGACTTAATATTGTCTTATTATGATGAAGAGATTTTGCTTGTTGTTGTACAATATTTTTTAATCTTTATTTTGTCACATACACTCCTCTCATAAGCAAATGTCTGTTGTGCACAGTACAGTAAAAACATCAAATTGAAAACAAATAGTTACAGCTAGCAAATGTTACAGCTAGCAAAAGACTCTCTAGGAATAAAACTGTTATGTTCAATGCAAAATAATCTTAATTTAAAAAAAATAGAGAACAAAGAGGAGAGTTGGAACCTTGTAAGAAACAGACCCTTGGGAATAGAATATGAGAGATGATATAGGCTTATGATTTTCATTAAGAGATAAATCTGATGAAGGTTTAGGAACAAGACATCATCAGAACTGTAAAGGAGACTGATAAATCCTTGCCCTAATCTGCTTCCTGAAAACATGCAAGAAATTAATGACTATAGGAATGGAGTAATGGAAATAGGATTAAATGTAACAGCACAGTATCCTCAATGGTGCACATTTAAGAGTTAAACCAAGAATTTGTCATTAACTGGAAGATCATCAGCCAGAAGTGAATGAAAAAGAAGTTATCCTCATAAGTGGATCAGAAGATGTCACAAAGAGAAACCAGCTGAGAGAAAGGTAAGTGTCATTCATATGCAGGAAGATATGATTCCAGTACAAAACCCTGAAATATTAGTATCACTCTGCACATCACTTCTCTGAAATACAGGCAACTACTCTGATCACTCCTATTAAAAGGAGCAAAACTTCAATCTGTGTGGGTAAAGGTGAGTGCTGCTGGGATAACCAAAGGAATAGAAAGTCTTAAGAGAAGGCTGCTATTTGTAAATACAAAAGAGAGTTAAACAGCAAGGGGGAAGAGATAAAGAATATTAAAAGAAACGATAAGGAATTTGAACTGCTCATGAAGACATTAAGTCCTACCACTGAAATGCTTTCACCTGTCAGTGTGGTATTTTGGCTTTTCATCGCAGCTAGCAGAGAAAAAACCCAGCTATAAGATGATTGCTATTTCAGTCAAGACCAGTAAAAGTGGTTGGGGAGACTCAGTCCTATCCAAAGTGATACATTTCTTCAGCCTTAAGACAATATAGGGTTCCAATTCAGTTTTGAATAGATTTCTGTCTCATGTCTCTTAGCAAAGACAAAGGTCCTGATCAGCACCCATCCTTCATTGTTTTGACCACCTCTTTTCAGAAAATCATTCCCTTTTTTTAGGGCAGAATATTTACACACTCCTTGCCAAGTTTCTTCTGAAATTACTTCCACCATCTTATTTCAGTAGCTTAATGTGCTGAGATAATAAACTTGGTCTTCTGAAACATGAAGTACATTTATGATGCTAGGGAAAATTATTGATCAAAGGATTGAAGTAAATGAAAAGGTATGATGAAACAGTGGCAATTTTGCAGGTTCCTATGAAAATGAGAGACCTGAGTATTGAAATACCAAAACAAACATCCAAATTTGTACTAACATGGGTATAATGGGCTAGCAGAAGTGCAGCATTTATAGCAAATATGCAGTAGTAGAATTTCTATAGCAAGCATCCAGTAGTAGAGAAATTTCTAAACCAAAAATATCACAGATAAAAAAGGTCAACAAATCCACAAGATCATCTCTTTTGTAAAAAATGGCACTTGACCATGCAGGTACTAAAAAGCCAAACAGAGAGTAATGTATTTCTGTTCATTTCACTTTTGAATTATGCATTTCTGACTTTTTAGTATCTCATTTAAAAAGCACATTTATAATTGATAGGAAAAGTTTGATTATTTTCCTGTGCTATCATATACTTTAAAATAATTGAGCCTAGAGGTGCAGAAGGCAGCTGCATTCTTCCTAATTGGGTTCATCTGAACTTTTTACAATCTACTCTGAGAAAATTTAATTGATAATTAACAGCACTTCAGTTCATCTACTCGTGAGGCTTTAAAAATACATGAAAAGCTGACAACTCATTGACTGAATGAAAAACAGTGTACACAATTAAATATAAAGAAAATCTTGATTGCCTAAATCAAAGCTTACTGTGTAAGGCAGATGAATGAAATCTGTAACATAAAGACTTCTTTTAATGTCCAAATTGGTTTTTAAATAGCAAATATGTTAACTCTCAAAATATTCAGTGCCTCACCATGTTTCCCTCCCAGAGACCAAAGGGGAGCTGGCCATTCATTATCGCAGGTCAGAGGGTTTTTTCTGTGAATCACAGCTTTCAACTACTGACTTCTGACACTAGGAAGTAATAAATGTTGTAACATTTAGCACACAAAATTCAGGCAGAGATTCTTCAAGAGATGTGCCCCTTTTTACCAAATTCACTGAATTGGAGACATCCCAATATACTTTGCATCAGAGAAGTTAGTGGATTTATTCCAATGTTGATAATAATTCATGCATCTCTTGCCTATCTTGTGAAGATAAGTCCCTTTAGAGCCCCAAGAGGTAAGTTTAGCAACATTTAATCCCTATTTCCCATCTAGATAATCTAAGGTACAAAAAAACTGCAACATGCTTGCTGCAGTCAGTATCTGAACTGAAAATAGCAATAAAATTATTTTTAGTTCAAATTTTAGCTGCAACACCATGTGTTTTCTTTATGTGCAAAAAGGAAAGAAGCATGTAATGACATTGAATATGTAAGGGAAATGCAATATATATATAGGTGTGTGTATATATATATATAACACAATTTGAAATTCAAATAAATATATGTGCTCCCCAGGTTCATCTACAGGGAAGATGATGATAATTTTATATAACCATGCCCCACTCTTATGAGTCTTTTTCAAGACATTTATTTTTCTCTCACCATAATAAGTAAACTCTAAAGTTGGAAGGATATTGGGAAGAGACAGTAGCTGAATGAAAAGTCCCAGCCAACCATAGATAGTATAAAATAATAAACACAGGTACATGCTTCACAGATGTAAATTTTTACTTCAGTGGGAAAAGGGTCAACACAAGAATTCCCAAAACTCCCTTTTGAATACCATCAGAGAATCATGCAAGCAAGGAAGCCATAAATCCTGTGGTGAAGAGACAGGAAGGTTTCCATATTTCTGTTAAAAGTGAGAAAATAATAAATCCTGAATTGGAAAGTAAACTTGCTCATTCCAGTGGGGTTGCCAATTCATCTCTGACTCTTAGGGCAACTCTAGATTTTTGGAAATTGAGGTGGAACATTTGGGAGAGCCACAAGGTTGGCAGGATTATCAGCCTCTCAATACATATACAATTGTGTGTGTGTTTACACATCCCTTTGCAAATCCCGGTGCAAATTCTCCAGAACAAGTCAAATTGCATGAACTAGCAATACCACTGTCATGAACAGCTTAAGCAGGTCATGAACAGGCAAATAAACCAGAAAATATCTTCTCCTTTCTACTTTTCTTAGTATAATTCTACTGTATATCTTTTCAAACTTAGAAAAATGCAAATCAGTTGTAAGTACAAATAATTTTTAAAAAATTGATGATGGACTAGTGAAGTAAACAGAAAAAAATGACATATATCACGCTTAAGAAGTCTAATTATCTTTTTTTTTTTTTTTCCTGGAAGCTAGTTACAGAAAAATGTAGCAATTGCTAATAGAGAAAAAAAAAATAAAACTTCACCTGAATTACACAAAGATACTGAGGCCGCTCCTACACATAAATCTCACAAGCAGAATTCTGTGACTAAGGATATCTGGCATAAAGATTCAGTGTGTTCAGCTCCCTCAGTCTGAGACCCTGGTCCCAAGTCTTAAGCCAATACAGAAATATTTTGCCCAAATAATCAGGGCTTGTCACAGCAAATGTCTCCTGTGTTCCAAAAGAGCAAAACAATATGTTGAGGATGATAAAAGGATGGAAGAGATTTAGAACAGACTCTAGATTCCTTCTGTATTTTTACTAGAGCTAGTGAGATGTAGGTCAGATCTTTACTACATGAGAAAGCTGAATATAAGTTTAAATGAAGACTTAGGAACACAGATAGTCCTTAAAAAAAAAAAACATGGACTGTTGAGGAACAATGACAGGAGATGTAAGTATTCTTGTGAACTATTTGCAGAGCAATTTCAGTATCTGGCTATTGTTAGTAATTATTTTTACTGGGATTGGCAAAAACAATAAAAAATATCATACAAGGGATTAAGTATTGAAGATTAATTCAGTAATGGCTTTGGTTCTTATTTTCAAGTTTCATGCTTCTGTGAAACAAGAAAAATATGCTTCTACTATTACTCATCCAAACTCTCCTTAGAACAGGAACAGGTGGGGTTTTTTATTGTGTTCTTTTCCCTTACTTCAGAGAGATGATTTGGGTGAGATTAATTAGATTTCTTTTGCTGTTTATTTAAATTATCAATGTTCCCTGCCAGAGAAGGAAAGCTACTTCAGATACCTAGGGGAACATCAGATGTGTTTAGAAGACTCAAGGCAAATTATTTATTCATCTTAACCAAATTTCAGTGATATGTAGTGAAGAGATTTTTTTGTCTCAAAATCTCTTACAGAACTATGTGCTTATGCATATGTCTCTCTGTTATGGATAAATGCAAGAATGAAAACTTAGAGCAATTTAAAATCAGGATTAAGGACAAAAGCAGTCTCTACATCTCTCAACAAACCAATTAAATTGCAACTCCTTAGCAGAATAACACAATGTTTGAAATGAACAGCTCTTTCTAAAGAAGTGCAAATATCATTCTCCCTGATTATAGACACTGTAGCTGAGTAGGGATAAGAGATGTTGTAAATCCATTAGTGAAGCGCTGCTTGCCTTCATTTCAGTTTAATATTTCTTAAAGCTATAAAATTGTATTATGTTAATGTAATGTACAGTCCAAGTGATAAAGGCAGCTAATGTGATTACTACTCACTGTGCTATAAACCTTTCAGCAAAGCTACAGATAAATTGGTATTCAACTGTTTCTCATGATGACAGTGTTATACAGAGCAGATCACACGTTGAAAGCATCATCTGGTTGTTAGGAGGTTTTTACATGCTAGAATGCTTATGCAGATACTAGAACTGACCTTCAAAGCAGTACCTCACTTATTTGGTGGTAAGCAAGGCCTAGTGACCAGAGGTCCTTATTTAAACTATGTATGCAAAGGACAAACCTAGCATGATGTCACTATTGTGATTATTTTCTTTCAGAAAAATTATCATTTCAGATCACAGAAATGTCAATTTTGCTGGTATTAGTGCTCTCCTCCTCATCTTGCTTTCAAAATAAGCAGCAGTTTACTGAAAATTATGAAGAATCTCTCAAATTTCTTGTAATCATGTGACAGCCATGTCTTTCAGTTATTCACCTTACACATTTTGAAGTGACAATTTTACCTCACTGTGTAAGTTTACATTGCAATTCTATTGGACAATTCGCAACAAAATTCTGACTGCCAATCAGAAGTATTAAGTTGAGAACAGTTAGAACAAAATTCTGAGTTTGTGGTCAAGGCACTATTTCACTGAAGTTTGGAATTCAAAGACTTTTCTGGTAGGACAGATTTGTGCATTTCCTTTCAAAAAATTTGAACTAGATAAGAAGAGACAGTAAAATTACATTCAGAAGACAAATAACCAAACAGTCGTCCATCTGACATGGCCTTTCCTTGTCATACATCTGTTGCAATATTCAGTGTAGTCACTGAGCACATGTGTCTTCCACTGGCTATTACTCCTTCTTTCAAGTACTTCTGAAAGAAGAAACAATTATTTGTATTCAAAAATATGGTAATGCATAAGCACTGACTTCCCTTTTGCTTGCTTCTAAATGTCTGTACTTTGATGTTTAGAAGTAGCTCATTCTACACGAGAATATCAGCAGAACAGGACTAGGCAAATTACTGCACGTGTTTATACCCTGCCACACCCTGTCTTTGTTGTCCAGAATGGAACCCATGCTGGGAGACATTCACCCAGCTTTCCTGAAGCCAGCAAGCTTAATGGCCAAAAGCAGTAACTGAGGAAGAGTAAACTGGTTAAAACATGATGATAAAGCAGGGGAGGAATCAGGTTTGCTTCAGCCCAGGAAAGGGAAGGTGCCAGGTGGTATATAACAACCTCGAGATGCCTGTGAGGTGTTATCACAAAACCTGAGTCAGTCTCTTCTCAATGGTTCATGGCAGGAGTATGAGAGGATTTAAAGGAATTGCTTCTTCCTCAGGACTGTCAAGCAGTGTAGCATATTGCCCGTACAGTTGTGAAGTGTCTGGTGTTGAAGGTTTTCAAGACATGATGTTTAAAGTGCTGAGAAACTTTGTCTGACCTTGTGGCTTCTTTAAATATGGCAGCACTTAAGGTCCCTCCCAGGTTGTCTTATTCTGTATTACTGTGATTCTATTTTTCACAATAGGTCACAATATTATCTAATACTGAGATGTCAGAAAAAATCAGGGGGCTGGCAGTGGTAAAAAATTAGAGGGAAATTAATAGAGACGTATGAGAAATTCATTATTAAACCAATTCTCAAGAAGTTTAAATTGTTAGAAACTTACATTTTGCTACCCTCTGATACACAAAGGTACCTTGGCTAAGAATTTAGGAAACATCATTAACTAGAATTGATAACTGGAAAGAAACCTGTGGAGACAATTTGTGAAATAATCCTGGAAAGTTTCTGTATTTTACTTATAGAAGAAGCACATATTATTCACATCCATCTCCATCCTCAAGTCTTACCCATTCTATGCCTTAATTTGCACTAAAGTGCATGTGTCCAAACAAACTCATGCAAACATTACTCCTTTCTGGCCTCTGACACAAGAGAGTGACTAAAAGCTATGAGAAAACATACCAATTAAAAATATTAAGAACTCAGGAGAGTACGCATAATAAGTATCATTTTCAAAGAGAGATGAGAGCAAAATTCCCCAATCTAGTTACAGTTGTAGACACTTCCCAGTACTTACCAAGCCCTTGCATCTAGGGGCTTAACTATGGATTCATATCTGATGTCATACAACCTAGCAGTATATTAAAGCTTAAATAGTAAAAGATTCCAGTGTCTTTCTAATGATGATTCATTCCTTTTGTATTCATTTGAGTAACATTAAACAGAACTAATTCATTTAGCATGAATGTGGACAGGCTTTTAATTTCTGCTGCATTTTCAGGAGAAATTATTTAAATGAAAGATTGTACAAAGATGAATAGTAGAGAGAAAGGAACTGAGTTTCCATGCCAGACAACAAATAACATGAACAATACAATAAATTAATAAAAAATAATGCAATAAATACTATAATACAATAAATAACATAAATCCATGAGTATTTATTTGTTCACCTTTAATAAGGGTAATATTCATTTTATGTACATATGACATAGGAAATAAATAGACCTGTGCCATGGGGAAGGTACAGCATGAAGTCAGTTTATATCTTGATACATGCTGTTACAATATTTCAGCAGTGACGATCAATAAGAACTTCAGAGAAACATCTTTAAAAAGCTTATTGAATCAGGCATTTTTTTCTTTAAATGAGTTACCCTTTTTCCACAGTCCTGCAGCAACAGTTATGTAGAAAATCTCAGCATTTTATAGCCTTCCATGACAGAGTTCTTCAGAAAATATTTTTTCAGAGAATATTTTTTTCAAATTTTTAGAAATTGCTGCGTTCTTTACTTGGTATTTTTTCCCCACACAGACTTTGAGAGATCACCTAAAGCTGACCAACATCTGGGATTCTGTAGCTGTTTACTCCCAAGCAAAAGCACCTTATATTCAAAGTACACCCCCCCTGAGATAACTTGGACTACTTTTCAAACTGTTTGGTGGAGCTGTGAAGTTATGAGACTCAAACCTTTGTAAACCACATCCCCATGTGGATGTTTAATATTACCTGGGGGTCAATGACTCAGCCACAGATTAACCAGATGCCTAAAGTTTCAAACTACAGCTCCAGAAAGCTTATGCCAAAAGCCAAGCATCCACATTTTACCAAATGCTGAGTTCTTAATTTGTGGATTTATCTATGAGGTCAACCATCTGTGATACAAATAAGTGTTTAGGAAATCTGGTCCCTAAAACTAACGACAAAGAATAAAATGTGTTTTGGTATGGAATTTCTTACATTGAAAGAAATGTTAGTTGAGTGGATTTACCTCACCTAGCTACAAGTGACTAATGACAAAATTCCTCATCTCCCCCAGAAATTATAAGCAACAATTAGAACACCTTCTTCCCTCTACTGACAAAAAGGCAAAAAGCTTTCATGTGCTTTAACTTTTTAACTTCACCTTGAAATGTTACTCAATAACAACAACCATGTTAGAGATTTCCAAATTTTCATCCTAATAATGTTTTAAGATTTATTTTCTTAATACTGAAACTGTATCCAACTGTATCTAATTTTTTTTTAACCTTCAGCTACGGAGGACTATCTATATAATCCATATTCTGCATACTGTAAATTATTTCAATAAATTCAGGACTAAGAAAACAGCAGTCAGATTAAGACTTATCTTGAGGCATATATTATATCTATGTTTCTGTAGTTTTTGACATAGGAAAGTTTAAAAAACTCAAATATTGTGATAACCTTCCAGATTTAAAAAGAAATTTTGTAATTCATGACAGCTTCTAACAAGTCACTCCAAATCTCTACAGGTTTGGAGGTGTAATATTTGCTTTGTTGAACCCTTCAGCATACTGCATGTATCAATTTCTTAGATTTAGTTTTCATTGTGATGGTTTGCAAACTTTAAGATGTCATGAGTTCAGTTTTACATGTGTTCAGACAAAAATATCATATGGATTTTTAAGAAAATTAAATATCACTGTGAACTTAAGCAGTCAAAATCTCACATTTCAGTGAACAAAAATGGACCAAATTTTTTTAATGAACTGTGAACACAAAGCTTGATCTTCTCTATGAAAAACATACCTTAGGACAGACAAAAGTTATTCAATACAATGCATTTCATTGCATATATTTTACAGCACTGGTGGCTTACTATGAATCAAACTTTTCTTTTAATATTCAGAATAGTGAATAGTAAAGAAAAAATTCTAAAACGCTTCATTTCCTGTTCTTGCTGGTGACACAAGAATGTGTTTAATATATTGTGGAGAGGGAATATAATCAGCAGCTGGTTTACCTGGGGAAAAAACAGTGTGAAGGTAAATCCTTGAAGCATATGCTACCCTCAAATGATAACAAGAAACTGACAATGTTCATTACTGATATACCCAACTCCTTATCAGCACATCTTGTAGTTTACTCTCATGCAGTTTACAAATCTTTAATAATCTGACAAGGGCTGATTTCAGATGTGGTTACCAGAGTCTTGTAAATAATCTTAGTGGGATGTGAGGGGGAAGAAAGGGAAATTAAGACTCTAAAGGGCAGCTTCTCAGATGTTAACTTGCAATGACAGTTTGACAGACTTTCTGGTGTTGTGGAACAATTATATGCAATAGCTATACGAATTGCTCACTTTCCTCCAAGGATTACATGTTTTTAAATACAAATAAAAAAATTTTGTAAATACAAAGATGTGGAAAAAATTATTAGGTAGAAAAATATAAAATTACATTTGATGTCCCTTGCAGCTCATTTGTATGATGTAATCTGGAGAATTATGTTTGTCAGTAGTCGGAAGAAAGTTTAAACAAATGTTCAAAGCATGTATACCATCAGCAGCAAAAGGTTGTGGTCTTAGCTGGCAGCTAAAATAGTAAACAAAGGCCAGCATGTCTGCATTCTCCCTGCACCATATTGACAGCAAATAATAGCTCCCTAACAGAATATCTGTCAGCTTGGAAACATTTACTGAGCATTTTGTTCTGTCTGATATAGGCTGTTCAAGTAAGTCATACTGGGAGGCAGCTACTGCCATTTCAAAAAGCATCTTGAGACTACAGCAATTTCATATCACTGTAATTCAACAGCAACTGACTACTAACTAGCTAAGTGCCATAGACTCCATCCAGTATGACTGTTTCCATGGTAATTGGATACCCAGGCATTTTACTGAAACCTGTTTGCCAGACATCATTAAGGACTAGGAAGAAAATCCTCAGACTTTCTACAGACTGACTGGTAGGCACATTGAATAAATAATTTTCATTATTTCCAGGTTTATATTATACATCTCTGACCATTCACCTCACAAAGGTGCGTTGATTACTAGTATTCTGACTCTCTCTGTTCCTTTCATCCAGTGTCTACAGAAATACTCTAAGCTAAACTCCTCACCTCCTTGCACTGACCTACACTTGTTTGACTCAAAACGAGCAGGGTCTTATACAGGGAGTTATTTCATCTTTGATAGCGGCCAATGGCAATGCATCCATTGAATAATTTGATGAATAATTTCAAATCCAGTGTTTTCCCACAAAAAGGCTTATTTAAAATGTGTTATCTGTTGTCAACTCACCCTGATTTCTGGGTATAAAACAAATTTCATCTCTAAGAACAGTTAAAAAATAAGCTATAGGCATACTCAGGATGAAACAAGGAACAGAACAAGAATAAATAAATTGTCCACTCTCTTTGATAAACTGATAACAAGTGTAAGGGCAATTATTTTCTGTGCCTGTTCTTACCCAGTCTTTCTTCTGAATTATTTGCTTATGTGCCAATAAGCAAAAATCAGGTCCTGTTTTTAATCTCATATTCCATCTGCTTCTGGAATTACTGCTAAGGGCAGGTGGCAAATGAGTTCTTTCTAATTTTCCAATCTTCTCCATGGGACGAATTCTGCCTCCTTGTTCAGGCTGAGTAGTTCTTTACCAGCCCTTGGGATAGAGTAAGGAATAGCTCAAGCTGAGTACATGTGACAGAACCTGCATCAGTATGAAATGAGGGCACATACGGTTAAATGTCACGTGTGTGATGTGCACAATTTATTATGAGACAGTGATTTCTGAATTGGAAGGCTTCAGTATAATAAACCACAGCATGACAAAAAGGCATTTGCTTTATGACTGGATTTTAAGTTGACATTTCTTACATGCAGTTGTTTCTGCACCTGTTAATTCAATTGTGTTTTGCTGAATATTATTCTTTGAAAGAATTTCAAGAAAGAATGATTTATTTTATCACAGCGTCAGGTTCTAACCAAGGAAAGAAGTAACCACCAACCATATAAAAAGTGATAAGTCAAAGCCTATATCCATCAACCTAATTTGTGAATGCCAAGATTTTTTAGTCATTTCAAAGAAAATCAAAATCAGGTGTATATCTGAATAATTCCTATGTCTTCAGGTACACATCAATACATACACGTTGGTATATCATTGGTATGTATTTTTATACATATATATCCATACATATAACCATGATGTAAGTGCATATAAATTCACTGACAAGGAAGACACAAGTGATTTTCTAGAGACTTATTTGACATAATAATAATTCATTGATCTCTCTGCCTTATTGAGGGCTGATAATAGAATAGCCCAAGGGGAAGAATTCATGCCAGAATCCTGGATCAAAGGATTTACCTCTTTGCTCACATAGGTGCTGAATCCATGGCTTATTTCCAAGTGAAAGTGCCTGCAGCAACATTTGCTAATTACAGGTTGTGTTCCACTGTTTCCAAACAGGGTGAAAGTGACAGAAGTTTAACTGTAAATAATTACACACTTGAGTAAGTATGTGATTACTCCTATTTGTTGTGGTTGGGACTAGACTGACAGGACAAGAATGGAGTGATTGCATTATTTACAGCTTAATTGTAGACAAGTAATTACTTACGTAAGCTGGTACTGTGGGGTCAGGGAATACATGTCTGAGAACATCTAGGGGTTGAATGGAAACTTCAGAAAGTGGGTTTTCAAATGATGTAGCAGAAGTTCAAATTCTATGCATTTATTTAATTATGGAGGGAGGTCCTTGAATTAAATGCTTTGGAATGTTAAATGTCTTGTTCTCTGGAAACCAAGGATCAGATGTAATATTTAAACCAGTGCTTCCAGCCTCATATATCACAAATGCCACCTAGTGGCTTTTGCTATCTAGTGAATCTTTGCATAACAAAAAAAAAAACAACCCAAAAAAACAGAAACAACCAAAAAAGGCAAACCCCCCCCTAAACCCCATGTTATTTCCATGAATTTGCATATGGTTGATGAGATTATCTGTTAACACATTTTTCCACCAGTTCCCAGCCACATTTTATTTGTATTGGATCAGTTTGTGAAAATCTTACTCATATTGGCAAGTAACAGTGAATAATCCCATTAAAATGTAGTTAAATTCCCTGCCTTGGAACTGTATTTTAACTACGTGCTCTCCTTGCCAAGTAAAATAAGGTTCTGATTTACAAAAGATGTTAAATCAGTAATAAGGTTAGCTAAGTTAGTTAAATTACCTGAACATGTCAGTAAATTACCCTAATTCTGAGTCTGTGCATCCAACTAAATAAATGCTTCATTTCTTACTTGTGTGCTCCTTTTCCAAAATGACAAAGTATTTCAGAATCAAGACAAAGAAAGAAAGAGAAAGAGAGAGAGAAAGAAAGAAAGAAAGAAAGAAAGAAAGAAAGAAAGAAAGAAAGAAAGAAAGAAAGAGAAAAAGACCAAGCTGATTATATTGAAGGATAATAATTGCAGTATAATGAACCTCGTACTTGAGCCATCTGTATGTTGTTAGATTCATTCAAAAATCAAGAAAGAAAAATTACTAAATCAGAATAAAAATTTATTAGCAATGATTATGATACCTTGTGAGTTGCTAAGTCTCTATGTTTCCACATCTTTGCAAACAACTGCATATGTTGAGCTTATGATGGATGGCCACATGTGAAAAATATTTTGCAAGTGTTAACCTTTATTTTTCTGAGACTGCAAGGGCTTGGAAATCCCAGAAGCACTAGAAACTGAGTCTTGTGATGAGTACAAAAACTATTTTTAAAAGGTCTGTCATTTATAGCCCAATTCAGTGAAAAAGTTTAAGTTGGAACATCAAAGTTTTGACATTTGGCATGATTATTTTGGCACAGCAACTAGAAAAAAAATATTAGTGACTTTCAAAAATTTTGAATAGTCAATCTGCTTTGACAAAATGTGATTAAAGTGCAATTCTCAAAAATTTTCAAAGCCTGGTTAGGTGTGTTGAATTAACCAGGATTTTTCTTTTTCTCTCTTTGGAGATATGTACACTCCCTTGATTTCAGAACATGAAAATGATCCCAAGGATAGATTGCAATTAAGTGATATAGGTATGCATAGGCAGATATGTGAATGTTTTGTTGTGAAACATTCAATGATATATGTTTAGGTAATTATTTCCAGGGAAGCTTGGAGTTATGCATGTGGCACATGAAAGTTTACTGGTGCCTAAATGCTCAGGGTGCTTTGTCTCCCAAAACTGAGATGAGTCCACACAGAGCTGTTCCTTCTGATTAATTTATGATGGATAGCAATATTTTTTCTACTTCAGACTGATTACTATTAACATCTATTTGTACAAATTTTCTATGGAATATTCACATTTCTTTAAGGCATGACCCTACAACTTTTATAATCCTCATATGCTTTTAGTGTATGTTTATCTTCAAGAAGGAGAATAATTTCATTAAATTAATTTCATGGGATAAAGTCCATTTGTTGCAGAGATTTTAATATAACTAGAATTATTCTATTTTTCAGTGTGATGAAAAGTCAGCAGAGGTTCAGGAAAGTTAAGTATGTTCCTCTCCAGAGGTCATATAACAACTCAGTGAGAGAAGAGAGTGTAAAATGTCACCTCTGTTCTTGATTATTTTCTTTGCAAGTGCTACAGCTGGGGTTTTTTTTTAAGAAAAATTTCTGTAGTTATTGATTGTGATAACTAATGCATATACCAGTAAAGGTGTTTACTTTCTTGAATACTCAAAGCTCAAAGTATATTCAAAGGTCTCAGTTCTATCCCTGCTTTTATTGTGACATGAAATAAAATCACCCACAAAGTATTCCTTGTTTAGGTCATACATCTTATTAAAATTAAGGTATGTAACTGTTTGGATCTAAATAATTCCTCATTGGTATATTTGCTTTTAGGTTTCTTTAATTTTGCTATTCTTGTGGAAACTGCACAGTCCTGTATAACTGATCACTGAATAGAAATTACCTATCAGAGCAAATGCTAAATTGCTACCACGTGTTGTAGCATAGCCTGTCCTTTAATCATGTTCTTTGAAGTTCCTTAAAATAACACATTATATAAGAAACCTCTTATTGTGCTTTAAAATTGAATCTGAGGCAATATAAATCAATTTGTAAAGTGTAAATTGTTTTACAGATTGCCTATATATCTTTACAGAAAGAAAATAATAGATGACAATTTTTGGTTGCATAATTTAGAAAGCAAAACCAGTTTTTCTGGGTGAAGACAATCACATGTTGTGGGATATTAGGATTCCACGGCTACAGTGGGTTATTAATTGTACTACTACTAACAATAATTGGAATCTTTGCCATTTTTCTTGACCCACTCTTGCTTACTCATGCTTTTTCTTTCTTCCCCCTCTTGTTTTACTTCATTATTCAAATTTGTCATGGAAAGTAAAATGATTCTTTTAATAAATGTTTCATGATATTAATTTCTCACATATTTCTTCCTTTCTGATTTATTTTCTGGACTTTTTAATAAATATATATACCTAATATATATTATATAATATATATTATATATTATATATATACATATATGACTAAGTTATTTAAGTTGTTTAATAGTATCTCATCTAATAGCGGGTTCTTATATTGGATTTTTCATGTAATACAATACAACCTTAGTGAAAGTCAACAGAATGGGTTCTGTGGCCCTTAATTCACATGGACCACATAGTTTAGGATCCCAAACCACAGTAGTCACCTATCTAGAGCACACTGTATTTTCTAACCATCCAGGAAGGTTAAATTTTTATATCATGAGAAGGATTGCATGACTGCATTTCTCTTTAAAATGGCACATGAAAAAATGCACCACAATTGTCCTTCAGACCTGGTAACAGGTCATAGGCCTCTAAGACAGAGAGAACTAGGCTTTGAGAGCTCTTTAGCCCTAAGGTACTTAGTACTTATGCCACAGCTCCTGATCCATATTGCTTTGTTCATATTGTGTTTCCTTAATGTCCAATACAGTCTTCAGGCAATCTGCCTTGTTTTCAATCATACACAGTAGAGAGAAGAAATAGGCCATGAGAGAGTTGGAAATTAAAACAGGAAGATACTGTGGAAGTTGTGGACTGGACTACTGACAACAGTGACTTCTTAAAGGCACTGCAAGAAGACACAGAATAGGGCCAACCTCTAACACAGATGCTGGACACGCTTCTAGCTTTGGGTAGAACAGTTGCCTGAACTTACAAAAGAGTTTTTAAGGCAAGTGGTTGGTATATTTTTGTTGAAAGAGATGTTAAGAATGCCTCTATATGTTGTAATACATATCTAATCCTACTTTTAAAAAACATTTGGGTTCTGAAAATATTTATAATATTTCTAAAAACATGCAGTGAATAACAGCAAATAGCAAAGCTATTAATAGCTGAGGAAATCTTCAATATATAAGAATTCTTCACTCATTTATTTTACTGTAGTTTGAAAACAGAGCTAATCACTGGTTTAATCAGTTAATGACATTAAAAGAATTTGAATCTTATGACAAATAAAAACACAAATTGTCCAAATACATGTTCTATGAAGGACTTTGGTCTCAAATTACAATGAATTCTTCAATCTAATAAGACAATTCTTTAAGAAAAATATAATTACCTCCTAATTTCCTAATTTGGCCTGCTTTTTTATCAGTTCTCTTTCCTTAATTTGTAACATCATAGACTCACAGAATATCTCTTGTTGGAAGGGACCATATGACTAAGAGCATCCTCCAGATGTTCCTTGATCTCTAACAGGGTTTGTGCCATGACCCCTTCCTTGGGGAGCCTGTTCCTTGTGGAGCCAGTGACTGACCATCCTCTCATTGAAGAATTTTTCCTCACATTTAAACTGAACTTCTGACACAAATTCATTCTATTTCCTTGTGTCCTATTGTTGGTTCTCCAGAGAGAGGAGATAAACACCTCCTCCACCTCCCCTGCTGCCCACCTTGAGGAACCCCTCAGCCTTCCCCAAGCTGAACAAACCAAGTGACCTCAGCCACTCCTTGAAAGTCTTGCTTTTCAGGCCTTTCACCCTCTGCACACACTCCCATAGTTTGATTTTCTTATATTGAGGCACCCAAAACTGCACACAGTAATTGAAGTGGTGCCACCCCAGCTTAGAGCAGAGGAGAACA
The DNA here is from genome assembly GCF_009819885.2 of Catharus ustulatus. Taxonomy (NCBI): domain Eukaryota; kingdom Metazoa; phylum Chordata; class Aves; order Passeriformes; family Turdidae; genus Catharus; species Catharus ustulatus. The sequence continues at coordinate 29,433,716 of NC_046226.1, forward strand.
TTCTCCTCTTTTGCCTGGCTGGTGATGCTGTGCCTGATGCACCCCAGGACACAGCTGGCTGTCCTGGCTGTCAGGGCACTGCTGGCTTATACCAAATTTATCACCAACCCAAACCCATAGATCAATTTCTGCAGAGCTGCTCTCCAGTCTTTTATTCCCTGGTTCAGTCCATATGTATAACCTGGATTATCCTGTCCCATGGTGACTGGTCATGCTAAATTTCATATTGATGATATCCAGATCTTTCTTTAAGTCCCCTCTGCTCTCAAGGGTGTCCACAGCTTCTCCTAATCAATATAATTAGCAAACTCATTTAAGTTATTTCAACCAGGGAAAGTTTTCACACATGAGTAACAAAAATTAGTGAGAAGTCAAGAAATAATAACGAAGTCTGCTTAAATACTTATGATACCTGTGATCATTAATTATGTTGATTATTGCTTTGACTAGGAAGTAAGAAGAAACTTGAGATTAGCCTGGCAAGACATGGAGTACTGGTACCTTGAAAAACATGCAGCATAAACATGCAGATGAAGTGCATACAAGAATACAGACAATCAAGTCAACTGATCTCTGCTATCAGCAAATATCCCAGGTCTTTAGTGGAGGTAGGAGCCCAGGTGGGGGGCAAATAGGTTAATTGACTAGAAAGGAATGAAAGTTCTGTGTCAGCAGCAGAGAGAAAGGGAAGTAAACAGATAAAGTGAGAAAGAGACTCAAAGTATGCTCTAGGCTTTTCCTTTCATTAGGTCAGACATTTCTCTTTGATGGATATAATGCAGATCATAATTAATGCATGACACAATTGAAGCTGTCTTGCTGGCTGAAGTTTAAATTTTAGAGTTATTCACTACTTTAAAAACACAGAAAGAATACTACTCCTGCAATTAATTAGTCCACTTATCGTTCAGTCAATGATGACAGCTTGCATTTCCTATGAAAAGAGAATAAAACACCCTCAAACAGTCAGAAAGTGATTAGCCATTACTTTTATATGGTATCCCATACCATCATGTATTTTGGCATTCTTGTAAGAAGTTAAAAGCACTTAAAACACTCCACTCACAAGTACCTATTTTACCACATGAGAATGTGCGTATTTTTACATTTAAAACTTATATTTGCTTCTTCATAATTTGAGGCAAAATCCATTACTTTTGAAATAATACGTCCTCTATATTCTGTGAATATAGAGCTGAAGTCTTGGTATTATTATTTCTCTCTCTCTTTTTTTTTTCCTCTCTCTTTTTTTTTTTTTTTTGTCTATTTGCACAAATATCTAAAACATTCTCTTTAATATTCAACTATGCACTCTGGTACTATATACATTCAATTAAAATATGAAATTCAAAGTTTTTTCTACAGTTATAATGACATGGTACCTCTCCACAAGTGGAACTGTAAGAGAATGATGCATATAGATCAGGCACAGACTGAAATAAATTGGAAGAGAAGCAACAGTTGTGAATATACTCATCAACACTATCAGATGAGAAGGAATCAAAATGCAGCTACAGAGAAGGATCTACTTTGTGGTAGACAAATTCCTATTTATTTTGCATGCCATAATGAAAACAGAATTGTAGGGGTCATGTCAGGGACTTAATTCTAAAAATAAACCACTTTAATTATGGAATATTCACAAGTATCTTAACATTAGCTTCACACAACTGCAATCAGATTTAACCTCTTTTAAAAAAGAGTTAGCTAATGTTAGCAAAATGTATAGCTAATACATGTTTTATATATATTATAAGCTTTTCATATGTTACCTTTTTAGTATGTCCATTAATTGGGTGGAGGGAAAAATTTTACTCTAAAGAGCTAATTACAGATACCAAAGAATGACATCTAATTTTTTTGGTGTGTTTTCTCGGATAAGTATATTATAATGTAAAAGGCATCAGACTGGATATTAGCTTTTTGCTGGTTGCCTAATGCCTTTCCCAAGGTGCCATCCTTCTCATGCTTGTGGCAGTGGTTATATTTCACTCCTTGCTCCTTTTTGGTGCTAAGAGAGAATAAGTGAAAATGCTTTTTCCCTGGTCATTCCCCTAAAAGTGCTCATAGCCTTTGCTTATCTAGCATGTATAGGCAAGTTGACACTTTTCCCAGCATAAAGAGCATGGAAATGTTGGCAGCTATAGAGCTCTGGCAGAAACATCCAAGCTGATTCTCACAAATGGACACACAAGTGCTTAGGTCTCTGTAAGAGATTCTAAATCCAGAAAGTATGCCAAACAGCTGCTCTGCTATTGTCCCAACTTTGCCTTCACTGGCCAATAAGACGAGTATTATTTGCCTTCTGTAATCACCATTTATTTCTGCTTTGCAGTTGATACAAACATTGAAAATAGCTGGTCATGAAAGATTTCATGATCCAACTGCCAAATGACCACATGGGTACATCTATGGCACCTTGCAGATTAAGGCACCAGGCAAAATAAAGATACATATGGTACACAGGAACAGAACCTGGACTGCATGTGAAAGTTAATTGAATGAAGATTGCAAATCTGGCCTTGGGATGGCTTTCAAAATTTATGAAAATAACCAATCAGACTCAGTGAATTCTCCACAGCTGATGGTGTTCTAAGCGCTGGCATTGGAACAGAAAGCCAACAAAACCTGTAGAAGTTATTATCCTTTCTGTCTCTTCCTGCTGGCTCTGGGAAGCCCATTACAAGTTATGCTTACTTCATCTGTTTACCATTTTCACATCTCTCTTCCTTTTATCAGGAAAGATACTTGCTGGGCCTGAGTGAATGGTAAGAAAGTTCTAATTAGGTTATTTGGTTATTTATTGGACTGCCATCATCAGTATCTTTTTTGGTTTTTTTTTTTGGCAACATAAACTCTTAAATACTTTTCTTGTAATTTTTCAGATTTTTTTATTTAGGGGTCATTCAAGTAATCTACTTTTTCAGATGTGTCTTGACAGGATTTTACACAATATAATCATGCTCTTTATTTTAACATTCCTTATTTTTACTCTAGTTATTGTTTTCTATATCAGTGTGATTTATGGTGCTTTTTTTTCTTTTTGATTGAATACATATCTCATTTCAGCTTGTTCTGTTTATTGGCCTCTCAGGCTGTGGCCAAGATATTTTTATACAACAGTTACAAAAATTCTATATAATACAGAACAAGTAAAGAACCACATGGTAAAATGTTAATCCAAGATTTTTAAAGGCCAGATTCCATTATCTCCTGTGTTATAAACATTTTATATGACCTTATCTTACCCTGAGACTAGCTCAGTTCTGAGTTTGATTCCTTTAAGTGTTGGTCTTGATGATCATTTTGGATCACTGCTAACCCAGAATATTCTGTGATTCTGTGATCTGCAACACAGAATGTTTTCTATATTATTTGGGTGCCCCCCTTACTAAGCTAAGATGATCCTGACATCTTCATGGTTGTGTCTGAATCTGCTGGCAGTGAAGCTTACCTGGGCCCCAGGGTCCACACCTTTGGAGTGTGTGTGAGACTTGCCCAAGGAGGATCATCAGAAGTGATGTTCTTGGAGCTGCTCCACCAGGATAACCTGGTCCTACAGTGAGAGTGAGGAGCACTCAGAGATAGGGGACAAATATGTGGCGGAGGAGAAGCCAATGCGTAATCCTCACTGCAGCCTGTCAATTTTACTTTTAATAATGTTAGAAATCTGCTTTTAAATCCTTGGTCAGTTTTAAGTAGATCAACTGGGCAATTTTCCTTCATCTCCCTTTTCTATTCTATTTTCATTGTATTTAAATATGATACAAAACTGGAAGTTTTCTGAAGTTTTTCATGACCCTTAAATAAAGCAAGTATAATACAGGGGTAGGTACAGTATAATAGGGGTAGAGGTGGGTAGAGGTATTCTGTTTAGTTCCCCCCTCAAAGGAAATTAATTATTACAACTCTTATTTTCATCCTGAATTAGAATGGCATGGCAAAGCATCAAATTATTCATGTCCTGGAAGCTTAAAAAGCTTTTTTTAAGCAACATTCTGATTTTAGTTTTTGCAATCATGCCTGCTAACATATTGCAGTTAAATAACTGTGGGCCAGCTGCCTGGGATATCCTGGACAGAAGGATGCTCTGTGCACATACTCTGAGGTGCATGGGAATAATCACTCTTTGTCTGGGATATCCCTCTCCGGAAGCTCAGCCTTAGTTACTGTCACTGTTCCATCAGGGATCTGCTGGGGTGGAGGAGTAGGAAGGTGGATTCATGGATATGATTATTGCTGTTGCAGTGTTTTATTTTAATTCATCAAGCTACTGTGGGATGCTTGTTTTTTTCTCAGTTTGATACAAACCTGAATACCACAGGGATTTATTATAATTCCATATGCACTATGAACTCCGAATGTGGGGTAAGCTAAATAATAGTATAATCTGCCCTAGGAGCTTTAGTCATGCATTCAGAAGGGAAACTGAATTATTTTATGGGAGATATAATTAAATCAGTGATTCCTCTCCATAGAAAAGCTCATCCTAACAAATGCTGTTACATGCCTCCTTAGGGACTAACACAGGGGCAAACAAATATTGAAGCATTTTCTGATTTTATTTTACAAATGAAGATATCAAGAATCAGATCTACTTGCCCCAAGAAGAAATATTATATTTAAAATTACATAAAATAAATGTGAATGCCATGGTAAAATTGAAATTTGAACAGACAAAATTTTTCATTATAAAAGTTTTGAGCAGAAATTGTCAAAAAATTCCACAAGTTTGTTCTGACATTTTGAATCACTGTAAACTATCAATGTTTTTAGTGAACTACTCTGCAAGTAGCAATGTCAAAAATAGTATATTAACAGATAAACTACTCCTAGCTTTCATTCTGTTCATGAAATTAATGAAGTGTTACTAATGATTTTCTCCAGTTTTTACAATTAACACTATCCCTCAAATTGGCTCAGTTTAGAGAAAGTATCTCCTTGGTGATATAAACTGGCAGAAGAGGTAGCAGCATGACTTAAACATGTTGCTACTCAATACCCAAATGTTTGGCTACAAATTAGTCAGAGTTGATATGAACATCATAAAATCACCTGTTTTTAGAACTCCCCTGTATTATGTTGTGGTAAGATATTTGCATGTGGATGCTGTGAGTAAATGGTTTCCTACACTGTGTCATGGTATTACTATTCTTTCCTTGAAATTATACCCTTACCATAATAACCATTTCCATTCTGCAACTGCTATATTATACTTCTACAATATGAAAGTAGAAATTGCTGAAAAGTAAAGTAATTGTGTTTGAAATTCAAGAAGAGAGACTGCATTATGAGAATTGATGGAAAAGGACCACAGATGAAAATAGTGGCACAGTGCATTAGCAATTAATGGACACAGTGAAAGTGGAATCATATGCAACAAATCTGTCCCTCCAAGTGTTCAGAGTCAGGCAACACAGAAGGGAATTGAGTTAGAAAGCAAAGGAGCAAAGAAGAGGGAGGTATGACTTGAAATAGATTGAAATAGATGAGACCTGAGTTGGAAGAAAGTTAGCAGTAGGTTTTGAAGTATGAAGTTGGTTTTTCATTGAGGAAAAATTAGTCAATGAAGAGTAGATGACTGCAGAGGACAGAATCATTGAATTCCTTACAATTCAAGAATATTTAATGTTCCAAATTATATTTCTTTCCTCATTTTTAAAATCCTATACTGGCTTTCAGTTCTTTTCGCATTGCTGCACATATTCTGAATAAAAAGGCATTTTTATCCTTTAAAAGAGCAGCAGACTACTGTTTGTTGTGCTGTACATAAGATACAGTTGTGTCAGGATTATGATAAGGGGCTGACTTGGTTTAGGTAAAAATAATGTGGGGAGATTTTACCCCAAGAAAGCACTCAAGAAACATATACATGAGGATGCAGAGTCAGCAAGATAATGAACTAATTTCTATGAGTCTTTGACAGTTTGAGGTACACACTACAGAAATGATTTTTCATGTAGAATTGTTTAAAATTCTCATACATTGTACCATCTGCCCTAGAGTTCTATTTCTAGATTGCTTTTTGATCTTTACAAAACATTTGGTAGTATCACTGTCTTTTTGCAAATAGTTCATTTTAATTCATTATTTTTCAACAGAGAGATCTGGTTGCAAGGATATGTATACTCACATATAGCTATTTTCTTTTAGTAGCCTCTACACCATATGTTAATTGATGTTGTAAAGAAGTGGCACTTAAAACATGGATAGAGATAAGCAAAATGTCTCTGTCCTTAGCTTTCCTTCACAAGTAATTAACACCAAAATCAACCAAGTTAGAACTGCAGGACATGCTGGTTCTTTGCTTTCTAACTTAGAAATTGATGTCCTTCAAGATTTTTATAATTTTCTCAGCAAAATAAGTAAGAGACAAGCATTTAGTTAGTTCCTGCATTACTTGATGATTACTCTGTGATGGAATGTCTCTGATCTTTAGCCAGATAGAAGCTGCATATGATTACTCAGTATTTCTTGCTGAGCAAACTAAAGGCATTGAACAAAATCATCAGGTGCCAGACCAGGAAAAATGAAAAATACATTTCATATAATGCTTAAAAAAATTGTAGAAATAATAAGTACAGACTGTTGTAAATGATGTATCATAAGGATGTAAAAGTCATTAGATGTTCCAGCAGGAACTGGCTTACACAAAGTACTGGGTATTTTAGAGAAATAAACTTGCCCTTGATAAACCTCCTTCACCAAATGTCTACTGTTAGCCATTTTGGAGTCAGGAGAGAGGGCTAACAGCATTATACATCATCATGGTCATTCCTATCACATATTCCATGCTCACAAACTGGTGTGCAGAATAATTCTTCCACTTTCTAATGTGTGTGATCTCTTAATGACCACGCCGAACAGAATGGATTTTGGTGCAGCTTATAAATCATTTCAGTAATCCTAGCATTCTCAGGTTGCACTATCACCTCATTTACTCCTAATATTAAAATCTGCATTCTACTAAAGTTTAACGCACAGATTTTTTTCATGTGAAATATTTTGCCTTCTTTTTTCTTTTGAAAAGCCAGCTGTCTATCAGTTTCAGATAACCCCTTTAAGTATAACAAGAATATTATAAGACTTTGAAGACTTGAAAGAACTGTTTGTTGCTGTCCTATAAAAACCTTATCATTCCAGTAGACTGACACAACATTCTTTTACCACACATAATTTTGCACTTAATATTTGTATCATTAAATCTTAACATTCATTGAAATACATAATTTAATACAAGTTTTTTCCACATATGTAGTGTTTCTATTTGACTCAAAGAAATTTTAAACTTCAGAAACAGAGTGAACAGAACTCATTGGTGGTTCAGATCCAGGGAAACTTGATACAATTGTTTGTGCAGGACTTTGCAATTGGCCCTTGTTGAACTTCAAAGGCTCCTCTCAGCCCATTTTTCCAGCCTGTGAAAGTCCTTCTGGATGGCAGCATGACCCTCTGAGGTCTCAGCCACTCCTCCTAGTTTTGTGTCATTGGCAAACTTGCTGAGGGTACATGCTGCCCCATTATTCAGATTTTTAATGAAAATACTAACCAGGATTTGACTCAGAATTGACCCCTGAGGTAAACTGCAAGTTATTTGCCTCCAATAAGTTTTCAAGACACTACCCTCTGAGCCTGGGCATTCAGCCAGTTTTCAATCCAGCTCACTGCCTCCCCATCCAGACTAAACTTCATTAGCTTCTTGACGAGGACCTTAGAAGAAATAGTCCTGAAAACCTTGTTGTAGTCTACTCTCTCCCCACTCACCAAGCCAGTAATTCAGTTGTAGAAGGTTATCAAATTGATCAAGCATGACATTCCTTTGGTGAACCCATGATGAAGACCTCTACTGATTTTCTTGTAATTTGTATGTCTGGATATGGTTTTTCAGGATTAGCTTCTCCATCACCTTCCCAGGGATTGAGGTGAAGCTGATCTGCCTGTTCTCTTTTACCTTGAAAGCAGGAGTGCCATTTCTTTTCCTTCAGGAAAAGGGCCCTTCTTCCAGCCACCATTATTTTAATCAAATATTTTGAAGAAGGGTCTTACAAAGACAACAACCAGTGACCTCAGCACTGGCAGGTGTATTCCATTAGGGTGTATGGAATGCCCAGGTTGCTTAAGTATTCCATGACCTGGGAGGAGGTTGTCTACCAATGATTTTCACCAACGTTATGTTGTTCTATCTTCTGCCTTTCCCTCAGGTTTCTGTGACCTGAGGTTCCAGAAGGATGGTCTTGTCAGCAAAGATTGAAGTAAGAAGGCACTCTGCTTCAGCTTTTCCATGTCCTGTGTAACAGTCTCCACTCATTTAGCACCAGACATGACTTTTTCCTAGCCTAAGAAGGTTCCTTGTTACCTAAGGAAATAAAGAAACCCTTGTTTCCTTGACATCTCTAGTCAGGTAAAATTCCAGTTGAGATTTGGCTTTCCTGATGTCATCCCACAATGTGTCTATATTTTTCCTAAATTACCCTACAGGCATTTTTGTCTGACATCCTCTTAATTGGGATGGAACTCTTTTCAGGTTGAAGGAGGTAATCCTTGAATGTTAACCAGCTTTCTTGCACTCTACTATTTTTTTTTTCCCAGGACACTATTCCACACCATTCCAAATAGATCCTTGAAAAGAACAAAATCTACTCTCCAGAAATCTAAGGCTGTAATTGATTTTCCCTTCCACTCTCCCCTCATGATCCTGAATTCCACTGTCACATGCTTACTGCTACCAAGGTTACCTTTGACCTTCACATCCCAAATGAGTCCTTCATCGTTGCTGAGTTTGAGGCCCAGCTGAGCACCTCTCCTTGTTGGTTTCTCTGTCATCTGGGAGAGGAAATTGTCATTGATGCACTCCAGGAGCCTCCTGGTTTACTTGTGCCCTGTGAGACAGTCCCTCCCAAGAGACAGACAAGGGTAATCCAACTTCTTGTTAATAGATCCCTAGAGGAAGACCAGAATGAAATGGTGCTGAATAATCAGTGAATAAACATGAATAATATTTGTAAATATATATACATAGGGTTTATTTTAGAACAATTTGGTTTTGAAGAAAAGTATGTAGCCATTTTGATTATTATTGTCTGTAGTATATAATAACATGAAAGGATTGCAATATGAAAGGGCAAAAATATCACTCAGGGAAAATAGAAAATAGAAAAGAGAGAGAGAGAGATAGAGAAAGGATAAGAGTGAGAAAATCTCACCACTTGTTGATCTGTGAATAGTTGTCTCTTGGTCTCAATTTGTCAGAGGTGGCTGCAAAACACAAAGTCCAATGGGTTATGATACACTCAGGTTAGGTGGGAGTGTGCAGGTATCTCCCTGGCTGGGGTGCTTTCAGCTTTCTCGTGGAAGGATTCACCTCTGAGTCTGGAGGCACTTCAGGGGTCTTTGATGGTTTGTGACACCTTCTGAGACGTGACGGTTTTCTCCTCTCATGTGAGCACAGTAGGACAAAGAACGCCCATAAGACCTTCACTGGGGGATGGGAGGAAGAGGAGTTTTACAGCGCAGTGGTTTGTGTATAGGAGGACAATTTAGCCTGACAAGAGGCACCATCCTATCCCTTTATAGGATTTGTCTCTTATGTCACTCATAGCCCATCATTCACCCTGTGTCTTACCAGATCACAGGTTAGCCATTGCACACCCAAAACTCCCCTCCTCTGCCACCAACAAAGCACACTGCCACCTACACAGGTGGGGAGTGTTTTGAGTCATTAACCCATAACAGTCCAGTTTCTCACACTCTGTCTTTTCCCTTTAGCGAATAGTATGTTGGTTGAAGAGCTCTATGAGGACAAGGGCCTGCAAATGTGAGAATATTTCTATCTCCTATGTATAGGAGATATTCACTTGATCCTTCTGGTCAGACAGCCTGTATCAGACACCCACTACTCTCTGATGTTTACTCATCAGTTCTTAGCTGGCTCATCACCATTCCCAGGCAGAGCTCCAAAGATTGTGTCTCATATCAAGCACTGCTCCACCTTGTTTTCCTAGCCTGTCCTTCCTGAGGAACATGTTGATTTCCATTGCAAACAGTCAAGGGATACATGGCACCATGTTTTTGTGATCCCAGCAGAATCACAGCCCTGAAATTGTACACATCTAATTTATGTTCATGCCTCATGTTGTGAACATACGTGTATGTGCCCATCCGGATATTACAAGGCAATATCCATTGTACCAAATATCCCTACTTATAAAAGTCCAGCTACCTTCACAGTAAATAGACAAAATATAATGCTTGATTTTTACTGGTGTTGCTGAAACACTCTTTTTTGGACCTAGTAGAGGTTTACACTTTTATTTAATTTCATTGATGAATACATCCAGTGCAGGAAGCTTAGTTTGAAAGCTGCAGTGTGAGCTGCAGGTTGAGCTCTGGGTGATGAGAGCCTGAGGCAAGAGGGCAAGAGGCTGTGACCTGTCAAACCTTTGCACAACAAAGAGCACAGCCAGGGAATGGACATGGCAGGAGCCTTTGTCCCCCAGACTCAGACTGTGATGGTATAAAAGACCAAGGGTTCCTTTGTTCTGGGTCTCTCCTTGGAAGTACCAGCTCAGGCTTAGTTTTGCTATCTTGTTATTGCACCATGGCTAAATTATTTGAAGGATCTAGATGTTTGAGATTGCAATGGGAAACCTGAGGCTGAGCCACTGAGAAAACCTGGTGTGACTGTGTGAGAGTAGGAGGTGTAGCTGAGAAGGACCCTCAGTCCCAGCTCAGGTGGTGCAAGAGTGACCGTGCCAGAGGGCTCCTGGATTGTCAGACAGGAGGTTTCTTTAAAAGTTTTACATTCACCCATAATTAATTTCTGTTCTAAGCTGTTGTTAACCTGTTTTTGCATTCCTTTCCCAAGAAAAGCTAAGTTTAAGTAGAGTGCAGCAAAGGAGAACCCTTTCTAGTGCCAAGACAACTTAAAAGGTAAGATGTGACCAAGATCTCAAATGTTTTAAAACTGTTTTCTACTATCTCAAAAAATTCTCCAACTTTGCCTGTAAAAAGAAAAATAAAGGGATTGTCTCCATCTTTTATCATTGAAAACTGTCAGATATATGTCAGCAGAAAAAAGCAGAGTTTTCTTATGCATCTAATATTTTAATAGTATAAATCAGGATGATCATATTTACACCAAATGCTTTCTTATTAATTTTTCTCCTTAATAATTTTCAGTTGCAAACCTCTATTCTGCTCATACACTAATCTGAACATTCAGATATGAAGTGATACAAATAAGAACAAAGTTTTATTTACTGTTATTCCTGTGTGGTCCTTTTAAAAACTGGACTTTCTGGGAAGGATGTTGAGACATTTACCTTCTTTGTAACTGAACAATTTCCTTGAGAATTTTCTCCCCAAAAATCTCAGCATCAGGTTGCCTCACAACCTTGTTGTTCTGAATACCATGAGGTATGTCTGTACATGGAAATCTCTACTACTGTTAGGTGAGAAGTCTACACCCCTTTCCCTCACTTAAGGTGTTGTGGTGTTGTATTGCTCATTAATTAATAATTAGGCATATTGTTATAGATGACTTTATGAAGGCATGAAAGCAGTTTTGGCAAACCAACACAATTTGTTCCACACATGGCAGTCTGCCTTAGCAACGAAGTCTGGAATCACATTTCTTCTCATTTGCAGTCACACTGGGAGATTTTTCAGGTATTAGAACTGCACTTTCAGACCTCTCTGTGCTCTCATTTAAGATGTCTTTGGGATTATCTCTTCTTGTGAAATCCTGACTGCTGACAACAGGTACATTGAAATGGAAAAGAAATTTCATCTGCTTCAGGAATAAATCCCATATGTATTCAAAAGAAAGATTTCTCTGAGCCTATCAGTCAGCAAGTCATGTAGGAAAGAATTCAGACATCACTAAATAAACATGATGACTTGCTTTGTGCTGAAAATATTGATGTTGAATATTCAATATATAATGACATGAGAGAAAAATATTTGTTTGGTTCTGATTTATACACATATAACCAGAATCTCTCTCAGAAAGAAAAGAGCTACACATTGTTTTATTGTGACACTTAGGTATAACATATGTATATGTCTTTTGGAAACATCTTGAAAAGCAGAGGAATGGTGGGAAAGTGAGAAACAAGCCTTGTATTGCTTCCTCCCTATGCTAGGCTCAGAAGCCTAGCAAAGCATAGCAAGAACTGCAGACAGCTAGTGCACCTTCATTTAAACAGTTATACAACCTTTCCCCCCATCTCAGCTTTGTGAGGTTTCATGGTGGAGGAGGGGGTGATTCTACATCAACTTGAAAGAAAGAATAGGATCACCAAGAGTTCATAGGAACTCCAATTTCATAAAACCATCTCAAAAAACCTTTCTTGCTTAATATGGTTTTTACTGATATTTCTGTTTCCTTCATATTCTAGGAGAGCATTTTTCTTCTCACTGGCTTACACACTGCTCTGAAAAGAAGACAGAAGGCCAAAAGACCACCAGAATATTTCTTCTTTCAAAGAAAACTAGTTTTTCTGGAGTATCAAATGTGCATAAGACAATGCAGATCACCAAGTTCTATCTCAGAGAAAAAAAGTGCCTGTGTGCATGCATGAATGCAGTGATATTACATTTAATAGAAACATAGAAAACAGAGCTGATTAATTTGTGGATTAAACAGAATATTTTCATTTTCCTTAGGTTTATGTCTTAGAGAGAATAAAAAATTGAAAAATAAAAAGTATCCTAAATGATAAGCAACCTAAAACTTTTTGTTTATGACAATATTTTGCCACTAAAATATGTGGATTTCAGTCATTTGACAGCTCTAATGACTCATGACCATGTCCGGTAGACTACAGCCATTTTAACCCACTGTACCATCTATCCAAGAAGATCAGGATACCTGAAAAAACCACATTCCTGAATTTGAGTGAGGGCATCTGAGGTCCAGTGGTGCAGAGCTATATTGACCCTGATTCTATGGTATTGTCAAAGCATAACTTTAAACCATAGTGTCCCACATCTAGTGCCATAATGTCGTTCTGTACAGAACTATATGTTGTAGATACAATCAACTCTTTCTTTGACTTTACTAGACTTTGTTTACTTTAACCACTGTGACAGATGGAGGCATACTTACAAACCAATTAGCTCATGTGGGGGAGGTATGGAAAACACAAAGAAAAGCTCTCTGACTAGATGTCAACACCTGAATTAAATTGCTTAGAAAAAAAAATTGGGCATTTCCATCACTGGGATTTTTTGGTTTGCTTTTTAAATTTTTTTTTTAAAGAAAGAATTAGTTAAAGAGATTCCTTTGTAGATATTTAACTGAATGGCATTCAAATTGTACCTCACCTTTTTGGAGAAGGAATGAGGTTAAGGAAGCCATTGCTTATCCATCTTGGCTGTGAACTGTGAGCATTTGGCTGAAACTCAGTGACCCTAGAAGCTGACTAATTCCTAAGATTCAGACCTTTGAGCAGTCCTCCCTTCCTTTGTCCACAGAATATTTTATTTGCCTATGTCACGTCACAGATATTGCATCTAGCAGAGTGGCTGATGTATGGATGATAGTCCCAATGTCCCACTAAATGATGAAACCACTACACATAGGAAATGGGTAGACTTTGGCTGAGCAGCTGGCCAAGCAGTAGCAGAAAACTTCCAGTCAAGGAAGCAAGAGTAGTGACAGAACCAGAGGTTAGCCTGGTTTTTAACCAGAGGTAAGCAGCAGAGTCTTGAGATACAATATCCTACAAGACACCTAAGTTGTCAAAGTCATAATTGAATCTTCTATTATCCTGACATCAAGGATGCAATTTTTAATTTTTTAATTTTTTTTTTTTTTTTTTTTTTTTTACTGAGACAATAATTATAAAATCATGTTCGAACACGTATCTAATACATGGAACTTCAGTTTCTTTGTTCGTTTTTCTTATATATAGTGTTACATGTGCATACAATTCTGGATAGGTGCCAGTTGTTCCAAATATTTTTGGACAGAATATTAGTGAAGTAAGGAGAATAAGTACACAGATAAACAACTCATAATTCAACTTCTACTGAATGTTTTGAGGAAGGTTTTTTTGAAATTTGTTGCTGTTGTTGTTTGGTTCTTTGGATGCTTTTTTTTTGTATGTAATACTATGAAAGTGATGAGGGTTTTTGCTGCTGAAACTACCTTGGTTGTACACAAATACTACCTAGAACATTTGTCAAATGTTTATGTTTTCCATACCACAACCTCAACTGCGTACTAAATATATTTATATTGGTTTAAATTTATAGAAATATTTTAAAAGTATATAATATTGAATTTAATATTTTATTTATCTCTATATATAATATCAATAAGGTTTCCTTTGACTAGACCATGTGTTTATACCTGTCAATGTCAATCTTCTCAAAATCTATTGTATTGTAATAAAAAACATATTATAATGTAACACTTTGTCCCATTATTTTGTTTTATTTTATAAGAATATTAAATAATAAGCTTCTTTCCATATGTATCTATAGAATCATCAGGTACTGTTTGCCGTAAAATTAATTCCTCTTAAACCAACATAATGAAGAAAGCCTGTGTGCCATTGGTGGAGTGGATTTGACCCCATAAAACTTGCATAAAGGGAGAGACAAGAGTTCAGGAATGATCTCATAGGAGCAACTACAGATCGAATTAGAATATTTTTAAGCCCTAAAGCAATGCTACCATACACTTAGAGGGAAAACTTAATTTCTGCAGACTTCTTTGCTTTAATTTTTTTAACAAGTGCACTCAATAGATAGAAAGATAGAAATTTCAAAGGAAAAAGAGAAAGTTGGCAAAAAGGAAAATTCCCTCACTTTCAAACACAAATATATCACTTTTTGGCAATATGTTTCTGTCATGTTGCAGTTTATTTTTATCGCGTACAGATATATGAAGATCAAGGAGTTCACACAACAAAGGTTATCCTTTAGGTTGCTTAAGAAGCATACAATGGAATTGTTTTATGTTGACTTTATTACTTTGGGTGGGAATAGTTTCCTCTAGAGCTTTACATCTTGGCTTCTGCTTGTTTTGTGCTTATCACATACATCCTTTCCAGAAACAGATTGTTTTGACCAGCACTCACCTGAATAAGGTATAGGTTCCTTGCTCATAGCATACTGCATTTAGTTCAAAGCATAAACTTATTTTTGTAGAAAAGATTAAACATACATACAGTGCTGTATATGTGTATTAAAATCAGAATAATGTAAACATAATGTTTAGTGGATTTTAACATTAGTTCTTTTTAATTAAAATACTCAAAATGGCCATGGTTTTATTCTTGATATCAAAATTCAGGTAAATGTTCAAAACTACTTTGAATCCCACTGATCATTGGCACCAATGACTGCTCACTAGTGAGATGGTAGTATTTGGTGTCAGCTGCTACACAAAAATCAAAATTTAAAAAACCCAAACCCACAAATCTTTAATTTTTTTTTTTTAATATTTTTTCTTTCAAAATTTTAAAATTTTATTTTGAAAGAAAATTGAGGTAACTCACAGAGTTTCCACTCCTTGGCACGTCAAATAATTTTGTTTCTATCTTTTTCCTGTTACACAAAATATCATTGACTCTATGCCCAGCTTTGAGATGCTACCAATAACATCACTTTATAACTTTCACTACTAGGTCAAGACAATGACAACAGTCGTGTTGATATATGAAAATAAATCACAGTCAGTGTGTGCTAGTTGTGACATAAGGAAAAAGGGTTTAAATAATAGTGAATTTTTTGTTTTTTAAAGTAACCTAAGCTTGAGTGGAAGATCCCTAAAGATCTTCATGTTAGTGCAAAGAATTGCAGTAAAAAGAATATGTATGAACTTGTAGTCTCTCCAGATATCTCCATTGCTTAACCATCAAAGGTTAGACTTGCATTTTCCAAGCACCCTTACTGTGGTATCCTCTGGTTTTTATCCATCAGACCTTTGTTAATATTTTCAGGAGTTTTCCTATTTATTTTGACTATGAGGGGATGCATTATTGAATTCGTAAAAAGCTGCTCTTCTTTGAACAGCAAGTTCTTGTTCTCTTTAGGTTAACATTTCCCCAAGAGGAATAGTATAAAAGTAATTTTAGGTTATTAATGTAACAAATCCTTGTTTTAAATATAATTGAGTTTAATTTTGAGAAAAAAGCCTTAGATTTCATACTTAATTTTACCATGGAAAAAGACCCACCAACAAACCTCTTTTAAACCACAGGAAGTGCAAATGCCAGTAGCTTTATAAGAGCTAACATTTTATTGTTACTAAAATTTCTAGTCAAAAAAGTTTTCAGATCAGTATGACTTCATAATGAAGCTTATACAGTTTTATATATGATTCAAAGCCGTATCTACAGGTATGAAAGACTGCAGTTCAGGCACGCTGGTTATTTGCAGTAGAAATGGAGAGAAGTATGTGTGGATGAATTTATTCAGGGCTCCATGCTGTGTCTTATACATTAATCATGAAGCATCATGCTTATGCAAATGTGCAGCAGCCTAATTAGGCATACAGAGTAGAACATTTGGAATAATGTTATGAGCTATTGGGCTCATGAAATATGTTCCTCAGCCAACTTCTCAAAAGCAAAGTAGATCTGAGATACCTTTTTACTTTTGAAAACAGGTGTACAATTGTCTTCTTAGAGCTTATTTCATGCCTTCAACTTTAAAATAAAGCTTGATCCCAGTTGGCATCACATTTACCTTGTATCTGGAAAGTATCTGTGGATATTCTGAATCACTGACAAGAAAAATAAATGTTCATTCAGAGCTCAGACATGCTGAGAATTTTGAGAATCCTATAGTATTTTGAGAATTTTTGTTGTCTGTTGTGAGCATTCTGTCTTCTGAAAATATTGAGGTTGAATTTGGTACTTCTTGCTACAATATGTGATTAATCAAAATATCTTGATTTGCATTCTGAGAATTTAATGTCTTAAATATAAATAAGCAGAATATTAAGCATTCCACTTTAGAATAAAAAAAAAATATTGCACAAATTAATTTATACTCTTATCCAACAATTACTCTTTAACAAAATTACTAGTGTGTGTTTCCTACTTTCATGAATGTTTGTTAAGTTTTCTTCACATCTGTTAAAAAGGTAAGCAGAAATTTATTTACTCTTTGGTACCTGTTGTAGAGAAAAAGAAATTAGCACTTATACACCAAGTCACTAGTGTTATGGTAAACACAGCACAGCTCTAAAGAATCCTAAAATAATAACACCTTTCACAAAATAATCTGGTCTTGTTTACTGGAATTTGGGCATTTGATCTATACATTCATTTGTTCACAGGTTATTATATAGATCAAATTCCATCTATACATAATAGCAAAGACACTGTGCTGCCTGACAACAATAACTATGCCTGACAACAAAAGCAAATGTCTGAAGACTTCCATAGAAAGAGGAAATGATGACCTTTAAATGAAGGTGCCAATATACTTTGAAATATCTGAAGGTGTTCCCTGCTGTGGTGTCTCAGATGCATGGAGATTCTAGTGGAAATGGGTGTTCCAGCTGCAGCAGAGTGTCAGTGGAAGTCAAACTGTAAAAATTTCAGGTCCTTTTAAAATGATATGAGAAAGAGAGAGAGTATGAGTATGGGTTTTTGTGGTTTTTAAATCCCAGAGGATACATCATCATCTGAATTTCACATCACAGGATGATGAGGAGGCTGATAGCAAAAAATTACTGGAGCCCCTTATAAGGAAAAGTCTTATGTATTTTGTTGTATTTTATGATCATATGAGTACTTTTCCTGAATAATCCCATATTCTGGGAACACAGAAAGAAAATTATAAGAAATGAATAATTTATATTTATTGTTATTAAAGATTAGTATATACACTTTAAGGAAGGCCACAGTTTCATATCCAAAGTCTCTTCTGGACAGCAAGTTGAGAGAATGCAGATCTTGAAAAGCTAAGCAGTCTTCCTCTATCCTAATAAAATCAGTAAAACAGAAAGTTTGAAATTTCTGAATTTTGAAGTCTATGGAACAGTTTTTATAAACTTCATTCTTCAACTTAGGTATTCAATTAGCTGAAGTTATTTTTTTTTAATTTTAAATTTGGCTAAGACCAGCATTTTTTTTTAAATAAAAATAATTTACAATAACTAGGAAAGGGAACTAATAGTGAGTTCTGACGTGAAGCAACCAGTTTTTCTTGTACATGAACATCAAGTTTTTCCAGTAATATTGCTGTAGGCAGGTCTAAAAAGATAAAAGCTAAAACAGTAAACAAAAAAGTCCTATACTTTAAAAAAACCCATATTTTATTTTATTTTAAAACCTTTGTCAGCATTTTTGAAGTATTTGTCAAAGTTTCAAATAGCTACCTAAATAAATGTATCAAACACCCAGCCTTTCTGTTTGTTTCTTTTGTATGTCATACCCTTATCATATTTAGAAGTTTGAAATTCAGGAATTTAAGAAATTTAAATTTAAGAAACACTGAAATCAGGTCATCCCCAGGTGCACAAACTCTGTCTCTCTCTGTGATTTCACTTAGAGTCTGCATGTTTTATTTGGGGGAAAAATTGAAGGAAAAAAGTGGAAGAAAAAGTTGTTGAATCTCAGTAAACTGTAATACACATCAAGTATTTGCAGAGAGATGCATTTTCCCAGAACATTTTTTTAAATAAGAGAAAAAATAGTGCTGCTATGGCTGCTCACTTGAGAGAAAATGCAGATGAAGGCGGAAGATATGCAGTGTCTGCATAGAGTAAAACAGAGATGTAACTTTTAAAAGGTCTTGTTCAAGTATCCACCAGTCTCTTCAGAAAATCTTAAAAAAGTTGCTCATGAAGGAAAATTATTCTTATCTTACTTTTTTTGACTTTTCAGTCCCACTTCATAAAAGTGACTATGGCCTAGGGCAAACAGTCCTACGTCTTTTGGAAGAAAATCCTGTTCATTTTTTATTGAAAACACAATAAAAATCTTTAGGCACCATTGTTTCTGTACATGGTTGTCAATAGCAGCCAGACCAGAACCCATTTAATGCTTCTACTGCTTCATAAACAGTTTGAAATCTGTTTTCTCATTTGCATCTACTTTAATCAATATCTTCTCTTCTGACCATTACTATGATGCCCAAAAGGTGTCACTTTACATTTTCCCATTTCTGGTTTTCAGTGAAAAAAAATGTTCCCTGGTTTCCTCTAGGATCTGAGTGCTGTCAGTGAGTGGCAGTCAGGAGCTCTGGCCCTTGGTGCAGGTCTAGATGTGATGAGATAACTTCCTGTACAGTCAGAGGGAGCAATTTATGATGACATCTCTTAAATTTCAGCTCTGGGCTGCCTGGAGCAGGGTGAGCGTTCAAGAGCAAGTAATGAGACAAAAAGGTGAGTTCCGCAGAGATAATCATCACTTGCAAATTAACAGAGTTATGTCTCAAATTTTCATTGTTTCAAGAAAATCATACTTTCCTCTTGACTTTGGAGAGTGAACAATGTTGTATATTGAAATTCTCCTTAATTACTCTTAGCAGCTCTAAAAATACAGCTAAATTTTAATTGAAAAATTATAACAGTGCATTAAGAAAATAAGGACTAATTATTATGTTTATAAAAGCCCTTAATACTATGACCAATCTTATGTTTTCAAAACACAGAAAAAGGATATTCTGAATTCACAGTCAGTTACCTAATAAAGTTAAAATTAAGATTAAAATACTATAACTTAAATAAAAATACACAAATAATTATTAAATGTCTTGGTTTTCTTCAGCAACATTATTTTAACAGAAAATAAATTGAAAATATGTTGCAAATGTTTATTTGCTCCCCCAGAAACTCTGAAAAACACAGCAGTCTTTTTGTACCAGCATAATCATTATAAAATTGTATAAATTTGGGGTTGTGAACAAGGCAAGAGTATTTAAAACAAATATCTCTTTTTAATCAATAAAATATGCTATATTTTACCATTAAATTGAGGAAGCCTCCTTTCTTCTTATCTCAGAAAAATAAATTTCAAAGCATAAACACCATTCCAAACTGAAGAATGTCAGCATAGGATTTTTGCAAGAAGGTTAAGTGTTGTTGTTTGGACTGAGACTATTTTATTTTTACCTTATAAGGAGTTTTGTGTGTTCCTTAATGTTCACAACAGTTTTTCTGAGATAGCCAACCCCTGCATCCATGTTGGGATGATTTTCTTGGTTTCTCTGACTTGAAAGTGGACTGCAACACACTTCAGTAAGCCAACTCACATTTTCTCTGACACGGATCACAATTCTCACAAGAAACATATGCATCCAGCAGTAAGGGGGTCTAAACTATGTCTTCCGACACCAAAGGAGTACTTAGCTGACTGGAGACAGGATCAAAGTCCTCAAAACAATGGCACTTTGGAAATGTGCTATTATGAGTGTCAAAACATGTTCTCCTGCAATGTGTGGCTGACTCTTCCAATTCATCTCCACGTCCTCTAAAAGTGCTCATGCTTTCTATCTGCCTTCTTCAAAAAAGGTTTAAAGTTGGTCATAGTCCTATTATCTCTTTCAAAATGCTGTTTTCTCAATTGTATTATCCTCTTTGATTTTTGAGACTCTACGACATTTCAAACAATGCCTGCATAGCTAGAAGGGCTTTGCAAAAAGTTTGGGCATTATATAACAGATACATCAGGTTTGTCTCTATATATTTCTTAAAAAAAGAGGTTTGTGAATTATATGGACTATAAATTCTTGGGATTTCTGAGCTCATAAAGCTTAGTTGCACCCTATACATAATCTAATTTAATTTTTCTCTTAATCCCTGCAGTCTGCATCAGCTAATTCTTAAGTATTTCCCTTACCTTCTCAAAGACTGTGAAAGAATCAACCCTCCTCAAACCAGTGAAATTTAGAAAATTTGTGAAAAAAGAAACAAACACCACAAACTGTTTAAGTGACTTCACAGATAAGTGAAAATCCTTGTATTCAGGGAAGTAATGTAGCTTTTAAACCAGAAATGTCATTAATAGCAAGTCGCAGGAAAATATAATTCTTTTAATCTATACAAATTCACTTACCAACTTTCTAAAAGTATCAGAAATGGTAGAGCTAAACCATCTGACAAGGTGAGAAAGTGAGACCATTAATTTTCTCATGTCTACAAATTGCTTGCTAAGAATAAATTGCCACGAAGACCACTTTATAAATATGTTCAAACTACTTGTGTAACAGTGAATAGAGTTGACATTTAAATTTATTTAGAGTATCAAGTACAGTACTTGCTCATTTGTGGCTAATACCTAAAATCGTGATGTGCCACATTGGATGGAGCTTTGTTTGAGCAACCTCAAGTGGAAGGTGTCCCTGTCCAGAGCAGAGAGGTTGGAACTAGATAATCTTTAAGGTGCCTTTCAACACAAATTATCCTACAAGTCTATCCTATAGAATCCTATGATTCTGTACTTTTGAAACATATAAGTTGAACTTTTACAAGACTCTGCCTGAGTGACTTTTGAAGAAATAGGTTACTAATACTGCTTTTACTGCTGTCTTTGAGGGTTAAGTTCCTCTTTGTGTGAACACATATAGTTGCCAACCACCCTAAACTGGGAATTACACTTGTTTATTGAGGGGAGATAATGCCAAAAGCCTTGTTGCAGTCCAAGTAAACAGCATCCAGTGCTCTCCCCTCATCTTTCAACCAGCTGTCCCCATTGCAAAAGGCAGTGAGGTTGGTCAAACCTGATTTTCCTTTGGTGACTCCGTGTTGGCTCTACTTGATTGTCTTGTCTTCTACAAGCTTAGCGATAGTGTACTAGAGAGCCATTCCATCACCTTTACAGGCTGATAGGCCTTCAGTTCCCTAGGTTCTCCTTTTTACCTTTTCTGAAGACTGGAGTGACATTTGCTTTCTTCCAGCCCTCAGGCACCTCTCCTGACTGCCATGACCTTTCAAAGATGATTGATAGTGAGCAGTGATATGTACCAATTGCCTTCATAACCAGTGGACAGGGATTCCTTTGATAAGATTTGCACTACACCAAGCTTTATCTATATTAATAGAGAATATGATAATCCAGTATACTGAATTAACTCCAAATCATAATAATTTCATTATTTATGTAATTGAAGAAAACATTCTTTTTGCTGCAGAGTCCAGGAGGAAAAGGGCAAAGATAAGGATGAGGGTGCTGGCCAATTTGTGACTTGGATGGTCTATGGAAAACCAGTGGCAAGATTTACTGATTTTTTCTGAGGCCTTAGACAATAACTCTGCTTAGAAGGGAAAGAGTGAGAGTTGTTGGTTCAGAGCAGGGTCTGCCTTTCAAGAAATCATTCCCTCTTTCATACAGTTTCTCAACACCAAATCCATCAGTGCCCTTTACTCTTGTGGGTGTCTCTCAGCTGTCAAGAAAGTTGCTGCAGAGGGACAGCCAGCTGCCTAGGATTACAAATTACAGCAGAGATCTCCCACACTATACAGATCACTCATCATAGCCCCTGACACTGCTGTTTCTGAGAGGTCATTCTGCTTCTGTCTAGTGGCAAACCATTGTAACAGTAGATGCATCCTTTTATGCCTGCCTCACTGCGTTGACATTTCTGATTTCCTATATATTTTATGCAGTTTCTTACATTGTTCCTGAGGACATCAACCTCTTCTTTCTATCTGAAAATATTTGTATTAATATCATACGCAAATAGGATTGTTGACTGTCATTTTGTTACTTTATTTTACTTTTTTGTAGTCAAGCCTTGAGGAGTTAAGTCAAATGATTTTTATCTGTGGCCAGAGTTTGCTATTTTCTTTAGGTTACCTTGTGTCGTATCATCTCACTATCTTCTATCGATGGAGGGAGAAAACTAAAGCAATGAAAGCTTAATAAAAATGTTTGCCATAAAAAGAATACACTTTAACTTCAAGATACACATAGCAATTAAAACAGTGCAAGGATTCTTCTCTTTAAAATATTCCTGTCTGTCAGTCTCTGAAGTAATTTCTATTCTTACTAAATAAATTAAAAGATTAACAGTTAACAATATCTGACTCCATTTGTAAAACATATGTAAAATATTATTTAGTGTTCAGCTTTTCTTTGCATGCATAATAACCACCCTTTGGTTTAAATTTATTTTACAATGGCAGTCATAGCAAGCATGGTGGAATTAAAGACAAACACATTTTCATAATCAAGATATATTTGGAAGATTTAGCATCATTCTTTTGTAAGCATATTTCCATAGGTTCTCTGCATTTTAAACTACTTTTTTAGATAACTGGAGGAGTGCAAATTCTCCTTTGCAATTATAATGCTATCTGTGTGCACAGTGCATTTGAACTATTGTCACAACTACCTCCCAGTATTCTAGAATGCCCATTAAATCAGAAATCTTCCACAGTTCTTCATTTGTTGTTTAGACATTGGTTTGGGTTTTTTCCTTATAGTGCTAAATTAGTTGACTCTTAAAATATTGATTTAAGCCCTTAGGGTTGCACACTGATCTAAGACATGCTTGTTGAAAACTGAATTATAGATAAGTTTTCCCCCATCCTGGAAAAGAATAACTTAGATGTTCAAAGAGAAGCTGGTGACCTATCCATTTTAAAATTGAAAAAAATTGCTTAATTTCATTATTCCTAGAATTGCATAATACTTAAGGCACTCTGAGTTGGACAAAGTTAGCCACAAAAATATTTGAGCAGGCTGCTCTCTAAAGAATTTGAAATTATCTTTTACAAATTTTAATATAATTAGGGATAGTGACCTTGGCTCAAATCAGAAAACTAAACTGCCAGTCATGATAAAAGAATTTCTTTGTTGTTCTAAATTTTCAGTTGTAATAATTAATTTGAAAAACACTAATAGGAAAATCTAAGAGAATATAGAAATGGAATATTGCTAACATTCTAATAATATTAAGTGTTTTGTTTATTTACAATGCATTTGAATGTAGATGGTGTATTTATTAATATTTTTCTAGCAATATTAAAAATCAAAAGATATTATATTTAGGGCAAAAAACCTAAATTACGGTCAAAAATTACATCTGACGTGAGTCATCACAACTAGGTTTACTTCCTTGTAAAAGGACTGATACACTGCTCTTCTTGTGTACATGTTGAATTTATGCAGTATTAGAAATACAGAATAACTTAAAGTGATACAAAGTGAAGAATTCCATTATTTGATGACAAAATAATATTAAATATAAGCAATATGGAGAGGAAAGCCACATAGGAAATGAAATTTGTGTATGAAGAAAGATCCCCTGTTCCCACAAGAAATTACCAGATATGCAAAGGCAAGATTTCATATTGATTTTTCATCTATGAATTAGAATTTCAATTAATCTGAAATTGCCACAGACTTATAAGAACAGTTCCTCAGCTCATGTTATCTCCATATCAGAATTCTAACAATGAAGTAATTTATGTTACATTTTGTAAAAAATCCCCAAACTGTGATTCTTTGGAGAAGTTTTATGTCAAGATGCAAACTCTGAGCATTAGATTGCATTGAGATAATTACTGCATAAGAAGAAATATGTAATTGAAGTATGTTTCTTTTTTATGTTTCTTTCTAGGCTAGATTTGCTGTATATTCTTCATATCATTGAGCCTTGGTTCTTCAAGAGCAAAAGAATAAGGCTGGTTGTATTTGTGCTAGAAAATATGAACCAACAGGGACATCTGGAATTTTGTCCTTTTTTTTTTCTTTAATCTACAGTTTAAGATGTGAATAATTCCACTGCAGTATGAACAATGCCTGCAGGAGAGACAGAGAAGAGGTTCAGTCACTCTTAGCTTTTTCATGATCTCCTGGTTATCACTAACAGTGTGCTAATTTCAGCACTGTTAGTAGAGTGCCGATACATATATTAGTAGAGCTTATTTGCAACAAAGATAAACCTTAACTGACTGGGACATATGGCAGCTGTGATACAGCCAGCAGCAATCTGGGAAACATTAAGAGGGACTACAGAGCCCCAGGAGAAGTGGTAAAGGGCTCAAACTCAAACACAAACATCAGTCCTCCAGGCCAAAGAGGTGGAGCATGGGAGGGACTCTGCTTCAGGAACTTGAGTCATAGGACAGGGAGTAATGTGTACAAATTGAAAGAGGAGAAATTTAGGCTCGCATTAGAAAGAAATTATTGTGAGGGTGATGATATACTGATATTCTTTATTGTGAGGGTGAATAGGCTGCCCAGGGACGTTGTGGGTGCTCCAACCCTGGCAGTGTTCAAGGCCAGGTTGGAGAAGGCCTTGAACAACCTGGTGCAGAGGAAGAAGTCCCTGCCCATGGCTGGGGAGCTTGAGACTAGGTGATCTTTAAGGTCACTTCCAACCTTTAACTTTCTATGACTCCACAAGTGGATAAGCAAATATGTGCAATTGGGAAATAATGTTGAAATTTTTTGAAAGAAATGTGTGAAGCACTGGCACTGGACAACCCTCATACAAAACACCATGTAAATTGTATTTGCACTGTGTAACAATTCTTGTGTTTTATCCCATGTAAGAGGAAATGCTAAAGCAATTTAGTACTGAATAGTGCTAACAGTACTTTTGGTACTAATAGAGATAAATTTAGTACTATTTTAGTACTAATAGTACTAAAGCACTAAGCTTAACACATAGACCAATTAGCTATGCAGAGGATAACCTATCCTTAGAAGGACCATGATGTCATATCTATATTTTTTTCTGAACCCAACATTGACAAAGTAGTTCAGAGGGAAATGAGAATGTATGATTTATTATCCAGTGAAGATATTAATTATCCTATTGCATTTGCACATATTCCACTGGTGGACTATGTGTAAAACTTTCAAACACCAGGCTAAAATGCAAACATAAAAGGATTTATGCGAGGTTTTGCAAGAAGAGACTTAAAAGAGAACATGTGGAAATATGAAGTGTATTATGTCTACATACATCATGGTGAACTTTAGCAGACAGGTTTTTCTTCCTGCAAACATAAAAAAAGAAAAAAAAATTAGTTTATGGGTAACTGGGCAATAATATCTTTATAGTGTAACTGTCATGACAGGGACAGCATTCTGGATGTGTGTATTTTTCCACTGATCTTTGATCAGAGATTCATACTTCTGCTCGTGGTTTTAGGTAAAGAAATAGTGTTATTTAACTAACTTACTATATCATGTGTTCAACTTCTGGTCTAGAAATTAATGAGTGCTTCTCAAAGGGAAATGCTCACAGACAGATCTGATAGGCTATTTTTTAAAGCCATTTTAATAAATCAGAAAAAAGATCCAGTAACTGTGTATGTTTTATCTATACAAAAAAAGCTCATAAACTTTTCTCATATATATTGGATTTATTATATTCCTCCAAAGCAATTTGAAAAGCACTGAATTATACTCCCTTTCAGGTTCCAAAAGAACTTTAGTAATAAAAGGAGAAAGTTGTTACTGAAATTCATTTCTGATAGATTTATAGGAAAACTAAAAATTGCTTTGATGTCTTTTGCATTCCCTTGCCAATTTGAAAAAAAAAAAATAAAAAAAAAGAAAAAAAAAGCGAAAAGAGATAAAAGAACTTCTATTAAATTTAACAACACTCTTCTCCTCTCCCCCCACTTCAAACCTCATTTATCTTTTATGAGCCCTGGGCATCTTGCCATAATATAACTATGCATAATACTGGAGTTCTATAATAATTTTGTGGTTTTTTTTTTTTCCACCCTAACTACTCCGTGTGGCACTGGCTCTGTCATTTAAGAAGTTAGGTTGAATGGGCCAAAACTGTAAACATTACAGCATGTAGTTCAATATTCAAAGCACTGTACTTGGGCAATTAAGGTACCAAATTTTCAGAGGAATGGCTAGCTCCACTTGCTGCTAACAGCTTTCCTTGCAGATTAGCATTGCCTAAAAATAGTCACTGAGATATACATTTTTTCAGGAGTTGTGGGAAGAAGAGGAAATATTGCCATGTATTAGAAAATGTATAAACATGTTACACATCCTTGAATTCAATTGATTTTTTTTTTAATTGATTTCCATTGAGTGATTTTCTAGAACAAAATTATTAGCTTTAGTCAATCAAAGATCTGCTGATTGTATCTTAATGAAGATCTTTTTTTTTGCATTTTTCTAAAAATACAGGCCATTTTTTACCATCTAATCTTATTTTCTCTTAATTTAAAGGCATTCTATTGTTTTTGAAAATGAAGACAAGGGTTAAACTATTGTGATTTTTATTAAGTTGAAGCAATGTATTAAAGGGAGGGTTTTGCTCAGATTTTCCTTTAATATAGATATCTGTAATGAAAAGACCTATATTAGAATATCTGCCCAGACCTCTTTTAAAAAAAACTGGAGATAAATACAGTCATTTAGACTCAATGATTCTAATGTAAAGAAGGAAATTATTTGCAGTTAACATTTCCCTGAAATTCCCTTTTTTCCCCCTGTGACTATACCTGGACTGGAGTTAGTTTTCTATACTTGCACTATAATGTTTAATCTTAGATGTAAAAAAATCCTCCCATATTGACAGCTTCACTTTAACACAAGTGAGAAATTGTTGTCAGTCATTTCAACTGATTTACAGCATAACTTTTTAAAACATGTGTAAGCAACATAAAAATCTGTATTCTAGGCTAAAATATAAATGTAGATTGTAATTGCATGAATATTGCTCAAAAGCTATTCCTTTGCTCAAAGGCAAAAGAAGCAAGAGCAACATCTGAAGGACATTGTGGAAATGTCTCGAGAATTCTGAGCTCTAAATGTGATCTGTTACCCAATGTTGAACTCCTGCATTCATCAAATGAATCTATGCAGCAGAGCTGGAACATATGAAAAACCCCCCAATACAATACAGGAGGAAAACTGATACACATTTCTCTTGAATATGTTGTATCTATAGTTTTGAAGGTACAATTAGGACAGTGTCCAGCAGGGTTAGCCTCCATTACCTACTTCCTATTGAACAGGTGGATAGAGGGAAAATTCTGAATTGGAGATTGCAGAGTAGAGTTTGGTACTTAAGATCTCAGACATGGAGAAGATATAAGGAAACAAGGCTTTGGGAGTGAGTCAGATCTGTGCAGACTTCTTAAAAACATTACTCTCTGACGAAATTACCTTCTATGTTCTGATCTTTGTGCCTTGGATTTCAGAGTCAGCCCACCAACAAACACAATAAATGTGTTAATGGACGTTGCACTGCCTTTCTGTGACTAAACAGTGGATGTCTCCAGTAGGTAGAATGCAATAAGACTTTTATTTTATTTTTTATTTATTTTTATTTTTTATTTATTTTTTTAATCCTTTGCAGTGTTCATACAGTTGAGAAGGTTGGAAGTATATTCCTGATTACCACATTTCAGTTTGCAACAAGGAAATTCTGATATACAAAATCTAAAATCAGTGCAAAAAAAGATCTGTAAGATGACACTTTTACACTGAAGCATGACATCTGGAGTAAACTGTGCTTCCTGCCATGATCTGTAAGTCACTTATAACAGTTTGGATCCATTTAGGAAAGTGTTAAATGTGGTCTTATATACCTAATATCTTAGTTTGTCCTTTACATAATGGGAAAGATAACAGCTCTCAAAACACTTGATTCATGAGGTAGATTATCCTTTTTCTATAAACAAGAATATAGAGGATGTGAATAAGCTTTAAATTACCTGAGGCAGAAGTGGATATTTCGATATGCATATATTCCTCCTAACAACTTTCTGCCTCATATTAACCCAGCAGCTGGAATAAAACTTATTAGAACAAACTGTGCTCTCCCAGGAACCTTCCTGTTCTCAAGCCAGTGGATTAATGTTACATAAATAGCTTGATATTCTTATTTAGTGAGTTTCTTCATGTCAGTTTTCCATACATATCATTGCTGGTCTAGTCTCCCTTCAGGCTAAGCCCATTAATATATGCTGTATCTGGCTGTTGCTTGGATCCATTTTCATGCTTTGTATCTTCATGCTATATCAGTACAAAGAAAATTAGCCAAGATACAGCACATATATTCCCAAAAGGTATACAAGCAAAATGAACAAACCAAAGTTCCAACCTTACTGTAGTACTGCCAACATTAGCTACTCTACTGGAGAAAGAATATCCTGATCTATTAAGGTAAACCTTGATAATCTTTATTTGCTCTTTTTCATTCCTGCATTGTGAACATATTTTGCATCCTCTACACTTTTGTGCTGTAAACAAGAAGCGTTTCTCAGTTTCTCATTTCATTACTAATCTTATTTTTTATAGCTTCTCTAAATTTGTATCGGTTTATAAAATGCCTTTAGTCCATTTAGTATTGATTACATTTTTTTAGTTAGGAATGATTGCAGTGCAATATGGCATCTGCTATATTTTCTGGCCGCTATTTTTAAAGATGAAGGCTGTGTCAGCCCACAGTCAATGACAATCATCATATTTGACCATTATTTACATGGAAAAAAGTGTAAATTAGAACAGCAAACCTCAGCTCTGCTCCTCTACTCTAGCAGCTATAAAACTTATCCTGATTTTAGAATACTGACTTTGCTGTAGGTCTAGCATATTGCTTTCCTCTTCCTTGATACAACTTTTCCTGTCCCAAAATATAACAAAACATGTTAGAATCAGGAAAAAACAAAACTGTTCGAGGCTCCCAGTGCTTATTTGGTAAATATTTTGTGACCCTTTCTAGTAAACATGATAGATTTACTGCATATAGATTTATACAAGGAAGGTTATTTTAAGCAGGTTGTCTTTTGCATTGCAAGACCTTCTGCCCTTGTTACTTCCTCTGCCATTCATATGCACAAGTAGCATCACTGTATTTGTTGGCATATGAGTTAAAAATAATTAGTAATACTATGCAAATTGCATTTTAACAGAATTCTTAAATACATTTTTAAAAAATTACAGCTAAGCAGAGTGGTGTGCTTCCAAGCAGCCACTCCCTAGTCTACAACTCACAAGCACAATAGAAGGCACCCACCACCCATCAGTGAGCCCTGAGATTCCAAACTTTCCTGAGATTTCTGACAGTGGAATGATGCAAGCATTCGTGCAAGCTGCAATTCTTCCAAAGTGCCAACCTTCCTTCAGCTAATATGAGTATTTTAATGAAACTGCTACTGGGCTGAGGGATGTGGGCTTGGAAACTAGTCTGCATATATATAACAAATATGGAAAGACAAACTTATGTCTGTGACTTGCCTTTTTGGAACACACTTGATCTCCAAGATCCCCCTCAAAACGTTTTTTGTCTCACCAATTTTGTTGCAATTTGCAAGGACACAAAGGGTTTTTTAGCACATGTAAAAAGGCATACATTATCAAATTCTGAATGTGAGGGAGAATTTTTCTCAAGTCAGTAGTTTTTGAATCCATCCACTAATTTGGCAAAAAGGTTTGACAGTCTGTGTAATATTCCCTATAATTTTTATGGAAATAGGAAGCCAGATATGTGAGAGAGATTTTATTAATGCCTTCACTAAGTGAGAATTCTTGCACAGCTGAAAATATAAAAAATCAAGCTCCATTGACTCACGGAACTACTTATTTGAAAATCTGGCTCTGTACCTCATAAGTATCTCCTTACTCTTTGACAGATGTTTGGTGTTCTGCATGAAGATGTATCCTAGAGAAATGAAACAATAACAACATTTTCATTTCAGTTGTTTCAATTTTGATGCTTGTTTTCATTCTCATAAGCAAATGTTTTCCTCTTGTTCTTTCATAAACTGCCATGGGATAAAATAAAATAAATCTCTAAGAACAAAAAGAAAACAATAAACCTCTTAAGTGGCTATTTGGTTTCTATTCAGACTCCTAACAGCTGCTTCATTCTTCTTCACTGGTTCCAGATTTAATAAGGCCATGTAAGACTTTAAGAAAACAGCAATTAAAAATCACTTTTTTTTCCTTTTTTTTTTTTCTTAAACTGTTTTTTTCCAGATTCTAATATAAAATCATGTATTCTAGTTTTCCTTTGAATATAATGCCTGAATTTCTTACTTATAATGTATTAACTTATATTTTAAGAATAGTGAAAGTAACAACAATATTTATTTTCCTTGAATAACAGCTCAAAACTCCTGTCTACTGATTAGACTCAAATCAATAAATAAATCAATCTTTATTCTGGTAAAATATCAGACTTTTGCAAACCAAAACTAATGTGTTAGATCAAAATGTTTTGCTCTGATCATGTGTGTCTC
The DNA here is from genome assembly GCF_009819885.2 of Catharus ustulatus. Lineage (NCBI taxonomy): Eukaryota > Metazoa > Chordata > Aves > Passeriformes > Turdidae > Catharus > Catharus ustulatus. Next base: position 29,464,857 of record NC_046226.1, read on the forward strand.
TATGTAAACATTACTGAAGCATTTGAGGAACTGTTGGTATAAATTTTTTCATATATTATCTCTTTCTTGAATAGAATAACTCACTTGTTTCTTATGTAAGAACTTTGCATTCATTCTTGGGCTTTCCTCAGCTTTTACTTTATTGATTTAGCACTAAGGATGCCGCTCAATTTCTTTCAGTTTTGTATGCCATAATCTGCCTTGGAGATCACATTGCTCTTAACAAAGATGATGTATTCTGGAGCTACACTTAACTGAAGACTGTCATCGAATCGTGTAAGATCCTGAATTGGAAGGGACACATTAAGATAACCAAAGTATCATCAATAAGTGTCATGAACCTGTCATCAGCAAGTGCTCTTGTTATAGTTGAGTTCATTTGTGTGCTGGTGGATAGACGTAATTTTCTTCACAGTGGGTAGTGTTAGGCCACATTTTAAATTTGTGCTGAAAAGAGCATTGATAACTCAGAGATGTTTCCATTCCTGCTGTGCAGAGCTTACCCAAAGCCTTTTTACTCCTTGCATCACCCTACCGGAAAGGAGACTGGGAGTGAAAAAGAAGTAGGGAGGGGACACACCTGGGACAGCTGATCCCAGCTGAAAAAAGAGATCTTCTGTACAATGTAGTGTAATGGTATTGAAAGCTGGGGGAAGGAGGAGAAAGGGATGCAAGTTTGGAATGTGATGGTGTTTGTTTTCCCAAGTCATTGTTAGCCATGTTAGGGCCTGATTCTACTGGGGATGACTGAACACCTGCCTGCTCATGGGAAGTGAATTCCTTATTTAACTTTGTTTGTAGGCACTGATTTTGCTTTATCTTTTAAACCTTCTTTATCTCAACCCAAGATTGTTCATGCTTTTTGTGCCCCATTCCACTAGGGGAGTGAGTCAGGGACTCAGACACTTGAATGTACTTGAGGTGCCTATGTTTTGTGTCCTAAGGTAGGTCATGGTCATGTGTCACTATTTCTGGTTAGGTGTGTCAGCTGTTCACTGAAATAATCTGTTTTATTTATGGACCTGAACTTTAAAGTCTTGTTTGCTTCTCTAGCACCTGACTTATCTCTGTCCTAATTACAATAGCAGTGCTTCACTATATTATCTGGCACCTGAAAAAGCCGTTTGACAGTATCAGTGTCCTACTGCTAAATCTTTAATAACACTTATAATATCACCTGTCATCAGATAGAGTTCCAATGGTAATTTATCTATACTCCTCCCCTTTGGTCTTTGCTAGAAACCAGAAGAAATGAGATACACTTACTGAGGAAAACCTGTAGTGCCCCAAAGATACATTCTCAATAGCCTAAATTATCTTCAACTTGAAAATAAAATTAAACTTCAAATTGAATTTTAGACAGTAGTGATAAAATTTTAAAGAGGAAATTGATAGTTGAAAATCTCCTTTTATTTTTAATGAAGTTTCACAGACTAGTCATCTTATTTTTCCAACATTTGCAATGCTGATTTGACATCTCCAATACTTGTTTTAGTGTTATATTTTCTTTACAAAAAGAAAATGTGTCATTTTTCACTTATATGCCTTATAGCAAAAACAAAAGCAAGTGAGAAAGACATTTGTATTCAGTAATAGATAACAGCACATAATCTTCTCAAAATCTTTGTCTGTTTCGATGTATTGTGAGGGTTCACTCCACACAACCACCAAGATGAAACTGTACTAATTTTTGCTTTGGTTAAAGCATCATTCAATTATTATAAAGTGAGAAAAAGATTTTGAGTGAGAGTGTGATTAATTTCATGAACAAATGGCACAGAAAATCACCTTCTGTCTTTGAACCTTCAGTCAGTTCTCATGCACCTTAGGGACTGGGTTGCTGGACTTTTTGAAACACAGAATGACCAAGGCTGGGAGAGACCTTCAAGATCATCTAGTCCAATTGACACCTTAGCACCACTCAAATCACCCCTCCACCATATCCCCAGGCGCCACATCCAGGTGCCTCTTAAACTCTTCCAGAGACGGTGACTGCCACCTCCAGGGGCAGCTTATCTAAATGCCTAACCACTCTTCCAGTAAATATCAAATCTGAACTTCTCCTGGTGCAATTTAAGGACATTTCATCGCATCTTTTCACTTGACACATAGCAGAAGAGAACAGCCCCCACCTCACTACTATTTCCTCTCAGGAAGTTCTTCTTTCCTCAGAGAACAGCGAGATCCTCCTTGAGCCTCCTTTTCTCCAGACTAAATAACCACAGTTGCTTCAGCCACTCCTCATAAGATATAGTTTCCAGAGCACTCAACATCTTTGTCGCCCTTCTTTGGAGACATGCTAAATTTGAAATGAAATCAAGATTGAGGCTTGAAGGAAAGTGCAACTGATGAAATATTCAATAAAATCTGTAAAATTAGGAAATACCAAGGCCCAGATCTTTGACACTAAATTTTGATTTCTCCTCTCAACCCTGAAATGTTGCAGTATAGGCTAGGTATTTAGACCTGTGTTGAACTGAATTAAAGACCTTCTTAAAACACTAAAGGTGCTTTGGATGTTTCTGTGAACAGGAAAATCAGAAAAATCAAATCTGTTTTTGTAAAGGGATCTCTCTGCCTTTTAAATAAAAAATAGTCTTTATTCCACTTTGTTGATAGAGATGATCAAGATGTCATTGACCTCACATATTCTTTAGAATAAAAATATTTACCAAAAAGTCAAACCTACACGGGTGGTAAATAGCTATTTCATATTCAAATCCACTTGGTTGCTTTATAATTTTCATCAAACCTCAGGAATTCCTCATATAGAAATTACCTCATCAATAAAATTTTGTGTTGCAGAATGGCATCTTAACTTTTCTGACCATGACAGTTGCCCTGTGTAGAAGTAATGTTTCAATACATCAATCTTTGATGCAGAACTCTTAGTTTCAATAAAATATAATATATATTTATAATGGCTAAATCTTGGCTTTGGGTTCCTCTTGTTAAAAAAGTGACTGTCATCTCTGAGTCATTTAAGTTTAAAACTAAGCCTGGTTATGCGAGCAATTTCACATTGTAATGGGAAACATTTCTCTAGGGGACATTAGAGAAGCATAAGCCTCTCTAAATATGACAATATGTCTCTGATAAGCATCGAAAATGTTTTTGTTTTTGTTTTTTAATTGCATTTTGGTATTAACTACCTTACTAGATATAAATGGGAGTTTACAAATTTTAAAATATATTCGATATAGGGTGTCATTCAGCAAAGTTTTGTTCTGGAATGCCGTATTTACTTCAAGACTGGGACTGTATTCTATAGAATATTAAAGAAAGCCTGTAACTAAAAGAAAAAATGTTAGCTCTACTATATACCTAGTTTATTATGATACTCTTAGGCAAACAATAAAATGAAAAGGAATTGCTTGTCAGGAATTGTTTTGCTGAAATGGTGGATATAAAACAGAAAATTGGTTTAGAATTTCTTCCAGGAAAAGTACTAACTTGGATATGTTCAATGCTTCTAATCCAGGTCATCTTATATATATTTCACGAAATCCTTTGAAGTTTTTTACTTTCTGTCTTAGTAAGTGAGAATATACTGCAAGTGAAAAATATACAGAAGAGAAATGTGTTTACTCTCTTTGTCTTTTATGTTAAACACTGGGGACAAATGGATTTTCTAAGGAAAAACCCAAAAATATGCAACAAATTGTTATACATTTACCCAGTGCAGTATAGAACTCTTCTTGAGGCTGACAGTTCTCCACTGCTATGATAGGATATTTTGCTTTCAGAGACTTGTTGCTCTGTAAATGCTGTATTTGTGCTGGACTGGCTTATCAGAGGTGAGATGATCAGCAAAGGTGTCAGTTTGTCCACTGTCCATATGCAGAGAGATACCTGGGAAAGTTCGTGGGGAAGAGCCCATATGCACACCTCCTCCGTTTGTGGTGGAGGCAAAATTACCTACTCAGTGTCATCCATACAAAGCTATTTTTTTGCCTTTTTTTTTTTTTTATATTTTGCTCACTGGATCCAGAAGTCTGACGGAAATAAATTATTGTTTCCATTTTGTCTCAGTGGTAAACAGAAAAGCAGCTTTTAGAGAAGTTAGGTTGTCTGATCTAAAGACCTATCCCTCTTGGTAGCAGCTTTCTCTTTAGTGTAGTCCAAAGTTTGCTCTGTCACATTCCCATTTCATCCACAATCAGATGTTTGGGCTTCACATTGTATTTTTTCCCTGTGGTAGATAAAGCAGAGTGTGGCATGATATAGTTGCCTGAAGGTACTATTTGATGTTCTGGACACCACAGATAAAAGTAGGGGACTGGCAGCTGGGAAACAGAGCTTGTTGGAGGCCTTTTTACTTCAACAGTGGCAGCTGGAGTCCAGGTAGGAAACCTTCTGGACCCTTTGTGGCCTAATGATGATTTATTTGTCAAACAAGAATTTTCTGAAATAAGAAGAGTTTTATTCAATTAGTCAAGGTTATGTTGCAGTATCGACCTTGAGATTAGCACAAGATGCTTTGCTATTTTTTTGATGCTTTATAATCCTAACAATTTCCATCTCAAACTGTTACAAGAATTTCCCCAAAGATGGTCTAAATGTGATTGATCAACACACATAATAAAAATTATGATGAGTTTGGAATGAAAATTGTATTTCTTCTCGTGCGAACTCAAGGACAGTCTTTAAAAAATCATTTAGCTTAAGGGCACTGCAATTAATGTTCCTTTACAGAAGACAAGGTGTAGTGTCTTTAGATCCCTCTGTTCTTGTTCTGCCTTTGGTGGAATGATATCACCTCGTAAACTGGCTTTCCATTCTTAGCAACTAAAATCCATTCCAGGGGCCAACAAGTGTTACCTGAGTGTAACACGGTAACTGCTTATTAGAACTCAGGCATACTAGCACCGTGACATTGTTAGGTTCCTTTTCATCAGAACTTGGGATAAGATCACTCTAGCACTACTCATTCCTAAACAACTGGTAAGAAATTTTTTATAATTGATGATCCAAAATATAAACAAGAGGTTTTTACATTAGATCAGTGTGTTACTATGAGTACAGAACAGAGAATGCTGACTGAAATCTTTAGGCTTGTATTCTGAAAAAGAAATAATTTGGCACTTCCATTGCATTTTGGCATTTGTGATATATTGGTTTTGAAACATAAGAGATATAATTCATTGCTGTCAAGACTCAAAACTGGGAAGTTTAAGGGTTTCAATGAACATCTGGTTTTAGCGCATTTCCTTTCTATAACTTAAAAAAAAATTACATCTACCATTTCAGAAAAAATAAAATGATGCTCATATTAGATGAAAGTTATTGGTGAAAGTTCCACTTGCACATGGTATGAAAATTTAAGTAATGAAGAATAAAATAAATAATCTGTCGGAATAGTCAGATTTTAATAAATTATCTTTTTCATTCCAAGAGCAATACATCTTATATTTGTATCCTGTAATCAGCCTCAGGGTTTTGAGCTGGCAAAGAAATTTATCTTTTAGACTGTTGCCATGTGCTTCCTTGTTTTCTTTCATCCAACAGTTTTATTTCTCCCCTTTTGCTCCTCTCTTTTATTTTCTTCTGCATACTCACACTTTCTGATCCCCTGCCTTGTATTTCATCTTCTCAGCTCTTATCCCGGCAGATTTCTTTTCAAAATGCATGCATAGCTCTGAGAAAATGACTTGGGAAGGAGGATCCCTGGGGAGAAGGCCTCAGGAAATGAAATAGCTCAGCTTAAACATAACAATGAGTTGATCATAGGACTGGGATGAATGCAGTTAAGTGTGCTGAGTTTTTATTGTTTGTTTCTTGAACAACTCTAAATAATCATACTTTGAGCATGCTTAAAAGTAAAAAACCAACCAAAAAAATTAATTAAGCCACATAAGAAAAATAATTGAACTTTAGATTAGCACATATTTTTTATTTCACTCAGTAATGCAGATCTATTTACTGGTTGGTTGGGCTAAATTTCAACCAACTTTTCAGTCTCTAAAAATGTAGTCCTAAGGTATTAAAGCAGCATACATTAACAGAAAGGTTATGGATGACAGCTGGGTTGGCTGATGATAGCTGGAAGAAATCAAGTTTTGTTAGGTGGAAAGATTATTCCTGAAAGGCTCACACTAGTGAGATGGCAAAATCAAATAGCGACTGTGCCTTTAGCTGTTGGCATTGCAATGTGCATGACTATGAAATCTGCCTACACAAACTCATGGTTCTTTTCACTGCACTTTTTTTCTCACTCTGTATGCAAAAGACAAATGGTATTTTGCTTTCTGGAACCACACCAAACAATTTCCAGGTGTTGTGTTTGTCCATTTAATAATTTTTTGATGTAAGATGCAGTCTAAATGAAACAATGGCACATTTTTATGCAAATTGTACTGATTCATCTTCTTAATTCTTAGAAATGGTTAAGACTTAAAAATGCATTCTTCATTCACCAGTCACCTGTAATACATTATTCAAAGCACAGTTTATTTTCCAGAATATAATGTATAAAAATGAGTCTTTACTGTTTTATGCTAGTGCAGAGAACTGAGTTCTAAACCACTATAGAGCCACCAATAGCCAGGTTCTGTAGTAAAACTTCAGATACTTGGATAATGCAAGTTTTTTAGCCTTTAGCCAACACTTTACGTCACAGGCTATAAATTAGGAAGGAATTTGACTTTTAGTGGCTTCATATTACAGTCTATTCCAGCAGTGTAGAAACAAGAGTTATTTCTATTAGCATAGTAATGAAACATTTTTCCCAAAGACAGTGAATGAAATCAACAAACTAATTAGATTTTATGCATAATACTTGATGGTCAACACTAGACAAAAGAGACAGAGTAGAATCTTTCATTTAATGCAGCCAATATTCTTGTTTATATTGGACAAGGAAAAAGAACAAGAAGATAGCATAAACCACTGTGAGAGTAGTGCTTTACAGAATGAAATCATGTGTATCTTTTCTTTCCACTTCCATTATACAGAACAGAAAAGGAAAAGAAATAGTTTTCAGCATAGCATGATATTGGTCACTTATTTCAGGGTCGTGTACACGATTATAGAGCTAGAACATTTATGTACATCAGCTATGACATACATACATTTAAGGAAGAAGTGCAGTATTTTGTATCTAATCTTAGAAACATCATTATATGTCCATAGCCCTTCTTCAAAAGGTAATGAAAAAACCTGGAATCTAGAGACTTTTGTTTCCAATGATCTAGCAGTGTATTTTGTGTCCTCTGGCATATTTGTTGAACTCAGCTGCCCTGAGATGCTGAGGCTGGTGAGGCCAATGGCACTGGTATAGCAGAATTTGATTCCTAGCCACTTTTGTTCAAACTTTCAGACCTAGTCCAGTGGTAAGAACATGTAGCTAGATAGAATTAATATTCTTTCATCTTTATATAAACCAGTATAAAAGCAGTATTAAACCTTTTGCTAAGACCTACTACACAGTTTTCTGTATTCATGGAAGCCAGGTTGATTAATTCTGTCCTGTAACATCTAAAATGTATCTCCGGAATTACTGGAGAGCATATCTTATTCCTTTCTATAAAATATGTATGAGTATTTCTAACATAATTTCTTCTTTTCTGCTTTAATATTCCTTTTCTTACCTGTATCATTCTTTCCCTCTATGAATCTACAGCCTTTAATAGCTCCTTCTCTGTTTCTCATGTGCTTATCATAACTCAATTACAGATGTAGATTTTCCTTCCTGCTTGCAAAATTATGGCATAATTTATTATTCAATTAAATAACTTTCAGATAAATCCTATATTTTCAGATAAATCCTATTTTAACATAATAAAATTAATAAAAATAATGTGTAAGAGTTCAATTTATTCTATGAAGAATGAAAAAAAAATTTATTCATATAAAATAACAAGGAGAGGTTGAAAAGGAAACATTCTTTTAACAGCAAGGTCTCAGATTATGCAGCAGTAGAAAGGAAACATAATTGAAATTTACTCACTCATATAGAGACTAATTGACTATTTTCATCATATCTCTTTTGCACAGTATTTAAAGTATAAATGGAAATAGCTTTTAACAAATTGCAAGTAACTCAGTAAATATATTAATAGTAATTTATGTGAATCGTGTATGATATAATTTATGCCAAGATTGCTGAAATTTTATCAGATCATCACTCTCTGAAAGTACAGAATCAGATATTGACCTCCCCAAGTTAAAAACTTTAAATACAGCTTATCTGGCATTTTTTGTTTCTCATTATAAAATAAGCAGCTCCATTAGCTACTTACCAAAGATTCATAATATATTGCTCTTTGCTTTATTCAGCTCTTGAGTGGAAATGATTCCAAAACACAGCCTTAGATGTAAACAGTCTCACACTGTTCGTAATTCTGTTGTGTAAACAGACTTTCACCGACATAAACAGATAAAAACCGACCCCAAACACTCTAATCTTGTAGTGTGTTCAACACTGTGAATTTCAATCTCAGTGCCGTACCTTCAGTGTATTCCTTGATGTACGTGAATTGACTGAATTACATAAGTATTTTTCTGTTTGTGTGTGCACTTCATATGATTGTCTAAGACTTCCATAGCATTCAATATCTACACAAAGTATCATGCCTACAGAAAAAATGCTTTATGTATAAAATGTTTTATTTAAACTGAGACAGAAAATTTTGAAAGCTCCTTAATACAATATGAAAAGCAATCCAAGTAATTATGATTTTTAACCTTTTTTTTTTGGTAAAAATAATACTGTCTCTATTGTAATCCCCATTGAACACTATGTCAATCTATTTCAATGATAATACATTAAGTTTGGCATTTCATATTTTTACCCTATGGGAAATAGGGAATAATCATTCCTATTAATTTTATCCATGACTTTTTGTGATTCCACAGACCTCTACTATATGCGTTCTTTTATTTATTTTATTTTCATTTATAATTTTATATTTCCAAAACTGAAGAGAACCAAATTTTCTGTTCCTTCTTGCTCAGAAGCCACTCCACAGTTCCAATAATCTTCATTGCCCCACACAGACTGCAACTGGTGATTTTTCCTACACCTCAGGTGAGCAGTACCACCTTTACAGCCTGTGGGAAAGCAAGCACATTGCTTTGCAGCTCCTGTAAGGCTGTGGCCTTGGTAAGAGAATTCCCTGTAAGTATGGATTGCTTATTGGATGAGTCTGTGTTTGCTGTCACGTATTTTTGGCACCAGAATGTGAAAGATCATGATTTGGGAGACAGAAAGGAAAGAAGGAAAGAATACTAGAGAAACTCTCTCAGCCTCTCAGCTTTGGAATTGCTTCCACGTTTTTGGTTTTTTTCTTCCTCTTTTTTACCTGCAGGTAACACTGCCCTATGGCTTGTTACTAAAGCTTGTACAGTATATTGATTTTTTCCAGGTTACTCTGTCTGGTCTTCAGAGACCAATACTGTGTTAATAAGTAAAAAAATTTGTTTTCTCTACAGTGTTGTTTTCTTGGTTTTCTGTTTGATTTTTTTGTTTCTTTTTTTTTTTCTTTTTTTTTTTTTTTTTTTGGTAGATTTTTTAAATGCACTTATTGCCAACATTTAGAAAAATACTTTGTAAGGATATTTGTCATCTATTCTCCCAGACGTACTGTGTGAGAAGTACCTTTTTAATTTAGGTCAGTGCATATTTAGGTTGGATTGATGGGAAGAAATTGCTAATTACAGTTCACAGATTCCACCAAAGACCAGTGTATTTTGAGGACAAAAAATGTAATTTTCAAAGAGAGATTACTGCAAGCTGAAAAGACCTTTCATTGACTTTTCTCCTGCAATCTTCCATAATTTCCACTTTCCCCATCCCAGAGCAACAGCTGAACTAATAAAAGAAACCCCTAAATTCTGGGTTGAAAAATTGTTTATTTCACTTTGAAATGTAGTCGCATTACAAAACCAGACCAAACTAACACCCATAAGTACAGTGAGACTACGATTCTTAAACACAAAAAATGTGTTACAACTCCCAGTGAAGTTCTAAACATGAGTTTTCACTTCTTTTTGCTCAAAAGTGAGCCCTTCTACAACATCTGTCCTGACTAGAGTAGTACAATACTTTATAGAAATAAAATTACATATCATACGAGTCAGGATTATTTCACTGTGGATCAAAGTCATGATTCAACGCGGCAGACAGCATTGAAATATCTCTCTTACAACATGTGCTGCCAGTGTCTTTAAACCAATTTCTATCAACTTCACCACTTCAAAAAAAAACCCAACTAACATTCAGTTTGAATGAATAAACAGAGATTTTTCTGAATGGAATTCAGTGCTCTTTCTGTAATATCAAAGCCTGGAGCAGATGAAGTTGAATAATCAGTTGATTGTAGCTGAAATTGGAACTATAGACAAAAACATGTAATGGACACAGATTTCATTTACATTTGGTGGGGCTACGGATGTTTCTCAATATTTTCAATTAAGTTGCAGTCCTTCTTGCAAGATCTGGATTGAATATTGGGCATTGAAAAATCAATGATTTTGTAATAGGTTTATAACATTTCTTACTTTATTGAACTCAAAGGGCTTGAATTGGTGTTATCACCTTCTGTTATTTGTGTTATTAACCTTTGTTAAGCTCTAATATTTTATCTGTCTTAAATTTTCAGCAACGTATATTGTTTTTTTTTCACAGTTGAAGTGCAAGCTTTCATTTGATTGATAGATTGGAGTTATATTTTCATAAAAGATTGGACTTTTGTTGATGAAATTTGCCCTTGAAAAATTGTTATATAAAATCATTCAAAAAGTGAAACTCTTTGAACTGCTATGGCATCCATTAAGGAGACCATTTCAGTCCTTCACTGTTGTAACAAGTGTTTATTGTCCTCTTTGCAAGATAATTCAATGAAAATGAAACAAATTTCCTTGAACAAAAAATTCAACTTGTTGAAGACAAGATACTGGTGCTTTTTGACTTCCTACTTATAGTCTTTGAATATATCTACCATTTCAGAAAAAAAGTGTTTTGGATTTTATGATTTAGAAGCCTTTAGAAAAAGTATTGCCTCTAAAATTTCCACATAATAATATGTATATTAAATTATAATATGTTTTACTCTATTAACTTTGTTTTAGCCCTATCTTAATCTTTTAATTTTTGGCTGTCACACCTTGATTACTGTAGAATTTAAATGAAATTTATACCAAATTTTTCATCACTATCCACTTACCACAGAAATTAATTACTATTGGTATTGTTGATGCAGTTGACCACAACTTCTGGAGTGTGGCTTAATTTTTTTCAAGATCATGTTTACAATTGTGAAAGTTTATGTTTCTATTATATCTTTTGATAGAGCCTGTATTCTGAATCTGTGATTTTTTTAGTCATTTTGAAATACATGGGTCACATTCTGCCATCAAACTAAGCCACTGAATTAAGTGGCTGTCATTCTCTGTGCTTAACAATCTGTCTTCAGCCCATTTAGGTTAGCAGTATCACAGAAAAATCCTTGTCTGGAAAGAGAGAACATGTGTTACTGTTTGTATTTGGACTTTTCGGTTTATTCTTTCCTCTAAGATTATTGAAAAAATATTTGCCTCCAACATTTTCTGTGTTATTTTGAAGAACAGGAAAAGCTCATGAGGACAGTAGCAAGCTCTGTATCACTCAAATTTGTTTCCAGATCCCTTTTACAAAAACAAGACAGGATACTCTAAGGCATTTCCAGACAGCCTTACACAACTCTGAGCACGAAACAGCCAAAAAAATAGGGCAGTCTGGCAGACAAATTTCATCTAGAAAGGTTAGCTCCTCTTGCTTGCGCTTAAAACACTCACTACCTTGACATTCACAAAGTTTTTCATTCTCCTCCCACATGTAGTGTATGCACTGTGAGCACTTTTGGCAAAGTGCATGGGCTTTTTGCTCTGGTGATTTGGTTCAAGGACCTAAAATTCAAGGTAGTGATAGCCCATGGTCAGTAAGGGCTTTCTAGGAGAAGTGTTAAAGTAAAAAGAAAGCACGAGGTTTCCAAGGCTGTACAGGTTGAAGCAGTCAGAAGGCAGTGCAGTGGTGTCAGGAGAGCTATTTTCTGGTCGTCATTCATTGCGCTTCTATAGATGACATTATGTGGTGTGCTACCTGAGGAGAAAGCAAAAGCTAAACTTGAATCCTTCCCTTACATTGCTGGGTGCTGTGCTGTTCTTAATGTTTTATTTCTTCATGGCTAAAATATTATCAAAATAATTGTCTGGCACCAGGTATATTTTATGGTCTAACACCACTCAACATTTGCCTCCTGCCTGTCTACCATCTTCCAGGATGTTTCAGTGAATTTCAGTGAAATGTTCCTGATTTTCAGCCTGTTCCCTCTCTCCCGAATCATGATCCAAAGATCTTGTTTTCAAGAACAAGTATCAATGTTCTGCCTTGCAGCTGGAGTTCTATATTCTGTATATTAATGGCAAGCAGAAAAGCTACTGGATGGGAGACTCAGTTTCAAATATTTCTGTGAAGCCAAATAAACTAAATCTGCAATGTATAATTTAGTCCTTGTACTCACAATCTCCAGAATCTAAAATGCTGTTCTCATAAATGAATCAACCATAGATTTTCTAATGTATTCTCTAGGCTATTACCTGCTAGGGGAAAATAGACGGTGTCAGCCCTGATAGGCTGAGTGAGGTGGAAATGATGCAGCTCCATGTCCCAGGTCCTACCAGCAGTGAAATTGAGCATGTATTCCCAGCAGGCACACACACACACACACACACACACACACACACACACACACACACACACACACACACATATCCATGGTCATCCATACAGATTGATGAGATAGACAAGATGCACAAAGCACTCACATGCACAGAAGCAGAAGTGATGGTCCCAAGCTGCACCCCCATCTGACTAAGCAAGGTTATAAATACACACATGTTCAACATAGATCATTCCAGCAGCCAGGCTCAGACACTTGATCTGCTCTACAGTGACCCTGGATCCCAGACTCTCCATTTGCTGTCAAATGGAGGCATACAAGACTCAAAGCCACAACCTGGCTTCAGTTGTTGTTACAGACTCTTTGGACTCATGGTCACACTGACATGCTCAATCCCCAAACAGGCTGGGGCTCCACTGATCTCCAGGAGTCAATTCCCCCATAGTCTTACTCTTAGAGACACATACAACCTCCTTGGATCCTCAGCCACTTTATGCAGCACATGTGGAAGTCTGGCTTGATCTTCACCAGTGCTCACATACAAGATTCTCATATGATACAATTGCTGGCAGCCAGGCCTCTGAGCCGTGGGTGAGTTTCGCTGGGGTCTCACCAGTCACCACCACCCAGGCACATGAATCCCTTACTGCATTTGCTGACACCCAGACCCCTGTACAGACAGACAGTAGAGAGAGTAACTCTTTCCTCTCCCAGGTAAGAGTTAAAGAATTTAGTATGAAGACAAGGTAAATTCCTTCCCAGACAGTTGTACCAATCAGACAACTATTTATACTATGTTCACTTTTATTTCCTTAATGCTCTTTCCTCTCACATCAGCTAAGTCAATACCTTTCCCTGCTGTTGGTCACTCCCCTAAATATTACCTAAGAAGTCTTCTGAAATCTCCAAATATTCTTCCCCTGGTTTCTGGCTTGTCAACTACCCACATATACCGGTGCCTGGAGTTGCTCCTGCCCTGCCTGGGTTCAGGACTTTGCGCTTCTCTTTGTGGAAGCACAGACAGTTCCTGTCAACTATTCTTTAATCTGCTCCCGGTTTTCTACTTCAGACATAAATTCCAAAATGTTACTCTTTTAATGAGAGCAACTGTTTTATAGCCCACTATGAATTATTGCTGTGAAGAGAGATCAAGAGTACATCAGCCTGATATATCTTGGCACAGGGTAGAGATTGAGAATGTGAGTAGGAACCAAAAGGTGCAAGGCCAATAAAAACAAGAGATAGCAAATTTGAATCAGCCTGTTCAGTGACATCCATAAGATCTGTGGAGTCTGATACAGAGATCAAGCTAAATTCTCCCTCCTTGTCTTCCTGTGCTTCCTGACTTGTCTAGGAATTCTGGATAGAGTACACAAGCATGAGTTTAGAGCTGTGGGAAGAGATACATAGATAGTAATGCCATTGTAGCATCAGGCACTCAGGCACAGTGGCATATGTAGATTTTAGGGCAGTCTGCTCCAGGGCTCACTCACCTGCACAGTAAAGTTGTTCTTCCTCAGATTTAGGTGGAAGTTCCTGTGCATCAGTATCTTCCTGTTGCCTCTTGTAGATAGGAACAAAACCAAAAAAAAAAAAAAATAGGGAGGAATAATAAGATATAGGAATACAAAAATAAAAATCAAACAAAAAAACCCCAAATAATATAACAAACCAAACAACAAAAGCGGAAAGCAAACTTTAAAGAGAACATCCAAAGACATTAAAAAGAAATAATGTGACCAAAATGCTTTGTGTAACTATTAATCACCAAAATCCATGATATTTAAGTATGGTTTCCAGAAGAGTGGTCTGGGTGACTAAAAAAAGTTTTAAAATTGAATTTAAGCATGATAATTCTTAAGGTTTTTATTGCAGGAGAATTAATGAAAAATGTACAGTAATTTCACGATTATAAGCCGCACCATTTTGACTAAAATTTTGGTCCAAACCTGGAAGTGCGGCTTATAATCAGGTGCAGCTTATATATGGACAAAGAACGAAAAGTTGCTGTTTTAGTTTGGAGGACAGGTGTCTGCTGAGAAAGGCAGGAACTTCTCTTTGAAATGGAGAATGTAAACCCCCTCTCTCCAAATTATTATAATTTTGAAATCAAGGGACTCTCAGGCAAAAATATGGAAATTAGGAATAACAGTTCTTTTCTAGGGAAATTAAAATAGAAATACAGTACTACAAAGAAACAAACTCCAAACCCTGACAAAGTCAGAGTACAACCTGACACCCCGTCAGGCAGGGTGTGGGTAGCAGTCCCATTAAATGGTGGCTGCATCCTCCTGCAGTGACAGATGTGATTCAGTTGGAGCAGTGCTCCTGTAGAAGGTGCAGTTTCCCTCCGGAGGTCCAGTGGTGATGTGGAGAAATCCGGTTTTCCTCTGGAGTCCAGTGGAGAAAGGGGCTACCTTAGTGTCCCAAAACCTCTGTTTTTATCTTGGTAAGAAATATTGGGCTCTTCTCCCTGGCTGGAGCAACTTCCAATGGGATGCAGTAATTTTATCAGTCCCACAGTGGGACTCAATGGGCCATTAGCAGAAAATGACTGGCTGGAGGAAGGATGGGTTATGAAAAGATAAAGAACAATGCCCTGCCTGGTTTCAATGGATGGCCCATTAGCAGATTATCTGCCATTGAGATAAGGATCACTGTCCCCACCCTCAACAGATGGTGATAGAACAGATACCTTTTATCACACTCTGTATTGTAACATGCGGTTTATAATCAGGTGCGGCTTATGTATGGACAAAAAACCAAAAAGTTGCTGAAACCCAGAAGTGCGGCTTATACTCAGTGCGGCTTATAATTGTGAAATTACTGTAAGTTTATTCAATGCCAGGTGTGAGTCCTTAAAGTTGTCTTTGGGACACTAAATTTCCTAAGTAACTGTAGATGCAATATATGTACTCCACTTAATTTCTTTAATTTGTTTTCTTCCACTCAGATATATGTTTCCGTTTTTATAAACTTTCAGGTATTTGAAGTACTTTTTTTGTGTTCTAGTTTACTTTTTTTCTTGTAAATCCAACTGATTGAGATACCCTTATAAATCAGACTCTAGCTGTATAAATCACTTCTGATAATATAATTCTGTCTAGATCATCAGATGTTTTCAGAACAGCCTAAACAAACTAACATCTGATAGAATCCTAGATGATTATTACATGGTAAAACAGGTTTGTATTCCACTCGAATATTTTGGCCCCTTACTTGACCCTATTAACATCACATGGATTACAAATCGCGATGATATTCTAGAACTGCATTTTATCCATGAAAAAGGTTGCTGCAGCAGAGTAGAACATAAACATGTTTTGGTTTATTTTTCTTTAAATGTGATAATCCTCTCCAGGAGCTGCAAACAAGTATTGATGTGATACCATATCACTATATTTGCAGAACAAGTTATTCTATCTGGAGGCCAATTGCTCGGGGTGTTTATTTTCAGATCTTTGCAATGGAACAAGAAGGAAATAAAGCAAGATTTTGCTGTAGCAACATGAAGGAAAAATAGCTCTTTTTTTTAGTACAAACTTTCTGGATAACACCAAAATTGTGTCATGCTAGAGGTTCTAATTCTTGACCAGTAAGACATTGAATGTGAGGTTTCAGTGAAAGAACTCTAAGGACTTGATTTGAAACCTGTTTTTTCTCTGAAACTTTAATCTGTGTAACTGCAAGAGTTTCCTTCAGATTTGTAGCAGCCATCCTGGTACTGATATCAGCACCCTTTATTATAGAGGAGAACTCATTATACTGAAGGTTTCCAGAGCTTCAACCAGCTTTCTGTGATATGACTGTTCTATTGACAGGTAGTGTCCCTTGGGTCTGATATAATTTGATAATTTTCACATGTCATGTGCTTTTGGGGGAACAAAAATTTAGTTATCTCTGCTTCTTCATTAAAATTGTTACTTCATTAAAATTGTTACTATCTACATTCACAGTGCTAGATTTAGCCAACGTTTTTGAGATTAAATATAGCTGTATAGAAATAGAAATAAAAGATCAGAATAATGTTATACACAGGTAAAAACATACTGCTAGGAAATTTTGAATGCAGATGAATTAAAGAAACAATGTGAACATGCAAATATGCAGACATTTTTCTTTGAATATGGCATCCAGTTTTGTGGGTCTGGCCTTTTTCCTGTTGATGGTTCAGGGCATATCACTCCATGAGCACACATAGATCACACTTTACATTCCACCTGATCTACAAGTCTTTCTACCTTGGTGGCAAGCACCAGATTTTCTGAGGAGACATTAAAGCAGGCTATCCATAGTTTCTTTCTATTTCCAGAAATCAAGTACTTTGTTTTTACTCTCAAACAGGAGAATCTGCTTCTTGGCCATCCCAATATTTGGATTTTCTATAGCTTTGATAAGCCTTGAGGGCTCTGGACAGCTGACTGATCTGTCCTAAAAGATGCCAAGCTGCACCTTGGGTCTTGGCTGGTAATGAGACATTCATGTAGAAGGCAGTTTAGAGCACAGTCACTACTGCAACGTGTGACTGTACACCGAGGTTGGCAAAATCAACAATAAAATTAAAGGGACATGAATTTGGCATTGTGAGAAATTATAATTGGAAAAGCTAGAAGCATTATAAGTAAGTCCAAAATTGCGAGTCTCTGTAACACTGTCCCTTATAAGTAATATCTCAAGTTCTGTAATTCAGAAGTGAAGTAGAAAATTTGTGCCATCCTTTGTGCACAATATAAAAAGTCAAGAGAAATTCTGGAGAGTACCTAAAACTGCTAACTCCTAAAGATTAAAGAGAAATAAATATGCAGTTCTTTATTTTTGCTTTATTTGACCTGATGCTAAAAGCAATATATTTGCAGAAATCCATATAAGACGAGATGCCTGAGTGGCTTTCGAAAAACTTTGTGTCCATACTGCTAACATATTCTGAAACAAAGACTTGAAACAAAAAGATCATTGTTATTGATGTTTTTATTATTATTGTAGGATTATCTTGTCAAGTAGTTATTTCAATAGTATACAGCAGAAGAAAAAACTGTGTTTTGATATAACATGATGTTCCAGATCCGGTGTGGTTAAAGCTGATCAAGTTGAAGACAAAGAATCTTGTATCAGTTGAAACCGTCTTGATTTTATATTTAAATTTTCTGCAAAGACCCCCTGTGTTCATAATAATAGACCATGACAAATGCATATAGGATGATCTAACCTGTTTACTTCTGTTCTTGAACCAACAGTTAAAGGTACTTCAGGAACAATTTCAATGTCCTTAGCATGTTGTGCATTGCACTGACAGCAAAGTAATAAGTCAGTGTTGAACAATGAAATACTCAGGTGCTTAAAGCTGCAAAATGCCTATAAATAAATAAATACATAAGGTATAAACAAAGTAAATAATAATAACTGAGTTGCAGTGCCAAGCAAAAGGCTTAAACTACAGCTGGTCTAGAATCTAAATCATGGCAATCTTTTATTCCTATATTATACCCATAAAGAATTTAGTACATATGCTGATACATATATATATATATTTATATACACATATACAGAATTTATATATACCAAAAGCTCTCTCTCATCATCTTCCATGATAGATGCTGACATGTATAAACTAACACACAAATATTGTTTTCATCATTAATTGATAAAGAAGTTTTAAAAACTGAACTTAGAAACCTTTCTGTAGAGATAGTCATAATTTTATTATATCAGTTTTCTGCAGGTAAATATGCAGGTTAAAAAGTTGTAGTGGTTTTTTTATTCTAACATACCAGTATAGAATGTGCAATGAAATAATCATTTTGGTTGTGCTTTGAGAGTTCAGAATGACCTTATGGGTCACTGAATTCATTTCACTAACTCATCACAAACTACAATGACAGTAAAGTCACCTACTGTGTCACCTTCATCTAAAGTAAATAGCATGAAGAATTTGAACAAGTGTTTCTGCTCCCTTCAATGCTTCAGAAAATCAAGTTACTATTTGACTTTCTGTGAGTTTTGAGAGTATCTTTACTATTCAACATTCATATAAATTTAGACCATTATTGTAAATGATGACTACTTTATATGTAGCTAAGAAGACAATATATTTACCTGGTTACCTAAAATTAGATGGTTCGTAAGACAACATTTCTTCATGGGTCACAAATTTAGGGATTTCAGCAAACTGTTCACTGAGAAGCAAATGTGAATACAAAGTGAATAGCAGAAAAAGAAGGATGTCTCTTTTTCTCCAGCAAGGTTTCTCTTTTATTTTCCACATGCTTTAAAAAAAAATTCTTCAGATTGCATTTTCTTTTGAACTCCATGAAAGCTTACATTTACAGGAAATAAAAATAAGAGTAATACAACTGACTGTAATGAGTCACAGCATGTCAAGACATGCAGCTACATCTTTGCAAATCATTCTTGCTACTGCTCTCTAATCCTTTATGTCTAAAGCCAGAGGTTCAGTTTGAAAGGGTAGTTCATGTAGCTCTTCTCAGTAAACAAAATGCTGGTTTCAAACCAACAGCTGGCCCAGTGTGTCTTTGTCTTTACCTTTGCTTTGTGAATATTGAATGAAGACACTAAAAATTTTCAGAATGTACCGCTGATTTAGGACACTTCATCTTTCCGATGTCCTAGATAAGATTTTCCAAAGGATTGTAGCTTTAGGCTTTTAGTGATCTACCTTTAATTCTTTATATTCAGAATTTCAAAGAATTTACCCCAAAACTAAGACTTTCAATTCTTTCTTTTCCAATGTGTTCATTTGCATTTTACAGACACAGACTGCTGGAAGGGATGCTGTCTTATCAGACAGGCACAACATTTTTCTTCTTATTCATCAATGCTGCATTTTCTTTAGGTAAGAAAAGATAACAGCAATGAGCACTAATTTTTTGTGTGCCTCTGGGGCTGCATTGGACTGCTGAAAACAAGAGATAAGATCACTGGCTTCACTAAGCAACTACATTTACTTTAGATATATGTGTAAGAGACTCAGGAGAGAGGAAACTATTTACATTCTGGCATCTTAATGTATTTCCATCTTTTTTCACCTTCTTTATCCTTGCTTCTGTAATGATTTCCTCCTGTTAAAACCTGCAGGATATATAACAGCTTCAGTGGCATGACCAATCCATGTTTATACAGTAATGAAGGGACTATAGCAATGTCTTTGAGGTGAGTGGACTTTTTGTCTGTACATTGAAACACCACATCAGAGGGGAATTTACCTCGTATACTTTGCCTGGCAACAGTCTCTAATTAATGCCCCCTTCACCTCTCACCCCCAAACTAAAACTCTCAAATATACATCTACTCCATGCATGAAAGCTTTCACAGGGCTTTTGGTTTCACTCCACTCTACTGAGAAGTTAGCTATCACAAAATCATTTAATAGCCCTTTCATGTGCCATTCTTTCCACCTGCTAATTTATGGTTCTTTCTTATGCATGTCTGCATTCTTGTAACTATCCTTTGGAGACAGCTTCTTGCCTTGAATGAAGAGATTTTGTTTTGCTCTTTTTTCTCTTTGTGTGTGTGTGTGTGTGGGAAGTAAGCCCCTCACTTGAGAGGATTCATGTGACTTTATCAACGACGTCTGACATAAACTGAAAATATAATTTACCAGTTGTACTTTTTCTTGACACACTTAGCAACCATCTTAGTCAGCAGTAGTTTGTAAGTATTTAGTGCTCAGAATGTATCCTGTTCTATGCTAGAATAAGTTTAGAACAGCTAATTTACAATTCTTTTGTATCACAATTTTACCCTGGCTTTGTACCCAGTCACATGAGCATGTTTAACCCTTTTATACCAATTACATTATTTCTAAAATTTGGCAGACTTGATTTTTTTTCACTTCTATAAATATACCACACTGTAGGAATGTTTTCTCTCACTCTCTAAGCCTTTTTCCCTTTTCCAAATCCCACAGCCATAAAAATCATGGTGGTTGCCTGCATTAATTTAGGTTTTGAGGGAAATTATTCTTCTGCTTTCTTCTGACAGTGTTGGGCTATTGGAAGACTGGTTCTTAATTTATTTTTCCACATTAAAAGAAGTTGCTTGCAGGAGAAAGCTTTAAATAATTATTTGTAGCAGAGTCTACACTGAATTCATGTAATGAAAACACAAATAAAAAAGTAATATCCCTTTTGAGAATAAAAAGTAGTAAAAGAATAATTCTGTAGAATTTGATGTTTTAATAATTAGATATTTTATAGAATAGTGAATAATGCTGGGGTTCACCAGCTGCTTAATGTTTGTCTTGAAATCAGTTATTATTACGGTGATTAAAAAGAAAAGATATTTATTACTGAAGACTGCTAGAAAGCCAAATTCATCTAAGAAAGGCTTAACCAGTTTCTGTAGTAAAACAATTTACATTATCTCTAACAATAGGGAGGCCTCATGGAATTAGAAAAATACTGTGATTTGGCTTAATACATTCTTATAGAAAAATAGTTTTGAAAATCTGTGAACATGAGTCATTTACAGTTGTAAGGACATTCTGTATTTTTCCTCAAATAATGCAAATGTTCAGATCTCAGTTCCTGTCAATAAGCCAAAACCTACTGCTGAATAAAGGGATCTATATATGTACTTTCCAAAATGTGAGGATATTAGGTCTTCAGCATATTTATCAACTCAGTTTTTATATTTTCTGTCTTTTAAAATTTTCTTTGATTTGTGTTGGAACAAAATGAAACTGAGAGAATGCAACAGCAGCATCACTTTCTCTTGAACACCAAGAACAGAAATGAATAGATCCTTAGCTTTCACTTGAAGAGAAAGCCAAACTCTGACAGACTAGGTACTTTATTACCTAAACCAAGGCAAGTGGGCAGGTGCAGAAGTACCAGTCCAGCTTCAAAGACATTGGACAGTCAAAAAGTGGGACAAGGATGTAGCCTAAGCACCATTAAAGCTTCAGTGGCAGATTGGGTAGAAACCTCTAGATTGCAATTTTCAGTATTTGTCCCCAGTCCTTTACTGGACCTTGACATTAGTATTTTTTTTAAATTGCTTCTAGTGATAAAAATGATATTGTATAAATTGGTCACATGTTCTTCGCTTGTTTTGATTTTGATCTCTTTAGGAATACTTGAACATTTCACATTTGGAAAGATGGGTGTGGGTAATATTCTTGCACTAAGTATTGGTGATCTTATAATCCTATCATATCATATAGTCCTATCATATGATCTTATTGTTTTGTTCCTACAGAAAGTTTGAAATTGGGTTTGTTTCTTCTTCTTTCCAAATCAGTATAATTTTTTGAGATACATAAGAAATTATTAAATCTCTTAAATGTGCCCTAGACAGCTCTCATACCTGCTGTCTTTTCAGATATCTTGTACCCTGCATGCATTTACAAGTTAGAGAACAAGTTATAGAATAGGTTTTTTATCTTCTTGCATGTCATTATACTAGACATTGATTATTTCAGTAAATTGGTTGAAATATTTAAGGCAGCAGGCATCCCAACCCACCCAGTAAAGACACTATAGCAAATCAGCAGCTCTTTTACCTCTACTGACTTTTATTATGTGTTCCTTGCACTTCGCTGATTTTATTCTGACGATATAAAACACTTGCATATTGTTAACAGCCTTCTACACCATCAAAATAGGATACAGTGACAAGAATGTATTTTTCCTATAAAATTTGGCACAGGCCTATTGTGGTTTCTCTTCATATTCTAGACATTTTACTTGTAGAAAATATTAATTTTCACATGAATTGCAAATTATTCCCTTTCCTAAATGAAAAATTGAAAGCTAATGTAAAGCTTAGTGCAAAGTTATATGAGGACTTTCTTTTTTTTTATTAGCCCCTACCTCTTTACAGGGTTTTCTTCTTTCAGTTTCATTTTTCTGGTTTGCTGATCTTTTTACCTTTGTAGTTTTACTTCCTGCAACCCGATCCAATTTAACAGTGTCTTTGGTCTTATCCTGTGTGGTAAATAAAGTAGGTACTTTACATGTCTGCAGAGTTTCCACAGTCTGTAATTCAGATTTAAGACCAGATATGGGTAGTGTACAGTGCTTTCTTTCACATCTACAATTAAACCAAGGGTTATACCCTTCCTCTATCTCTGCAATGGACCATGAAAAACATCTGTCTTAATTCAAACAGGTGTAAAACATTCTGTCATTTATTCCTACAAAGGTTTTAGGACCTATACTTTCTTTCCTATATTATTATTCAGTCTTATTTTATAATACTCTTTCTGAAGGTCCTAACTTTTTCATTTCTATTGATAATATTGGGAAATGCTATATGTTATTAAAATAAAGTACTGATCTCTTCATTCTCATGTCCAGAGGCAGAATTCAAGGAAATGAAATTGTTGGGGGAGATTTAGGTTGGATATCAGGAAAAAGTTCTTCACTCAGAGGATTTTTGGTCACTGGAACAGCTCCCCAGGGCAGTGGTCACAGCACCAGTCTGAGTTCAAGAAACATTTGGACAAGGCTCCCAGGTACAGGGTGTGACTCTTGGGTCGTCCTGTGCAGGGCCAGCAGTTGGACTTGATAATCCTTGTAGATCCCTTCAAACTCAGCATATTCTGTGATTGTGATTCTGTGATTGCAATCACGCTTTAAAAGTCTCTCATAACTGAACCACTAGTGGGTTCTGCATGTTCTGGAAAATTTTACTATTAACAAAATATAATTTATATTTAAGGACTAAGAAAAAATAGCAGAGGTCATATAAAAAATATACTTTTCAATCCTCACAGATTTTTCCTCGTCTAATTATGATGCAGTTGAGGTGGAGAAGACAAGGAATATTGCAGATGATAAATAGAAGAATTCTTTGCTATTCTTTGTTACAGGATGACATTATAAAATGTTTAAAAAATTAATACTGTCCTTCACAATGTCAACTTTGACTGTGAAATCTACAGTAATTTCACGATTATAAGCCGCACCATTTTGACTAAAATTTTGGTCCGAACCCAAAGTGCGGTTTATAATCAGGTGCGGCTTATATATGGACAAAGAACAAAAAGATGCTGTTTTAGTCTGGAGGACAGGTGTCTGCTGAGAAAGGCAGGAGCTTCTTTTTGAAATGGAGAATGTAAACCCCCTCCCTCCAAACTATTATAATTTTGCAATCAAGCAGCTCTCAGGCAAAGATATGGGAATTAGGAATAACAGTTCTTTACTAGGGAAATTAAAATAGAAATACAGTACTACAAAGAAACAAACTCCAAACCCTGACAAAGTCAAAGTACAACCTGACACCCCGTCAGGTAGGGTGTTGGTAGCAGTCCCATTCCATGGTGGCTGCATTCTCCTGAAGTAACAGATGTGATTCAGTTGGAGCAGTGCTCCTGCAGAAGGAGCAGTTTCCCTCCGGAAGTCCAGTGATGATGTGGAGAAATCCAGTTTTCCTCTGGAGCCCAGTGGAGAAAGGGGCTACCTCAGTGTCCCAAAACCTCTGTTTTTATCTTGGTAAGAAATGTTGGGCTCTTCTCCCTGGCTGGAGCAACTTCCAATGGGATGCAGTAATTTTATCAGTCCCACAGTGGGACTCAATGGGCCATTAGCAGAAAATGACTGGCTGGAGGAAGGATGGGTTGTGAAAAGATAAAGAACAATGCCCTGCCTGGTTTGAATGGATGGCCCATTAGCAGAATATCTGCTGCAGAGATAAGGATCACTGCCCCCACCCTCAACAGATGGTGATAGAATAGATACCTTTTATCACACTCTGTATTGTAACGTGTGGCTTACGATCAGGTGCGGCTTATATATGGACAAAGAACGAAAAGTTGCTGGCACCCGGAAGTGCAGCTTGTACTCAGTGCGGCTTATAATCGTGAAATTACTGTATATTGTTCCTTCTTTTTTTGGCTAACTATTCTGCCCACAAACCAAACTGAGTTAATTCTGTCCTGGTCCAAGCCAGAAAAAAGGGGTACAGAATTTGTTATGCATGTGATTATGTAAGCCTTGTTGTTTTCTAGGGCAGGTGAGCTAATGAAGATACTATTCATGTGAGCCATGATATTGTTCCTGCAGAAACATGTGCTTGACCTCAGTGGTACCTTAGGATTCTAACACATCAGTAACATTGGGTTAAATATTAAATTTAAAACTTGTCTAAAGAGTTGAAAAATAATTTCACTCTTCCCATCTTATGTTTAGCTTTCTTTTCTAGTTTTGATTTGGGATTTTTTGGGTGAGTTTTTCTTGCTTCAGTTTTCCCAACCCTATTTGGTCGTCTTCTCATAGCAATAATAACAATGTTTGCAAAAGTTTGGAACAATGTTTGGAAAGGTTTGTTCCAGAGTACTTTGGCATATGTTGTTCTCAGATGTTTTTTCTGGTCATTTCTATCCTCTTACGAAACAAGTCACAAAATGACAAAGAAGTTATAAGGCCATATGTGGTGACAGTCTACTAGTATATTGAAAGCAAAAAAACCCTCAAATTAAGTCTATGGTAAATCTGCACGTACTGTTTTCTCTTTCAAACAACAATAAAAATGTTAGTTAACTACTATAAAAATGGCATTTTGCTCACATTACGTTTGCTACAACAAACACACCCCAGATGTTAAGGAAAACTGCCATTTTCCAAGAGGAGTTCTTTCAAACAGCCCATTTTTTACATCAAAAAAGACTTGGGAAATTCAGCAAGCTTTATGAGAGAAAGAGGCTATTCCAGATTAGAATCCTGAAATTAACATGGTGGTATCTCCAGTTTCATTTAGAGAAGGAAAAAAAAAAAAGAGAGCCGACAAAACAAACAAATGAAAGCCCCAGTTTATCGATAAGAAATTTGCTGTTGTGCTGTGGAGCCCAGAACTGAATGAACACTACTGTGTTTTTCAGATTCATCATCGAGGACATGTATAGGTTTTCAAAGATTCATATTTTTTATTTAGACAAGGTGATTTGGGGGAAAAATATTCACATATAAATCTGTTAGCTATTCTATAACTTGTTCTTTAAAATGTCACTATTTGTTTTGTCTTTGCAAACCATAAATGGACATTTTCCAAAACAAGAGCAAGGCTTAGGTATTCATAACTGTTTGTAGCTTTTTGGAGGTTCTTTGGGACCAGGAAGAAATCCCAAAAGTGGTATCAAACACTGGATAACATTTGAAACTTTGGACAGCTATCGAAGATGCATCATAAAATGAATTTGACTTTACCATTCCATTTGTTAGGGAATCTTTTAAGTGAAATATTTACAGTTGTCAGAATTCCTAGTAAAATTAATTTTTAATTTTAAATGAACAGAGATAAGAAAGGAACAGAGAACTGCATTTCTGCTTATGTTAGCTAGTCAGAACCTCTAGTTTGTATATCTTTATATATGCAGATATATCAATTTAAATTAACGTTTATTGGAAGAGGTTTTGCTTTATCATTATTCCTCATTTTATAAATAGATGCAAGCTACTGTGCCAGAGTACTAGCACTATCCAACCTGATCTTCATCTATTCCAAACTCGTTTTTATTATAGCAAGGTGCAAGTCAAAGGACATAATCCATGTATTAAACATTTGTGCCAGCATAATACTGCAAGGTAAATTGCTATTGATTCATACAAAGGGTAAAGTTGAAAAGATTTACATTTAAATTAAAAAAAGAGGCTGCTGAAAATCAATAATAACAACCAAGGGATTTACCTTTGGAAATATCGTGGCATTAAAAAAAATTGTTCAGATTTACTGTTGTTGCCCTTTAGGCATACAGAGCAACCAAGGACAAAATTGATTTTTTTTTTTTACACATTTCTATTTCTTTTAAATAAACTCAGAAAATGCTTGACTGTTAAGTATAGTTGTATTAGAATACTTCACATATACAGTGTATTCTAAAGTGTATGATTACGTCTTTATCTGTCTCTGAAGTTCATTTATGCAGTGTTGTCACTAATGTAACCTATATCTCACATTTTTGTTGGTAGAAAGGCAGTTTTATGTTGTGCCCAATTATTTTGTTAAGAAGTGCTCCAGTATTAATCAATAATAAACCAGGCAACGACATTGAAAATGTGGCAATGCAGAATTATACTTCAGAAGCTGTCTACCTCAGACTAGAATCTATCTGCCTAGACTCATTTTCCCACCTGATTTCTGTTTTATATGTGAATTATTTTGTGCATGATTAAAATGTCTCTCATATACTGTGGATATAGTACAAAGCATAGTAGTAAGAGACACATACCAGAGCATACAGCAGTGAAAAGGCACAGAAGGTCAGTACAGAATTTGTGGATACCTTCTGCAAATGAACAGAGAGACCTTTAGGTGTTGAACTAAAAAGATGTTTATTAACATTTATACAATAAAAAGATGTAAGTCTCTAATAGTAGAGATTCATTAAACTATCAGCTGTGCAGCTCACTACCTTTTCCTCCTCAACTTTTAACCACACAATTGAAGCAAAAAGATTTATGGTTTGTAGAGATGATAAAAGTCCAGGTTAGATATTCACATTTTCATTTGGCTCCTGGATAGCAAAATGAAGTACCAATGTGATTCTTGCATTCCTCTCACAAACTATGGAAAGAAAACCATTTCTACACCTAAAGAATCTCTCCCTCTGTGTCTTTCTTTCCACCTCCCTACCTCTTACTCCAATTCTCCCCACAAGTCTCTGAAGATAGATAATTTTGCTTTAGACTCACTTCTTTCTCTAGTATATTCTGGAGAAATTGTAATCACATAAGTCAACATTTATTATGGAAAAATACAAATAAATTTTTAAAGTCTTGTTTTGAGGTCTCTACAGTGATCCTATAGAATACTCATGTGACTAAATTCCAGCATTGGGATTAAGAAATGTCAGGTTTCTTTTCTTCCACAAGCCAAAAGTATTGTTATGGAATATAAATTTATTTTACTTATTTTATTTGCTTCTCAATATTTCAGTTTGCAACCTACACTTTCACAGATTGACACTATGCAATCTCATACATTAATATTTGCAGCGACTTCAGCTGTGGTGTTTTTGTAGGCTTTAGAATAATTTATCTCACAGGTAGGCAGACAAACTATAGGAGTTAGGTGCCTATAAGTTTCTTAAACTGTTAAGATATTAATTTAAAAGTTTAGTTTTGAACACACCTGGAAAAATTACCAGGTCTTCCCAGAATCATGTTTTTACATATGTTTTTGCATGGTGTTTCAGAAAGACTAAGTGATCTGTCTGGAAAAGGATTCTTGTGGGAAATAGGAGAATGGCACATTTTACTGGCTTGGATAGCTGGAGAGAGAGCAGTGAATATGTATGAGAAGAGGGAGAAGTACAGAAATGAAACCTAGCAATGTTATGTAATTATCTGACTAGGTTGACCTGAATATGAGAGTAAAGGCTTTACTAGAGTTTTTGTTTTTTCAAGTTTTTTTTTTTTAATTTCTCAGTAGGAAAGTGTATTTTCTGTATCAGAAATTCTTTTTTTTCTCTTTTTTTTTTCTGACTGTGTTTGCAGTTGCTTTGTTTCAATGTGTGTTTGCATCATGTGTCATAGAAGACTGTTCCCACTAGGTCTAATCAAACTCTGATGTGAGTGCTGGAAGCAAAGGAAAAGAAATTTGCAGTTAATGTGGGATTTCTTCTATAATGTATAATGTATATTGATTTGTAGTATAAATTTCCCAATAAAATTCATGCATAAACTGGGATCTTGTGTCCCTGATAATTTTTGTGCAAATCTGATGATAAGGATGTCATCAGTTTCTGAGTGGCTGATTTAGTAACTACTATTAAGTGCCAAAAATATATGGCTAAACAAAATAATAAAATCTTGTACTAACCTGTAATTCTCAGAGTTCTTCGAGTTCTTAAAAAACTGAAAAGCAAGCTTTAATTATCCTCATTTTATACTGAACATCTCGTTTGACAACATTGACAGCTGAGGTCTGATGACCCTTGCTGCAGCATGTGAAAAAAATTACTACTCATCGAGGACTACTTTGTCCTTGTCTACACATGACCCTGTCTACAGCAGTCACCACAATGGAAAGAGTATCCATATTTCAGTTACACTCTACTAAACTAAAGCACTTTATCCTAAACTAGTCATTAAGAATATGCTAGACTTTTCTACTGTGTGATTGTACCACCTGCTTTGCTGGAGCCATCACAGAATATTCTGAGTTTAAAGGGACCCACAAGGATCATCAAGCCCAAACTCTTAAGTGAGTGGCACATACAGGGATCAAACTCACAGCCTTGGTGTTATTAGCACCTTGCTCTAACCAACTGAACTAACTTCTAGTAAAAGGAAATTAACATAATAAAAGGCAGTATCTGATTTGCCTGCAGAGTGATACCTAGAATTTTTCCTGAATTGCCCATGGATATCCTATATTGTTTGGTTATGGGAAAGGATGTTAATTGCCTACTACACTACCCATTATAACATGCTTTCTCAGTTATTGAGATTTAAACATAGTGTAATACTGGTCTCCCTTATTAGAAAAACACTTTAGGCAGTCTAGGGCAGAATTTGACCTTCTATTTCTGAAGTTCCTCTTTGTTACAAACCTTCCCTGTGGGGAAGACACCTCTGTGTCTGAGGTTTGTTCTCATATTTTCCTTGAAAGACACGCTTTCATTTGAAGTTCTGAGTGTAACAACTTCCTTAGCACCAGAAACTAGATAAAACTTCCATTAATTCTAAATTTTCTGTACATACCTACATTTTACCTTTCCTGTATATTCCCCTTTGTGTATTAGTTTCTCAGCTATTCTTTAGAACTAACTTATTTGAGGAATAAGTTATCTGGATATACTTTCATAGTATGTCTACTGTATTAATTTTTATTTTAGCTACTCAGTGTCAACAAATGATATACCAACATCAGAATAAAAAAATCAGAAGTGGAATTTGTGAAACATGATATTACATTTCATCAGAGGTTTGAATAGGATCTTAATCAGCACAGCTCAGCTTTAATATCATTACCAGTTTTTCCTATGCTTCAGCTAGTGTTCAGGCAGATGAGAACAAATACCAATATCCATCTGTCAAGTGAATGCAGAACATACAGTACCTTAGAGCTTTAAAATAAATCAGGTATGGTTTATAAAATGTGATTCAACCACTGCAGTGTGCAAGAGCATAAGCAGGATAAGAGATTTGCTCACCTTGCTTTGCCTTGTAGTGAAAGATAGGCCTGCATTAAAACCTTGAACCGAATATCTCCCTTTGCAAAAATAATGTGTATGGAATCTTGAGCTTCTCAGGAGTGCATCTGTCCGTATTAATCCTAGACCTACTTAATTTCAAATGTTGTGGGAATTTGGCTACATTACATTTATGCATGTTTTGCTTTTATTGCATATACAGACACTTAAATGAAAGAAGTGCTGTTGAAAGACAGAGCTACAACACACCTATGTCATCTAAGTATTTATATATATATGAGACAAATCTCACTAATTATTACATTTTCCTAACTGATTTCTAAAACCTGGCTTTAAGAACTTAAAAAAACTCATTCCCTTGATGAAAGCAGATGGAAGAGTTCCATGTGAGTAGAAAGAGACTGGCAACTTTCAAGAATGTATTAACTTCAGTAGTTTCCATTTGGAATCACAGATTGCATTAGCATCAAAACTACACTTGTTTTCTAGCTTTTTACCAATATCTCTTTTCTATGTTACAGTTATGCCCTTTTTAGTGTAAACATGAAAAATTTGTAGAAAGAGAAATCCAAACACTCTAGAATAAATAAGTATGATGTTCTCTAGAGAAGTGTGATGCTTAGAGGGAGCTCATATGAGGGGGCCAGTGATACAGCCATGAGCAGTCCAAGCAGCACCAAGAAGGATTACAGAACCTTAGGAGTGGTAGTAAAGGCCTCTGGAATACATGTGGGTTTTTCATCAAACCTCCTAATCAAAGGGAAGAGTTTTGAAGGGGCCAGTTGAATCTGAAGAATCAACAAATGAGTTCAGGACTGGTGCCACAGTCAGGGGTTTGGCTGCTTAGATCATGGGACTCACTTTGAGAGACCTGGTCTAAAGGGGACTGACAGGGTCCATCTGTCAGAGAAGTGGGGGAAGAGGGGGGCATATTTGGTCATAAGTTTGCCAAGCTGGTGATGGAGACTTCAAACTGGAATAAACAGGGAAGGAGAATTTCAAACCATCCCACTTCTACCAGTTTGATGCAAAGGGTTTGCAAGAGATGATTGGTGAGGGATAACTGGTCAGCAGCAGGACACCTGAAGTGCAGAACAAAGGAATTTCAGCTTCTCTAGCCAGTAAGTCAACATCATTGAGGTCTCTAGAAGGCAGAGTAGAAAACTGTATTCTGCCTTATGAGGCCACATCTGTACGACTGTGTTGAGTTCTGGGCCCTAAGATTCAAGAAAGACAAGGAACTACTGGCAATGGTTAAGAGGATTATGAAGATCATTAAGAAACTGGAACATCTGTCTTATGAGGAAAGATTGGGAGAACAGATCTTTTTAGCCTGGAAAAAGATGACAGAGATGAGATCTTATCAATGCATAAAGTTATCTTAAAGGTGGATGTCAAGAGGATGGGGATAGACTCTTTATGGTGGTCCTAAGCAACAGATTAGAGAGCAAAGGGTGCAGACTGGCACACAGGAACTTCCATCTAAACATGAGGAAATTCTTCTCTGCATTGAGGTTGACAGAACCCTAGAGCAGACTGCCTAAAGAGGTTTTGGAGTTTCCTTCTCTGGAAATACTCAAATCCTCTCTGGATGTGACTCTGTGCAATCTGCTCTGGGAGAACTTGTTTCAGCAAGGGGGTTGGAATAAATAACCTCCAGAGCTCCCTGCCGACATCAACCCCTCTGTGATTCTGTGACCCTTCTTGAGAATAAGTATGTTGGTTTGATAGAAACTTCCCATACACAGATGTTTGAGTTGAGCAGAGAGCCAAAATCTTAGCTACAAAGAAAAATGTTATCAGTAAAATTGCTTTGCAAAATGACTTCTCCTTTTCTAAGAGAGAAAACAAACAAACAAACAGAACTAAAACCCCCTGTATTCTGTCTATATTAGGAAAAGTGCATGTTAAACATCAGATTTAAGAATCTCATAGAAGAGTCATCACAAGTTTCCCTTTTGCTTTTGGGTATTATGGGACATTGGGAGACTTTAGAGATTACACAGAACTGGGAACAAAGCTGAAGGACATCATCATAAAAGGATAACACATTCACAATTCCTTCAACATGTGCTATGCAGAGCCTGTCTGTCCAATTGAGAGCGATCTTAAGGACCAGTTATGACTAAAAATCTAAGTAAATCCACATATAATCTAAATGTGTATGTACAGTGAAGTGGAGATTTAGCTCTGGTATCATATATACAAGGCAATTCTGAATTAAGCAAGCTATGAAAACTTTGGTTAGCTTTCAGCAGTAGATCTGAGACAAGACTGTACAGAATGAAAGTTGAAGGAAAGCAAAGTGGAAGTAAAGAAGGTGTCCTCCAGAACATGATAAGGTTGGTGGCAACCTATCCTACACAGATAATAGAAGATTTTTCACTCTTTTACCTTAAACTTTCATCCCTTAGCCAATTAAAGGAGTTCAAATAGAACTATGATAAAAAGACAGAAAATAAAGTTTGGAAAGTTTAAATTTTTAAAATGAGTTTTATTTCACTCTATAAAAATATCTCCTTTAATCTGTTGCTTTTATATCAAGCCTCAACTGCAATTTTTCTCTATGCTCTAGATTTAACTGAAAACATAGGACATTTATTTTACATTTCCTTTTCAAACTGTGGATTTGAGATAGTGGACTTACACACAAAGAACAAATGTAAGATAATAAATTCATCCCTGATGTAGTGTCACTGATTTTACGGGTAATTCTAGCCCAGTTATTTGAAAATATATTTTTCAAAGATTTCATTATCTTATAGTATTTTTTTCATTTCACTAGGGAAACCAGACATGCAAAAGAAAGAGGAAAAGGAATCAGAAATAATTAAGAGTACATGTGATAGTAATTTCTTCTGTACCCAAAGAGAGTTTAAAATCTACTATTTAGCTTTCTACAGAAAAAGAAAAATGCAATAAAGTGAATAATACATCAAAAGCTAAGGAATAAAAGATTTAACATACTTTTTTCTATCCTTCCTGAAATAATAATTCATATCATCAGTAGATTGGAGTATTTATTTGGCAGAGGTGATATATATTGCATTCATCTGAATCACTTCATGCAATTTACTGATACTGTGGGTAAAAAAATATAAGGTAATTCAGGAAAGTTCATACATATTCTCCTATGGAAAATAAAAATTAATTTCAAGCCTAGAACCAATTCAATTCTTATAATTATGTCATGTTAATTTGCCCCTCTGTGACTTGCAAAGGCGTTACTCAGGATTCAAATGTATCAAGGTTTCAAACCATTTAGGATTAGACAATGAGAGCTGTTGCTCTGTGTATGATGGGACAATGTAGTTTTTCTTGTCTTAGATGTTTCAGGAAATCTGCTCTAAAAGTTTCTGATTTCTTAACAAAGCTTGGGTTATATAGCTGCTTGAGAAAAACTGGAGAAATTCTATGAGAAATGTATTAAATATTGACTTTTCCTGCAGGTGAAGAGAAGTCCCTTGGAGTGCTTTTCATACAATTGGGAACTGCAGTCAAATGGTAATATTACAAATTATGTATTAGGGCATAAAGTGATCAGTAACTAGAACTAGGAAAAAATATCTTTGGTAAATCAGGGATGGGGTGAGGGAGGCAATATGAAAAATATGTATTATGCAATTTTTTCACTTGATTTATTTTTATTTGATTTGTTGTTTGAAGTCAGTCACAGTTCCAAGTGCACCTTTGGCAATTTAATATTAGATTAGAGTTCATAAATGTCAAGCTGTCTCTTCACGTCAGCTTGTTGCAGTATGACTGTATATGCAGGCACTGCTTTCTTTGTTCATTGTGGTCATAAAAAATATTTCTGCAGTAGCTGAAGGATTCATAAATGCCATACTCTGTCCTTTTTTACTTTTTTTTTTCCTTGCAGTATCATTTTACCTAGAATTCATTAATGAGTAGAGCCTCTGCAAAATATGTGTTTTAACAATCATCTGTTTCTACAATCTGAGACTGACTTTACTGCAGTGTGTAGAAGAGGGAACTGTCAGCAGCAGCTGATTTATAAGAGTGATTTACCTTCTGGAGAGTGTAATTATGTTCATAGTTAAGAATTAATCAGGTGCGAGAATTATAGAATAATCACACTCTTGACTTTGGAAGGACAAACTAAATGGAGATTGTTACACCAAGTCATCTCAGCAGATGGTGATCTTTTTACTCTTTAACAGCTGGAAGACCAGGTTTCCAGGTTGTCTTTATTTTTGAAAAGAGAGAAAATGAGCAATCTTGCAGTGGTTACCTATCAGCTCACATTGGTGACAACACATAAGAAAGGTGCAGCAAGAAAAAAATACATCAGCAATCATGAAATTAAATTAAACTAGCAAAATTAGCTTTTTTTTGTTTCCCACTATGACATTGTGTATATTCTGTGAATATTAAAAAGGGTTCTCCCTATCTCTGCTGACTCAAAGACTTTTCTCTCTTCCTAATAATGAACATGATGTCTTTTACATTTCAACTTTCTTAGTATGTGTCTTTTAACAGTTATATTTTATTAAAGCTCATGGCAGTTGGATCTTCATTTGAAGGTGCTACACTGTCTAAAAGTACAAATGCTATAAGATGAGATTTTCCAGATAGTTTACTGAGATTCTGTAGGATTTTTAATGGAAGTATATGCTACTTTCTATTCTGTCTGAGCTCACTGCTTCCCCTTATAGGTAAAATCTTACCCTAGGTACTGCCAATCAGATATGACATGTGCAATCACACTCAGCATGCATGGGATATTGACTTTGTGAGGCACAT
The DNA here is from genome assembly GCF_009819885.2 of Catharus ustulatus. Taxonomy (NCBI): domain Eukaryota; kingdom Metazoa; phylum Chordata; class Aves; order Passeriformes; family Turdidae; genus Catharus; species Catharus ustulatus. The sequence continues at coordinate 29,499,393 of NC_046226.1, forward strand.
TGCATTGTGAAAAGTCTCCCTTAAATCCAACAAATCTTGATTAAATTTTGTGAGGTTCACCACCTCCAATGAGGTGACAATTTCACGTATTACCTGAGAGGTTGGAATATTTCAGGAAGCATGTTGTCAAACAAGTGTTAGTTACAGCTGTTATAAAGATGTCCCTTGCTTTCCACATTATATTTATGCCTGATATATCAAGGCACAATCTCCTTTACCAGCCTAATATGAAATATGGTCTTGAGCAACATAACTGTAGAGAAAAACAGTTTTGATCAAATTCTACCAGAATTTCCTCCATTTTAAGCAACCACAGCTCCTTGTATAGTGATGATGTGTAGTCCCTAGCAGTCAAAGTTATGGTGTGCTTTTTCTTTCAAAAGTAATATGAGATTGTGAGTTTTTAGGAGGACGCATTTCTGGTTTTTTGCACACCCACTGAACTTTCAAATGTGCTCTAATCCTGAGCAGCCATTGGAACCACTGCAACATAATGATAGACACATATCATCTTTGCCAAAGGAAAATGTTTTATGATAAAAAAGCTGCAAAAGTTCCAGCATTCAGGCAGGAGAGAGAAAATATCTAAAAATTCAACACATTGTTTTCATATGAGCAGAATCTGACAGCAAAGGTGAAAATTCACTTTCTAAATCAGACATGCCATATTGTGTAGGATGAGTTCCATTTGGCTTCCCTGCCTCATTTATGCCTCCTTATCCCTACAGCACAGAATTTTTTTTTTTTACACAATGTCTGAAAAGTCACCTTGGGACTTGACAAATTATCCTTCCTGTTATGTCATGTTCTCAAGGAGACTATGCTATGGCATTAATTTTAGTATGAAAAAAAAGACCATAATGTCCATTTTGGTAAATAAATGGTCCAGTATTTATTTACATATCTCCCAAGTGTTTCTCAAAGGATCCATTCAAGATGAAATTCTCTCTGTCCCAAAGGAGACAGAGGTGTTTTGTGCCCCATTTGCACAATGAGGGATCTGTGTATTAAGGCAGCAGTGTGCATATCATTATGCATAATTATAACTATAATTACAACCCTTCATTTCCCTGTCTCTGTGAGTTGCCACCTGCAATAATCTGGATCATATTTAGCATAAATATAGTCATTTTTAAAGTGTAGGTTTTTGTCTGAAAAACAAAGCTGTACAGAAACCAATGCCCACACAGAGTTTTTGTTTTCTGTGGCTTTGCAAGCTGTCTTTAGATTTCTATGTTTTTTTACATGTACAAGCTTGCCTTCCTTCAAAGCATAAAATGCCAATGTTAATCTCAAGAATATCAGACTTCAGATTTTTGGGGCCTACAGAACGCTCTAGGTAAAGGTATGACAAAATCATCAATAAGTGAAGAAGAGTAATTTCAGCCTTACAGACAGTAATTTTTATGCTGTTCAGCACGTCCATATAACTTCTACAACACAAGTATGTATTGTGTTTGTATTTCTGATGACCCAAACTGACAGCTCTTTTACTTTGTGGACAAGTTTCTTACCCATATGAGATACAAACCATTCAACTCTAGATATAGATCAAATCTTATTCAACCATAATTTAGCAAGTTAGTCCATAAATTATCAAGCTTTCCTCCTCACATAAACTATGCAGTGCATGTCCACAGATAGGTCCTGCAAATTGGTTCCTCCTGCAACAGCAGTGACTCATGGCCTCATATAGCTTGCCCTGTGTCTCCACCAATAAGAAAATCAGCACTGATGTATAGAAACCCTTAAAACCTCACTGTTTTGGGAACTAGGCCAAAGTCTTTGCACAGCTATTTGGGTAGCAATATATTATTTAGAGAAAAATATTATGAAAAAAAAGGTTTTAAAGAGCACCCCAGATTTCATTATTAATGACTCTGCTTATCTGAATTAACTTAAGATTTCAGACAGTGTAATTCTGCAAAAAGATCCACTAGAACTCATTGGGGTTGGAGTTACTAACTAAGAGTTTGTTTATTTTGATGTTAAATTTTATAGGTTCTTTAGAAATAGGAATTTATAATTTTTGTGTTGAATTACAAGGATTTTTGGAATAATATTAGATTGGTAGCGACATTGAAAACTTAGGGCAGGGTATTTCTAGCTTTTGAATATTTCTGTTTCTTCTTTATCTAATGGTAATTGTGATAATTAGTACTTAGTGCACGTTTATTGCTTTAGTGCTATGCAAAGAGCAGTCAATGAACTTTCACAACACTCTATTTACAAAGTTAAATTCAAATTTTAGAAATCAACGAGTCATTTTCCTTTGAGAAATATACTTACATGTTTTCAGCATCATGCATATTACCACAGGGAATTTTGCTTAAAGCAATGGGAGCTTGATACATCCTTTTCCAACTCAGGAGAGCCCTACTGTGTGACCAAAAGGAAGAGGAGATGTGGAAGTAGAGTAGGTGAAGTGGCTGGACCTACCAAAAAGGGATCACGCAGGATTCAGGATTTTCCTCATCTGGAAAAGTTTATGAATGGCATTTTTTCCTATCAGATTCTTCCTTTCTTACAAAATATAAGCACAGCAGAAAGTCAACATAAAGCTAATAAAATTTGCTTTGTTCTTACAGCATTCTCACAGTACAAATAAATAGAAAAGAGATGACATAGGAGTTGTTAAAGAAAGCTTTGAAAAATTTCAGCAGCTGCATTGAAAGCAATCCACTTTATGTACTAAAGCATTTCCTTGTTCCTTCCCCTATGTAAAACCCACCGGATGTGCCAGTTTCTTCTTTATATAGGTATGACACCCATATAGTGCTATCCCTATGGTTTTAAATTTCCTATTTCAAATAGCTTTATTAATCTCTCAGCTGGTCACCTACAGATGCTAACTGTGCTTGCTAAAACAGCTCTGCTGGACACTGTAAACTCACTTTTTACTCCACCATTTTTATTAAAGAAAAACAAAATGGGAGGGGGGAAATAAAGAGAAAATAAAAATAAATAAAAAAGAAAGAAACAAAGCTATAGCAAATACCTGAAGAAAGAAGTGAAATATTTTCAAAGATTATTTTTTACATTTTCTAGGATAAAAGGATACAAACTGTCTCATTCCCAAGGATAAAGTCCACTAGAAAATCAATATACAAATACAGTCCTTTAAAGAATTATTTGGCTGGTTACATTCTGAACATAATATGTGCTTTATTTTTCACAGTCCTTTTCTAGGGATAAGACTAATTTTTTGGAATGTCAGACTTATAATATTGTTATGTGCTTTTTCTTGTTATTTCAGCATTGCTATGGTATTACCTGTGGGGTTTTTTTGTTGTTTTCCAGGGTAGTTTTATGGTCCTAACTTGTGTCAGAATTATGTTTGATAGATTATTCAGACTGCTTATCCAAGCCAAGAGGCAGTGTACACCTGTGTCTATCTAAACTGGTTTGTCAGTCTGTAAGTGGAAAGAGTGAAAAATGAAAAAAGTAGCAAATTGACACCGCAGTGGAGTGCTAAGTGCTCGTTGATGTGCATGGCCTATGTGAGGTTTCTTTAAGTCTTGAATTCTGAAATTATTGGTCAGATCTATTTTTTTTTGTGTCGTTAGAGAAACAGGCTACTCAGCTTCTAGCCATGGGAAGAGATAAATTTTAATAAGAAATTAATTTATGCTCAGAATTTGACAAAATAGTTTGACTAATAAACACAAGAAAGACCCATTATTTAAGACAGCAGAGAACTGCAAATCACTTCCCTGGGGTCATTCCCCACTGAGGGCAGAGTAGTTTCTTTACTAAACAAACTTTATATTTCTTTTTGTTCTGCAAAATACATGGTGAAATTAACTTATATCCATTTCATTATGTTATGACCCTGCTGATGAAAGTCCCTGTGAATACCACAAATAATCATGGAGGATACAGGTCATGGTTAGCATTCTATATGTTACTTACAACATAATATGAAACAAGCTGGGATAGGTTGTACTTTTTCCAACATAGATTACTAAGTTCCAGCTTTTTTTGTGTATATAATAAAGTTTCAGTGGCATAATATTTAATGTAGAGGATAATAATAAAAACTAAAAGACATACTACTGGATCAGTCTTCTATCTTCAGGCAGCTCTATAGCAGTGCTGGAAACTAAGCTGCATAATACATGATATTGCCCATCTATTTAGCCTCAGTTTGTTTAATTTGTTTAGAATCTCTACTGTAATCATATTTCTAACTAGTCTAGATACAAGTTGCTGCTAGATTCACAGTAAAACATGCAAAATAGACTTAGAACACAGTACATTTTCTATTTCATATTATTATGGGGTTCCATGTTTAGAATATATTCAACACATTCATGCAAATCATAAAGGAACTTGAACTTGACCTCCAGTTTCTTAGAAGGCAGTTTCAATCCTACCTACCCATTTAGGTTGGTCTACAGGAAGGTGTGAGAAAGTAAGGGGAGGAGGAACACTGTGTTATGTGCACTGAAATCTTACTGGGAAACTTTGCTGCCGGTCTTTAGGGTACTTCCATACACAGGGCAGTTTATTTGTTTCAGAAGTACCCCAGCAGGATAGAAATTTTATTAACTGCATTGATGCTGCAGGATATTTTTCACTTATCTTTGGTGGTTCTTCTATCCATTTCTTCTTGGGCATCACCTGTAGCAACTGAAATTTAATATATTGTGTAGACTTTGCTACACAAACATAATTACCTTTGGAAATTGTTTTATTTCTCAGGGACTAGAAATAAGGAATGAAAAATATATTTTTATACTAATAAATTTGCATATGTATTTTCTTGGGTTTATATTTAAAAATTAAATACAAGAAATTAAAAAAGATAATCCCTGTCTTAATATTTAATAAAACTCAATGGAATAAAAAATTGTGTTTGTTTGAATGTGTTAACTGTTCTTATGTCATGAAATAAAATATTATAATTACATAAGTTTAATTTTAAGATAAGGAAAATTAAATTATAAATTTGGATGCTTCTATACCTCAAGGAATGGGACACCAGTGGTTATGTAAGTACTCCTGTTATTAACTCTGTGACAAACATACAGATTACATTCATTGCCAGAAAAGAATCCTCATGAATTTTGTATGTTTGTATATGAACATAAATGTACATTCTTTTAAACTTTAGCCAATCATTTTCATTAAAGATTTAAGAGTAAAATTTTGAAATGTTTACAAATCCAACACCAACACCAGTCTGTGAAAACCTGCGGTTACTCTGTGCAACAACTACTGGAGGTGCCTGTGCTAATCCCATTAATTAAAACTGACATTAAAGAGATACCCACATGCATTTTATGTATCAAGGGAAGGAACTACGCGACTTCTCGCCACGGGAAACAAAATCTGCCTTTTTGGGCCAGAAAGTGAAGCAAACATGGCACAGCACATGGGCTGCCAGGACCCATACAGCCTGATGAGGTTTGCCTAGGTCATGACCAGCCTCACTTTCCCTTTTTTCTGAAGCAAATTAATGAACTGAATCCTGGACTTGAGAGGTGACAGAAACTGTCACTAGAAGCTGCCTATATCAATAATGAACAGAAGCATTGGTAGAAACCAGACTGAAATTATCAAAAATGGGTGTGACTTCAATGTGAAATGAAGGTAATTAGAACTGGCCATCTAGTGATATTTCATGTGTGAATAGTACAGATGTTCAGAAGGTTCCTTCTTTTTTTATTGCTTGCCTGATCAGTTCTTGGTTCTTAACCTTTCTTACTCTATGCTACTACACTGTCACTTCTAGGTGACACAAACAGCAGCACTAAATATACAGCAATATTAGATGAAATAACAGAAGAGTATTTGGAAGTTTTTTGATACAAGATCATTTATTTGTTCCTAAGGAAATCCAATTTGTCTTGAATGATAGCATTGAAATTGACCATCATGCTTATATCAATTTTGACTTAAAAAAAAAAAATCTTTCCACAATGAAACATAAGGAAGATGAAAACTGGAAAATACTTATGTATAAACTCAAAATATTAAAAAAAGAGTCTTTGATTAAAGTGAGACCTAAGTACTTACAAAATTATGTTTTTGAAGAAACATATCAGTGTTGATGGACTGACAGATAATTAGCAGTGTTAAATGATGGTTCATAGCACTAGCCTTCTGCATTGGGTATTGGTTGGCTTTGGACAAGAAATATTGAGAAATTAATGATTTTAGAGATTTCATAGGTTCTGTCTCTAACAGAGGTTGAATCTTTGAAGGACTCAGCAATTTATGTAGGCTTGTTAAATTCTATTCAGTCCAGCTACATTGTATTTCATAGGGTTTAAAGCAATATGTAATTTATGTGAAAGTATTTAACTTTTGTTGCTAGTGAAAAATCAGTTTTTCAGTAAAAAAATAATGATTTGGCCAAATACAGGAAACACACTGAGTCGTTGATTTGAAGTAATCATGTTGAGACATATACACACTAGAGCAGGAAAATTACTTCTTTTTTTCCTCACAAATAGAATTAGCACATTCCTTTAATCCTTAGTCCTTAGGTATGGAATATTATGTTCTCTTTGTTGTCATTGCAAAGAAATCGCTTTAATCTCTCATATGCAGATTAGACAAAGGAAAGGGAAAATTCACTGAGCAGGAATCAAAATCTTCTTGTTATTAAAACAAGAGCATTAGCAAGATCTAAACAGAAAATCTCGTAAACAAAATGCAAGTACACACACTGCTTACATGTCACGTGATGAAATGTTATCAGGAAAGCTTAGGAAATTCAGAAAAACAATGTAATGAACATTTCTTATTGTTAATTGGAAGAAATTGAAGAACGTCGGATTTGTTGTTACAGTCTTCCTAATAGGACAGAAAGTTATGAGCTGCTATGTATTTTTTCATGGTGTTTTATAATTCAGAGTTTAAAAAAGTAGGAAGAAGATAATATCTCAGAGTTGTAATATAAGATAATGGTTTTAAATTGGTGTATTCTGCAAGAAGTATTTTTTGTGCTGACACTTATATTGTATATGCAATTTTCACACAATGATCAGGAAGGTATATCTGAGTACTCAAGGACAGCAGAACCTTATCAGTACCGCTTTTTCCAGCAGAAAATGTATTGAAACATTACAGGAGAATTTTATTGTATGTTTGCAAGAGCAAACACAAAAAGTTCAGGAAGTCAGTATTTCATTCTTAAATTGCTTGTTCACCATAAGAAAGAGTGGAATTTTGGTCCCATTAATTCATGATACTGTGATTTTTTTTTGACATATTAGTTCAAATTCAACAATTGTGTACATCAGGAATAATTTTGATTTTCTTCAAATAATGTGTTACTTTTCAGATTGAGTAATAGTATTAGAAGATCTGCAATTCCAGAGAACAGTCTCTTACTATACTAATATTATTCAAATAATAATTCATTGAAATCATCAAATACAAATGTACAGCTAATAAACATCTAAACTTGCAAGGTACTGACAAGTGCAAACTAGTACTTGATCCTTTCTTTCTGACAAAATGGATAGAACATACAAATCTCATAAGCAATACAATGTTTAAAACACATATTTTAATTTTCTCCGTGTGAAGGCTTTTATCTGGAAAGGCATATAAAGAACTCAAAGGTGTGATTCATGAAAATGTGGCAAGATATGATAAAAGTTGGAGCTAGAAGGGCTGAAACCTTTTACAAGATCTAAAAAGAAGTTAAGACAGAAGTATATTTCTACTTAGATCTTTATCTAGGGTTAAGTAAAACTAAGACATCAAATAGAAAGGAAACTAAAGAAGAAGATATAAAGTTAAGAGATAAGATTTAATTTACTTTAGGGTCTACAGAAAAAGTCTTTGTCTAAATTTTAAAAATCTCTGAGTACCACAATATAACTGACTAATTATGGTGATACCGTCCTATCTTGGTAAAAAGGAATAGAAATTAATTAAATCTCCAGTGTATATAATTTTATAATACTACTTTCACATACCTTAAATGTTGTTAATGTTTGCTGTAACTTTTCTTTTTCATGTTATTTACAGAAGCATACTTTTAGATAAATAAATAAATAAATAAAGTAAATAAATAAAATAAAACAACAAAAAGTTTTCGAGGTTCAATCCCAGCCAGCACCACAACCTCAACCCCATAGAGCTGCTCACTCACTCTCCCATGGTGGAGTGTGCCAGAGAAGCAGCAGTGTAAGCAAAGCGACAGTTTTGGGTTGAGATAAAGACATATTAATAGGGAAAGGAAAAGCAAAGCAAAACAAGCAAAGCAAGCAAAGCAAAACAAGAAATCCAGTCACCACTTCCCATGTGCAGGCAGGTGTTCAGCCATCCCTATCATGTGCAATAGTTACTTGGGAAGTCAAACACCATCCCTCTGAGCACCCACCCTCCCTTCATCTTCTCCCAGATTTATGTAGCGAGCGTGATGACATGTTTTGTGGGATATCCCCTTTGGAACCTGGGGTCAGCTGTCCTGACTGTGTCCCCTCCCAGTCCCTCCTCCAAGCCTGCTAACTAGTGGGGAGATGAGAAGCAAAAAAGGCCTTGACTCTCTTTGAGAGCTGCTCAGCTACAACAAAAATATCCCTGTATTATCAACACTATTTTCAGCACAAATCCAAAATTCATGCATACCAGCTACTGTGAAGGGAATTACCCCAGCCAAATCCAGCGTAAACATAAACCAATAAAAGAAATTATTACGAGGCTGAAGTACAGTAACAGATTAAGAAGGTTGTCACAGAGTTCATTTAATGTCTTATTTATGACTTATGGTTGCTTTCTTAAATTGTCTTCAAGGTACAAGAAGAAATACAAGCCCAAAAGATACTTCTTGTATTTTATTAATTTATTCATTTTGTCTGCCTGATATTTACCATTATAACAGACTGGAGAAGACTTTTAGTTTGAAAAGTTTCATGTTCCTGGAATTTAGTAGTATTTTTTCTCCTTTCCCCTTCTGTCATAGCAAAAATAATTAGTTTTGGAAGATAGCTGGTGAATGTTCATTAAATAACAAGCACATGAAATAGCATTATGAAATTGCAAGTTGAAAAGAATTTTACTGCTGGAATATTCCTTTATTTCTTAATTCTTGTGTCTAAGGGCAACAGTTTTCACGAAAAGCAAACAAACTGAAAAGTTTCAGGTTGTTCCCACTGGATTTAGTCTGCCTTATTTGGAAAAAAAAAATGAGGAGTGCCTGCTTCAAGATTTACAAAAATATGATACACAACGAAAACAGTCTACTCATTTCGTTCTAAAATTCCATGTAAGTAGATTTAGCTACATAAATTAAGAATTCGTCATAGAGAAATATTTTTCGCAGACCCTCCTGAGCACATAAATGTCCTCAAGATGCCAACATGAAAAGTTCATTATGCCACTCATGCAAAATTATTTACTTTCAAAGTATTATTTCTTGAAATAAGTCTCTTCCCTTATATATAATTGGTTCCCAGAAAAAACAACCCACTCAGGTTGCAGTGAGAATAATTGATTATTTTATAATTTAATTAGATTTATAGATAAATTTAAATTTTATTGCTACTCATACTTCAAAAACACTTTCTAGTACCTTTTAAATAATTGTTTCTAAAAAAAATTGTAAAGATTGAATTAAAATTATGTTCATCAGGACTTTGAGGATGATTTAGGTATTCACTATCTGAGTTAGAAAACAAGCAGTTACCGGAGATTAAAGTAGTCTGTCACCTGAGCTTCAAATAAAGGAGTGTAACAATGCCAAGACATTGGTCAAGAAATGTGATCACAAGATTAAAAAAAGTAATCCAGTACTGAGTAAGGGATTTAGGCCAAAGCATGGAATTAGACATGGACATGTGGCTTCAAACAAGTCACTGACTATCTCTCAAGAGTATCAAAAGGGCCTAAATATAAGATAGTTCATGGTCTGTGTTTTATCTCCTCCTCAACTTGAACCAGATGGCAAATCATTAGTCTTCAAAGAGACTGAATTTTGGCCCCATAGGCTGAAGTGAGTTGAACTTAAACACTATTGACGTTAAATCATAGAATACCCTGAGTTAGAAAGGACTCCCAAGGATCATCCAGTCCAACTGCTGGCCCTGCACAGAAAAAAACTCAAAAATCACACTATGGGCCTGAGACCATTGTCCAAACTCTTCTTGAGCTCTGTCAGGCTGGTGCTGTGACCACTTCCCTGGGCAGCCTGTCCCAGTGTCCAAACACCCTCTGGATGAAGAACCTTTTCCTAATATCCAACCTAAACATTTTCTGACACAGTTTCAGACCATTCCCTCAGTCACCAGAGAACAGAGCTCAGAGCCTGCCCCTCCTCTTCCCCTCATGAGGAAGCTGTAACTGCAGTGAGGTCTCTCCTCAGTCTCCTCCAGAATGAACAGAAGTCACACCTCGAAAAGCTTCACCTCAAGGCTCTTCATCATCTTTATAGCCCTCCTTAGAATTCTCTGTAATAGCTTAATGTCCTTCTTATGTTGTGGTGGTCAAAACTGTACATGTTTTGTACACCTGAGGTAAGGTCACACCTCAAGAGGCTCGGAGCAGAGTGGGGCAATCACCTCCCTCAGCTGTTTGGTGATGCTGTGTCTGATGCAGTCCAGGACAGGGCTGGCTACCTGGGGCTACTTGTTGGATTTCTGGCTGCCAGTCATTGCTGACTCATATTCAGCTTGCTATCAACTAGGACTCCCAGGTTGCTTTCCTCAGTGCTCCTCTCCAGCCTGTCTCTCCCCAGTCTGAACATATATCCAGAATTGCTCCATCACAGAATTCAGCACTCTCCCTTGTTAAACTTCCTGCATCTGGTAAAGATAGCTTATTCACAAAATCTTCTAAATTACATTTGGAAGCAGTATTGTTAAAATCTGCATTTTTTTTAGCAAAAGTATGTGGCATATTTATGTTGCTCACTGTATACATTTAGATCTGTCAATTATTTAAGAAAAATATGTTTCTAACCATAAGGTTCAATAGGTAATTCACTCCCCATAAAGCATATCATGTGGAATATATGACAGTATGACAATATGACAGTATCAACTTTTATCTGTAGCCTTATAAAATGGTACATTCAAAAAACAGTGAATTGTTGTAATATCCTGTTGATTCCTGATAACAACCAGAACAATTAATGACATTTCATTTTCAGTGTTAAACAATTGCAATAATTCTTCTTCAGACCCAGTTTTCACCAATGTGCTGAAAAAAATCCCAAAAGAATAGTAAGGGGCAGCTTCCTAAAGAAGAGGGAAAGTTCCCTAAGGAGAAAGAAAAAGTGATATTGAGAGAAAAAAGGAGCAAAACCAGTAAGCTAACAATGAGCACATTCACTTATTAATGATGCTGAGTGTAACCATAGGGTACTGAAGGAATAATAATGACTAAATATTTAGTTGCTACAGTTACTATCCTTGATCTTTCCATGAACCTCCCAAAGTGACAGCAGTGAGCACGGCTGTGGATCAGGGCCAAGTTTGCACTTTTGCCCATGGACCATAATTAAAATAGATTTATGAATGAGGAAATGCCTGCAGAAAGAGATCAGTCTTGCAACATTTCCCAGAGGTAATTAGATTTTTTGAAGACTTAACCGTAGTTTAAATCTACCCACTTATTGTAGATTCTCCCCTTTACAGCATATTTTTTATTGCAAAAAAGGCAGCTGAGTATGCATTCCAGTGAGATTCAGGGACACTATTACTCATACTCACAGTTTGGTTTATAATAGCTTAGATTATATGGGCATCATTGTTTTCAGTGGCATAAAAGAGTCTAATCGCTTTGCTTGCAGAATGCAAAGTGTTTCCTTTTATGAATCCATGGAAACCAAAACTATACATGGAAAGGATTACTATGAATTTTAGATTTACCCTAAAGGGTTCTTTCTTGACTATTTCTGAGAATATATTTTTCTTATAATTTCTATCTACCATTAGTTTCATAATTTCAGCTGGATTTCATTGGCTCTTTCTGATTACCATGAAACACCATCCTATACTTTTAATGAAGGAGTACATTTTTTTCACCCCAAATATGCTTGTACCCCATATGGCAAACTGAATAAGTGAGATGAAGTGAAAGAACAATTTTTTCACATCTTTCATCAATACTCCATGTTACTGTTTGAAAGAGAAAAATGAGAGACAGGTGGAAACAGCAAAATACAGCCCAAGAGTAACACTGACTACACAGATGAGGCTTGTTAACTTTTTAAAGTGACATCAGCTTCTAGGACTTCTTTCCAGTTCTATGTCTATTTGATTGGAAACAGACAATGCATTCTCATTCTTACTAGTTCCTGGTCTCTTCACGCAAAGAAAGTCTACATCCTTGTTAAAAAAATTCTGTGTTTGTACTTGTGCATGTTTTGTTTGTCAGCAAACATATATTACATCTCTGATTGCACAATTTCTTATTTTGTGACTTGTTCTGTTATAAAGGAAATACTAGGAGAATACATATGTAAAATTTGAGTGTTTCATAAATGAATACCCTACAGGACCATATCTTGATTTTTCACGAATCTGTTTAGTTCCATGGGTATTTATGACCAAATAAATACATTCTAGGAATTGGCTGTTGTGTACACTGGTTATTCCCAAAGCAAATATCAATGAACACAAAGTAATTTTAGATATCACAGCCTTAGTTTTCACTACAATATGTTTATTATGAAAGTAAATTTTCTTTCTTTCTGTACATTTCCCTGTTTTTGATGTTAATTTAACCTGCAGTCTCTTCAGTGCAATAGTCCTACACGGAGACTGGTTGTGAATAGGAAATTCTCTTCAAATTTTTTCACTGGTGGCTTCCACCAAAACAAACATTTTTATTGAGAGAATTGTCAGTCAGTTAGATTTTGATTATTTTTCCCTGACAGGTCAGTGGAAGAAACAATAGCCTGAAGGAGAGTAAGATCTAAGAGTTACTGAATTACACTACTCATTGTGAATAGACAGCTGTCTGGCAGATGCAATTTAATAGAAGGACGCAATATATTCTAAGCTAGATAAGATGTCTGGAGTTCATTATAACAGTGCTGAACAGCCGTAAAAGCCAAACCATACCATGGTGAGCACACTCTGGTGATAAGCATTAGTAGCATTGTTATTGGATAAAATTATCCACCATCACCAATGCCACTATTCTCCTACAAAAACAGAGTTTCAAGGCCATAGTCTAACAGTATCACAGAGTGAACTTCAAAAGAAAATTTGACGTGATAATTTCCTTTTGATTTTATTCTTTAAAGGACCTTATTTCACAGTGAAAGAAAAGTGAAGTTGGGAATTTTAGGAATTTTGCAGACCTGATACCTTGTTTCTAACTCCAAGAAGACAGAGTTCAAATAACGAGCTCAGTGAGACAACAGAATGATACAGTGACTCAAAGATTTCAGTTCTTTAGAACACTCTCCTTAAATGAAAGTCTTCCCTTGGAACATAAAAGATGAATTCAAGTTGCAGTGATTGGTGCTACATCAGGATTGAGCATTTTCATGTTTTGTGTACTTTTTTCAAATACATCTCTACTTGTTCAAACAGTTGAATGTATGAACATATATATACTTCTTATTACTTATCTTAGTTTCTGGTTTCCTTTTAACATCAGAAGACGCTGTCCATCAAACACAGGGACATATAAAAAAACCAAAAAGAGTGGATATTCCTATTGATAAGTTTCCTTAAAATGCTACTTATTAAAAAAAAAAATATGATTGCATATGGATTGTATTTTATGTTCAGTTTACTGTTTATACCAGCACAGGCATTCAAGTTCTTAGGCAAAATTTTTGTATGCAAATTTTCTTGTGATTTTTCTGTCTTTTCTGTTTTAGAATAGCAACAACACACTTTCTGTAGTAATTTTAGTTTGTCTAACACAACAATCATGAAAAAAATTAATAAAATAGAAATAAATTTGGGCTTCCCTCCTGTTTCTGTGCAATGCTGGAAGTCCATAGTCAGATTAGTTCTAATCATATCAATACCTACATCTCACTTATAAGGAAAATGGATTTTCATTATTTTGCTAAAGTCTACATGAATTTTAACTTTGTTCCTGTCTATTCTATTTCTTGTCACCCTGAGCACTACAGGGGGAATGGAAAGTGGGCTATTCAGTCAGTCCAAACCACAGCATTGGTGCCACTCTTCCTACTTCACACATTTTCTCTGCTTCAGCATAGGTCTATTCCATGGACTACAATTCTCCAGGAATAGACTTCTGAAAAGATTAAGTGTTAATCCACCCTAGGACCTGGATTCTGTCAGAATATATTCTTCTACATAGCCTTCTCTCTACAGGCTGCATTTTCTCTCAGGAGGCAATTCTAATTTCAGTTTTCCATGGGCATTAGTTTCTTTCAGGCATTGCCTCCTGCTGCAGCAGAGGGTCATCCACTGGGTGCGGGGGCACAATCTGCTTCACTGTATATTCTTTGCAGACTGCAGTGAAGTCTCTGATGTTAGAAGCTTCTTCACTCCTTCTCCCCATCCTTCCTTAATGACCTTGATGCATTACAGGGCTCTTTCTCCCACATTTTGCTCACAGAAGCACAGAATGGCTCCAGTTGGAAAAGGTCATAGTGGGTCCTCTGGTCTGATCTCCGTGTTCAAATAGGGTCATCCTACTGCACATTGTACAGTATTTTGTCCAAATAATTATAGAATTTGTTTGGTGAGGGATACTCCCTCACCATTTGGTCACTCACACAATAAAAATGTTCTTCCTCAAATTCAGGTGGAACTTCCACAGCATCAGTTTTTGCCCATTGTCTCTTTTCCTATTACTTGGCACCACCGAGAAGAACCAGGATCCATTCTCTTGACACCCTCCCTTCAGACACACATATATCGTTGAGGTCCCCTCTCATTTGTATCTTGTAGTTGAAGAAGCTCAAATCTTGGAGCTTTACCTGATAAGAGAGACGTTTCAGTCCTTTTTTCATCTTTGACACACCCTATTGCATTCTCTCCAGCTACTACATTTCTCTTGTGTACTGAGGAATCCAGAGCTGGACAAAGCACTCCATATGTGGCCACACCAGGGGCACGATCACCTCCCTTGACCTGCTGGCAGTGCTCTTCCTAATGCAGCCCAGGATCCCATTGTCCTTCTTGCCCACCAGGACACACTGCTGGCTCAGGGGTAGTCTGCTGTCCACCAGCACCCCCAGGTCCTTCTCCAGAGAGCTACTTCCCAGCAGGTCAGCCCCAGGCTGTGCTGGTCCATGTGGTTATTCCTGCCCAGGGGCAGGACCCTGCACTTGCCTCTGCTGAGTCTCAGACAGTTCTCTGCCCATCTCTCCAGCCTGCTGAGGTCCTTCTGCAGGGCTGCACAGCCCTCTGGGGTATCAGCCACTCCTCCCAGATTTGTGTCACCAGCGAACTTGTTGAGCAGGAATTTGAAACTTCCAAGGCATTGGTGAATAAATTAAAGATTGGACTCAGTATTGAGCACTGGGGGACACTGCTAGCTGCAAGCTTTCACCAAGACCCAGTGCCACTGATTATGACCCTCTGGGACCTGCCATTCAGGCAGTTCTCAATCCACATCACTGTCCACTTGTCAAGTACATACTTCCTTACTTTGCCTATGAGCAAAAATTTTCTGATTTTTTTAGATCATTTTTCCTAATAAACCGCTGTCTCTCACAGGTGCATTTTTTACCTTTTGTGTTGGTCAGCATAGGGCTATTTTGGAGCTGTCTGGAATCAGCTATATCCAACACAACCCTTAGTCTCTTCTCATAGGGGCCACCCCACTAACAAAACCTTGTAAGGTAAAGTAAATATAGTACTATAGTACTATAGCTAGAAAACTAGCTTTGTGTGGATCTTACAATCCTATATTTATATAAATTTATCTGTTAAAGCCATATTTTATTCACCTTACATCTAGTATAGTTTTGTCAAGAGCCATAGTTGGAATAAAAAATGCATCTCTATATTATCAGAAAGGTCCTATAAATCCATATTTCATAATAAATAGTGAAACCAAAGATTTTAAATATTTTACACACTTGTAAGAAATTTCATTTATTTTTTCCTAGATTCTTAGCCATGGACTATATTACTATAGAGAAAGTAGACACAGATTTGCAAAGCATCAGTTCTATAGGACAAAAATGGTCATTTAAGAAGAGAATAGATGCTCAAAATCAGCTGGAATACATTTGGAGATCTTGTGGAGACACATAATTATATAAACTACTGTCTAATTATCAAGATAGCAATATGGAACAATGCAATGAATGAGAAGTTGAAGGTGATTCTAAGCTTCCTTCCAAAAAAGATGACTATAAGGCTGAAGAGTGCTTGAGACAACTGAATGTCTGAAGCCAGTGCCTGAAATATGACGCTGTCATTCAGGCATCTGCTTTAAGCCATTCAGGCAAGAAGTGAGATGACCAAATAAAAGCACCCAAGAGGTACAAATCATCTATGTATTTTTATTGTAAAGTATGAAATTTGTCTTGCCACATGGGAAATCTTAATAAGGCAAAGCATACTGCGTCTCTCATATTATCAAGCATACTGGGACTGAATGCTATCAAGGAAAATTATCTATAGCTTTGTAGAGAATTTCTGAAACTACCTGAACTCTCTGAACCAGTCCGTTCTTATCTGAATACATTGAAGAATTGGTTTTGGGAAAGCAGCTGCCATATGAGCTCAGGAAATTCCCTAAAATGAGGATCAGCATTGAAAAATTACTGTATAGGAGCATACAGAATTTAAGAGGGTATGGAGGAGGTAAGGAGAAAAACAAAACTATAGCTGCTCATTCTTTGCATGTGTACTATAAGCACAGGGGACTACAGGTCATTTCAGCATTAGTGATTACATTTAATATTCCTTTTCTGTCGTGGAATAGAAACAGGTGTCTGCACTGACCTCTCTGTATTTTTAGTCACGTGATATTTGCTCGCTTTTGAAATACAGTGGATATATTAAGAATTTACTTTTGTGTCTGACATGGTGCAGTGGTATGATCTACCCAGGTCCTCCTCTCTGAATCAGCCTTAGCTCATTTCCAATGTTGCCAAGAATGTTGGAGAAATACTTTTTTAAGAATCTTACTCTAACTAATTGTGTCAAGTCTAGTACTTTTTTCCCTTGTTACCCTCCTCAATAAGAGTGTAATAGTAGATGTTCAAGCAGAAAGGAAGAAACATAATTAAGAATAATAGAAGCAGTAATATATGGTGTTTTGTTTTACTAAGATGCAAGACACATAAAAAGAATTAACTTATGAGTGGAAGAAACAGGCAGGAAAAGTGGGTGTATTTATACAGCTGAAAGGTATGCCCACCATTTGTTTAAAGGATTTGTAACTTTTATAAATCTAAATCCTCCTGGTTACCCAAGCCACAGCTGTTTCTTAGATAGATTTCCATGTTGTTTTTCTCTCTTTCTCTTCAGGTTTGATTATTGTTATGTACTTTCCATGACATATTACTTTTAAAATGTTGGGAAATCTTATGCTCAACACATAATTCTTCAGTCTCATTCTAGATACTGTATCTCTCCAACCATTTTTCCCTTTTATTCCACCAGCTGTCCCATGTAACAGATATATCCTAAAGGAGGTTTTAGATGTTGGTTTTATTTGAACAAAAATGTCAAGGATGACAGCCAAGCATCTAGTTCATTTCATTGCAGGTACTAGCATCTGGAAGACAGGAACAAAAAAACCCAAAAAACCAGCATTTCCACAGTAAACTACGATTGTGTGATGCAGAAACAATGCCATACAGGAATAATGATCAAAATTTACATGGAACATCTGTTCAGTGCATTCATATTATTTTAATTCTTCTTGTCCGAACTATTATACTAATCAGAATTTTCACTGATTGAAAAATGCTCACAGAAAATAATGAGCTTGATTTCAAGAGCTAGTAAGTTTAAGAACAGAACCTTGTCCCTGTAGCCTTCATGAATATTCACAACCAAGCTATTTATCTGGTAATTCAAAATTGGGCACTCATAATACATTGTTCAGAAATGACCTGATTATAGGAATTAAAGTTTTTATAGGAATACTCAAGGTGATTCCAATTGAAAAGTCATAAGCTACTTGCAGAACCTTTGAGGACTGAAAGGGAAAAACCAAATATTTGTTGATTCTCTGCTTTTATACTTTGTACACAAGCAAACTCACACCCAAACTGTCTCATCAGTTTTTACATAAAATGTAAGAGTGTCTTCCACGTTACTGGTAGCATTCCAACTGTTGTGTACGAAAGGCCAAAAACTCTGGTTTTTTGCTCTCACTCCTGGATATCCATGTGTAGCATGTGCACTATTGACTCTTCTGGTGGAGTTCTATAAGTTTGTCTTATAGAAGGCCCAACGCAGAAAATCATGGGCCACATAAAAAGTTCCTTTTTTCATTTCCCCCTCCATCCTCAACATGTTTCCAGGCATAGTGTACTTCTTCTAAAAGCTTATAGCAGACCAAAATGAGTAGGCTTCTCACTATAAGATGACAGTCAAATTGCCAGGATTCACAGGAACCTGGAGACTGTTAGCTGGGTCATGACTTTTATGAAGGGTACCTGCCACAGGAAGACAGGAAAGTGACTTCTATAAAGCATGTGGCAGTTCACATCCGCCTTCACTTATATTGACTGGCAAGGAAATTTAAGGCATGAAGCTGGAGATTTCCAATCTTTTTTTTTTTAACAAAAAAGCCTACATACCTTTAACACAGTACTAAAAAAAAAATCCCATTTTATTGAATATCTGGGAAAAACTGCAGCATCTGAAAGTATATTTGAGAAGCAGTGGAAAGCAAATCACCCTGGTTTTGCTTTTATTGATGTCAAATCACTTTTGAGCAGATTAGAGGAACTAATTCAGAACACAGCCTGTTTTTGTGTTCTTAATCTCTCTTTGGATACTTTGCTTAATGCTTTAGCCTGCATGCGTGTATAGTTTTACTAGATTCCAACAGATGGTCTGTATCAAAGTTTTTCTTGAAAGAACTGTGACTAATGTGAGCTGGCCTCATTAATCAAATGTGGTCTGTATGGAAATAGTCTCTAGCTGTGAATTGAGTAATTTCTAAAGGCCTGAGTTAGAAAGGACACAATCGGTATGCGCAAACGCACAAAATGTTCTTTTTTTGTGTGTGTGTGTGTGTGAGTGTCTGTGAGGCAGAGAGTATTGCAAGAATGTATATGTTGGGATTGCTCATAAAGTATGATCTGTAGATATTTCTTTATAAAGACCTATAAAGTTAATTAACTTATATCAGTGAATGATAACTTATATCTGTGAATGATTTTTTTGGCTTAAATCTTTTAAAAACAAAGTAGTTTGGTTTGGTTTGTTTGATTCTTTTAGAAATATTTCTACTCCTAATATGATACACTTTGGGAAGACTCTTAACTTTCAAAGTATAAAGGTTATAGATGAGAAAAAGGCATTCTGCATCCCCTCCTAGAAGCAGTGATCTGTCAATTCTACAGCCTAGTATATTAATGTAGTAGTTTCTCTGTTTGGGACGGCATCCCGCTGTCCTTGCACAAACTTGATAATGCAGGGCAGGCCATCCTGGCCATGACAGCACTGTTCACACGAGTGTTGGTCCTATTCTGAATCAATGTCAGAAGACTGTAAGCTAGATGGACAGCCAGAAGGAAATGAGAATATATTAAAATGCCACTTTGTTTTCTTGACAATGTCACTTCTAGCAGACTCATTAATGCCAAACAGCTGTATCAAAACCACTGCAAGATCAACAGAGTTGTGCCCACCTGTACACAGACTGAACTGGTAGCCTGGAAATGAGATTTCTTCTGTTCCAGATCCTTACTGGGCTTTCAGAAGAGATCAAAAAGTTGAATTTAAACACACTTTGACTTTGTAGGATACTTCATTCTGCATTCTCCCATGGAAGTAATCTTGATGGAAATTTACTGCACTTAGCATAACAATGTAGCACGGTGTAAACATCGTCCATGAATTTGACACTGCTGCCGTTACACTGACAGTAGCTCACTCCTCAAATAACCCCATTGAAATACAGTGGCTGTTTCCTCAGCTCTGGTGTTATTGTTAGTAATATACAGCAAAGTCATAAAACGGCACTTGGTTTCGGTTCTGCTTCATCGCCTCTTCAGTTGTCAGTTATGAAGGCACAATATCCCTATTGAGATCTGTTTGAAAAATTCACTCTATTCCATTTAGCAAATTTACCTTATACTGCATGGCTGTGAAAATCATTAATGATAAAATTTAATGAACACTAGAAAAAATGCTTAAAGATCCTACAGTTGTTGATAATCAAGTTAGAGTGATCTAATACTGAGAGATGAAGTTGCAAAGATAGTAAGGAAAGAAGGCTATAGCTAAGTTATGGTACATTAGGGATTTTGAGGGAGAGAGTGGAGTATGGAGTAACAAATCTGAACCTGTTGTTCAAACATTGGAAAACGCATTCAAATACTGTCTAGTGACAGTAATGGGTTAATGTAGAGATACTGTATAGGTCAATTAAACTAAATGAAATTAATATTAAGGTCCAGACTACTGGTTTTTGCAACTCAGGGAAACATCTACCAATGAAAATATTAAAAAAAAAAAAAATTACCATGGATATAGAAAACCCCAAGAAAACCAAACCATTCACTTCTAAGGCAGCAAAAGTTAACAGAGTGATAAATAACAGTAAGTACAAATCCAGCAAACTGACCACTCTGAATTGTTTGGAGGAAGATGTTAATCTGAACTATGTAAATTTTTACATGACCAAATTAATGTTCACAGAACTTAAATGAAAAAAAATAACCCAACATAACAACCACTGAAAACCAAACCAAACCAAACAAAAAGCCACTTTTGCTACATTTCATTGGATGGAAAATAGTACTCTATAATCAGTGACAATGTGAAGGAGCACAGTATCACTGAGACAGTAGAAAGCGACCTTTTTAGATAGTGTTGTGCTTTAAAGGGATAGTGCTTGACTGTTTGAGCATGGCAACTGAGTCATGTTAGAGAAGATGTTTCTGAGGAACTTTTTATGTGGTCATTACTGAGTGCTTTTTGCCAGTATTTCTGAAATGTTCTAGTCACACTGCAGCACACTTGCAGTGTCCTGTAGCTGGAAGTATCATGCTTTCAGACTCTTCCTACTGAGGAATTTCAACCATCCTGACATCTGCCAGAAGAGCAGCACAGTGAGATGTAAGTAATCCAGAAAACTCCTGGAATGAAAGGAGAATAACTTCTTTAGCCAGGTAATAGACAGCCCTAAAAGTGTGGATGCAATACTGGATGTGATGAAAACCAATATAAATGAACTAATCAGGGACATAAAGACTGAAGGAGACAGCCTGGGCTGCAGTGATCATGCATTGGTAGAATTTGCAGTCCTCAGGGATATGAATCAGGTAAGGAATAAAGTTAGGCACCTGAACTGCAGGAAAGCAAAATCCCAGCTTTCCAAGGAGATAGTCAATGAGATCCCCTGTCAGAATGCCCTCAGGGACAAGGGAGTGTAACGCAGCTGGCAGATCTTTGAGGAAACCTTCCACAGAGTGCAAGAGCTAGCAATCACCAGGAACAAGAACTCAAACAAGGGTGGTAAGACTGGCACAGGTGAGTAGGGAACACTTGGTCAAACTAAAGAGAAAGAAGCAAGTGCACAGAGAGTAGAGACAAGGACAGGTAGCCTGGGAAGAGTATAGAGATGAAGCTCAGTTCTCCAGAGATGAGTTGAGGAAGGCAAATGGAAGATGCAGCTGAACCTGGAAAGAGACATGGAGAAAAACTGGGAGGACTTCTACAGGTATGCTAACCAGAAAAGGAAGGTCAAAGAAACTTTAGCCCCCCAATAAACAGTCTCAGTCTTCATTGGCGGCATCTCATCCCACATCTCTTGAATGGATATGCAGCAGAACGAGGACTAAGGGCGTGACCTGCTTCCCACTGCAAGTAAATATCAGGTTCATGACCACCTGAAGAACCTGAATATGCATAAGTCTATAGGATCCAAAGAGAGGCTTTGCATACTCTGAAGGGACATTCCTGATGTCATGCCTAGCCACATTTCATGGTATTGGAAAATTCTTGGCAATCAGGTGAAGTCCCAGGTAACTGGAAAAATAATGATACATAAATGATGCAAAATAATGATTTGTAAAGATACCATCATCTTTCAAAAGGACAGAAAGGAAGGTCCTGGGAAATACTGAGCTGTCAACCTCACTTCTGTTTTTGGGAAGATCATGAAACAGATCCTCCTGGAAACTGTGATAAGGCATATAGGGGACAGGAAGGTGACTTGAGGCAGCCAGTGTGTCTTCACCAATGGCAGGCCCTGCCTGACCAAGCCAGTGGCCTTATTCCGTGGAGTGGACAAGGAAAGGCCTACAGAGGTCATTTGTCTGGACTTCTGTAAAGTTTTGGACACAGTCCCCTCAACATTCTTGTCTTTAAATTGTAGAGAGATGGATTTGATAAGTGGATGCTGGATGAGAAAGCAGCTGGATGATTGCATGCAGGGAGTAGTGGTCAATGGTTCAGAGTCCCAATGGACAAAGTGACAATTGGTGTCCCTCAGAGATCTGTATTTGGAGCAGTGTTATTTAATTTCTTCATGAATGACCTAGACTGAGGAAGTGAATTCAGTCTCAGCACATTTCCAGATGACACCAAGCTGAGTGGTGCCCTTTGACATACCTGAGGGACAGGATGCCATCCAGTATGACTGCTGTTTAAACTTATTATTTGAGTCTTAATTTGTTTCTGTTGTGTTTAAATAGCACATTGTTGTAGATCCTATTCCTAATAGTAAATATCACCCCTTTTCCTGATTTTTCCTGTCATCCTGTGAAATATGCAGGCTTTAGTTTAATGCCAAACTTACTGGTAAAAAAAGGAAACAAAAAATTAGAAATCATTTTGGAATTTCGTTTTCTTATTTCAGAATCAGTGAAATTGATTGTATCACACACATTATAGAGTACAAGATTGTGAGATGAAGCTTCCTGTTTGTCACGTTGACTCCTGATTCATCTATATCCTTTGTAATCTCATGTTTTATGATTTGCAGATCATCCTGTATATTTTCCTCTCCTTTTTTTTTCTTCTTTCTCTTTTGTGCTTGTGAAAGTTTTGGGCTTGTTTGTTTAGTTTAGTTCATGGAGACAAATGCATTTTTTCACTCAGTCATGAAGCTGGCAAAGACTGAAATCTCAGAGGTTTTGCTTCTTTGTGAGAGATTCTTTTTCCAGCAGCTCTACATCCAATTTTCTTTGTATACCATCATTTGAGATTCTCAAGGTAGTGCTTATTGCCAGTGACCTGCCAGACATCTCAGGTCTTAAGGATGAGTGAATAAACTTTGCTGAATGCTGCTGAATACGTGATAATGTAATTAGTATTCTTGCCAACTGAATTGGAAATGAGATGTTGTGCCTTCAGGGACCTTTGTACTCTTTTGTAAATGGTTTTGCTTTTTTTTTTTCTTACTCTATTTTCTTTTAAATACATCAGATACATATGAGCTAAGCAAAAATGTCTATTATAAATTAAAATAACTTTGCATTGTAGATTAGGTGGCCACTTCTGATTTGGCAGTTAAAGTTCAATTTACATCACTGTTTAAGAAACAACAGACAAAAATATGCTTAGTTTGTTTCTTTTTTATACAAATAGAAATATTACTGATAAATTCACAATTTTACATTCAGAGCAATATATATAGGATGAGGTGGAATAAAGTGCAGGTTACACTGCATATTAACCTTACCCTAAGGCAGATCAGTTAATTTCCAAGATCTGCTGATAACAGTAGGGTGTTTGGTAGAGTGGCAAAAAAGTCAGATGATTCTAATAATCTTGATATTTAATTCTTAGATTGTGAATGTTAATTAGCCCAATACAGATGGGTTGCATAGAGGTGCACAGGAAATAGTGCAAAGAATTGTTGCCTACTATTTTTTAGTAAATATTAGGGCAAGATTTTCCTCAAAAACATACAAGAAAACTGATATTCTCCTTGGAAAACCTCACAAGGGATGCGTATTACTTACAGGCTATATATCACTTCCACTGCAACTGTTATAGTCAATGACTTTAAACCCACAAAGAAGTGAATAAATCAGAAATCTCTGCTCATTAGAAGGGGTAAACATGAAGCTGATACATAAAGTGAAGTTATTTGTAACAATGATAATTCCCTTCAGCTGAAAAAAATAGCACAGAGGGTTGTGTACTTCAACCTTCTCAACAACACTGTGAAGTATTTTGTTCAGAATGAAGAAGGGGGAAAAAGAATTATATAAAAGATCTGAAAAAAAAAAAGTGAAAAAAACCCCAAAGAGCTACAAGGAAAACACCTTGCTAGAGGTGCAGAATACCAGCTGGAGTAGACCCTCAGTGAAATTACCCCACAAGATATGCAGCTCTTGGAAAGCTGAGTGATTTCATTTAACCTTGCTGCACACTGTGGAGAATTACTGCAGTGGGTTAGTGACAATCCCAGACAACAGTACCTGTACTGACTGAAATGAGTTTATTGTGTTTTATGATGGACACCCAGAACCAGAAGCAGAATCAGGAATAATAATATTTACATTGTAAAACCTTCACACTCCTGAAGAGTCCACAGTAATGGGAAAGGATGCTGCATGACTCCATGTCAACTGATATATGCCACATCCTGCTGGTAAGGGTAGATAAAGTTTACTTTTCTAAGGTTTACAGAGCGATTCTGTAGCAATTCTGTGCATGGATAATGAAATAGGTCTGAGGGTGAGGAAATAATTTCAGAGTTCATTATATGAACCAGAGAGCCTTGGTTCAGAGAAGAAGCAACACTGGATTTTCAAGAGCTAGCCAGAAACAATTTTATCTAACCTACTGATATTTCTATTTTTCTCCTGGTGACAAATGTGAGCTTTTTGACCCATCTTCACACCTCAGGGCTCTGATACTCTGTGCCTGGCAGTGTTGTCTGGGACTGAGTGATTTGTAAACTGGTTTTATCCCAGAAAAGTATATTTCACTATGACATAAATGGGAAGGTGCACTTCCACATGAGATGAGGATGTAATTGTGTGTCTTACACCAAAGTTTAGCCTTTTTCAACCCTACCAGCATTTTGTGCAGTTTTCCAAACTGTACATATAGTACTTATAGCTAGGAAATATTTGTGCCTTTCATTTAGTTTGATAGATGTCACTTTTGAATTTGTTAACTAATGAGTGCTAAAAATTGTAGTATTTCTTGTTTTCCACTGTCAGGTGTAGCAAGAGATGCTCCCAACCTATTATCTTTCTTTTTTAAAAAAAAAAACCCAAAAAAACCCTTTATTTTCTCTTTATTTGAAAAATCCCTCTGTCCCTTTGAAAATAAGGCACCATCAAACAAATGCAGGTATAGTGAAGCACACAAAAAGTAAAAACTGATGTGGAGGATTGTAGAATGGCAAGGAGCTCTGCTGGTCTCCATAGAGCACATCCCACAGAATATAATACGATATATAAAATAATCATCATATCCTCGCCACTTTCAGATTACCATTCTTGTCTTAGATGATTTTTCTCTTGGTATCACAAAGAGAAATTTTGGTACTGAGCAAAAAAATGCTTAGTATTCTGGTATATATTCTTAGTGTTCATAGGATCTATCACATCTATACATCCATGGTATGTATAGGATACTTTTAAAGATACTAGATGTTCATCTGTAAACAATTTTAAGGGGAATAATAAGTCCAAAGAGTTTAAAAATATTCTGTGTCAATTTTTTAAAAAATAATCTTCTCTTCTCTTCTCTTCTCTTCTCTTCTCTTCTCTTCTCTTCTCTTCTCTTCTCTTCTCTTCTCTTCTCTTCTCTTCTCTTCTCTTCTCTTCTCTTCTCTCTGTCTCTTTCTCTCTTCTCTTTTTATTTGCTATAGTGAAATAGACTTAACCAACTTTTTGAAATATATGTTCTGCTGGTCAAATTTTGATTCTGAATAACTCACAGATTTCCTGACAGCCATAAGTATTCAAGCTCAGTGGGTAATTGTGCTCCCTAGTATCTATAAATATACTGCAGATTTTTGATTGTTTTATGATGGAAGTTTATTTTATTTTATTTTTGCCTTCACAGTTGGCTTTGGGTTTTTTCCCTGCTTTATAGACCCTTGTCTTTTTATTAGTTCTATGCTCCCTGTTGATTTTATGTTTTATATTCCTGCTGTCACTACCAGCATCTCACTGTAAACAAGAATGTTGTATCTCAGTGGGTTATTTTCTGTTAATAACCTGTGATACAGTATATAAATAAACCAGAGAGGAGTTCACAGGTGCAATTTATTAGAGTTATTGCAATGTGACTTCAGTAATGGTCTTGAGTTCTTTAGAAACTTTGGTGTGTTTTGAGTTGAAGAAGACAGCTATATATTGCAGTTCATGAGAGAGAAATAAATATCAGTGTAATGAAATATGTCCAAGTCCAACTCAATAATAATTGCAATTTCTCAGTGTCAATACTTGGAGACCTGTATGTACCTCACTATAATTCAAACGAAAGTACATCAGTAAAGTAACACATTTTTTAGGTTAGACTGGAGGAATGAAACCAAACAAAATGGCATACCATACAAAATTTTATTTCATCCCTATACTTATATCACTGTTAACTACACTGATAACTTAATCCTAGTGATCTTTTGTTAAAGTTCACAATCTGGAATCATGTTTCAGCATATATTGTACCTATGGAGAAGAGTTGTGTAAAACAAGCAAAGCATAATCCAGAAATTGTTTGAATCCTATTCAAACTTGGAGTGAAGCTCCCAAATTACTCAAATTATTTTTAGCACACTTTTAGAAAATCTGACTAAGATGAAAGTCAAAATTTTATCAGTAATAATTTATCTTGTCCACAAAAAATAGAACTGTCAGTTCTGAAATGCCTGTGGAAGCCACTGTACTTTTCATCATTCACTGCTGCTAATAAGGAATTAAATAAGAGAATCTAGTACTTGGTGTGAGTCATATTAAAGGAAAAAGATAAAGTGCTCAGAGCAGCTAAAAAGCAGTGTTCACCCTAGCCTTCCTTAACCTTATAAACTGATGTGTTGGCACAAATAAAAGCTATTCAGAATGTTTTGGAGTCACCATTTCCAGAAGTCTGTCATAAAATCATATTTTAGAACTCTTTCAACTCAATATTCTATGTTTTATATGTTCAACATGATACTTCATGCTCTTTCCTAAGATTAGTTTATAATCATTATCTTCTCTAGACATTCACATCACTCCAAACAGAGTGCAGGTGGCACCTTTTGACCAGACACACGGCTAAAGGAGCTTTCCATTTAAGGACATATAGTATGTCTTGGACCTCAAATAATGTAGATTGTTGACATGGAAAATCAAGGTTATTGAAGGTGTTTGAACTGAAGCTACTTCACACCCATGGAAGGAGGAGATACCAAAAATCTTATTTAGATGAAATATCAGGTTTCCCTGTCTTATTCACTCTACAATTTACAGAATTATAATCATATATCCTTGGTGTCTCGTGGGAGGGCGACATCTGACCTAGAAAAATTAATTTGTTTTTGTCAATTATTGTTGTCAGCAGAGTTATTCTGCAGAAAGGACCTCTTACACTGTTTATCTTTGATTTTAAATACCCTTTGCTGACATTAATAATCTCATTCTCAGAAATTAAATTCTCTCAATGACTGTGGACAAATATTTGTTGGGAGAGGCCCAGTCCAGAGCTATGCTGATTCCAGGGTTTGCACATTTAGGAAAAGCCTTTGTATATCACTGCCACATGCTTAATCAAATTTTGTCTTCCTATGTAGGAAAGAGTTCTGTGGGATTTATGGACATTAAAGTTCAAGATTTTCTTAACAGGTAGCAGGAACTGAGGGAAGATAACACCACAAAGGCAGTGCTTGGGTCCTATCTCAACTCCTGCCTCGTATGTTGCTGGGAACTCTACTGCTGCTATGAAAGGGAGTAAGACCACACTTGTGTAGGTACAATCAGGTTTTGGTGACAATCATGACATCTATAGCAAAGAGACTCTTTAGGGGCCTCAGACAGAACAGATCCTAGTCTTGTATTGTGAAAGTTTCTGTCTCACAAAAAAATGGAAGCCTCTTTTAAATTAAGTAACTAATGCATCATCTGTATTACTACCCATGATAGTTCTGGGCAGACAATATAGGATCCTAACAGGGTTTTTTTTTATTATTAGTTTAATTGCAGCTATTTCAAGATCACTTTTAAGTCCTATGGAAATATTTATGTACCATCCTTTCATAATACTCTGTGGGACTTCTAGGAGAAAGTCAAACAAAATACAAGAACATAGGCAAATGTAATTTAAAATCCCTCAAAAAGGTATGAATTTTTTTTTTAATTTTCCAGCTTTCCTTTTGTTAATATTTATATTACTCTTCTGTTTAGATATAATAATTCTATTTTCCCATTATTTCACTGTGGATTTTTTCTTTTGTATGATATTATAGCAAATGCGCTACATATGAACGGGAACTTATACCAGGACACGTGTTAGGAAATATCTTTAATCCTGGTCATTTTTAAATATGGGGATGATCCAAAAGCAACAATTGCCTGTTTTCCTAGAAAGTGGAACTTTACTATTTAGTACACAGACACATCGTGATCATTTTTACATCTATGATATAAATGGCAGGGAGTTTGGTTTTTTCCTCTGGACAAACAGGCTAAAATTTTTCAGATCATTATGGCATGTACTTGAGTTATCATGTGGGGTCCTTATATTTTGTGTATGGAAAGTGCTATGAGGACACATCTGAAATGTCTTTCTGATAATATTACACATATGAGAACTGAAAACTCTATTTGCCTTTGTTAACGTTGTAGCTTGTCACATATGACAGCATATTAAAAATTAAAAAATAAATTGTCAACCTTTTTCTTTAAACTTTTATTTAAGAAGGGCCTGTTACAAGCTGCTACCTCAACTGAAGGACCTGATCAGTGAGAAGGGAAAATACATTTTTATTATTATTAGTCTTTTATGCACAGATGACATCAAACCTGTATGAAAGCCAGTGCTGAAGCTTCTGGGTTCTGTTCTTTCTGGAAGATGTTCTATCACTTGCAGTACCCAAAGGTGTATTAGGTCATCATCCCAAGGTGTTACCTGCTTGTCCTGCTGTCCAATACCACTTGTCTTTGATGTCTCTAGTGTCTGCATGGTCTGAATTTTAACTGAATAAATACAAAGCATACGGGAAGTACAAACATTTGTAAGTACTTTTAAAATCCTAATTCTTTAGGACTACATCTTTCCATGTTGTCAAGACCTTCTGTGCTATTAAGAGAAAAACAACAGTGTATGAATGACTTGTGGATGTCAAGTTCTCCCAGGCGTTCTCTTTTCACTTTTCCTTGAACAAATGAAAGTTTTCCAATATTCTTTACCCTGGTCTCCTGTGTCAGAGATCCCTGAAGGCTGGTCTTGTCTTTGAAGAATGATGCAAAGAAGACATTTGTTTGCTCTGCTTTCTCTGCATTCCCTGTTACTTCCATTTAGCCCTGGTCTCACATAATCCTTTATTTTGTGATCCTTTGTTTTCCTTCTGTATTGAAGTACTTGAAGCAGCTCTTCTTGTTTTCCATTACATCCTTGGCCACATTTAATTCCAAATTTCTGAGAGATTTTTTTTGTCAGCTTAGATACAGAGCTAAACTGTGTTTCCTCTGCATTGTCTCAGCGGTATGCAGATGATATAAGCACTTTTACTAAACCAATGAAATTCTCTCATGTACCTTAAGTCAAAGGTGCAGTTCAAGCATTTCAAAGAAAAAATTGAACTCTCAGGAAAGTTTGTGATTCCACAAAACTGGCACTGGAAAGTATCCCTTTCCAGGGGGCTGGAGCTAGATGATCGTTAAGGACCCTGACTAATGCTATAAAATAAATTTCTGATCAGGTGGTTCAATTTCTAATTAAGGGCAAATTCCTTTCTATGCCTCCTTATAGTAGACATTGTTATATGTCATGTTGAACATTAATTTCCTCCATTCTATTTTTAAGCAAAATGTTTTAACTACTCAGCGCTTAAACTTTGTGGAGATTGAAAATAGTGTATCTTTAGGCCATTATTCCCTAATATCAGTGAAGATGTATGATAGTATGTAGTGTTCCTGACTACATGTGCAATTTCATAGAAGACTTAATGGAATTTAAGTGACAGGCTTCTAATCACTTCAGTTTTCTAGAAGTTTACCAGAGAAAGACAGAAATAAAAATTAATGAACCTAATTTGTCTTTATATTTGAAATTTTGCATTTTCATATGCTTTTGAAACTTTATTTATCAGTCGATAAGGAAAATACATAATACTGGATTTAACACACATGTATACCAAGAACTAGAAGAATTTCTTTTCCCAGAGATTTCTTAGTTCTCCTGCATTCTGGTAATCAGAGATTGAAGCTTTGAATGCATGAATTCCTTGTATAGGCTTGCTTATCTATTTATTTGGCTTTGTGTTTTTCACTTATTGAGCTCCTATTCAGTTTTGATTTCAAGTTAATTGCTTTAATTTTCGAGTTCTAGGCATTTACTGGATAATTTCTTGTACAAAGAAGTTAAAGCTAAATAATGTAGACAAACAAGAAGCTTTCTTTGAAAATGCTGTTGAAGTTTGGCTTCCATGTCACGTACTGGGCCATAAAATATCAAATAGATGTCTCCCTCCTCAAGCTCTGCAGTGAGAGAATAGTCTTAAAAACAGGGGGGAGGGGAGGTTTAGAAAATAATAAAAATAGTAAAAAACCCACCACCACATAAAAGTGTTATAGTATCTGAGAGATACTTTAATTCAAAGGTGCTAGGTCAATATGAGCTTCCACATTTTAAAAAATTTTTAATGTCAGCAGATCAGTGAATAAATTTTGTAAATCTATTCTATTTACAGTACGAGAATCTACTCTTCCAGCCTGGTAATGCTGTATTTTAGCAATAGTTTTGGTATAAAATCAGTCTTCAACAGGAATGCATCGCTTAAAAGCAGCAAGAAGCAATGGTGCTTTCTTTGTGATAAATTGATGCTAAAGAAAAGAATCTTGGTAATTTCCTATATTATTTAGAGGAGCAGTGATCAAAGGAAGAAGCATTCAAAGAAATAGCATTCATGTACATTCTGTACTGATGCAGAGTTACTGTCAGTAATGGTGAATACAATTACTACCAAAGAAACGCTGTGGAAATGCTTTTAAAAAGAGAGTAAAAGGAAGACAGACAATTTTAAGCTAGCTGCTACTACATATGGTGGTTTAATTATACTGCTACTTTTTCTTGTGCAGTGATGTTTTGTCAATGTATTGCTTTTTACACAGCTGCTGGATGAGTAGTAAATTTCATTACAATTAGCCTACTGTTAAAAAAAAATAGAATTGGATTATACTTTTGAAAATAATATGTTCTTCCATCATATCAATAAAAATTTAAAAATATCTTTATTCTCAAGCATGCACTAGAAGGAGAAGTTGTAACAAGTCACTGGTTTTACACACTGATTCAATCTTCATCAAAATTTCACCCTGATTCTTGTCAACAACAGTGCAGTGAATACAGTGGAAACCTGCTGCATGAAGAACAAAACCATCTGTAAGCTTCAGATTATTTATTTCCTTTATGTTGGCTAAGCAACACAAACTGTACTGTTCTGTTGTTTCCCTGGGGTCTGAATATCAAGTATGACGATGGATAGAAAAACTCCAACAGCAGTGATTGATATGATATTTCAAATGTCATTCTCATATTTTCTTCTCTTGTAGTAATGCAGTCCCAAAATTCTGCCTTCAACTTATTTTCTGGTGTGAGAGGAAGAAAATGGTATTTCTATTCTTTTGCTTTTAATACTCTCAAATTAATAAAAATACCAGACTACTATTTTAAAAGTTTTGTTTGAAGTCCTTAGAAATAATTTCATGTTGAATCCAATGACTCACATAATTCTTAACTTCCAGAAAAGCAATACTGTTTAAAGATAACATATCAGAATTAACTCTTGTGAAACAGAAAACAAGTAGAAACACTGATTTCTCTTCATCATTTTTTGTGACTTTATCATAAGCCTTAACATATTTAACATCTTTCTTAGAACAACATTTCATCTAATCCATAATAATATATGGTATTCATTACTGTACATGCAAATACATTTTTTTAAATAAGGACTTGGGCTGGAAAACATGACTTTTAATATTCTGAAAAATTGAAAAATATTGCTTGTGAATACCATAAAATTTTTGCAACTCCTATTATGAAGATTACCTGATGCATGCTTTTGAACATTTGATGTTTGCAATGCCAAAGTCATAGAGTTCATCAGTCCCATTTTCCTGAAGGGTGATAAGCTATTTGGCAAAACATTTCATTAAATTCATCTGTGCAAAGTGGCTGTAGGGTATGTCTACCCCAGTGACTTAGAGTAAACTTTGCTTTGTAACATATCTCAGCACTACTGGAGAAAGAGAAAAAAATAGGCATGGAGATAAGTACTGGACAGAGTTTCCATATCTCTTTCAACCTTTTAATCTTTCTACCAGCAAGAACGAGTATTCAGGTCAAGGAGAGAAGTATCTAAGGATCCCCAAAATACTTCTATCTTCAAAAAGCACCTCTTCTATACTTTTTGCTTTGGTAGGATAAATTCTTTGCTCTTTTTGCCTACCAAAGAATTTAGCCTGATTCTTCTGCCAGGTCCTAAAGGGAATATAGGTTTTCAAAGGAAATTAAGTACTTAAGAATCGTAATGAAGTAAAAATAATATTTCAGAGCTACAGTACCAGCTGGCTTGCAAATAAAAAAATCTACCTTTAAGAAAATGCCTCTTTTATCATAAGATTTAGGTCAGTTGTTCATCTTTTAAGATATGTGGGGAAAAAATTAGATAAATTAGTTGTTTTTCTTTTTTACCAGCTGTAACAGCAGGTAGAGTTCTCACTTTATGTTGAATGTGTCATTCGTTGCAATCTACTTGTTCTCAGACATGGGGATTTATAATGGTGGAAAATCACCAGGGAACACCACTACTCATCTCTGAAATAACACACCATAGAGCACTGAAATTAATACCCATTTAAAATGTATTTAAATCATATGTTTTTCTTGCAGCTGGTTTCCATACCAGCAGCTGAAGGTAGCCAAACATAGCCAGGTCCTTCTAACCTTGGCTAGGAAATTTATAGCAGAGGATCTTTAGCACTTCAAGCAAATTACTCACAATGTTATACTACATTTATATTTTCACCTGTCCTGTAGCACATTCTTGTCCATCATTGAAATCATGTCATTTTCTGCTACTACCCCAGATGGCATCTGTAATAACTCTGTGTATGAACAATTATTTCCACTAAAGTGGCATGGTTACTCCAATGAAAGCTTTAGGGATTGCACACAAGTAGAGGATTGAGTTTTGTGCTCTATGAAAGGAAATGGAATTCACGTAGTATATTCAAGAATTTAAAAGAAAATGAAATATAAAACTCCCCACAATTTCTTAGTGATGTCATTGGATTCATTAGTCACTGACAATGCAACAGTAGTTAAAATCAAGGTAAGTTGTTAAAAGCAGTGAGATAGAAAATTAAGAGGATTGACATCTGTTAAAATTCTTCCAATGATACACCTTTTAATGATGACAACACAGATTAGTCAGGCTCTAAAATGCTTAGGCATCATGGCTTCTCATAAGTCAAAATTTCCTCCCAGTACACTCTTGATACTTATAATCCTCTGATAATTTATTCTATTGGATTATCTCAGAATTTTAATCATTTGGCCAGTTGAATGTCATACAAATACTACTGAATTAAGTTCTAATCTGCTGACACTCATGCAAATCCATCACAATTTTTTTGCTTCTTCAGAACATTATTGTAAAACTACTTTTAAACTCTTTAGTTGCATTTCAAATGACAAAACATGATCTGCAGTATCCTTGAATAAATTTTGAGTTTCTGGGTGAATCTTAGGAGATTTATAGTTTTTATATATAAATATGTATGCCTGTATGTATGAGTGAGTATGAGGATGCATGTGTGTATGCATACATATAAGTATATGAACATATATTTTTATTCTAAAGAAAATTTTGAGGATTCTAAGATCAAAAATCACAGCAAGTAGTAATATAAGTACTACTATAATGAGACATATTCTGATAATTTTTCTCATGAGACCTAAGACAACTACTCTCAGTGGAGTGATCTGATGAAATGCAAGTCAGTATTACAGTCAGCCACAAGAAGACTGCCACAATTTCTGTTCTGTCAACTAGTATTTGTTGCACTGTTATCAAAATCAATATAGTTTTCTAGTTTGCAAATTATTTTACAATGTGCCCCAAAATGTGTATATTTCCTAAGCAAATTATAATTATGTCTGTCTGGGGTGGAGTTAATTTTTTTCACACAGCTCATATGGTAATGGGTTATAAGATTTGTGCCTAAAGCAATGCTGATAGCACACCAGTATTTCAGTTGTTGCTGAACAGCACTTGTTCAGCATCAAGGCTTTTGTTACTCTGCAGCACTTCTCCTGTGAACAGGGGGATATGGAAGATTTTGTGAGGGTACACAATCAGGAAGATAGCCCAAACAAACCAGACATTTCATGCCACATAACACCATCCTTGGAAATGAAATGAAAAAGAGGAGGTATCAGGGTGGTTTGCCATCTTTTACTTGAGAGAGAATTAGTCTACTCTTGAAAGGTGATGAGTGACTGCCTTTGTATCATTGTTTTTGTTTTATTTTCTTTCTTCATTCTTCCATATCTTCTTCTTTATTAAATAATTTTTATCTGGAATCATAAGATTTCTTGCTTTTTCTCTTCTATTTCTCTTCTGCTATCCCAGTGGAGGCAGGGTAGTGGGTGAGCAGCTGAATGCTACTTAACTTTCTCAAGGGTTAAACCTACAGTCTGTTAACTACTAATCAAAAATTTTTTTTAGTGTTTCCTATTTTCTATACTAGAAAAGTTGTTCCTGCTTTGTTAATTATATTAAATGCAATAAGACTATTTTTTTTTAAATTTTATTTTATTTTTTAAATTCTTAGCATTAAAAGCTCAACAGATGTTCCAAGTTCAGGGTAGCTTTTTTTTCAAGTCCACATCCTTTTGAACTCATCACTAGATGTGGCTACAGTCAAAAACAGGCCACTTGTTAGGAATAGAGCTATGAGCTTCCAAAACCAAAAGATTATCAAACCAAATCAAAATTTCACTTGTTTACCTTTCACTAGAGAATATTCATGGTACCAAGTGGTTAAGGTTTATGATACCAGACCTGACATGAATTTTCCTAGCAATTTCACATTCAGTTGCAGCAAAGGTTTTTTATGGATATATGTAAAGCAAAAAAATAAAACTGGGAAGAGACACAGAAATTACATAGAAATTGACTGGAAAAAAAGGAGTGAAGCTTTGAGACAAGGAAAGGACATGGATTTAAGAGCAAGAATAGTCCAAAAGATTTCAGGATACCAGGTGAACACTCAGAGAACTACATTGGTTTTCTCTAACATGTCTCATGCTGCTTTATGAGTTCATTTTATCTTGCTCCCTATCACACGATGTGAGCTGTCATTGTCCCACCAATTTAACAGTAAATACTATTCCCAGAATAAGGTCTATCTTCAATTGTATACTCTGCTGAGGTCAATATATCCATTGAAGGTAGTAATTGTAGAACTAATCCTTTAAAAAAAAACGCCTGTGTAGAGTTACAAATTTTCTGATGAAAAATAAAGTTAAATATAAATATTTCAAACCAGTTTTCTTATTTGAACAGTAAGTTCAGATGCAGATTAACTCAATTTTTTTTTTCAAAATCACTTTTTGTTTCTGGCCCCCTTACTGTTTGTCGAGGTATTTGAATTTGTTAGCAATACAGTAGAGAGTCTTCACTATAAACAAAGTAGCTGCTGAACGAGCACATGGGGCAGTCATCAGCTTCAAGGTTCACACCAGTTTTCCCACCTCCACACAGTTATTGCAATCGGATGTTGATGTACGGGCTCTTAAATCTTTGAAATTAAGAACCCATATTCACGAGCTATGGAGGTCTGAGTCTGTACATGGAAATAATTCAAGTGTTTTGGAGAATATTTGGGAGTAAAATCAATCTATAAATCACATTATTTTCATTGACTTTGGGCTTGTATTTTTTTACCTTAATATACAGTGCTTTTGAATTAGAGGTTTGTAACTGCAGTTCATTTGGAAGTCTTATTAACCACTAATTTAATTTTAATGATGCAAACCATTTACATATTCACACACACATATGCATTCATGCTAAATACAGGTTTCCTTTACAGGTCTAAATATATAAATGTAAATCTTAATATATTTGTCAGAGCTACTTTCTTATGTCTGGTATTTCCAATGTCAGTAAAGCAGAAATCTTTCCTTAAAAAAGCAGAAATATTGCCAATATTTTTTTCCATTAGAAAGGGGAAATTGCATCTTTTTGAATATTAAACATTGTTTCATTATGTTTAAACAAGTAAATAATTATGCAATAATTCCATACTAATTTATAATTACATGTATATATAAATTACTGTCAACATCAAGTGAAGTGAAATATGTACTTCTATGTAAATAATGGGATAAAGTGGAAGGTTAATTAAATGTATGATTGCAGTTAACAGTCTCCAATCTTAGAGAAGAAAGACAGAAAATACAGATTGTTATCATCATTCTGTTTTTATCACTGCACTTTCTGCTCTTCTCCTTTGCTGTCCTTAATCATTTTCAATGACTTGACTATTAATCTTTCTTATCTTTTTGTACTCTATTTCCCCTCCTCTCCCTGCATTGCTGCTGCAAGAACCAAAACCTCTCACAATTTATTTTCGCTTTGTATTTACCAACAGGTAATGTAAGAAAAAGACACTCGGCACTTAAGTTCAGCCTGGTCACTATGGAAGAATATTTAAAGTTCTTGCATAAAAGAAACAACACTGTATGCCAT
Source organism: Catharus ustulatus (assembly GCF_009819885.2). Taxonomy (NCBI): domain Eukaryota; kingdom Metazoa; phylum Chordata; class Aves; order Passeriformes; family Turdidae; genus Catharus; species Catharus ustulatus. The sequence goes on from NC_046226.1 coordinate 29,536,371, forward strand.
TCTGATTACTCTGGATAATCTTCAGAACCCCTTGCAAATTGGACTCTTTTTCCATTACTAGATAACTCAGCTTGAGGTTCTGTCTTGGACCTGGGTCTTAATTAATTCACAATAACAGCAAACACTGTAAAATTCCCCTTGATGTTAATTTTCCTCTTTCTTGTTTTTTTCAGATCCATTCTTTGTGTGATAAATATGTACTTAAGACAATAATGCTGCAAAAGTTTTTTCAGTGGGGTAGACTCTGGAGGGCAATGCAGAGAAATTTGCTTAATAGAGATGTGCAAAAGCTTCCAAACTTGCTTCCTGATATTTCTGAGAAGATAATGAGCCAGCATTGAATAATTTCATAATGGGAAAAAATTTCATTGTCATTAAATTCTTTCAATTGATTTCCTTATAAAACATATGAAAGTCTTAAAGTGCAAAGTCCTAATGACAAGACCTGAATCCACCAATAGAGAATGACTTGCTGCAATGCTTACTTTGCCTTTCCTGCTCCAAACTCTGCACCAGCAGAATGGCATCCAGGGATTTGGTTCCAATTTTTCTGTTCATTAATTTCATTTAATTCTGTTCATTCAGACCTGTGATCTTGTTTGAGAAGAGAGAGTCCAAAGCCTTTCTTTTTTTGTCATTTTTAGAAAGAGATTTTTCAGAAACACAGCTAGACTCTTTTATTTTAGAATTCTAAAAATGTAAAGCATATATTAATTTCAAACGTTTTCTAGGTCCTTGTTCAATAGCATAAGTTTGTATCTGACCATTTTTGCCTGAAGCAGCTAGGCCATACAAACAATTAGATTTTGAAAAGTAAGGAACTTGAGCAGATATATAATAAATAAGACTTTTACAAACTCCATAAGCCTCAGATGTTAGAAAATTCCTTAGGACTCAGTTACACAGGGAATCGTGAAGAGATAACTATGGAGGTATGGATTATTTTGAAAGTCCAATAGATAAACAAACCAAATAGAGAGCTGAGGAGTGTTCCTGTTTCTTACAAACTTTTTAAAGTATGGAGGAATTTTGTAAGAAAAATACTTTCTATTCAAAAGTTTTAAAACGTGGGTGAAAAAAACTGAAGGCAGTCTTCATTCCAGGTCTTTCTGAGACAAGCAGTCTTAACTGTCTTTTTCATAGCAAGTTGTGAGAGATTATGATTTAGTTGGTGGTTGACGTCATGTTGATGAAAAAGATCATCCTTGTCTAGTTTGTCCAAACAGAATGAGAAATCATCATCAATCGAGAAAACACAAATTGTGCAGAACTCCTCAATGCTTTAGGAAGCAATATAGTCAACCTAAAGAGTAGACACACACACACAAAAAAATAATTGGAACTGTACTGTTTGGGTAACAAAGGATAACAATTTTGAGAGGGGAAAACAACCAATTAGTGGCACATCCTCATTTTTGCAGTACCATAAAGGCTGGTATGCAACTAAGGTTTTAAAGTCCTGATAATTCAAAAATACATGCTCTCTGTGAAGGATTCTATTATATTGACGTATAAAGGCATTTATAACATTTAGTGTAAGTCAAAGCACTTTTGGAATTCTGTATAAATTACATATCTGGATGGAGAGCCTTTGGCAGTCACACAAAGCTGCTAATATTGTATATACTTTGAAATATGTCTCACTCAAGCATGACCGCTGGCCCTTGGCCACTTAATATATGACATCAGTTTCATATCTCCTCTCAATAACAGGATCTCCAGCTTTGCAGAATCTTCCAGTAATGAAATTTACCATCTATTTTAGTCTGAATCTAAATTATGCTTCTGAACATTTTACCTGTATGAATTTGATCTGGAGATGTACAGATGCACCACATCTATAAATAGTTCAAATGCATCTAAATGCAATGGAACAAAAGACCAAATTAGTTTGAATATTGCAATTCTAACAGAACAGCTGGTGAAATTCAGAGTTATTGGGACTCAGTCCAAAGCCTACAGAGCCTAGTGGAAAGACTGAAGTGTCTCAAAGATCTAATTTCATTGCCCTGATTTATACGATAATTGTATAAACTAGCTTATGATTCACTCAGAATTCATTAGAGGTTGATTTGAAATCTGGCCTCCTCTTGCACGGCCCCTTTTCAGGCAGTGTGACCAGAGGTTTGAGTTCAGCAGGACATCTGACTGTCTCGTTGTATGTGCTGGTTTGGGTCTGTATGAATCTGCATAACAATCAGGGACAGAGCACACCTATCAGAGACAGATGTAGCAGTTTGCAAAGCAGTTTCTGGGTGCTGCTTCTTTGATGTGTTCTTGAGTTTCTGTGCTCTTTGTCAGAAACATGGGAGCTTCTGAGACCCTTCAGAACAGTATGAGGTTGCCCACTGCTGCCAGGTAGGACTAAAGATCAGGTATGGCTTCCTCTAGCAGACTCTGACTAACAGTGTTACCTGTCCTTTATCAAAGATACCATTTTTTTTTCCTGTCATTGACTCTCAGAGTAGGTAAAAGTAATATCTACTTAGGTAATGTTTACTGGTACTTAATGATTGAAGCACTTTCTGAAATAAAAAAAAAAAAAAAGGAATGTTATTATTAAGAAAACAAAAGTCAAGGACACATGAATTATAGCTGGACTGTAAATGAAAAATTAAAGGAGAGTGCTCCTCCCCCCACCCTGGAATATGCATGTTACTTTGTTTAACCCACAACATTTAACTGTAACAATTTAATGTCATATCTAAAATTCTTTTACCAACTGGATGCCTCAAGTATTCTGAAAATAAGTTATATGTTCTACCCATTTAATTATTTTTTTAAAATCATATTTTATGACCTATAAGAAACCTACTGTCTTGTTTTTGTTTCATGAATTCATCTTCTCTTTTCTCAGAGAAGATATTTTTATAGGTAAGGGATCTTCCATTTCATGTTCGAAAAAGACTTTAAAGATTACTTGTCATTAAAATTGCTGGTTCTTATAGGAACAGTAAGATTTTTCCTGCTAGGTCAAGTGCTTTAACATGCAGGTAGTATTTATCCACATAACAGATAACTCCATTTGTATGAATACTTGTTCTCTCTACCATAGAAAATGGTCAAAGCAATCCTCAACATAATATAAATCTCATTTCTGTAGCTTTAGAAGAAAATGTTTGAAGAGTCCAATAAAAAGATTGATGTGCATCATTCTACTGGAAGATATAGATTTTTGTGGAAACTCCAGGAAGAGCATCCATATCTTCATCTTAAAGAATGAAAGGGGAGATGAGGATCCTTAGCTGTAACTGTAAGATTCATCCTTTCCTGTTTGTTGCTGAAATGAAGACCCTCTAGAGAGAATTGTGACATGGGCAGATATGTCTGAGGAGATTATACACAGCCCTGGTGTCTTTGAAACTGATGTATAGAAGGGCTTAATAGGAGACGTGATCACCAAAACTCCACAGTGAAGGTAAATAGCAACAGAGAACCATTCAGCAAAATATAGGCACAGCTGTTTAAAAATTGTCATTTCCCATCCTCATCATATGAGCAGATGTCAGATTTCATTAGGCAACAGTTTGAAAGCCCTAAACAATCAGAAGTTGAAATATCAAGTGTTTACATTATTGCATGTCTTGCATCGTTTGACTGCCAAGCATTTCCAATGCAAACTATCTCAAGTAGCTGAATGAGGTAACCCTCACGGTATTTTCCTGAGAATTAAGCAAAGTGGCACTAAAGAAGAAGAATTGGAAAAATAATTTCAAATTTTGACATAATTTAGAACCAGAAACTCCCTGAATGGGTTTCCTTCTCTTGCAAGTAAACCTTGCTCAAGGTGAAGCACTGTGCATCACCTGGGTCAGGGTAAAGATTTGGACTGCACTCTTTTATCTAAGACCCAGGATCAAAAAATATCACCTCTGAAATTTGAATGAGATAATCAATACCAGCTTTTTTTTTTCCAGTCAAGTTTGGAGTTTTTTTAAAAAATTCGAGAGGTTTCTCATTCAACATTTTATGTCACTTGCTTTTAGTCAGTAACTTTAAACCTGCTGGCTTTTGAGCTGATGTCATATACTTTTTATGATTCTATCTTGCATGCAATAAAATTGAGCTTATATAGTAGGTTTCATAAAGCTGAAATTTATAGGTAAAAACCACTTAACTCTAACTATAAACTACCTTTGCCGAAGAAGGAGCACTGTCTATATATATATCTCAGAGAAAATATTTTAAACTTCTTCCCTGTTTATTACTGACACACACTTGCAGCATACATAAAACACTATTTCCATTTTTCTCATTTTCAGCATTTCCTTAATTCTCATAATCCTTGAAATAATTTAGTTTTCTTTGATATCTCTTGTAAAATTCGTACCACTTCATTAAACTTATCCAACAACACGGATACAAATTTTAAAAGTTGTAATCCTGCTTTTTTTGTTTGTTTGTATTTTGGGGACAGAAGCACTTTCCATTTAAAATAAATAATTAACTCGTCATGATAATTCATTTAGCATCTGTTCTCAGAACTTTCATATGAGATGTTTAAGTTCCATATACACAAAAATTAGTGAAGCAACAAGGTCGCTGATGTAGTGTACAGATTTTATGGAGTGATAAACCTAGAAGAATAAAACTTAAATTCTCATTTCCAAATCTTATACCTTGGCTTTGCAAAGCTCAGATTATATAAGAGATAAAACTTTTAGGTGCCATGAGGGTGAAGGGTGCCATGAGGGTTTCCAACTGCTGAGAAATGCTATTTTGAACTTCTAAAAAATGTTTAAAAAATTTCTCTTTGAACATAGGCCCTGCTCTATCCATTAAATTACTGTAGTATCTGCAGTTTTCAGCATAACTTTGTCAAGGTAATTCTTGTTCAACTTTTTTAATCTGTTCAGTTTATTTTTCTTGGTTGTGCTGATAATATATTGCTTATTAAGGTTAAACCTACTTTTGGCTGTTATTGGGATGTTGCACATCCCAGATCATGATTTCAATAGAATAAGTAGGGGAATGAAATGGAATGTAAAGGCAAAAAAACAAGCCAAACCAAGATGAAAAAAAAAAATCCCAAAACCCAAGCAAAATCAATAGCAACAATCAACAATAAAACCAAAACACTCAAGGAATTTGGTCGTACTCCTAGGTAGAATAATAGAATATGTTTGCTAGTTAAGTATAATGTTCTTTGGGTAGAGAAGAATAACTATCTTCTAGTTAATTCACTACATCTTTCCTTTACATGGCCAATTATGTCAAATTTCAGATTTTTCAGCTTTTGGAATGAATGTAATTGCAAATATTCATAAATTTAAAAAAAAATTCTTTTCTTTTGGCTCTTTCCTTTGTGTAGAAAATAAAGAGAGAAGGCAGGGAGGGTGAAGGCACCCTCAAAAATCGCAGGATGGAAATTCAAATTAGAGATTAATATATACATATATATATATGAAGGAAGTGGATACCTTTAACATCTTTCTATTACTTTGCTTAAATTTTCACTTGAACAACAATTTTATAGTTTACTTTGTCTGCCTTTTATCTGAATTGAATCTGTGATAGCAGAAAAGCTAAATGATTTGTGTTCTTATCAAGAATATGAGGGAAAGAAAATAACATTAGAAAAAAAAATAGATAATAAAATAAATAGAATAAAAACGTCATAAATAGAAGATCAGGAGTTTGGAAATATTAGAGCTTTTTCTCCTTACCCTCTACAAAAACATCCAAGCAACTAGTACTTTCTAGAATTTGTGTAAATTAGCATACTTGATTTCCAGCATACTGGCTAAATTTTATTTCTTTTACAGTGGAGGCATGAAAAATACAGACAAGGAATTGCCTAATTGGAATGTGGAGGGGAAAGGTCTGGGAAAAGTCTGTTAATAAGCCCTGTAAGGTTATGTATCGTTTATGAGTCTGTCCTAAAAAAAGTATGGCACTAAAGATACTAGGAGTGGTGACAGTTTGAGAAGTGTCAGATGATAAAATAGAGGAATAAAATAACAAAGCTAATTGCAGCTAGCAAATCTACATGCCTATACTGCCTTGTACAGGAGTTCATTGAGGCTACAATCTACTATTTTCAAACTCGTAATGTATTTAATGTACCATAGACTTTAATGGGCATGTTAAAACTAATGTGGAAGTAAAACCTAAATTCTCTTTCCTAAATGAATTTTTTCTCCTGAGCAGCAGATAAAAGAGTGTAAGGGGAGGAGAGATGGATAAAAAAGACCTCTGCAAAGTCACTAAAATGAATCTCTATGTATTGCAGTCTCTTGGTAGTTCAATAAAAATCTGTTTTCCACTGTGCTTCGTTTAAAATAAGCAAACTGAAATGTCACGTATTGAATGAGCTATGGTGCTTGGACTGGTTAAATAAAAAAAATTATGTGTGATAAAAAAGTAAAGGTGTGTTTCTGACAGGCAAATGCATGCCAGAAACCATATGAGATTACCTAACTTAGGTACTATCCTTTGAGCTGGTTTACTAATGATAATTCTAATTATTTTTTTCCTATCCATGAAGAGAATATCTTTTCCAGGCTAATTTTCCTTCTTTGAGTTTCAAACCCCTAGAGTATTCTAGCTTTAGCACAGACTTAATTCATTCCAAAGTGCATACTTTATTTGGATATTGTGTATTTAATCAACTTCTGCAGTAACCTGTATTTGAACAGATTGCAGGAGTGGGGGGAGGAAAGCAAAATTCCTCCTGATTTTTTAAGTCTCTGAAGTGGTTTTTGTTCAGCGTCTGACCTATAGAGCATGTCAAAACTGAATAATTTATGTAACAAAACAAAGACAACAAGGTCAGAAGAGATATATGATTTTTACAATAGAGAACATTCAGGGACATGATAGTATGTGATACATGTTCCTGAATGTTAAGGAGAAATTTTTTTTCCTCCTTATTTTTCTATGCAAGTAAATGAGCTCAAAGATGTGAAAAAATACATTATATTCCAGAAAAAAATAAACTTTTACTACACAGTAGGTAGGAATTAACTACTGTATTTGCTCCTTGGGATTTTCTGTGGACCTCAGGGAAGGAATGTTCTAGGAGGTTGCCTTAGCAACGCTATACTTTAATAATTACATTAGTCTGAAACTGAAAAGCCCTCAAAATACTATAGAAAATCACACAGTGTCCACAAAAACACCCAAATTTATCACCTGAAGAGAGGTATCTTTTTCTTAAATCTTGGGTCTTCTCAGACAGGATTTGGGTAGGTGCCTATTACTGTCACAGAAGTTCCCTATCTGGGGAGGTGGGCAACATTCCGTATTAATTAATATTTCATAATAATGCATCCTTTATCTGACCTCATTGTCAAGAAGATGTGGCACAGAATACAGGGACTAAGTTCTATTTCTTCAGTCTTACCTCCAAATCTACCTCAGGGAAAGTGTGACAGTACAGGATTGCAGAAATGACTTTCTCATTGCCTGTGGAAGATAGAAAAGTAAAGGGAAAAAAAATTCCACTTGCATAGAGGAAACAGACATTGCAATCTCCTTTAGACTCTGATATTTAAAATGTTCCCTTGACATAGCATTACAGGTAACTCAGAAATAATGTCGTGGTGACCAGCTGTTGATGACTCAGGCATGCGATACCGGATTGCCGTCACTCCAGAGTAAGTCATCCTGAGCTCATAGGTCAAGAAATTAGTGGAAGATATTAATTTTTAATGTTTCACTCTAAAATCAAATGCACATATGCACAAAATTGTAATTTTCAGTTAAAAATGTAGTTCATATATGCATCTATAATTTTACCAAAAGATTAAGATACAATAAGAATTGTTTGCTGTTAGAATTGTTTTTCTTAGTCAAACCATGCTGTCAACACCGAAAGCTTGATTTTCCTTTTTTTCATTCTGTCTTTTAGAATCTTTTAGTGAAAAAGAAACACATTTTATTCCTTACAAGTTTTGTTTTCTTCAATTTTGCAAAAACTGAATTTTCTATCCTCTCCTCTGAAGTGAGGTATGGACTACAGGCAATGGAATATTTACTCACCTGCTTTGTAAAAGGATGAACAGTGATATCAGCAAGGATGATAATGAACCTCTGGAAACAGAGTTTGTTAGATTACCATTCACCATCAGCTAAAAATAGATATTTCTCTCAGTAAAAAAAATAAAATATTGCTGAGTTATATATTAATGAAAGAATAGCTCAAAATCTTATTGTGGGTTAAGGCTCTGGTTCTTTAATACAAGTGAAATATCAATTGTGTTGATTGATATTCTATTTCAGGTTCTAGAGTCAAAGGCTAGAACATTTGATACTTAATTTTGCTAACCTTTTTGATTTGCCAAGAAGATAAATTTTATGACAGTTCAGGAAGATGTAGTAATATTTACAACCAAGATAGAACCATCACTTTAAAATAAAACCTTGGTTAAATTCTGCACGTGTGTGTTTGTGAATAAGCACTTGAATTTTTAATCCTAGAAAACAAGCACTCAATTTTATTTTTTCTACTGATCAATCATAAACATGTTTGCTCATAGCTGTTCTCCAGAAATAGCTGCCTCAGGTACTGAAGTATTTTACCTAAAAATATAATATATACATTGTACATATATATATATTTATATAGACTAGTGTTTATGGGTCAGAATCAAAGATAATTCTTCATGATCAAGACAACCTGAGGAGTTAAAGAAATAAAAATTTCTTGTAGTGTCGAAGATTTGGAAGGAGGAATGCAGACAAGCTTAAAAAAAAGTGTAGGAATATTGTTTTTTAAAGGTCATCCATTTAATCCGTCTGTGTCATGTATATTTAAATTTTACCTACATTTTTATGAGAGTTGGTTAAGTTCTCCAGGTTATATAAGAACCACAGGACAATAAAATCCATTTTATTGTCCTGTGGTTCTTAGATATAATATATTATCTAAATGCAATATCTGAAACATACATTTTATATACATAATATATATTGTATATCAAGTTTTATTTCTTTTCAGGTAGATAACCACAAATAGGAATTAATTTCACTTTTTAAGAACACTCCCACATATTTTTTTTCTAATGCACTGATGTACTCACTATTGCACCTTCAATTTCTAAATCCTACATTGACATCAACAGCGAGAAATCATTTGAATTTCTGATTAACTTTCTCTGAGTTTTAGACCTTTGAGTTTTCCAGTGATATTGCCACTTATTCAGGAAGACTTTTCATTCTGAAAACATGCATTGTGTTAGCCTTGTCATCAATTAAAATAATAAACCCTGGAAACCCGGGAGTATTGAGGGAGTTTTTCAACATCAGATAACTTGGTGAGAGAAGATAATAATAAACTTAAATCTCACTTTCTGTTCTAAACTATATTTTACTTTAGATTGATGACACATAAGCATATTTTTGGGATAAATTATTCACATAGTTTGAGCTCATACTGATGTAGTCTAGCTGAAAAGGAAACATTTCTGTGTCTTGAAGAGAATTTGTATAGCTATTGAGATTCTAGGTAGTGCATTCCCTGTTTAATTAAGCATGCGTATGTATTCCAGAGATGAAAATTGTCACAGATCCACAAGGACTTGTCTGACTTCACTCATAATGGTGGCACACAGGAACCTTCAAGGTGCAGAATTAGATGCAGACTCTGTGAACAGAGTGTTGGGAGCAAAAAGTTAAAATCCTGAGATTTGGTGAAGAGGAGGGAGTCTCGCTCAAAGTGAACTTGTACCTTGCTGCTAAGAATGTCAGTGTGGGAAAACTCCATGTATTATGCCTACTGCTGCTCATCCTCTGTCCCTTTTGAGAAGTAGAATTCCCATGTAGAGATGACACACTCTCACAGGCAGGTTTGAGCCTTGTGCTGGGAGAGGTCGCTGAGGCACAGCCTTGATATGAGCTGTGGGTGCCCTGAGCCCTTTGATCTATCGGGGCAGGCAGCACCGCCCTTCTGCCAGGGTGAGCTGAGCCTAACAGAGCTGTGTCCCCATGTCTGTCAGCCCAGCAGTGCTGGTGGGGTGATGGAATAACCTGCTCCTTGCATTTCAGCTGTGCCTTGATGGTCGTCTTGGTTACCTGAATGCGCTGATTCACACACAGACATTCTTGGCCAAATCCTTCCTTTCGCCTGTTTCCTCTTGCGCCCAAATGAACACTGTAAATAACATGTATATGAATATTTGAAATGTGCCCTTAGTTTTCCAATACCATGGAGGATGTTTACTAACATGGTTAAAACCAGCTTCTCTTTGGGTAAAACTGTGGGTGAAATGTAGCACTATTGACAGTCAAGTCACAGACAGAATATCAAAACCAAGCTACTGATAATATGTCATATAAAAACATTTAGTACCGTGTAATAGTAATATTCTTAATAGCTTTGAAGGAAGTTTATATAATAGAAATAATCTACTTGCAATGTGAAATGGGATGGAGTAAGGTATAATAGCTCTCTTCACTGATGTATCAAGTAGATTTTGAAATGTCAAACCACATCTGTTCCTTGTGTAAGAAAACCAGCTTCATGGGAATATATGGGAAATTCCAATCAACTGGCTATTATAGCATAGGCAATTCTTTCCTTTTTTCATATAGGGTTACATTAGCAGCAGATCTTGAATCAAGTTATTGTGAGACATTTTCCCACTTGTTTCTTGATGAAGGCTAAACTTGTTTAAGACAAATGCAGAACTTGCTCTGCTGGGTTGTTTTCGGGGGGTTTTTTTGGCAGTTTTTCTTTACTTAGTTTCTGATTCACATCTGGAAATATGCCTCAACTTTTGATTGAGTTCCAAGGGAAACTGGCAGCCTTTTTGAATCCCCAGGTTAGTAAATCAATACCCCAGGTCCTCTCTAGGGGGACCATATAGAAAGAAATAATCTACAGGCATAGATATCATTATCTCAGTTCCTGCTGATACCTAGAATCCTTAACCTTAATCAGCTCATATGTCAGGAGAATTTCAATGTTTTATTGTCTGCTTATCTCCTCTTGGCAATGGCAGTGAGTTTAGGCTTCAGCTAATTTGTTTGGGTCTTGCAGCTGCCTTTGATACAATTAGCCATGAAGCGCTACTGAAATACTGTTTTGTAAAGTATGCCAGGAAGGGACAACACAGTGCTCTGTTCTTTCATTCTGAGGAGATGAGAACAGCTGACCAGAGAGACATCCACACTAGCACTGATTTTTAAAGTTGAATGGTAATGCTACCAAAAATTCACACTTCTCGTAGTAGTAAGACTAAGCTCATATTTTGTTGAAGTGAATTTATATTGGGAAATTATAAACAAGGTAGATCATAAGTTTGAGATACTAGAGGCCTGTCTTTCTGAACTACCAGCGCTTCATGGGAGCTTTAGATGTGGTGTCTTGCACCTTCATTTTCTATTCTGAGCCTATGATTCTGGCTTCTTTGCTACGCAGCTGACTACAGACACCAAAGAGGAAGATGAGTAACAGCACTATATTGAAAGCTCCAGAATAATTTAGATTTGGTACCAAACTGTCTTGAATAGAAATACCTCTGTTTAATATACAGTAACATTTAAATTCTAGATTATTTAACTCTAGACAAAGAAAATTGCGAAATAAAAATATGAATTTTGACAGATTTGGGGAAGTTGTGTATCACCTCAAAAAATCCCAACCAGAGAGAAAAAAGGAAAAAAAGAGGCAGGAATTTTCCAACCAGACATGCTCTTATTACTTCAATTATTTTTCTCAGTTTGTACATTTTATTTAGTCTTTTTTATGTTTGACTGACAGTGTTTTACTGAGATTGGAGGAATGAGGTGACAGAATGATTTGAAAACAATGTTCATCAACAGCAAGAAAGAGCAGTGTAATTGCTATACAGCACAACCAGTTTGCAGGTAGTTCACGACTGCAACTTCATGTGTTGAAATTAATCTGCCCATTCATGAATGTATTAGGTCTGGTTGCCTTGCAGGTTGGTGCTTTTCTCTAGACAGGTGAGATAATTTGAAATATTAAAGTTAAAACATTCTGAGAAAACCAGAAGGGATAAAGTAAAATGGTTATTAAATGAAGTTTGAAATATTCTGTAGAGTTAAAAGAACACAGAATAGCAAATTCCAGAAAAATATTTTAAAAATATTTTGAAAATTTTATATTAGGAAGACATATATCTGTATAAAATTACAGGATTCTTTTTTAGGCCTAGCTATTAAGCATACTGGCAGCAGCATATTCTCTGCATGAGGTCTTTTTTTCCTAACTCGGTAATCTGATATTCAAATCAAATCACATTTAAATACCTAGTTCCTCAACCTTATTTTATTTGAAAGGAAGGGAACGGAATATAGATTAGGACATTCTGAGTTTAAAGGAATTTAGAAGGTCCTTTTATAAGGCACTGTTTTGAACCTTTGAGGTAACAGTTCTCTACATGTTTTAGAGAGAATACACTTCCCAGCTCAGCAGTAGATGAATGAAAGGTCTGTCTATGTCCATATGAGTTTCTGAGACAAACACTATATATATATTAGAATTTCTGATTTCTGTTAACAAAAGAAAAAATGTTTTACCGTAAGTCAAAATCCATTGCACAATCTCTAAGTTCCAAAACGGTTAAACAAATATTATTTCACTATCATTCTTTTTGTCTTTAATTGAATGGCTACCTTATTTCTGTCTTTTTTTAATATATATTCTGAGTCTATTATATTATCACTGAAATGATAGACAGCAGTACTGCAAACCTTTAGAAAAGTGGAAAATTACTTAGCTGTTTAGTCACAGTAGGAAAAAAGAACTCTTCAGGTCAATTCGGAGAACATCTTGCTTTTAAAAAAAGAAAGGCATTGATTAAAAGGACACCAAATACCATAAGAACAATCCAAAAATACTGGGACTGATTCAAAGGAGCTACTAGACAAATAGAGGAAACAAAGAAAACTACAGCTGGGAACCTGTTGGACCAGAGATAATAGAAACAGCAGGAGCAGAGAGAAGGAAAACATGTAAGGAAACATAAAGCATTAAAAAGGAGAAACATAAAAGTGACTATGAAACAAGTAGATGATGCCAGAATATTTGACATTGAGGGGTAGGATCTGAAGAGACTTCTGAAAGGTCAGGCTTAACTCCTATCCAAGGCCAAGTTTGTCATGATGAAATATTAACTAAGAGGGATATCTAGATGACACCAAAGCCATAAGGAAAACAAACAAAAAACCTACAACAAAACCGAGAATAAAATTGTTAGTGCTTTTAAGAGATAAAGATGAAGTATAAATTTTTAAGGTTTAATATGATTTCAGTGTAAATCTACTTTAAAGTTGGTGTTTTTAGAAAAAAAATCTAGTCAGTTGTGATTAATTCTCTCTAGTCTTTTTTTTTTTTTTTTTAATTTTCTGAAACTCTAACAGTATGCTTACATTCCTGGATCAAAAATGATTAAAAAGTATAGGTACTTCAATATTCAATTTGATTTATTTTCTACTTTACACATGTCCTCAGGTTCTGTAGAGAATAATAAAGTAATTATTTTTTTTTCTATATACACTATGACAAGAATAACGATATTGCTATAGGTTATTTTCTTCTGAAGCACATTAAACACTGTAGAAATATATGGCAGTATAACTCCTTACTCATGTCTTAATTTTATAGACTTGACAAACAAATCCTAGTAGGATTGAGTAGTAGTTTTTCAATTAAAAATTATACTAAGAAATGTTATCATTTTTGTCTTTCCTATAATCTTTTGTAGGATATGAACAAGAGCAAGGCATATTAAGAAACTTTTCAAGGGATTTTGATATTCCACAATATGCATTCCAGTCCTACACTTTAACTAACATAATTTGTTAGTCATTTGACTTGAAGTAGTCATCTGCTGTTAGGGCAACCACTTTTCTCATTATAGACAATTGCATTTCATTTCAACTCTATTTTATCTCAATTCAGTTGCCTACTTAAATATGATTTTCTAATTCACATTTTATGGAATTAGGGATACTTCAATATGTCAAAAGGCATAGGCCTTATCTGAAATAATTTCATTCTCAGATACTTACGTGAAGAATTATTCCTTTTCACAAGAAAAATTCTTTAGAAGACTGAAAGAGCTCATCAACTCCCATTTTTCTTCATCCATTTTTTCAGAGTCCATCACTCACTGCTTCATGTAACTGTCACACACAGGTCTCTTGCAAAATGATTATCAAGGTTCTTTCTTTTCATTTCACAACTGTACTCATAACAAAAACTTCATCAAACATCAGACAGCTCTCTATGGACTAAAAATGATACTGAAAGGAAAAAGGCACTGAAAACCTGTGAAGAAATTCACGTCTATCACATTACTTCTCCCCCAAGGAAATGCTTCATTTTGTAGGTAATACTGGAGAAGAAAGACTGTTTTATTGCGGTCTGTCTAAATTTGCAGGATCTTTATGTAAGCAGATACTGCCATCTTTCCTAATCAAATCCAACTCTCTATTATCTTATTTGACTTCTCTTTCTCTTTACTTCCTACACCTGACTCTGCATTACTGGTATCATATCCAATATCTATGGTTTGCCTACATTATTCTTTGCTTTCCACTTTCCTGAACCTCAATTTTCCAATAAATTCTCACTATGTCTCAGAAATTTGTGCTTAACCCTTCCAATGACTATTCAACATAAATATGGATTTCTTAGGAAAAAATATTTCTGTCTTTCCTATAATCTCCACTTATTTTGTACTGAGCAAAGAATCAGGACAAGCTTGTATGTTGCTGTTGTTATTATTTGTCTTAATTTTGGAGGTTCTTCTGATACAGTCTTTTTATCAATTAGAAATAATATGCATGTAGAATGGTTAAAACAAATAGAGATTGAAGTTCTGGATTAAACAATCAAGCAATTACAGCTATCTTCAACCTCAGGACTTTTGAAGATAATGAAGACACCAAAGTGGCTTTGAATAACTTTTTTTTTTTAGACTCAAGGTGGACTTACAAAGGTGTTTTTCCTACAAGGACTGGTGACACCAGTCAAGTGATTTTCTTAATGGCTACGATATAGGAGTCATATAGGTGTATCAGTGATGAATTCCAAGAACTGTGGCTAACCTCCAAAAACAGCAGCAACTTCCCTACAAACAGGCAACAGGAAATTATGACATCTGCTCAAAGTGGGTCTTTCCCTGCAAAAGCATTCCTGGTCTCTCACCACATGGAAGATGTGGGGGATATGAGCTCTGCTTCATTCACTATCTGCTCGTGGGGGAGCTTGTAAGTCAAACATCTACTAAAAAGTTGATAGAAAAATTATTTTCAGAAATAAAGTGAAAAGGAAAACAGACCAAAAAATCCAAATAAATATTAACTGCTTAATTTGCATAAAGGCATAATTTGGAATAAACTCAGTAAACTATACTACAGTGGAAAACAGTTCTCACTATTATGGGACTATATATTTTGTAGGAAAACAGACTTTTCCATGTCAAAATGTATAAGCAGCAGTAAGAAAATCAAATAAACTCCCATAAATCCATACAAACAGCAGCAAAAGATCTGTCTTCTCAGGTAGTATTTTCATGATTTTTCAGTACCACGCTTCACTATTTGCACAGAGATATTGTTGGTTATGAATGTTTTAAAGGCAATTTACTTGCTACAGCTTAATTCCATGTTAAGAAAGGTGCATAGTCTCTGATTACAGCTGTTTCTTCTCTTATCACAAACTTGCATCTTCGTAGCTCAACCTTGTAATAAACTGTCTATTTCCTTTTTGTTAATTTTAAATTTTGTTAATTTTAAAATTCTTGTTTATATTAGTAGTTGCAAACTAATAGATGTGTATATTTGGGACCCGAAAAGATGTATGGTTTTCCAGGTTGAATTAATTAAATTATATGGGTTTCAATAAAAAAAAAAATCTTTACAGATTATAAATCTTTAATTTTGAAATCAGTCATCTATCTGTATGAGATGGAATATTACTTACTTCATATGATTTAATTGAAAAACCAGAAAAAAGCAAGTATTTCAAACATTGCACTTTCCTTTGCTCTGTTCTCTGAGTGTTAGCTATACTTGAAATTGTGGAAGAAAATGATGTAGACAGTAAAGCCAGGAGTACTGGAAAAGAAGATAATATGAGCTTATATCTGTGCAAAAAAAACCCCAAATTGGTGAGTCAAGATTTAACAAGCATCTTATCTACCATACTGCTAATTAATTGATTTTTTTTTACCATTAATCTTTTTAGCTATTAGGCAAAATTGCATGTTCAAACTGAGTGACAAAAGTCCAGTTTCTTATATTAATTTCAGTACTTCTAACTTGCCAGGTTTAGGGGTTACAGACTAACAGATACTCCTCAGAAGAACATTACTTTTCCCTTCTTATTTGGAGAAAACAGAGGTGTCTCTCTCAGTTTTTATATTTCCCGATTTTCAAAGATCTCTTCTCATTTTGAGATAATCTCCCAACACATTGAAGGTATCCATCTTTGCTGAGAAGTTTGTGATTAATTTGGAGGATGCAGTCTTACAGCTGCTTCTCCATTATAGTGCCTGTCATTTCTTTCTTTACACCAAATCTCTACCAAATAAATTGTATTGTGCCTCACTTGTTTTCCCTTATTCTTAATTATTATTATCATTATCATCATTATATTATTACTATGTACTGTTATTACTGTATCTTACTTTATTTTCAATTATCAGATTATTCTTATCTCAACATACAGTTTTTACTTTGATTGTCCCCATTCCACTGTGGGAGGATGAAGAGAGAAAGGGAATTGATCTACTGTGTGATGCTCCATTTCCAGCTGGGCTTGAACCTCAACGGTGGCTAAAGGAAATCAGCCTGTGGGAGACAATGGTTTGCCTACAGCTGCTTGTGGGAGTGCACTTCACCTATGTCAGTTGTCCACTAGACAACCAAAATTGTCAAACTCTCTCAATGCTAGCTTGAAATAAATTTCTGTGGAATGATAAAAGTTGGTCACAGTGGTAAAGAGGAGAGCCACCTGAAAAGAGTGAACAGAAGCCTTATAAGACTAAGTGTCATAGCAATGAAACAGCAAAAAAAAATCAGTATAAAAAATCATAAAGTGATACCAAAAGAAATCAGCTAATCTGTAAAGTAGAAGGATCTGAATTCAAAACAAAATACATAAAATCTTAGGATTATGATGCATATTTACAGGACAATAAAGTCTCAGTACTTGGTAGTGGACCAAAAATGTACTCAAATACTTAAAAGTATTAGGAAATAAAAGGAGACAAAGAAAAATGGTAAAATCGCTGTGTAAATCTGTGCTTTTCCCAAACATTGAATACAATGTGCAGAACTGATCTTATCCCCAAAATGTAATCAATAGAACTGAGAAAGATACAGAGAAAGAAAAAAGTGTTTAAAAGCATAAAAGATCCTGCATATAATAGTTGAGAAAACATTCTCTGCAGCCTGGATGGGACATCACATAAAGAAAATGCCTAAAAAATTGTCATGGAGAGTATGAATAGGAAATTGATGTCACTGTCACCTCTATAATAAAAATAAGAGATTATTGCATGGAGATTATTACTATTTTACACAGTGAAAGTCAAGCTCAAACTAAATCAAATCATTTAGTTATTAATAGAAAAAATAACAAATCTTTTGAATTTCTGACCATCAGTTATTGTGCATGTAAAAATATCTGTGACCATGAAAAGAAAGAGACATACAAAGAAGTTAAAGAAGTCATAATAAGTTTAGGAAATCCACAAAGCACAATATAATTGATGAAAGGAGAGTGACAGGGGGAGCAATAATTTGATTTATTCTTCCCTTGATATAGCTTACTGCTTAAGACAAAATCCTTGGCCTGAGCCCATATGGTTTTCTTATGGAAATCCTGCAGACCCACACCTACCTACCAAGTTTATGCACTTACCACAGACCTGTTTTAGTCACTTTGGTCCATCATCTACAGATGTAATTCTTCCCATTGGACATTCCACATAAACTTGTTTTATTAGTATAGGGAATGGAAGCTGTGTACAACAAAGAACACTCAAGGCCGAAGTCTGAGTCTGAGTAAAGTTTTCATTTTAATTGTTTCTCAGTGTAGAATCCTACTCCCCAGTTGCATCAGCAGGCAATAAATACAGCCAGCATTAAATACAATGTAATAAAAATTAACTGGAAAATCTCAGGATCTCTAGCTGTCAACTTCATGCTGGACCTCTGAATTCTGGACTATAGATCTCCCACACATTTAAGACTTTTTATCTAATTTAACTACTGTTACTCTATGCAGTTTTTCAGCAGTTTCCTAGCACTGAATTTTCTTAGGATTAAAAATCTATGTGATTATCCTGCTTTCAGGGATTCGCCGTCTGCATTTACATCTTGTCACCAGCCATCTACAACATTTCATCAAACTCACAGTTTCTCATCTTCCCTTCACTGCTGGTTTGCGAGACAGCCATCTCTCAGTCCTTTTGGTTTCTTTCCACAGGCTTGTTCTTCTATCCTGAGTGAATGGTAGGAAAGACAATTTTGCTGTGTTTACAAGACTTTCCACTACACCTCATAATTTTTTAACTGGTGGTCAAAAGCACATGCCATCAAAATATGCACGGTATATTCTCTGATATGCACTGGTCAACTGAAAGGATTTTTTTTTTTAATGTAAGCATATAAAGGAGAATATTTTCTATTTAAAATGAATAAATAAATGGATTTTGATAAATTTGTCCATGTATACCCATGGGAAATATGGCTGTATGAATATTATTGAAGGATAAACTACTCTGCATACTTGTGACTATTTGCCCTGCAGGTTCTTCAGACTGACATCCTCATCAATGATGATGATTGATATTGCAGACAAAAAGAGTGGATGTTTTCAATATGCCTTGTATCTTTCTCCTAAATAAAAGATTTTTGAGAGCTTCAGCTTTCTAGAAATTTGAAACTTGTCCCAGAAACTTGTCACAGAAACTTGTCTGGAATACTACATGTACAGGTGGATTTCTGCAAGCTATTTTCCTTAAAAAGTACATGGATGGGAATTGAATGGAGTACTGAGCATCCATCTCAAAATTATCCATAGCAAGTTTTAAATTACAGTGTACTTAAACCTGAGTCTTTTCTATGACACTGTTTGTATACTTGCACAAAAGAAGTTGTTAATTTCGAAGTGAATAGGCAAGTGCTTTTTTGGACTGACAATGTTGCTCATCATGTTGCTCATCATGAGCTGTAACGCCCTTCTGAAGCTGTTCATCAGCAAATTTGCAGTAAAATATATGTACCTATGCTCATTCCTTTCAGAGTCCTCAGAACTGAGAAAAGAATTGGGACTCATTCCACAACAGAGAAAAATTACCTGATTTTACACATTTTCCACGTTTATTCATTTCACATGGCATATTAAAATTATCTTTTTTGAATAATTATTCAGTAGAAGGGGACAATTTTCATATTGAAAATCACACACAATCTTATGCAATTTATTTTTAACAGAGCAAACTAAGACGAAACCTGAAACTCTACAAGGAGTTCTATGTGAATGAAAGATCAATCTGCTTCTAAGAGGAGAAAGATAATTGCTATGTGTTTTTCTACTATTTTTTTTTTAATTTCCCCTTCAGTTCTATATAACATGAGGAGATTCTTAAAGCCTTCTGAGAGAGTTTTCTTTCCAGACCCAGGGACTTTATACAGAGAAGGAAATCTGTATTTTCTTTTCCTGTGGATTATGAGATGTCAACAGTCCTGGTCAAAACTCTTTATTCCCTCTTGAATTCTAATTGCATTAGAATTACCAAATGTTTTTAATGTTTAATTATTATGGCATATGTTAAAAAACCAATACATTAGAAATTATTTCTGTTAACAAATTTTTGTGAGGAAAAATTATTGAAATTCTGAAAAACACACCTGAGATTTATTCCATTTGGTGTGGAAAATTCTATGCAGACATAAACATTCCAGTGTCACATACAGTCAGTGCTAATGATGAAAAGAAATCTTCTGGAAGAATGTTGTGATCTAATATAAGAGAAATACTGTAGGAGAAAATTACTTGCTGAGGTTATGTCTAGCAGCAATAAAACTGAATGTTTAAACACAAGAATATTTTTTAAATGGCTGATATTAGGAACGGATGCCAGACTAAACAAATAACCTAGGCAAACTAGAAAAACAATTACCTTTTAATAAAATGAAGTGAGATTTTTTTTTCTTCGATTTTACACTAGTTTTAAAGACAGAACTAATTAGAAATATGGCTTCATAGCTTATGTTTCTTAGGGCAAATCCCACCCTCTACAAATATAAAATACTGACGAGTAGGATGGAGGTGGGTGAAAGCATAAATTAACTAAGAAGGTAGCAATAACTATTTTCCCAGAGTCCAGATTAGGTGTTTTATTCTGTGTTCATGATGTTGATTACCTCTTCTTTTCCTTTCATTTGTAGACAAATAATAGCTAACAATTTGAAACAGTCTTCTAGCATAACAATATGAAGTCCTTTCCACAGCTTCATTTTTATGGTTTTGTCAGGATTTTTAACCAAAATAGTTTTAAAATAATATTTAAGAAGATTCCCCACAGTTAAATGCATCAACAAACTTGTGTACCTCTTTAAATTTAAGCCAAATGTCTCAACAGATGCTGCTCTTCCAGTCTCAATAGGGAGCAGATTCCACAATCAGGGAGTATAATTACAGAGAGCTCTAGCTCCTGCTGTCTCAAAGTTACACTTAGGGCACGCTGAATTGCCTGCCAGTTTCAGCCTTCAATGGCTGGCTGAGGCCTTTGGTAATGAAAGATCAGTCAAGAGTACATTATGATACTTCACAAAATACTAACAGCTTTGTAGAATTTATAATATGGAGAGACATATGCCAGCTTTGTGCACTGTTGAACAGTTAAAACCAAATCCAACAAGAGTAGAAAATAAATATAATATGAGTTTGTAACAGGAAAAGTGTGTATTTGTCATCACACCAGTAAGGTAGTACATATGCTATAAAGCATAAATTGGCAAGCAATGGAAAGCAAGATTTTAATTCAACAGTTTTTGTCAGACCCTGATAATAACTACGGAGAATCCTCAGTTACAAATGGGATGCTAAGGAATACTTTTCTTCCATGAGTGATATGATATTAAAAACAAACTAAAAAAGAAAATACAAAATCCTGTAGTAAGAGTTTCTTCTTATGTATTAGCTTTCTTCAGAAAAATGTAATTTTTTAACTGAATGAGAAATTAAAGTAGGTGAGGAAGAATGAGTCTAAAAGGAATCAAAGAAATGAATAACCCTTTCCAGTTAAAGAACAGCTGATGTGCTTGTCTTTTCCTGCCCACAGACATTCTGCAACAATTCAGAAGAATCATTCATATGTTGAAGTAATACAAAATGAAGGAAGCAGCGCAATTTTGAATTAGAATCACTAGAAATTAGAAATTTTGAACTTTTTTTTTTTTTGTGTACGAACCTTCTGTTTATAACCTCAAATGTTTAATTCTTTTTCCAAAACAAAATTTACAACTATAAATGTAGAGAACACCTAATTTGTCTGGTAACTTGTGGAATTAAGAGAATACATACTTACTTCACAAACACCAGATGACAGGAAACCAAATTATAGCTATGAGGGTCATTAACAATAAAAACATTTTCAAATTTCAGTACACTTCAGCTAAAACTGACCAATTATTTTTATCTTTTGTATTCACCTTCTTAGCTAAATTATAAAATTTTATCTCATTTTCTTCAGAGACAGACCAAATCATTGAATAACATCTAAAACGTTTCCTCCAGACATTATTTACAGTATGAATTAAATTTTTTACTAATATGGGAATAATTTGAATAAGGATAATTCATATGGGATTAATAATTATATTTCATTTGGATCCACTTTTTCCATTCTTCAACTAATTCACTTTATCTCTTTTCACTTCTTTCCCTGTAAAGAAGGTTTTGTGATTTAAAACACATTAGACAATGTCTTGGGTCCCAAAGAGCTCTCAGCCCTGGTAAACAAACTTATATAATAAACTCTTAAAGAAGCCTCCACAGGTGTTGCAAGTGGATGCAGCAGCTAGAAAGGTGGGAAAAGACAAAAAAGAAATAATGTAAGAAACAAGCACTAAGCCCAGAAGCTACAAACAATAACATTTCAGGATCCATTTGGCTCTATTTATAGCCAATTAATATTATATCTCCAGATGTGTACCATGTTTATGAATACCACCAGACTTATTGCACTCTATAAATAAGAGAAAAATTGTTCAGAGCACTCTGCTGACCTTACCCCACCGATAGAAGAGACACCTGCCTGCAGGTTTGCATAATCTCCCAAAGGCAGGGTTTAGAGCACAGAGAAGCTGCACACAGTATATATAACTAAAAAAAAAAAAATAACACATTGATTCTCTCAGAGAAAATTGGATGGTAGCATTGAACAGAGCCAGTAAAAGGCAGAGGTATGTTTGCTAAGTACATAATCACCTTTTGCTTTAAAGCTTTCCTCAGGATTTACCACTCATCTTCAAATTCTTCTCTGACATAAAAATTTCTTCTCGCTCATTTTCACTGTTGGAGTAGGTGAAACAATTGTTTTCCAAGATGTATTGGCCAGGGCTATGTAGTTAGATCCTTGCAGTGCATATAAAGTTCCCATACAAGGATCCTGAAGCAACAAAATGCAGAACAATTCCACTGTGAAGATTTGTCCTGTCCTTGCAAATCCCTCTGAATTTTCAGAAATAAATAAATGATTTACCAAAATTTTAGATTCTTCTCAAAATTCTCCCTGGTGTAAAATGCATAGAAAATTGGGGCTGGCTGTTCACTTGAGGGCACAAAGCTGTCACAGTAGTAAATTTTCTGGGGCCATTCCCTAGGTGCATTCACAGATGGTGACTATCACAGACACCTGCTGCAAAGTAGGCTGTTGCAACAAATAAACATCACTGCAAGAGAAAAAAAGCATGGTATAATTGCTAGTTTTACTATCCTTGCATTACTACATTAAACAAAAAAACAAGTCTTCCAGGTTATTCAGTTTCATGGGCTGTGCAGCCAGTCACAAGAAGAAAAATTATTCTTCCAATTATTCAAGTGTTACATTTTAGCTATGTAAGTTGCATACTTGTGAATAAAGTAAAATACATTTTAAATTCACTGATTTTGCAGTTTTAAAAATTCCCAGAACTATAACATTATCCTGCATTTTTCAAAGCCCTGAATATTTAGGAATTAATCTCCTGGGTATTTGATTTTGTTCTTTGTTTTTGTTTTGTTTGTTTTGTTATATGCATTGGGTTTTCTCTGAATTTTTTAATCAATTAATCCAGAGTGGAAAACAGGAATCTAGGTGGATTGTAACATCTTCCAACCAATGCCATGTTACACATTGTCAGTTCTTTTTATCAATACTATGTGTAAGTACACAAGCAATCAAATGATTTTTTTATCTTTTCCTATAATCAGTAATGTAAATAACCTCTTATGTCTTTAATGCTTTTAAGAACGGCAATTCCTGTTTTAGTGTATGAAGGTTCTGAACTCATTTGCATGTGTGTGCGTATTAGTGTATATCATTCCATACAGAACCTCAGTAAATACAAAATTCTAAGTGGTTTTCTGTCTACCCTTACACAATAGCAATTCAAATTTTTTCAGCTCTTCTAGATGGAAAAAAGATTGTACCAGCCAGCTTCAGCTGGTTAAATGCAGTATAAACATGTATATGCCAGATCAGTTGAGCAGAAATGATGCCATTTATCCCTTCCTCATAAAGTCTTTCTCTTGAGGAATGTAAAAGCAAATTTGAAGTAGGAATTTGAATTTATGTCTGAGAAAACTGCTTTAGGTGACTCTGCTTGGAGCAGTGGGGTTGGAATAGGTGGTCTCTGGAGGTCTCTTCAAACCTCAGCTATCCTGTGTATCTGTGATACAGTGTGTTCAGAGCAGAGGTCTGATTGCTTGGATAGTCCTGGGACTCCAGGTGAGACCTCATCAATGCCGAGGAACGGGCAAGGATCACCTCTCTTGGTCTGCTAGCAACACTCTTGCTCACACAACTAGGATGTTGTTGGCCTTTTTTGCTGTGAAGGTGTATTGATGACTCATGTTAAGATAGTTTACCAGTACACCAAGACCTTTTCCTGCAAAACTGATTCCCAGGTCGTTGTCCCCCATTGTTCAGAGGATCCTGAGGTTATTCTTTCTGAGAGGCAGGACTTTGCCTTTCCCTTTGTTGAGCTTCAAGAGGTTTCTGTCTGCCTCTTTCTCTAGTCTGTCAAGGTCTCTCTGAATAGGAGTGCAACCATCTGGCATATCACACTTTGTGACTCTATATAAACACTCATTATATTGAAAAATCTTTATGGCTCATGAAAACAGAATATAGAGAATAATTCCAGAAACAGACTGTTAATTACACTAGAATCTAAATTTATCTCATTTACATAGTCATGTATGAAAAGGGCTTGAACTGAAGTCAATGGTATATTCACATATTCACATCTGCATAATCAAAGATTTAGTTACACCAGACAAAGAAAAAAATTGAGATTTTAAATACACTCCATAATGTCTGATTTTCTAATGAACCCTGCATGATCATTCATTCACGGACCCACTTTCAAGGGATGGCTGCACTGCATTAACTTCCTTTCACTGGCAAGGAAGTGTTCATGTAAAACATGTATTTAATAGACATATTGTGTAAACAAACCCAGCTAACTAATCCATGCAAGCCAAAGATGTTCAGTCTGTAAGTTGCTATCAGTATTCTAGACAATCTAAACAGAGATATTTGAGTTGAACTACATGAGCACTACAGGCTCTGCCAAAGAGGGAGTAAGGTTCAGCTTCACTTGTGAGCTCTTCAGGATGGACACATGTTTCCCAGCACATGGAAGTCTCTCTTCCATAGCAACCACACAGTTCTGTTTCTCATCTACACAAGTAAATAAAGCTAAAGATCCATTCCTACTGAGATGAGGATTCTTCTTTCTCTGTCTCTGAAATTACTGTACACATACTCTTTGCTTATAAAATCAGAATCTTCCAACTAACCATTATTATTTCCTCCTCATACACAATTGCAAACTATACTATTAACCTTAACCTAGGTGTCTTTTAGTTTCCTTTTTTGAGGAAATATATTAAACAAAGTGCCTTTTACTTGTGTGGTATTTTAAATGATTTGTTGTTTACTGCCCGCTGTCTTTTGCCCTTCTCAGAGTCAGTAAAAGCAGATTAAAAATTCTCATGAGCATTTGTTTATAATAGCTAGTTTTACCTTGTCTCCTTGCAAAAGAAGCTCTTAGAAATCAGAGGTGAAACTCATCACTGAAAAATCATCCTTGATGTGAGTTTTACACCTGTTTTTCTATGTTTTCCAATTAGATTTAGGACTATCTTCACTGAGCTTAGCTTTTGTCAGTTAACTTTGCGCTTCCAAACATAAAATTGTCACACCATTCTTCTTCACCAGCTCACTCCCTCACCTCCTAAAACTGTTTCATGTGAGCATTCACCTTTTTGGTGTCCATATGCATCCATGAGAAACTTATGCTGTTTTTACTACTGGCAGATATTTTCTACCTAAACCTACTTGCAATTCACATAACCCTTCAAATCTCTAAACCAGTCAGGAGTAAGAAAAATGAGACGTACTGTGACAGACAAATATATTGAAAGCAAGGCACTTTAACTTAGCTATTTGAAGTTCTAAACCATGACTGAGAAAGATGGTATGAGAACAGCAGAGCTCAAAAATTTTGTGCACATCAAGATGTGCAAAACCTCATGAAGGCTTTGAAGCATCCAGTCTGACAGACGAGATCCTGCTGGGTGTGGCGTTGTAGCCTAAAGGCATCAGAAGTCAAGGTCTTTGTGCAAACCGCAGACCAACCAGAGATATTTTCATGAACTCGAACCAGCACTGACCTGTGGAAGAGGACTGTGAGCCAAACAAAGAACTCTGACATTAAGTATGCAAAAATATTTGTCCTGTGAAAGTAACAAGGAGTGACAAAAATATAGCAGCTTTTGTAAGGAAAAGATAAGGTTTTAATTTATTTCCCTTTTACATGGGAACAGCAGGAAACATTTTAAAAAAATTTTTTTTTTGTTTCCAGTAATCTGCTTTCGCATTGTGAATGTACCAGCCATGGCTACCTTGGAACTTAGAGGTCCTTCTAGGTCAGCTATTCTAAAATATTTTTGTTGATTTGAGCTGGCCAAACTAATGGCCAGAATGATCCAGTTTCTTCACCTAAAGTGTGTGAAATTATGCTATTTCACCACTGGAGACACTCTGCCTTAGTCTACCAAATTGCAGCTAATTATTTTTCCTAACTGTAGATTTTAAAATGAAACCAGAAAATATTTTTTCCATTGCCTATGAAAAGAAATCTGGCATATTACCTTGATAGGAAAAAAAATTCCCAATAAGATGGAATATATACTTTAAAAGGAAGAATATTTCATTTAGCTACAGAAATGTAGATCTAACCTCTGGGTCTGTAGCCTTCCTGGCTTTTACACTGCTTGTGTAGCCTTTTGGTCATTATTGCTTCTGTGTTACCTAATATGTTGCTGAATGAAATTTACATATTACGGTAAGAAATGCTATTTTTTATTTTTTACTGAATTCCACTTTCTCTAATAATTAAAAAAGTTTCCTATTTCTTCCCTTTAAAACATCGCTCAAAGGTACAGTTCTTGGTGAACTACTGTGGCCAAAATAAAAGGCCGAAACTTCATGTGTTTCACATAGAAATTTCATTAGGAGTTTTAACAAAACCTCCTGAAAGACGGTCCACACACAAAATTTGGGTTTTGCTATAATCTAAAAGATGCAGTGTGACTCCAGAAGTTGTCTAAATTGATGAGCTATTTTTAAATACCTTTGTAGTATGCACAGAAAACATATTTCTAACACAACCATAATGGATTTTACCTCTTCAAGAAGCAAGACTTGATGCTGGTTTCCTGAAAAATCATTTCTGTGTAGCAGGACAATAATACTGAGGAAATTATCCATCTTCAGGGATGTCTACCATGAAGATGGATAATTTTCATTTTTCAGAAAATTCCCAAATACCAAATGAATATTTTATAGTGATGTTTAGCATTGAGCACCCAACCCAACCTTATAAATGACTCTTCTGCATAATTATCACATTAGTTACTCTGTAAGATTGAGTCTGATGAATTATTCAAACACAGTTCTGCAGAGAAGCTGGTTGAGGGTCCTCTATTAAGGGCACATCGAAACTATCCTGTTAAACTTTGAAGTAGTAGGGAGGGAGAGAAGTGCAGTTGAAAGAGGACAGAGACACTGAATTTATTGCTGTATGAAGAGCATTTAGAAGTGCAAGGGAAGATACATGCAGGAAAGGGAAAGGTATGTTAAAAAAACAAAAAAAATATTTCTTTAAGTCCTCAATTAAAAAATCTTTATGAGGACACAGAGCAACTTTCTTTGTAGTCTCCAGTGGAGTCCAATAAAGGCGGTTTGAAAAGAGCAGTTGGATGAAGAAGTATTATGTAGCCAAATGGGTGAATTATGTTATTAATTTATTTTGCGCATTTCTGTCTCTCTCTTCACAGTCTGTTTCTGAGGTTACTTTACCTTTTGAGAAATTGAGATGTTTTGGAATAAATTTTAGCTTGTGAGTTGCTTGCAATCTTTTGTTTGATACTTCTGCCTGTGTTTAGTTTCCATTATCATTTTAAGAAATTGTCTGAGACCTTAAATTATGTTGTTTGTTTGCTTCATGAACATTAGTAACTGGTAAAGTGTTACATAAGGGCACCATAATTTTCATTTATTTAGGGAGAGTGGCACATGCCTATTTCATAAGGAAATGTAAGGACATTCTAAAATACTTCTTGTTTTAACAGTTTCACTTTGCCTTCCTTTCAGAACTGTTTTGACAGACATTTTGCTACTAGAAAATCAGTGTTATTGAAGCAGGTTTAGGAAAAACACAATATTCACTTCGAGTGAATACTCATTACCAATATACAACTCAAATTTATTAGTTGCATTTATATGATGGCCCTACTTGGTTTCTTTTAAAGTCCTTCTCTTCTAGTTTACCCTTAAAGCTATTTTAAAAGCAAGGCATCACCTCAAATTCTTTAAGCATGCCCATAGGCACCCGCATGGGACCAGACAAGGACAGGAGTACAGTCAGCAGCCATTTCAAGACAAAGGCGAGAGGATATCTTGCAGCTCTCAGCCCTAACAAGTACAAATGATACTGAAGCCAAACAATAGGAAAGAACCTAGCTCAGATAAGAACACATCTTGGTTACAATGAAGCTCTCAAACTAGAAGTTTTCTTATAAAAGTAATATTATATATTGGTGACAAATAGCTATGATTTTACTTGGAGTTGTTTCCAGAATTTAGGAAAAAATCCAGTCTACTCCTTCAAAATACAAAAAAAAACCATTTTGGATTTTGGTGACAGTGTGTTCTCATTGCATCTGTTGCCACATATCAGGTTTCTGATTCTGGTTTCATTAAAAATACACATCCTGTGTATGTCTCTGAAACATTGTGAATGACACTGGCGAGGCCATACCTATAGTGCTGTGTCCAGTTCTGACCTCCCCAGTGCAGGAGATACATTAATGTCCTGGAGACACTCCAGTGGAAGACCAAGAAGGTGACTGAGGGACCGGATCATCTCCCCTGTGAGGAAAGGTTGAGGGAGATGGGACTGTTTAACCTGGAGACAAGAAGGCTCAAGGGGCCTTGTTGATGCACATACCTGGAGGCAGTGTGTAAACAAGACTGAGACAGGCTCTTTTTGGTGGTGTCCAGTGACAGGACAAGAGGAAAAGGGCTGAAAACTGAGAGGAGATTCTGCCTAAACATGATAAGAATATTTCACTAAGGGGTTGACTGAGCACTGGCACAGGTTGTCCACAGAGGATCCTTGAAACACACTGAGTTGCTCCCAGAAATTTCTTTGAGTTACTTAGGAAATTTGTTTCAAAAAGTTGTCTTTGTCCCTTTCTCCAACAAACAAACAAACAAACAAACAAACAAACAAAAAAACAAACCAAACAAACCAAACAAAAACCAAACAAAAAAACAACAAACAACAAACAAAAAAAAACCAAAAAAGGAAAAAAAAAACCCAAACCAAACCCAAAAAATCTCCCATTTTTCCACAGGTGACTGTTGTGTAATATGGCAGAGATTTCCTACTCTGGGCCCAGACTTCTGCTCAGTAGTGTTTATGAAACACACCCATCTGGTTTGTGTGGTCGTGACTCCCTCTAGTGATGCCTGTACAGTCTACCATATTTCTCATACCAAATGGACTCTTGAATTAAGAGTTCCAAAATGACTGTTTAGTCATGCTGCATTCATGTATAGGATTTATCAGCCTTAATTCACTGTGAGTCAGATTTGATGACATTTATATATGCTAGAAAATTTGAAAATAAACTGTGGAAAAAAAATGCAGAAATAAGGAAATAACATCAAAATAACATCTGTAAATTTCAGTGCTTTTAATGTAAAAGTTAATTGAAAATTACTGTTGTGGTGGAAGTAAAATTTAAATA
Source organism: Catharus ustulatus (assembly GCF_009819885.2). Lineage (NCBI taxonomy): Eukaryota > Metazoa > Chordata > Aves > Passeriformes > Turdidae > Catharus > Catharus ustulatus. The sequence goes on from NC_046226.1 coordinate 29,565,889, forward strand.
CCAGAAGATACAGCATATGCCTTAGAGATCTCAATTTAACTGAGCACTAATGTTATGCTCAATCACTTAAAATTTCTGTAAATATTTGTTCTGCTCATAAATGTCCTGTGTTTTTTACAGACAAGGGTTTCCTGTGAATCTGATTTTCTGCTGCCTAGTGGAGTGTGACTGCAACTGCTTTGTTTATTGTCAAGGTTGTGGAGTGTTATAGTCAATAGTAACCTACAAACCAATTTCTACGCCTGGGGAAGGAAAAGTAAGAAATTAATTCATTTATCCTTTACTTCTAATAACAGATGTGGGACCCTTGATTCCAATCACAGGATCTTATTCAGAATTAACATATAAATAATTAAACCACAGATGTGCCAATGGAATAATACAACATTGAAAGAGTTGTTGTTGAAATGGAATACAGTTGCATTTATCCTTTTGCCAAATGATTATGTAGGAGACTAAGGTCACTTTGTCAATCTAACTTCAATTTCAGACTTGTAGGAAACAGTAAAAATGCTTTCTGTAACCTCAGTTTTAAAACTTTATTAATTTTTACCAAATTCAAGTAGGAGTTTAAAGCAACCAAATAGTCTTCAGTGAATTACAATAAAACACCCCTGAGTTCAGGACAAAAGAAAATGTCCCCTGAGAGAAATGTTCCAAATACAGGCAGGAGATAAGTGATTAAGATTAGAATATTAAGTAGTCTTATTGTTCCCGTGTTGCATATCACCTTATATCCACCTTGAGGATGGTATGCCATGCACTAAATTTGCTTAATGAATGATCAATATTCTTTCATTTCTAAAGCAGAATGAGTCACAGGACTTTTTACAGGCGACAGACATTGCATGTTCTTTAGAGGCTAAGCTTATGAAATGAGATCACTAGGAAATAATGTATTCAGCACCCAAAAATAGTGTAAAATGCCTTAGAGAAATAAATCTGTAAGTCCTCATACAATAGGAAAACTCATCCTTTAGAAAATGCTTAGCAGTTTTCTTTGGAAAGATGCAAACATGTTTCTAAAAATAGAACTCGGTGGGTTAAAGTTTACCAGAAGCAATTTGCCTGGTATACTAAACCTGAATAAACTGAATCTGTAGTTCTCAAATTGATCCAAACATACAGAACTGAAATGAAAATAGGTAGAATTTTATTGTGCTGGATAAAATATGTGATGCTTTATGCTCTACCTATCAGTGTTTGTTTCCTCCTGTCCTTTACACAAAGTAGGAAATGTATTGCATTTTTCAAGCCAAAAAAATCTGTGTTTATGAATTCGTGTCATGAGAAGTCACCTAAGAAAGGAGGACAGAACAGGATAATTTTTTTACTACTTATTCTGGTTTTGATTTCTCATGTTTACTGTAGCTCTTAATTTCAATTTTTGAGATAAAATGGGTAATGTTCAAACAGGTGGTAGGTTCAATGCAAATGATCAAGTTTGTAATTCTTCAGATGTATTTCTTCATAAATGAGTGAGTGAAGATGCTTTAGTATTTAAATATGTAAATTCATCGAGTAAAGATGAGAAGAAACACTTGTACTACAGCTTTGTCTGAGAAAGTAACAAAACAGTCATTCAAAGTTTTGAAATAATCACAAGTTCTCCTGTCATCATCTTTTCATTAAAACCATGCCCTAAATCCCCTCTCTTTTCATTAATTTTTAATTTTTATTTTAAATGTTGATTTAAAGTAGATGATAATGTTGTTGTCATTTGATTTATATTTATTTGCCCAAATTTTTTAGATTAATCATGATATGTTTTTGGGTAGTAGAAATACCTGTGACATTAGCATAAGTCAACAAAAAAAAGTCACTTTTCAAAAATTTATATATGTATATGTGAAATAATTTTTCCATTAAAACAGAACTTCATCCAATGATGTCATGAACGCTTCCAGGCATGGGTTCTTTGGGCAACCTATTGCAGTACCTCACCACACTCACAGTAAAGAATTTCTTCCTAATAACTAATCTAAAGCTGTGCTCTTTTGATTTAAAGTCAACCTCTTGTACTACTAGATGCCAATGTACATAATACCTCTCCATCTTTCTTGTAGGCCCACTTTAGTTCATGGAAAGACATTTTAAAGTCTTCCTGGAACCATCTCTTCTCCAGGCTGAGCAGACCTGACTCTCAGCCTTTCTTCATAGGAAAGGTGTTCCAGATCTTCTTGTGCTGGGGCCACAGAGTTGGATGCAGCACTCAAGGTGGCGTGCCACGACAGGGGACTGGAGGGGAAGAATAACCTCTAGTGTCCTGCTGGCCACCCTACGTTTGGTACAGCCTAGGATAGGGTTGGCTTTCTGGGCTGCACACTGTTGCATTGTGATGAGCTTCACATCAACCAACACTCCCCCAAGTCCTTCTCCCCAGGGTTCTTCCCATCTGTTCTGTGCATAGCCTGTATCCATTTTTTGGATTACCCTGACCTGGTTGCAGGACCTTGCACTTGACCTTGTTGAACTTTAAGAGGGTTTCATGGGCCCATCTCTCAAACTTGTCAAGATCTCTCAGGACAGCATCCCTTCACTCCAGCATGTCAACCCCAGCAAACCGCTTGGTGTCATTCTGCACTCAGTCCCTGCCTTTGCTTTCTGTGATTTGACTTGTGTGCCTGGAGCACTTGTCATTGAAGACTGAGGCAAAAAATTTTTTTTTTTTAACCTCAGCCTTCTCCATATCCCAATTACCCAGATTTCTCATTTCCTTCCACAGTTAGTCCACGTTTTTCTTAGTCTTCATTTTATAAGCCATGTACTTACAGAAGATTTTCTTATAGTCCTTGACATCCCTGGTCAGGTTTAATTCTATCAGCTTTACCAACCTGATCTCTGGCTGCTCAGGCAATCTCTTTGTGCTCTTCCCAGACTACCTGTCCCTACTTCCACCCTCTCTAGGCTTCCTTCTTCTGCTTGTGTTTTCCAGGAGCTCCAGCCTCAACCATGCAGACCTCACAGCATTTTTGCTAAATTCCCCTTTGCTCAGAGACATCATTTGTGAGCCTTGAAGAGGTAATCCTTGAATATCAACTGATTTTCTTGGACTCCTCTGTTCTCCCAGGTTTTTCCTGTGAACTAAGCAGATCCCAGAAGAGGACAAAGCCTGCTCTCCTGAACTCCAGGATTCATTTGCTGTGCACCCTCCTTACTGCCCTAAAGGTCTTGAAATTAAGCATTTCATGGTCACTGCAGCCAAAGCTGTCTTTATGTTTCACATTCCCCACCCAGTCCTTTCTTGGGAACAAGGCCTGGCATCCACCTCTCCTTGTTTTCTCCTCTATCACTTGAAGGAGGGAGTTATCACCAACACAGTCCAGGAACCTCCTGAATGGTTTATTCTGTGCTCTGTTGTCCCTCCAGGAGATAATAGTATATAATAATTTCTATAAGTGAGTTAATGCTTTAGGCTGTTCTATGCTCTTGATTAGATCAGTGGCATCACCTTTCTTTTTTTATTAGTATATCATATTTCTACCACTCTCAAGGTTGTCCTAAATCTATCCTCAGAGCACTTCATTTCCACATATTATCTCGTGACCGGTCATTTTTTAGTGACAGAGGGTTAAACACTTTGTTGTCACTGTAATCTACTGTAGAAAATTTTCAGCAATATCCGAAGTGCTCATTCCTTCAAATCATTCCTAAGCAACAAGTTTTAACTTCTGAAATTGTATGGTTGATATTTTCTAAATTTTTCCATTGTAAGAAAGATATTTTTTGTTGCTTCTGTTGGCCAAGTTGGTCATGTGTCCATAAAAGACCATGTTGCTTCTTCAGTCTGTTGTGTACTTTCTGCCTTAGCAGTGGCTGCCTTCTTAATGTCTAGTAGGAATTGTGATTGTTTCCATTACATGGTCAAGGGCATCCTGTAATTCACTGGTAACTTTCATTCAATACAGTGTGCAACTTTTCTGTGTAAACTATTCATTCCCTAGCAAGTGCAATGATGCCAGAACTCAGTAGCAAAAAAGCATTTTAAATACTGTTTCTAGTGTCTCATTTTGGAGTCAATGGGATTCTGCAGAACAATGCAGAACATTCTGCAATATATTGTTCTGAGCTTATACTTGCCATTTTTGATATTTTGCTTTAAAGGAAGCTATCAGAATCACTATTAAACTGAATTTTCTTAGAGGTGCACTGTGTGGAAAGTTTTGAACTTTTTCTAAGAGGCTTACTAGTCTCATTATTTTTCGATGAAAGAAAATCTCCTACAATATGGAACTGAAGAAAAGATATTTTTATTTCACTTAGAAACATCTCAGAGCAGAGACAATACAGTGATAATCTGATTCAGTTTAAGTATAAGTTTTGTTTTGGGCAGTGGTGCATGTCAGCTGCATAGGTACGTACTACTTATGCTGAGGAGGATTATTTGGTTTCTGGTAATGATGTTACAAAACATACACACAGGTGCCCTCTTTATGGAGGTCTATTTCACTGTCTCTGCCATCAGCTGGATTATTGAACAATTCACTGAAAAAATATTGATTATTCTCACAGAGGCTGTGTCAGCCTTACCACAGTTTGGTCTTGCTATGTCTTATGGCTAGCAGCCACAAGTGCTTTATTATGCCAAATACTGGGGAGGATCTGCAAACATGATATCCTCTCCACCATCAAGAAGCTGTGTGATGGTTAACATCAGATCAATATTCAGCTTTTGTATCCAAATGCAATAGGGTGTTTCATGGTGATAGGTGTTTAAAATTGTCGCTAAAATTTATATAGAAAACAGAAAAAATGAGAGCCTGATCATTTCTTCCACGAGGAAAAAGCATCTGATTACATTTCATATACTGTTCTGCACTTAGGTTGTAGTGTAAGATTGACCTTGCAGTTTTTAATGAATGCTTCTGAGGGCATGGTAACTGCTTTTCTCTTGTGAAGCTGCAGATATCAGTGAAGGAGAGTAGTGGGAAGAACAAGAAGCAAGACAAGATACAGTGTTCAAATCAAGAGCTATTTAAGGTGAACAAGATACAATCAGCTCAAGAGAGTTTTAGCTGAGCAAAACCTCTGTATTTCTGCTTTGCTAACAGAGGAAAAATAACAGATCCATATGGGTTTTTAATGTATTTTATGGAGGGCATATAAAGCAGCTGATTGACATCTGTGAACAGCTGAGGCCAGGGAGGGAGATGGTTTGGTGAAGACAGTTTTCGACTGTTTGATTTATAGATTTCATTGCAATTTTTTAAAAAAGGCTTCATTTTAATTTTATTTCTTTACAATTTCTATTATCAAAGGCTTCTGTGGGTAAGTTTATGATATCAGTACCTTCTTCAGTTACACAATAGATACCTTTTACTTACATACACAATTTCTGTTTTATTTCTTTCTCTAGTTCATTCATTAGTTTTCTGTAATTCCACTGATCCTATCAAAGTAATTCAGTTCTCTGATCAAGTGATTGAGTTCCATTCCCCTTCCTGTATCATTGTTTTTGCTGTACATTGTCACTGCAAGTGCACATTCTTTCTCATTCTGTTTTGGTGCAACTCCACAAAGGTATTGATTTTATTTTATATTTCCTGTTATTCAATTCCTGCTAACTGACTGAATTACAAATGTTTGTTTTATTTTGTTTTGTTTTGTTTTGTTTTGTTTTGTTTTTAACAGATCTCATCTGTTAGCAAGAATGATTATTGTCAACCTGCTGATTACTTATGTTGCTTGCTAAATATTCATTAACTACTTTTCAAAGAAAGTGATGAGTTTTTCAAACCCCATCTATACAGAAATGTGGGAATTACAACTCTGCTTTTTGTATTAAATTGGATCACTTTCTGGTTTAAATAAGATTCATTTGAAGATTGTCCAAGCTTCCAAAACTGTTGTAAATGGCCTCTCTACACCACTGCAGAGATGCAAAACTGTAAGGCCAGAAGAGCTCCAGGTCACATATCTTCCTCTCTGTGGTCCAGTCCTAGAATACAATGATAACAATGTCCTTGTTAAAGCAGATCAAATGTATTTGTATTCTGAATCTTGATGCTGATAATTTCTCCTACTTTTACACCAAGGGTTTGCTACTAGAAGTAATTGTTTTTTGTTCACACATACAAACTGAGAGATGGAGAGCAATGTTAGACTCTCAAAGTCACCCAACTGTCTTAAAATTCACTGATTAATTACAAGATAACATAATTGGCTACATTTGCAACTTTAAATACTAATCTTTTAATCTTTAATTCTGTCATCTTAGTTGCTGGCAGCAGTGATACATGGAGTTCATTGAGGAGGTCGGGACAATATACTTTTTCTGTTGATAATTAATTGAATTTTACATAAACAATGTAAAACTCTATTTGCTTGTGTGATATTTTCTCAACATTCTTTTCACTGCAAAGACTGTCTGAAAGATGGAATCAGTTCAGTAATCTGGAAAATGAGTCCCTAGGAGAAAGAATGCAGAAAGGAAGCTGCATAATAATTTGAAGTTTTCTGTGATGTATCAAGCATGAGATTAGTAGGGAACAAATCAGGTAACATCCAATATTATTTTAGAAGATCTGATGTCTGCTCTTCAGTTGACTTTCCAGAAGGGAGCAAGACTGATTTGTGTCAGTGCCATATTTTCACAATCCAAAGTGATTGAATACATTAAGGCTTCTGAAGTGCTACTAGATATCTATTTTTTGACACTAAATAACTCTACGATCAATTCTATGTTTTTCAAGAAGAAATTTTATTTCCTTGATTTGCCAACCTCTTGTGATAAAAAGAAGCAGCATTGCTTTACACATTATGATGAAAATTCTAAATGGAAACACATACTTAGTGATAATTTTAAAATATTTAACCCTTTTTATACTCTTGACTTTCATTTAGAACTGTACAAAGAATGTTGCTGGGAAGTTTTACTTGAGATTTTTGATTTCCCAAAATCAGGACAGTCAAGACAAGGAATTAGAGGGATTCCATTCCTCTTATTTCTGAAGCTTCGAATTCAACAAGTCCAGATCTTGTTCAGGATTTTTTTCTTAGTGAATAATTGACAATATTCTACATTTTTTCCTTTATGTTAATTGTAATGGTTTTGCTCAAAGATCTCTTCTGAATCAGTGGTATTTTCTGCAACACATACAAAAAGACAGAAAAAATAAGTAAAGAAACAAAAAAAACCCTGACAGACTTTGACATTTGTATAAAAATGTTTATTAATATATTCTGATAATCACCTTTTCAAGAGAGAAACATACATTGTACTACACAAATTTAATTTCTAGTTCCAGCAAAATGGAATAAGGACTGAGTTTCATATTCTTATATGCTTCCTGTATACCTATATCTTTTTCATACAGAATAAAAGGATGCAAAAGTTTTTTTCACAACTTTTTGGGTAGTCACTGAGAATTGCAAAAATATTTATACTTCATCTTCCTTTAATGGGTGAGTTCTATCTATCTCTATGTATCTGTTTGGCTATTTTTCAACTTGGTTTGTAAAGCAACATATTCTGCTCTGAGATGACTATATTAAAATGTGTCCCACTAGAGCAATATATGTTGCTGACACAGCTGGTTATTTGGTAACCCAGGGAGCTGAAAGATGATGTTTGCTTGAAATTAATGTTTGTCTGGTTTTATAGCACTACTCCATAAAATGTGTAATTCAGCACACGAAATTTTGGGAGAAATGTGTTTGGTTGCAAAAAAATAAAGGGAACAAATAATTTCAGAGTGAAGCTCTTTCTTAGGTAGACATTTTACTATCTCTGTTTTGCCCTTCTTTGACTTTTCTTCCATCCTACACAAGTAAAAGTAATCTTGGCTCTTCCAATATATACTTGGGGAACAGCAGAAAAAAGTCAAGTCTCACACAACCTGTCACACGTCCCTGAGACAAAAATGGGACAAAATTGCGTTGCTTTAAAAAATTGAAAGTTCCCTCAGTAACAAGTGATAAAACAATAGCAAATGTCCTCAAGTTGTGCTGGGACAGAGTTAGAGTGTGTATTAGAAAAAATGTCTTCACTGAAAGGGCTGTCAAGTTTTGGAACAGGGTACCCAGGGATGTGGTTCATCCCTCCCTGTAAGCATTCAAAAGACATATAGATAGGGCACTTAGGGACATAATTTAGTGGTGAATTTGGCAGTGTTAGGTTAGTGGTTGCACTTGATGATCTTAAAGATCATTTCCAACTTCTACACTTCTATGATACTGTGATCCTGGTGCTAAAGGTTGCTGAAATCTGCAGTATCCATAACCAAACTATGTAGTCTAAGTATATCTTAAATCAAAGCTATTCTGTGCTGATATTTCCTTCTCTTCAGTTCATGAGCCTATCGACCAAAATGTCCAGAAACTGATTTTTGAGATGGTATTCATTTCAGTGCGCAATGATGAATCAAATGCTGATATTTTCAAGGTTCTGCAAAGGTTTACTCATGTAAGTGACACTTCTAGTATTGAAGAGGCAAATTACATGAAGGTATTTCTGAAGTATTAAATTCAAGGAAAATTCTCTTCTCCTGTGTGCTTTGTTCTTTCAGAAACTATGAGTTTCTGAGAAATTCTAAATATCTTTAAAATTCTGCAACAGTTTCTGAGCAGACTTGGTAGATTCCCTCCCCCAATGTGTGACACTACAAAGCATAATTGGATTAGTCTACATCAAGTGGCTATCAATGGTAAAAACAATACATTAAAAAAATCACCTAAAAATAATGTTTTTCAACCAGCTGTTAAATCAAGTAATTTATTTGTTTTATTGCACATTTGCATAATAGGGCAAACCAGAAACTCTCTGTAACAGATGTGCTAGTGGCAGGGAGATTTGATTACTGGCATCTATTATTAATCACTGCACAAATCTTAAATGATTTGTTTCAACAGTTTGATCAATTTACATCCAAGTACTTGCATTTATGCACAAAATGTGGAGATAAAACATCTGTTCACACCTTTACTAGCAGCCCTGATTTTTTAATAAGGTTGAAGTTTGTGTTGAGGAAGACACAAGAGACTGACAACTTTTGAGAAGATTTCACTGTTTCCGAGAATAACTCATAACTGAAAAGCATTTCATGTTGGCAATAATATCTACATGGTGCCTTCTTTTGACTTGAAAAACTAGGAAAACAATTTTCCAGCATTATCAAAACTTTCACAAATTCAATTAAAGACAATTTTATTATGTTTTGGGATCTATGTACAAATTGTTGAGACTCATGTAAATCTTCAACATTAACTATTTTAAATTTTGTGACAAGTTTCTTCTAGCTTAGAAATTTACTTGTAAGTTAGAAAAACAAATACCTTATTTTATTTATTTTTCATTATTTTAATAGTTCCAAAGGAGCTATGCAGCGCAGCTGAAGAACAGACTACAAATGGATCTTTGTACTTCAATACATTTTAGACAAGATGTGTAATCTTTCTGTCTAAGGATCAGAACTTAAAATTGTTTATATTTGTCTCATTAATGCATCTGAGTTACTGGATTGATTATCATTGATAGCTATTTTCTTGGTGAAAGTGATGTTCTAGATGGTATAAAGCCCTAAGATGACACGAAAGCCACATTACCAACCATATAATATGTCATTTCTACCACCACAGAATACAGTTCATGTTCATGTTCAGACACAAAAGTGGATGAGGCATAGTGCTGTCATATAATTTATGGAAGATAAAATCACAGGGCAGATAGGTTTCTAACTCTGTAGTCCTTTTAAGATCAAAAGAAAGACATGCAGATATTCCCTCATGGTTTTGTGTCCTGCAGGAAATCAGGAATCACACTGGATCTGTTGCTGTCTGTCTGTATAGGTGCTGTGCTGTGTCTCTTTCCACTGAGTTCAGGTGCCTTCTGAAGGCAAATTGCCTCATAACCAGCACAGATGATGTACTGCTGCCTAAGGGTTAAATTATTTTTTACCAGTTGACAACATAAGAAGAATAAGTTTATAAGTATACCAGCAAGGAAAAGTTAAAGTGCTCCAGATGTGATGGCTGCAAATATGAAAATATGTCTTATATGCCATATAGATGATTCTCATACACTGAGGGGTTCTGCCTGAGGTACATGTAATTTTTTCTCCAGAAAATAAACGTATCCAATCAGTGTTTCTAGGTTTTATACATCACATACATCAATCTGTTATAAGATAGAGTTATAAAATGGTTTTTTTTTATTATTGGTATTTTAGTAGATCAGATTTTAATAGATTTCATTATAGGCCTTGAAAAACATAAACAAAAACAGAAAACCAGAAGACAAAGAAACTATGTTTTCTTCATCAAATTGGCAACTATTTTGACCTGATAGCATGATATCATTAATGAATATTTCAACTCCAAGTTAGAAATACTGCATGCTATCATTCCCCGTATACTTTCATACACATTCATCTTGTAAGAAATATTTATTTTTGTTTGCTTTTTAAATTTTATTATTAGAATTATTTTTTTTTCCAATTGATAAAATGTTCCTTTAGAAATTTTTTCAAGGTATGGTCACACCTTCCTGAGGGGCAAAAACTCCAAACAAAAAAATCCCAACACAACAGTAACAGATAAAAAGGCTTATAAATCAGGATTATGAGTGGTTCAGTAATTCTAGTATGAGCTGTAGGACAAAATATCTAAGGGAGTAAGAGGGTAATACAACCCAGACAACAAACTTAACGCTATTACAGATACACAGCCATCTCCAAAGCTATTACTACAGTTGCCTGAGGTGTCTGTCGAGAAGCCAGATGTCACTCCTCCATAACTTAGTGTCTTATGATTGTCATTTAGTCTGAAGAAGGAAACATCGTGTTTAGATACAGCAAATATAAACCCTAACTTCCACTGCATTCCCCGTTTGTTTTATAAAGTCATGAAATGTGAATTTCAAGGCCACCTTAAATGCTCAGGCTATCTAGCTTAATTGTATTCAACAGTTAGCCTTATTTTTTCTGGAATATTTATATTAGTTTTGATTCTCTTGGATCTGTCAACTTGTATCCATTGAAACTCTCTTATATTTTTGTACTACATCCCAAAAGCATGAAACATATACTCTTGAGATCATGCTGCAACACCAAACTGACAGGCTGTGGCAAAGCCTTCATATTATTAAGTTAGTAAGAAAGGGTTTAGGTCATTGATATCTCAGGTTTCCAGGCCTCTTCAAAATTTTACAGGTCTTGGGAACACTGAAAGGAAATAGTGATCTTAACACTCTAGTTTCTAAAACTGAAAGTCAACCTCCAAATAAACCCTAACCTTAATCCAACAGAAGAAACCTACTCCAATTAGAAAAAAGAAGAACAAAGTTGTCTGAATTGTCATCAGCTTTTTCTCAGGGTTGCAAGCTCTGGAATAAGCTACTCTTACAACATTTTCCATTTCCATTTCAAAAGATATTTTGTTTGCCCTACCTTCGAAGTCATGGAGTATCCAGAATAAACTGGTCATTTGAAGTGCTGGAATTCCAATCCATAACTGTAACACCAAACCTAATCCTAACACATAGATAAAATTAAAACCCCATCTACACAAAATAAATGACAAAAGATATTGGCTTATAAGAAAAAGAATGTTCTTGTCAGCTGAAGCCAAGGTCTTACATTCTCTATTGTTTCTACTGATGAGTTTTCTAACCATAAAGCAAGGCTAGGGTTTGAGATTAGGGTTTGGAATGTATATATATCTGCCTAGTTTATTGCTTTATGCTATATACCCCCAAATACAGGAAGAGAACGGGTATTGATTGGCACCAAGAACTTCTGTTACTATTTTTAATGGTGTAATATTTCTTCTAGTTATAGCTAAAGTTGAGACAAGGGCAGGCAGACAGGAGTGTGTGCATATTGCTTAAAGCCAAGGATTTCTTTTCTTCTTCCTCTTTCAGTTGGTTTTTCTGGGGGGAAAAAAAAGGCCCTTTTCAAAAAATACAGTGATTATGAGTTTTAAGTAGAATATAGTTTTCATCATAGAATGGTTTGGTTTGGAAAGGATCTTAAAAAACACCTTGTTCCAATGCCCTGCCATGGCCAAGCACATCAGCTAGACAGGATTCCTTGAAGCCCCATCCAACCTGGCCTTGAGTGCCTGCACAGACAATATCCTTAACTTTACTGGGAAATCTGTTCCACTCTCCCCACACCCTCAGAGTAAAAAATATCTTCTTAATATCTGACCAGAATCTACCCTCCATCAATTTAAAACCATTATCCCTTGTCCTATCACTATACTCCCTGATAAATAGTCCGTCTCCTGTGCTCTTGTAGGCTCCCTTAAAATACTGCAAGGTCACTAAACTTACATTCCTTTTGCTCAAATGCAATTGATCAGTTTTCATTCAGAGAAAAGAAAGAAGAACCCAAATTCTATTGACATACAATGGTTCTTGGATGGCGGAAATATTTGATGGCTTTTAAAATCCCACTCAATATCATAACTATAGAGTAACTCTAATTTACTAATTTTTTGATATCTGAAACTGTTTAATCAAAATATGGCAATAGATTTGCTTTCTTCCTCTGAAAATTGATTAAAAAATTATTGTAACCCTTCAAATTAGTTTTTTTATTTTTTCCTTTTTTTTCTGAAGCAGTTATTCCTCAAGCTGGAAGCATCCATTCTTGTAATGGCACAGAAGTAATTGTTTTAGGTTTGGAAACTGAAATATGTGGCTAGCTGTTAAAGAATATAATTTGGTGAGAACAGAGAGGAATAGGGAGATGAGTTAATCCCAGTTTTCCATTTCAAAATAAGAAATGTATTGCCGTTTTCTTACATAGACCCATGTTTAAAGGAACAGGTGTGTCATTCAAACTTTATAGGTTCACAGTCTGTGGATGGACTGATCTCTGCAAACATTAAGTCCTCTTCAATGTATTCTTCTTGTGTCTCAATTTAGGAATAGTGTACAAGGTAGGGCCTCTTTCTAAGCTAAAAACAGTATCTCTACCTGTGGAGAGTGCTGTCATGCTTGTTGAGCTCAACACCTATTACATTCCCTAGACCTTTTTTTTTTCACTAACCTGGTGTTTGAGACAGGCACAGAGAATCTGACTAGCCCATGAATGCTGAATTATGTAGAAGCTGCACAAGTTGGTGTCTCCCTACAGTCTGGATGCTACAAACCATATGGACTCCCCATGTGTGTTTTGTAGCTCAAGACTGTCCCATAGTCTTAGCCACGAGCAGGGTAGGTGGGGACAAATTAGGACAGACAGATTGTTGAGAAACATCCATAGAGATGAGATCTGCCTGAGGAAAAGCTGAGAAATTCAGACAGTGGGTCCAGGTTAGAACCAGTCCTGGAGACCATAATGAGGGTCAGACATACCACCAGAATTTCTGGGCAAGCCATAGGCACATCCAAGCTCAAACTGGGGAGTTCATTATCTGGGTCAAGATCAGGGTCCAGATCAACAGGGACCATGACTTTGGCATAATTTGAACTGCATTTCAGGCACATTTCAGAGGGAGACCTCTGGCTTTTCCACATCTATTATGTGGAAGGAGTCAGAATAAAAGCAGCATAATTTCCACTATAAGAGAAGTTGTATATGACAATTTTTGTTGAAATGGGTCTGATATGACTTCTTTGGCATTTCTCATTTTGCAATATAAAATTGCAACACTTGAATTTTTAAGAATCTGCAATTATTATAACTGGACTGTAGTTGTTCTTTTTAATAATATTGTATAGTGAAAATAGCATCATAACATATTTTAAATATTTTATTTGTTACCCCATCACATCTTGTGCTTTTCTTTCATATATTTTCCTTGAAAATACTGAAAGTCTAATGTGTAAAGAAGATGGAAGTGCATGTTTTGTGAAAGTGAGAATTGTTATTGAAAAAAAAGAGATTGAGTAGTGTAGAATGCACTGAACCTTAAGGTTTGTTGAAGCTGTTTTTCTTGACAGATAAGTATTTACTGATATGATATAGCTACTGGATGCAAAAGGATCATGAACCTATATTCTATTCTGAATGAACAAAGCAGGGTTTAAACATGCACACAAATCATAATGACTAAATATCGTTGACTAAACTATGCCAGTGAAATATATGCACATATGTAAAAAGGCAATTGTGCTGAAGCCATGCATATGCATGAACAAGATGAATAATTGCATGTGCAGGCTACCACCAGTGCGTGAAATTACCTGTTTTGCAAGTGTAAATTAGTGTTTTGCATGCCCATTTACCTGTTTGCTGTCCTTATATTTGTTGTGTTCAAGTTAACTGACTGTCTGATAATTTGCATCTTAAGGTACAAACAAAAGAATGAAAGGAAAAAAAAAAGCAATATCAATTTTGAGGAGTAAAAATGAAAATACTTTTCGTTCCTATACTAGAGATGTGATATCCATGTTATTAAATATCTGCAAAACATATTTGTAACATATATTAAAATCATAGTGTTAGTGCTAACCTCCAGAACAGCCAATGCTTCAGAACATATGCACGAAGATTGATGCAGTCCATTGCACAGTTAAAATACCTAATTGCAACAAGAACATGACTGTCATTTTAATGCTAAAAGTTAAAATATTTCATTTAGAGTAAAGAGAAAAAAATAATTAAGATACTTGAGATTAAAAAACTTCATGAAACTAAAAAGTCAGATATAAAACCCATTTGTCTTCAAAATGTACAATTGCAAAATATTTTATAATCCCTAAATCTACTTTATATTGACGCCACAATTTACCTATGACATGTAAGTCACTTATAGCAATCATGCAGTTAAATTCCATTTGCCACAGCATTACAGGAGCTGGCATTTCCACACCAGAACAAAATAGTAATTTTTAGTTTTATTCTTGGTGAGATAGCAATGCAGCAATGCTACCACCTGATCTTCAAGGAACTCTACATTACTATTCTTAGGATCACAGCACTACCATTTCAAGTTTTCCTGGTATTCTTTGAAACTACTACTGTGTAACTAATTTCCTTTATGTGCTACTGTTATAGTCCTCAAAAGAAAGTGCAAACTAATGGAAGCTACAAAGACAAATAATAAGTTGGAAATCAATAGTGTTCATATTTTGTTCATCCTATTGAAGTACATGGCAGTATTATTACCTGTGAATCTTCATTCTACACATTTAGGACACTGAATTAATTGAAGTTGAGACAGTCTCTCTTTCACTTCTCTTAAAGTCTCATGAAGCACTCCAGCTGAAAATACTGCCAGATTTATGTCAAGTGGTCTTTTACATCCTCTCTAAAGATTCAGACACAAAATACCTGACACAGGTCTTCTCTCTCCCCACAAAACTGACTTAACTGGCATCATGAACAATGCTTAGTTACCAGTACCAAACAATAAAATAAAGTTTTAATTTGCTCACTTTCTACAAGAATAGACCCTTGAGCAAAGTGTTATGGACTTATCTCTTAAAGAATGTAATACGCTGGAAAAAAATTTCCCTGAGCCTAAAAGTCTTGCCAGTGCTTTGCAAATTTCCCCATCACTTTTTGCAGAATTCTGTATTTTTCCTTAACGTATGTAAAAGCCAGTTTGGAGAAAATTTAGCAGAGACTCTCTGTGAGAATATCAGTGCTGAATACAAAATTACCTTGGGCGCACCTTAACCCTTTTGCATGAAACTCATTTGAGGTAGAAGTATTCAGCCCTGAAACTTTCTGTACGCCAAGGGCTCATACTCCATGTGCGGAAGATGAATTTTAGGTGGATGAAGGTAAGAGGTTTCTTTTTTTAGTAAAGGGAAGCTGGACCCGGGCCGGCTTCCTACAAATCTATTAATGGTGTCTAAAATACTGGTAGTGGTTGGTAAACTGTTGCCTTGGCTCACAACTTCTCCAGTAGTTAATGTGTATCTGACATATAATTAATTGTAAGAATGTCAAAGATAATCCAGGCAAGCTACAGGAAAGGACAGACATAGAAAGCTACATGAAAAGCCCTGGGGATGGCATGTTCATGTTTTGTTTCATTGAGACCAACCTTTAACCTAGCCTGGAACTGATTGAGTCTTCCTTCTATGTCCTTAAATAATCCAAGTATTCCTGCTTGCTTCCTAAAACCATAAGTGGTTCTTATGAAACCCCTTATCTCCTCACTTTATTAGCTTAGAAAAATACACTATAGAATATCTTTACCTTTACAAGCCTCAGGTGGGTATCGCAAAATTTATCCATGGAAAATCCAGAGCATGGATGGTCCAGCTGGCAAAATTCAGACATTCAGTGTTGATGTAAGGGAAAGTATTTCCATTTGAGATAATGAACAAGTCTATCTTCCCTCTCCTTCCTTCAAACTGTCAGTTGCTAATTTTCTGGACCCACACAATACTCTGTCATACTTTCTTACTGCTTTACTCTCTGTTTAATAATAAAGTAAAATTGACCATAGTCAACCTATAAAATAAGAGATACAGTAAATCTCTGCTTCAATAGTGTGACATTAAAGATTTAGTTTGCTTATGGTTTATTTTTATCATGCTTTTGATTTGTTGGCCTAGAAAATAATTAATTGATAACAGTATCTTGTTTACTGAAACACATAGAGTAAAGAAGCCCACACAAATGATGATAGCCTCTTATTACCATTCTATTTAGTTTAATGAAAGGCCTGCATCAAAGGGTTGAACCCCAAAGGATTTTCTAAAGTAAGATTTATGCTTTTCTACTTTAGTCTCCTTTTTTTTCCCTGAAGCAGAAAAGGTTTTAGATGGTTTGGGCTCTGATGTTGTTTCACTTGTATAATGTATATTATACCTTTGAATGACCTCAGCATTGTCAAGGTTTCACAAATCTTGATTTGAGCTAACTCAGCCACGAAAGTATCTGAAACAATAAGTTTTTAAGGTTGTTAACAAACATTAAGTTTAATGAGTACAGTGTGCAAGTAATGATGCACTGAATCAGTATGAAGCCTCAAAAAATGATTTCTGTTGGCACTATAAAAGGAATGCAATTTTTCTTGTTGAAATACCATTTTTCAGTTACTGCATGACTGATGTGGTAATTATCCCCTACACCTGGGATTTAAATCCAATCCTACAAGCCCATTTTCTGTTTGCAAGCTGTCAGACTGATGCATAGTCTTTGTTCTTATCTGGCAATAGTCAGGGAATCAGTAATTCAGAAACAACAAAGCCACTGATGGGTCATCATGTAATCTGCACTGAAAATTGCAATCTGTAATGAGATTGGAAACACAGATGAGGAGACTAAAACTGATTACCTACCATACCTAAAATTTTCTATTTTATTGCACAAATATGATCAAACTAGCTCATAAATTTAGGTATTAGTTGAGAAAGAGTAAAGATTACTTTTAAATTAGGTGAAAAAGAGATGTTATTTAAATGTAAATTATTTGTTTTACAGCAATTTAATTCATCTCCAAGGTGATTCACATCTTGACATTATTTTATCTTCCATTTCAGAATATGGTGCATCTTGTTGATTAGTCAGGACTGGTGTAAGATACTTTGTTCCCTTAAAACAAATGTAAGTTCAATGATGAAAAAAATCAAATAATGGTCAGTCAAATTCTATATTATAGGCTGGGAAGACATGTGCTGCCTCTCAGCAAACTAGCCAAAAATAGACTTCACATAAATTAAAAATATAAGTTTTATTGATGTTCCTAACTTCTTTAATGCCCTGACAGCAATTTACAGATAGATGCTGCACTGTTGTTCTCAACTCAAAACCATAAATCACTGTTTTCTGCACTAATGAGATTATGACTTGTATGATGAACAGAAGTAAATTGCCATAGATCTTTCCAATAGGTTTTTGACCAAGCACTATGCTGAAAAAGGGAAAAAAATTCCAATTATTCAGGACATTGACTGATATATTCTTTTCTTCAAACTTTCTTGAAGAAGTTTAGTTTCTTCCTACTATATTTTCCTTTTTTCTAAATGTAGTATTTGGCTCCAAATGAACTAAATTCTCCGCTAGTGTCCAACATGTAAAATTCTAGAAAGTCTAGAAAAGATAGACCTCTCCAAGAAAAGAGAAACAAATGTACTATTTTTTTAACAGTGTTGGTTAATCCATCCAGAAAAGAGTTTAGAGGCGCAAGAGCCATTTAGAATGCCTATTTACTGACTATATGGCATGCATTGGTCCATAGCAACTATTTAAGTTACCTTCTCATGTAACCATATTCAATTATGGTCTGAAACTAATTTCATTTTTATTTTATTTTATTTTATTTTATTTTATTTTATTTTATTTTATTTTATTTTATTTTATTTATTTTATTTTATTTTATTACTTTGTTTCTTTATTACCCTTTGTCTTTCTTGCATTAAGTTTATAGCCAGAAATTGCCTTTGGAATATATTTGCCAGTAGCCAGAGTTGTTTAATGGAGGTCTGCATGTCTTTGCATGAATGTGATTGTGGATGGTAGCCTATTTCTTGCCCATAGTAACATGCTCCAAACATATCTAGTGAATAAAGTCCTCAGAGCATTTAGCTACAAAGACATTTCACTCACAAGTCTCTAACTACTTTAGAAGCTCCAAAGTTGACCAGTCCAGCTGCAGTGGCTGAATATTCTATCAGGGAATCAGGTTTCAATTCATTGAACAGGTTTCAATTTTCTTCCATTTTTCTTATAAGAAAGTTGTCTTCTCCATCTGTAAAATAAGTCCAAGCAGATGTGGTATATAGAAATCATGTGAGAAATAAATTATTATAATAAATAATCAAAGTGTTGGAAAAATATATCCAGGATATTTGCTTGCATGCTTCCTGCCAAGTGGGAAGTTGGGAGTCAGTTATTTTTACCTGCTTTTATGTCAAGGACTGAAAAGACATACTACCCTTAATCATTCCTGTTCTTCAAATTAATCCAGAAAAACTTACTGTAATAGAAAATATGGTAGCAGGTGGTAGATCCAAATGTTACAATACGTAGCCACCTTTACTCCTTTAATTCTGGACACCTGATATTCACTGCCAGAAGATACATAACTGTGGTCATTCTGGAAGTGCAGAATTAATAAGCTTTAACTTATAAAGTCATTATTCCTGTTATCTTCATGCTATCCAGAGGCTCATTTCAGGAGTGCAGCCCTTGGCTGATGTGTGTAGTATTACCAGAAATGCATTTACACAAATGTTCCAACAATTGCCAATTCATACTAAAAGCAATGTAATAAATTAATCTGAACAGGTAGATTGTATGGGATAGATTAGAGATTTGAGGTAAATATCAGATAGCTTTTATGATGAGATATATTGACCTTATGTTAGTCCATTCAAAATGCCAAAGGAGCAGGTTAAGATTGTAATATGTTCTGCAGATTCTTTGTTTGAGACTGATGAAGTGCCCAGTGGACAGAACTGTCATAATTGCAAAATAAGACAAAAACCGTAAATTTTATTTACAAGCTAAATCAATCAACCAAATAAAATACCATTAGAAAACACAAACACAATTAAAATAAATGTGTAGTTCATGCAGGTAAAACAAAGAATTGAAAAATCACATTAACGTTATCAGCTGTTACTTTATAATTTTAATGTTTGTAATTAATTCATTACTGTTCTTGTTAAGAGTGATAACAGGATCTTCTGAGTGACTGTGTTCTAAATAATATTTTTTTATCTTTAAGCTACAATCCTAAATATTAAGCATTATTCTTTTCAGTAACCATGTGCATTTTTAGCTGAAAATGGCTGAAAAAAGAAGAAAATTTGATTTTAAAAGAGTGAAAAATTTTGAGACAAACTAACAGTGATCTAAAAAATTATGCTATGTAAAGACAAAATATTTTATATTTTATGGACATTGGACACCAACTGACAGCACAATGAAAAATCAGTGACAGTAAAACAAATAAAATAAATTAAAAATATTTCTATTTACTAAATGCTGCAAGCATATAAATGAAATATAGAAATGGATACCAGAGTAGCCTGTACACTTTCGAATGTTTCAGAAAATCAAGGCGATTTTGTTTTATTCCCTTCATATATAACAGAATTTTCTTTCAAGTTTCTGAACTTGAGCCATCAAGTTTTGAAACTGATTTTTGTTATCCACAGACTTCCTTTAGGTGTTCATCTGCATCATTACTTATGAACAGTTACATTGGACATGATACATGTCAATCATTTTCTATGTAGTTATTAGTGGTAGAGATGGCAGTGTTACGTTTATTGTTGGTCTTAATCCTAAAGATCTTTTTTCAACCTAAATGATTCTATAAAACTGATAAGTTTTATAATCATTTGCTTTGCTGTCTGGAAATTCCACAACAAATATTGTCCTGAAATATGAGCCGAGTCCTTTCAGGTTCCTGTATTCACTGACATTGCTCTCAGAACTGCTTTTGTTTTCCTTCACCACAGACAAACATACTGAGCAGACTGAGTAGCTTGTTTTATCTCACAGTATTTTGTTTCATATATCCCATGCCCAGTATTTTCATTACCCATTCAAATAGTTCATATGCTTGCCAAAATTCTCAGCACATCTCTGGTATGGCAAAACAATTCAAATTCTTCTACCCATCTGCTGTTTGCAGATCTTATAATTGCCATTTAAGCCTAAAGAAAAAATACAGTCAGTATGCAATCAGATTTGATGTTTAAGATTGTCTGTCATTAATGTAAAGAATGCCAAAATTAAAGACGCAACAAATATGAGGGGGAAATTGTATTTATCTGCACTTATAATTCAGAAAGATAAGGAATGAGATGAAAAGAAATGCAAATGTTTCCATACAAAGAAAATTAATTGTAGATCAAGAGAGAAAATTATCTGACTTGCAAGGAAGGGAAAAATCTTAGATGATAATGTCAAGAATAGAGAAAAAGGTCTTAAAGTATTATTTCTTTTCAGGTATTATGTCAATTGTCAAAAAAATGTTCAAGTCCTATAGGTTTTAAAGGTTACTAAAGGATGGATGCCCCCACACTCTTCTATTTTGAAAATATGTGGTATCAAACAAAATATGTGTTTGATGCCAAATAAAAAGTAATTTTACTTTTGTACCTCTTCCACTAGATGTCCAGTCTCTCACAGTCGCTAAAATGGCTAATTTGGTAATGGTGTTGAAAATAATAGACAGATTTATGTATAAACTCATGCCAAATTATTTTTTATATTGGGAGGAAAAAAAGATTAAGTTTCAGTGATCACTGATTATAATTCAGCATCCAATAACACATATTTTCCTGTCCAATCAGATTTTATAAGTGGTTCAAGATTTATCCATCAAATCTCCCACATATCAGAATTAGTCTTTCTGCTATGAAATATTATGTCTTGCAATGTTTCAGGTGTTGTGAATAACCACTGGCTAACATCTAATGTTGTTTTTCTCCTGAAGAAATGTGAATAATCCCAAACAAAATTTTATAATTTAATGTCTTGCTGCAGAAACAACAAAAGTTAACAGTGGTCTCAATGTTGTCTAGTAGTTTCAATTGTGTTTTCAATTCTTTATTCCAGAATATCTGTTATTGAAAATATGGCCCAGACCAAAACATCAATAATATTTTTGCTTTGTCTAGAATATTTGACAAGCCTTTGTAAGTTTATGTTTTTTAATATAATCTTGTTACAAAGCAACAACTCTTAATTCTTTACAGACAGATCTGTTTTGATAAAATTTGTCAGAGAATGACTGTGGCTTGAAGGACAAGAGACAGCGACTTGTCAGTATTGCATTGAAAAACTTTGGAGAGGAAGGGAAAAATCAGGGTTCAGAAGGGACCTTCTAATTATTTATTTTACAGACACAAAGAAGCATTTTGCCATCCAAAAACACATTGTAGAAATAGGGAAGGGAGTTGATTACTTTGCCATTCAGTAATGTCATGGTATAATTTTATTTTTCATTATTACAACAGAAAGTTATGCTTTTGGAGTTCATTAGTGAATCTAGCCTTCATTTGGAAGAAAGAAAAAAATTCACGTACATAACAATAGAAATGAGAAGAACCTGTCAGTTTCCTTAAACTAAGAATACCTTTAAATAACTTATTGAGAATTTTTATTAAGAAATACACACTTCTTACAATTTGTCACAGAAATGTTACCTACAATGACAACAAGACATACCCCTCTCCACAGCAAGCTTCATTTCACTATCAAAAAATAACAATGCCTGCAAGGTATGAACAGAACATTCCTTCCATTTTTCAGCTCTGTCACACTCTTTTATGTTTTGTTCATAATGGCAACTGTCTTGCTTGATGTATCATATAGATGTTCTCACCTGCTTGTTGTCATTCAGCTGCTAAATGAAAAGAATGAATATGTATAATTCTTCCAAAATTGCATTATAATGACACAGTCTGGCATATTTTATTATACACCCGCTAGACCCTGATTGTTTTGTGCAGTTGGCTTTCAAGTTACACTACTTGGGTTTTGAAAGCTCTTGCCAACTTACTCAATGCAAATGTTAAAAAGTTAAAATAATGGGAAAAGTTTTTAAGTATAAACTTGATAGAATGGTAACATTTCATTCTTCATCACTCATTAAAACACCATATAAATTTGCTTTAACATATGAGAATTTTTCTAAATACGGTAAATTCACGAATACAAGCCTCACTGAGTATAAGCCGCATCTCTGGGTGTTGGCAAATATTTCGGTTTTTGTCCATAGATAAGCCGCACACGAATATAAGCCGCTCTGTCGTTCGCAGCGAGGACCCGCGTGCAATTAGTAACAGAACCGCGGGAGGGTGGGGTTTACTGGCTGAGCTAAGGCTGTGCAGGCTCGGCCCGCTAGGGGCCACCGACGGGGCCAGGTGGCCCAGCCCGGTGCTGCCGCTCGGGGCCGGCCGCCGCTGCCACTGGGCTCGGTCACCCCGGGTCGGTGCTGCTCCGTGGTGGCAGGCAGGGACGGAGCTTCCCCCGCTCCTACAGCAGTGGCGGAGGGCGGGGACGGAGCTTTCCCACACCCGTGGCGCTGGCGGCAGGCGCGGACAAAGCACCCCGCCTCCTCCCCGGGCCGCGGCAATGGCTGCGCGGGGCTCCCGTCGGCTCCCCGAGACGCGGCAATGGCGGCGCGCACTTCCCCCTTCCTCCCCGGGCCGTGGCAATGGCGGCGCGCACTACCCCCCCCCACCCCGGGCCGCGGCAATGGCGGCGTGCACTTCCCCCCCCCTCCCCGGGCCACGTCAATGGCTGCGTAGGGCTCCCGTCGGCTCCCGGAGCCGCGGCAATGGCGGTGCCCCCGCCACGTCCTCCCCGGGCCGCGGCAACGGCGGTGCCCCCCCCCCCACCCTCCTCCCCTGGGCTGCGGCAGAGGAGGGAAGAGAGCTCTCCCGCCTCTCTCCCCGTCCCCCGTGCTGCCTGCAGGGAGCCAGGGCAACACGGTAACACTGTAACAATTGCGAAATGCCGGTTTTTACTGGCAGGTGCTTGGCTCGGCACTCTGGCTGGCACGTCTGGGGTTGTAAATGTCAGAAAATTATTCACATATTAGCCACCCCCGACTATTAGCCGCACTTCCGGGTTTCCACCAAAATTTTTGTCAAATTGCTGCAGCTTGTATTCGTGAAATTACTGTAGATTTTTTTTTGTGCCTGAGTAAATGGCAGGAATAGTCTCTTTTACATCTGTGGGCAAATAAACAGGTTTTATTTACTCACAGGGATTTCTTCTGCTTTCCAGTAATTATTTGTCTACTTTAGTGACATGAAAATATATTGTGTTAGTAACTCTGTTTTTTGATGTGGTTTTACCCCAGACAGCAACCAAGCACTGTGCAGCTGCTCACTCAGTCGCCCACCAGTGGGATTAGAGAGAAAGGAAATCTTAAATCTAGAAAATTTATGGGTTGAGATAAATACAGTTTAATAAATAAAAATAAAAAAGCTGCCCATGTAAGCAAAGTAAAACATTGTACTTCGTTAAAATTCAAGATCTAATTTTCATAAACACAAGTTTCCTTTTTTTTTGTTTAATCCATGACATACATGTCAACTACCAATTTCATTCCATCTCTCCACCTTCTTTTGAACCCGGTTGATATAATCACCATAAATACAACCATAGCTTCACCTTTTCAGCTTATTGTTGAATCAGCATCATCCCGAAGTGCCACAGGTATGCTCATACTCTGTCTACTTCCCTAGGCTACTCCCCTCCGCTCTTCTGAGGCAAACCATCTTCAACTTCATCACATCACAGCCCTGAGTCATCCATTCCTTGAAAAGAAGGTTATCTATTAGCTGACTTATATCTGAAACAAATTCATATTTAAAATACTACACATGAATGGAACGATGCACCAGCTTTTTCTGTCAGTTGAAACCAACTAGGCATAACCACATATGCCTATCATATCAAATAATGTTTTTCCTGTAATCTTTGGTTGACATTTTTTTACCCACAGGCATGAGCCCTAAGATATGTAGATCAAGCAAGGAGTTAGCTGGCTTACTTGTGTTTACTTTTACTGTCAGGGCAGCAGATTCATTCTGGTAATCTCAGGTTCAAACCACATCCTTGCCTGAAATTTAATTGCACAAAATTAGCCACAAAAAGGCATCTTGTCAAAGTGCCTATCATAAATGCACACATATCTCTCCTCTCTAAAAGTATGCATTGTTTCTAACAAGCAGAAAATTGTTCTGTGGTTGAAACAGTGCACCTTTTTCCAGCCTTATGACTACCTGACAGATTACTGTAGCATAATCATAGCATGCTGATATTTTCTGAACTCTGTTTCCATCAGAAATCCTGTCATATAAGGAGTAATTGAGAGCAAATGTTACACTACTGTTGAGGTTTTTTAGGACTGAACGTCTTTCAGTTCCTTTGTACCCAGAAGAGGCCATTGGCTCACTGATAATTGAAATACCAGTGATCCTCATCTGTTTGCCAGTCTGCAAACTAAACAGAAGCTTAACCTACTTCTGTTATGCCAGTCTGTTGATGTTTTTCCAGCAATGTAAGCCATGATGTGAACTGGCTGTGATTCACCCATTGAAAAGAGGTTGAGCCAAACGTCACTTTTGGCTTCTGGCAGCAAAGTAGGTTTTTAATATGCTTAGCTTCAGAACAGGCTAGAAAAATATAAAAAAAATTCTTAGGTCTCAGCAGCATGTTACCAAAATACAGTGTACCTTTAATAAAAATTTAAATGTGTTTGTCCATCAGTGCATATGATTCAACAAAACCCTCCCCGGGTTAGAACCAACATCCTAAAATTTTGGGATGAGTATATGCTTTCTGTTATCCCTCCAGGATGCGTTATCACCCTTTAAAGGACACAGTTTTCTCTCCTAATGATGCCAGACCATTATCATTATCAGAAAACCAAACAAAAAGACTTCCTCTAGGCAATGATTCTGGAGACAGTTTTCCAGGGCTGAAGGAAAAGGCACTTGTTTTGAAAACTGATGGCAAGCCAATGTTGCATATTCTTACTTCTGAATAACCACAGTTTCTGAAAGCAGCTCTTGACTCAAGTTCAGTTACTTCGCACTGATGATAATATTGTTTTGTCATCCGTGTGGCCATGTTATGAATACATATGTTCCACATACTGTGAATGTTCCAACATATATGTTCAGTTTCTTTTATTGGTAATTATGATCAGTCTGCTTATCTTCTTAGACCATAAAGAATAAATTTTAAAAGATTGTTTGTTCTCATTTTGTTATGTATTAAAAACTACTAAAAAAAAAAAAAAAAAGAAGAAAAGGTAAGGGGGATTTCAAGTGCTCTCCCTAGTGTTACTCTGGGTAACACTAGTGTTTGATTTTAGGCAAGCTACTTCTATGCTTCAGATGTCCATCTGTAAACTTGTAATTGTATCACACTTCAGCTGTGGGAGATGAGCTGCATTACACCATTTAGGGATTAGTCTCTATGGAAAAAATACCAGTATAAAGTCATTTACCCTAAAGGGTGGGCCAAAACACATTTGAATCAATGCCCTACCTTTAGATACAGGTACTGTAAAATAGTTGTCTGCATGTCAACAAACTCTGCTGAGACAGAAAAGCAAGCTTATCCACTCACAGACATCATTCCATGATCCTTTTGAGAGTCATCTCTCCACAGCGCAAACCTTGCTAAATCAGTCCCTCAACAACAAATTTCATCACAGTTACAAAATTAGATATCATTTATTATAGCATTATTAATTCTATTTTAAGCTGTAGTGTGGACAACTCCCCAGATCCACTAGTTGATCGTGTTGATCAGGTATTGACTGAAACAGCTTAGAGTAGATTGGCTCAGCACAGGGTTGAAGAATAATATTAAAACTGGAAATCTGGCATGGGTTAATATATACCTGTGATAAAAGTTGTGATTAATCTGGCCATAATGGAGAAGAAATATTGACTTGCATAACCATCACTTTAGAGGGATTTTTCCAAACATGTTTAGTCACTGCCCTTTTAAAAATTTTGTTAATGGACAGATGGATTGAGTTAGTCTTGAGTATAGACACTGTATTAACATAGAAGTGGGATAAGGGGTTGTGATAAATATACAGTGACAGAGAGGTATGTTGCTCTTGAAGTAGGTAATAAATAAATGTCAATAATTTTGTCCTTAGATCAAATCTACCATTTTATATATATATATATATATATATGTTATGCATTTACAAGTACTACAGGAGATAGACTCCTTTCCATGAAAAACAGGGGAAAACGGAAATATTTTGCAGACTGCCAGTTAACCAGCTTCTCCAAAACACTCTGAAACATAAACACTGTACATTTTGAATTAAATTTCACTACATCCAAATATCTTCTTTATCCAAATATTCAATCCTTTCATAAAACAGGTGGTGTTTTTATTAGCTTTTATTTTCATAATTATAATCATATACACTTTAGAATTTCATAATTAATAAACACTTTTTATTATATATTTATAATTCATTTTAACATAACCTGAAGTCAAATTAATATATATTGAGATTATATATTTTGGAAATCTTTAAAATATTTAGTGGATTTGAATTGAGCAGTTATCTGGGTTGGTAGTTAAATTTTTCCCAAATAGCTTATGTTTTCTAGGAGCTCAACTTATTCTTGAAATATCTTAAATCTCACTATTTATTCACTAGCCAAGAAGTGAATGAAAAATCCATTAAAAATCATGTTACCTATCTTAAAAAAAAAAAAAAAATCCAATCCTTTCAGCAAAATTTGGCATCTGTATTATCCTAAACAGAAAGAAATTAATTTTTACTTACAGTCTACAAATATTATGTTAACTGGAATTAAACTTTCTGAGCTATGCCTGTACTAGTATAAACTACATTTTCAAATAGACCTAGTCAAAATTTCTTTTACCGGGAAGGAAATTAGACAGGTAAGGAACAACAAATGAGCTGAACTTTGTCCTCAAAGAAAATTGGTTTTTCCTTTTCAATTTCATTTCAAAGAGATCTTACAACTGTCGCTTTGAACAAACTTTAACAGCACAATATCCTTTGTGCAAGTTTCCCCCTGTCAGCTTTTCCATTCCAGCAGGAACTTAGAACAAAGTGTACACTGCCCTTTGAGTTGAGAACTTCATCAGTTGAATGAACACTGGTATAGTGCTGTGAAATTGAGGGCATACTCTCTCTGTGAATCTGAACAGTGTACTCTCTCAATAAATATAACTTCTCTATCTTTTACAAGAATAAACTAAACATCCGTCCCTTCTCACATTTTCTCTGCTCTCCAGTGTTTACTGAAAATGAAAAGCCATTTGAAAATCTACTTGTTTAAGACTAGGTGGGTTAGCAAACAGTCTTTCTTTTTCAGAATGAATATGAACTTACTCACTGTCAATGTTTCTGAAATCTGAAATGGTCCAATTTTTAAAATTTTATTTTACTTGCTTGAGAAAATGAAAAATAAAATTTAACCAATTTAATTTTAAAAAATTGTAGAAAATCCAGAATTCTCTTAGAAGTGATTAAAAATAATCAATTAAAGAGTTGAATCACATTCATGTCACAACATTATGTAATCCATAGCTAAGACCAGTGCTGCTGTATATTGTTAGAAACAGCACTCTTTCTCAGAAGTACTTAGGAATTCCCAAGTTTGAGAATACTGTATTTAACATCCATGTGTAGTCTACACACCATGACATATTTCAGTGAGACGTTGTCCTAGTTTGGAGGACGGGTGTCTGCTGAGAAAGGCAGGAGCCTCTCTTTGAAATGGAGAATGTAAACCCCGTCCCTCCAAATTATTATAATTTTGAAATCAAGCAGCTCTCAGGGAAAGATATGGGAATTAGGATTAACAGTTCTTTTCTAGGGGAATCAAAATAGAAATACAGTACTACAAAGAAACAAACTCCAAACTCTGACAAAGTCAGAGTACAACCTGACACCCCATCAGGCAGGGTGTTGGCAGCAGTCCCATTAAATGGTGGCTGCATCCTCCTGCAGTGACAGATGTGATTCAGTTGGAGCAGTGCTCCTGTGGAAGGTGCAGTTTCCCTCCGGAGCTCCAGTGGTGATGTGGAGAAATCCGGTTTTCCTCTGGAGTCCAGTGGAAAAAGGGGCTCCCTTAGTGTCCCAAAACCTCTGTTTTTATCTTGGTAAGAAATGTTGGGCTCTTCTCCCTGGCTGGAGCAACTTCCAATGGGATGCAGTAATTTTATCAGTCACACAGTGGGACTCAATGGGCCATTAGCAGAAAATGACTCGCTGGAGGAAGGATGGGTTGTGAAAAGATAAAGAACAATGCCCTGCCTGGTTTCAATGGACGGCCCATTAGCAGAATATCTGCCATGGAGATAAGGATCACTGCCCCCACCCTCAACAGATGGTGATAGAATAGATACCTTTTATCACATACTGAATTGTAACCCCAGACAGATGTGGAAAACAATTCTCCAATATATCTTCCAACTTTCCTTCTATACACTAATCTCACATAATGGAAGCAGGATATTGCTTGATAAACTTCATTAGTTTATCAGAAGCACAAAAAGAAACACTCTAAATTATCAGACCCCGAGTGGATCTGAATTCATGAGAGCTATCCAAACAAATAAAATACATTATTAAAAATAATATTACATTAAAATAAGTGTAGGAGAGTTTTCTAGTAAGACTTGGATGTTTGGGTGCATCCAGCTCTTTCAAACACAATTTACTAAGCTCATCAGCTCACTAATTTCAGTCTCTGGAAGAGGTAGCCAACAGTGGATGCAGAATCTTCATCCTTGGAACTAATTCAGAAGTAGTTTTTATAACTTAGAACTAAAGAATCTGCAAACTTCATTGTAAGTATATGTACCTGAAACATTGTCCCGTGAAACGTTAGAATATGTATCTGAAAAAATTTGACAGTATTAGAGAGAAGGTGTAGGGTCCAATAGCATTGCCAAATCATATCCTGGGCTGCATTCAAAGCAGGGCCAGGGAGAGGATTCTGCCCCTCTGCTCTGCTCTGTCAGACCACACCTGCAGGGCTGTGTACAGCTCTGGGTGCCAACACAGGAAGGACATGGACCTGCTGGAGTGACTCCAGAGGAGGAACACCGAGGTGATCAGGGGGCTGGAGCACCTCTCCAGTGAGAAAAGGCTGAGAAAAATGGTGTTGTTCAGCCTGGAAGAGAGAAGGCTTCTGGGTGACCTAATTGCAGCCCTCCAGAACCTTAACAAAACTTGCAGAAGAGAGAGAGACCATTGACATGAGCATGTAAAGAGAGGCAGGGGAGAATGGGTTCAAAATGAAAGAAAATACATTTAGATTGGATATTAGAGGAAAATTCTCTCCTGTGAGGGTGGGGAAGCACTCACACCGGTTACCCGGTAAGGTTGTGGATGAACCATCTGTGGAGGTGTTCAAGGCCAAGTTGGACAGGGATTTACTTGAGCAACCTGGTCTAATTGAAGGTGTCCCTGCACACAAACAGGGGCGCTGGAACTAGGTGATTTTCAAGATTCCTTTGAATCAAACCATGTTATTATTCTACAAGTCAAATAACAGTTTTGTTTTTCAAATATATAGTAAATATGGATTTTTCAGGGTGTTTTTTTGTGTGGATGACATAAAAAAGTTTAGAAAACTCACAAAATATTCAACTTTTGCTGCAAAGTTTTTAATTATCTGTTGACTAGTTTAATTTTTTTTTCCAAAATTTTTATGTGGTGCATGAAATTCCTATCAAACCTGGCAGTTTTTGATTGATACCATTCCTTTCTCAGCTGCAAATTTAGAGCAGATAAAAATAAGACAATAGAAGGAGTTGCAGCTTTCACATTTATCTGAACCAAAGCTAAGGTTTACTGATCATATCCCTGGAATAAATAGGATGGAAGGTTGAAATTTATCACAAACACATATCTACAAATAGCTGTTATATATACACAAAAATCCTGAGTGCTTCATTCAAACCAGAGCAGTGAGTACTTCAGAAGGCTTGCTCTCCTTTAAGGGCACATATTATGTATGCTGTAGGATATCTTCATGGTCTGCTGAACCAGTATGTATTCCAGCTATTAAAAGGAATATTTTTATGTATTTATTCGACAAAGGAAAACAGACACCAGGAAGCCATTCCAGAATGTATTCATTCATATATCATTTTATATGGCCTTTAACCAGTAGACTGGAATGGAACGGAATGGAGTTGTTTTGGTTAATCAGGACATTATGCATTAGGGATAATGCATCCTTGATAATGCCTCCTTGATAAAACCCTGTATTCTAAAAGGAATGTACTGCCACTATAGCCTATTTTAAATCGGCTTTTTGCATGCTGTACAAAATGTTGTATGCAGCTAGTTCAAATTTAATTCTAGTTCAATAGGTTATGTTTTTGACAAATGAAATTATTTTAATTTAAAATCATACATAACTTTATTGTCTTAAATTTGCTAATATAAATCAATAACAGTTCAGTTTGAAATCAGTATGATACCTTTTGACAACAGATTTATTCCAGTTGCACCTCTTGTCACAGAAGAAAGGACTATTGCATGCATGTTAATTTTATAAGAGAGATGGTACAGAATAGTGTGATAAAATGAATTTCACTGCACTTAAAATCTGTTTGCATATATTATGTAGCATTAATACCTTCTTTCATGAATACTATATGTACTTGACAAATTAGCAAGTAAGACTAAGGTGAAATCTGCATATTTGTATAAATGGAAAACATTAAATCCATTAATCCATTCCCATGAATGACTGAAAGCAATCAAGTTTTCTTATTTGTTGAATGTGTGTTGCTACTTCTTGCAGGGGATGAATAGTTCAGGGACATTCTCTTGCTTTTATTTTTCAGGTTTTTTTAGGAAAATTGAGTATGCTTGGAAACCCTTTAAACTGTAACATCTTCCTAGTCAAATATTACCCACATCGTATAATTCCCATTACCGTGTTTCTCTTTCAATTCTGTTCCAGATTAATGTTTTGCAACTTAAATAAATATAGTTCTACATATGCATAAATATCCCTTTCAATTTGGTAAAATAGTTTTGTTCATGTGGTAAATCTTACCAAAATATTTTGAAAAAAACCAGCATTCCTCTTTAAAACAGGTTTTTAAGCAAAACAAATCAAAATTAGAAAGAGTGGCAGTCTCAATGACACATTTCTGAATAGCAGCATTCTTTATGAAAGAAGATATAGAGTATCTATTAAGCTTATGTTTATAATTAAATTCCATTTCAAGGTGAACAAAGTGATCAACTAAATAAATGTCACTGTGAACATTTTACTCTCCTGAAGCACTGCAAAGTGAAATGGACCAGCCTTTGATTACATAAATGTCTAAAGCAAAGCACCTATCAACTAAAAAAAAAAATCCATAACATCAAACTGAAGGAGAAATGCTTTGTGCTAGGCTTGTTTGGGATTGGTTGGTTTTTGAGTTATTTTGAGGGAGAGGGTGGCGATGCCATTGTAGTTGTTTAATTTTCCATTTCGCCCATTCTTCTTTTGTTCCAGACTATTCCAGATCCTACTCTGAGAGGGTGTTTTTCTCTTCCACAAGTGAAAAACTAAAGCTTTGAGCACTCAGTTGCCATGGAAACAAAAAAGACAGAAATAGTTTATGTATTTCAAAAGCTGTCAGCCTATATGCTGTGGATTTTGATAACTAAACCTAAACATGAACCATCTTTTAAAAAAAACATTGTGACATTTATTATCATGCATGACTGTTGCTAGCGAAAATAAGGTACCATTTTGTTTAGCTTTTTGCCCATCAGTTTTATAAACATTTGAGATTTCAGAATTAATTTTTGTTCTTAATCAGTATTTAGCAAACAAGAATGAAAACAAACATACAGTGAGCTGGTAAACATTGCCATTTTCTCCATGGCTAAAATACAGCAAACTGCAGCACAGTGATTTGAGGAAAGACACATATTGAAAAAGACGTCTTTTACTATTTACAAGTATATGTTCAACTTCCTTAAGAGAATTTTAAGAATGAAGAAATGCCGTTTTTTTAGCAAGATACAACAACAAAATAATTTCTATGTGCCTTTCTAAGCCTTAGAGTTGCATCTACACAAAATCTGGATACTTTCTGAAAAACCCTTCTCTGAGGATTCACTTTTGCCACACATTAAAAGTTTCCATTCTATTGCTGTTCTTCAGGAAATTCTGATGTTCCCAAAATTAAGATTTCATAACAAAGTCTTCTGTATTAGAATGTAATGATCCAATTAAAGCAATCAAGACCATTACACTATACTATCTCAATAGTGCACCATGATGAAAGCAGCACAAAACTCATTTTCCCAAAATGTAGCACAGATAGGCTCAGTTTGGAAAATATCTAAAAAATATATAATTCAGAAAGCATTTTCCTTTTTTCTACAGGGATGAGAGAAGAATAAAATTGTATCAGAATTTTTTTAATTTGATGATTTTGCACACAAACTTTTTCTTTTCTATCCACAATTTCTGATACATCAAGCAAGTTTGTGATACGAAAAATAATGATAGAGGGTATTTAACAGTGATAATTACTCTTCAAAATCAAATATTCTGGACTCACTGCTGGCATGTCCCCTTTCATTGCATCATAAGTACAATAAAAAGGGTGTTTCACAATACAAGCAGGGATGTCAGAAGTGCTTCTAAAACAATTTCATTCAATGTGCCATTTAGAAGGAAAACGGAGACAGAGATGTTTAAACAGAACAATTTTTAATTTCCCTAGGAATGAGATATCTAAATATTCATTTATATAACTGATTTCTCAAATTTAAGTGTTTTCAGTCCTGAAAACTCATTCTATAAATATATACCTATTAAAAAAATGTACCTATAAAAAAAATGTTTATCCTGAACTATACAGAATTCCAATTTATATTAATCATATATTAATTTAATGACTGTAATGCAAAAAAAGGGAGTATTCCACAATAATCTAAATTTATTATGTAAACTTTATTGACATGTTAATAATTTTTGAAGATATTTCATTTTGAGGTGTATAAGAGCACAAATTTCATACAAAACTCAGAATGGAACATCTTGTTTGTGAACATGTTAGAACACCAACCTGGTGTTTATTATAATGAACACCATGGTGGTTACTGCATCTTTTTTCAAATAGTATTAGGGCATAATATAAAAATTTTCTGTTTGAGGAAAATTATTGAAACACCATCACACACTAGTTCACTTGGTTCCCTTGTAATTAATCTACTATGCCATCAGTCAGGGCTGAAGCCTTGGTTACACTGAAGTAGGTTAGATAAATCAAATTTTATCACCTAAGATGAGACCAGAACTGTACCCACAAGTTCAGCCATTGGCTCTGTCACATGATCTTAGGCAAATTAAAATTACTTCCCATTAAATAATAACTCCAGTTCCCCACCTCTTTGCCCAGAGTCAAATGGACATTTCCAAGGTCATATTGTTAATAATTTTTTGATTACTGGGTATCTTATATGTAATCACCACTAGAGATTACGAGGAACTAGGAGGGTCTCAGAGGAAATTGCCTTTTTTACATGTAGTATATTCTGCAGGTTTCAGTAGAAACAAGACCCAGACTTCAGTTTACTTAAAAATATATGCCACCAAAAAATAAAAAATAAAAAAAAAAAAATTCAAAAACTGGTTCTTAGATTTTTGGGTCCCAACTACAATGAAGAAAAAAGTCTTCAGAACATACCCATATTCAGGTTTAAAAGGTACACAAGTTGTACATAAAGGGAAAAATAGGGAAAAATCCTATTAATATAGATTAATTGCTCCCTCAATAACACTGAGTTTTCTTCATGTATTTCAGACCTCAGGCAAGATAGTGTTACAAAAGATCAGTGAGAAAAAAAGTATCCTGAAGACAGTAAGGGGTGAGGCAGATGAGTTCTTAAAAGGACTGATAGAGCTAATAGCTAGATTAATTTAACAAAACCAAGTGAACAAAGACATAGAAAGTGGGCTGTCTTTCAAAATCAGATTTATCAGAAAGAATACCCTTATCATTCTGTACCAGTCCTACCAATAATCATGAGAGAGTGAAAACAAAAACTAATCAGGGCACTATCGTGTGCTACTCACAAGCTCATAACTGGCAGTAAAATTGAAAGGACTATGTCTGCTGTGGTGAATTATTTCTACACTGAAGCCCAGAACAGACACATCTCCTCATTTATAACATCTGCCTCAGAAAAAACCTGAGCCAAAATAAGCTAGTTAGAAAGTTACATTTCCTTCTTTTACTCCAAGAAATTTGGCTTTAAAGAGCCTGCAGGGATTCTATATTTTGAGAACTTTTTCTAAAGCAGATAAAATATGTGGACTAGAACATAAAATGAAATTTGTGCATCTGTTCTAATTCTACAAAAAATGTAATAGTGAGATATTATAGCATGGATATGCATACATGCATACATCTACATACATAGGTGCTAACTTGAAATTAGGCCTTTGATTTTATGGAAATTGATTTTTTTATTAAACACTATAAATATTATGTAGAAATTTATAAAATTTTAAAAAAACCCCACAAATTATAATCCAACTGTAATCAAATGAAAAAGGCTCAGGTAGGCTTGGAATTGGAACTATCAGATGTGTAGCAGAAGCTCCTTTGTCACCCCTCAGACAAAGATTTTGCTGTTTTTGCAAAACTAACCAATCACAAGTAATTATATAGTTGCAAAGAATTTTTTTAAAGTTGTTATATCTGTAATAGTAAGAGGTATCTGGCCTAGACTGCAAGGTGAGGTTGTTGTACAAATCTTTCCTCTTATTCTGCTAAAAATGTTGAAAGTGTACTACTACACCTGCAGATGGCATTGATAATGATGTTTATGTCGCAGCCGTGATTAGGCCTTTTGGCTGAATTTGGCAATCTGGAGAGACAAATAATCTGCTTTGACTTTTATGGAGGTGTGTTACGAACTGTTTCCAGGGCAAATGAACTGCTTCTGCAGCAGCAGCTGCTGCTTTGTCCCCTGCACAGGCACCTGATGAGATTAGTGAGAGATCACTCTCACAGACATAGCACAGTGATGAGACCTTGGTCTAAACTGCCTCTACCTCTTCTTTCATCTTAAATAACATTTTCTACTAAATAATTTCAATTCTAATTGAAACAATAAACAAACTTCCTCAGAACTTCAACTCTAGGCTTCTACTGTGATTACTAAAACTCAGCACCACCACCTGCTGTCCTGTACAGCTGTGCCATGCAGCAGCTGAACACTCTTCTGCAGGTAAACATACCTTTACCTTGATAAAGGCCAGGACATCCAGCTGGTGGAAGAGCAGTGAGCTAAATGGCTGACAACCTGTAGGCGATATCAAAAAGCACAAACATTAATACAGAAGGCTTTATCTTCTTGTATAGGACAATTAAAAGGATTTATGTAACAGTAAATAATATTATAGAATAACACAAACACTTAGGTTGAAAAGACCTCTAAGACCAATGAATCCAACCTTCGACTGGTTACCACCATGGCACTAAGTGGTATGTCCAGTTGTTGAACACCTCCAGGGATGGTGGCTCCACCACCTCCACAGAATCAGAGCATAATTTAGGATTTAGAGCCCTTCTGTTATCAAAGAACAATCCACTTGCTATTTTAGGTACTCTGTTCTATCTGACACAACAATGTAGTCTTACATTTTGTGAATTATATAAGTAGCAAAAAATAATATGGGAAAATATAAAGACATTTACTGATGTTAGTAATAGTTCTGTTTCCCCTGTCTGCAATATGACTGTAGGATCAGTGCTGTCGTACACTGACTTGGTGCATAGGGGAATAACTTCATATTTCTGAAAAAAAAATACGCTGAGCTCTTACTCTTTGACAGCAGTACATTAAGTACCTTCCTTGTAAGATAATTCTTCTGCATCTTCCTCTGGAGATATAAATGTTGTCATTCCTGGGATCATATCTGCCATAATGTTGTTTATTTACAGAAGTAGTGACTCTCATAAGGTCCAGAGAAAACTCAAATGGGACCTCAGTCATGTATCCACATTCTCTGAAATGGGATTTATAAAAATTGAGCATAGGGAGAGTTTCGTTTAGCACAAGGGGTCATGAGCTTTCTACTCTGTCAAACCAGCTACCAATGACACAAGGGAAAGTACATGGAAGTCAATAGAGTCAGTGAACTTAATGTCATTTTAAAGGAAACATAAGACATCTTGCACAGGAATAGATGACCACAAGACATTTTCTTTCTTGTATATAATCTATACGCTTTCAGTTTTGCCCTTGCTTTTTTCCTTTTGCTTGAACATTTCTTCTCACTCCATGGTGATTACATAACCAACATATTTTTTTTTATAAAAAGCAGCCATAACTTCTATGGGGCAAACAGACAAAATTATTTCAGTCTACCTTGGTATAAAACAGCTCTAAGATACTTTACTTGATCATTCAATTTTTATTGTTTATAAACACCT
The DNA here is from genome assembly GCF_009819885.2 of Catharus ustulatus. Taxonomy (NCBI): domain Eukaryota; kingdom Metazoa; phylum Chordata; class Aves; order Passeriformes; family Turdidae; genus Catharus; species Catharus ustulatus. The sequence continues at coordinate 29,602,704 of NC_046226.1, forward strand.
TTCTTAAATGTCAGGAACCATGTTTCTACATGACCTTCCAGATGATGCTTCACTACATTGAATATTATCTTGAATGCTAGTAACCAATAAGCACATGTCATTCAAATTTCATTTTCTTTTTATTCAAAATAAATCCATTTGAATTTGACCTACTGCCTCAAGGTTATGATTTTTTAATATTCTTCAAGCAAGTATTTTTAGAGACAAATTAATATAGACTTTTGGTGCAGATTTGCTTGAAGTTCATTAATTTCAAGAATTAGTATAATTACTTTTACTTATTAATTTCTGAAATTCAACTTATTTGTCCTGAATATATTCTTTCCTTGAGTGGGTAACTACACTAGCACTTTAATAAATGAAAATGAAGTGTGAACAAATATTTTCCTTTTAATCATCTGGTTGCACAAAAGAATATGCATATACTATGACAACATTGTAAGTGTTTGGGAAAGTTATTTTTTTAAAAAATCTGCAAAATTTTAAGGCTGACTTCTATTTCTTCTATTTCTTCTGGTTCCTGCTGTTAATTCAAGTCAGTAGGTTCTTGGCTAGAGCCAATATCTTGCCAGGGTGATGATGCAAACTAAACTCAAGGATTCTGTACTGATTGTCCAGCTAGGATGAAAAGACTTTTCAAATAATCCCAAAGGGAGTTCTCAGTAAAAGGAAAATAAATTTTGCTTTCATCTTCTTCTTTTATTTACCTGCTACTTATATTTTACATGCAACCCAGATTGGTTTTTTTCTGTGCAGTCTATATAACAAAATTGAATACTAAAGCAGTATTTCAGATGACTGTAGGAAAACTTGAATAATCATGTAGTGCCAATGTCTTTACATAAGTGCAATCATCAGTCCTAACTGTAGTTCCTCCAGGTATAATTTCTGGTTTACTGGCACACAGTGCAAGATATTTGACAAACTCAGGCTTTTAGATGTGTGTAATGGTTTCAGTTACTCAGAGCCAAGACAAAGGTGAACTTGCGTGAACTCAAGTTTCAAGTACATATGCCTATAATATTGTCAAAAATAACCTTGTTTAGGATCTTCTGCACTCCCAAGTAGCAGTAAACACTTTCTATTTAATCTGGAAAATGTATCCATAAACCCAAAATTAACCCAGTGTGAGCAATGCTCCATCATCAGCTAGGATCAGAAAAACTGGTGCAACCTAATTAGAAGGACATCTAGGTATTAGGAGTTCTCTCCTTAGGGAAGGGTGTAGTTTTGTACCTTCTGAGCAGAAAATTAATTTAGACAGTTTTAATACAATTAACTGGATACATCAAAAAATCTTTCACCTGAACTCTTGACAATGTTTCATATTTAATATGTTTGAGCTTCACAAATTAATTGCCAGTGTGAGTAGATGCATTTAGAGAGTCCACCTGAAGAGAAAGTCTTGTTGGTATTGGTGGACAAAAAGCTGCACATGAGCTGGCAGTCTGCACTTGCAGCCCTGAAAATCAACCATATCCTGGGCTGCATTCAAAGCAGCATGGCCAGCCGGGCCAGGGAGGGGATTCTGCCCCTCTGACACTCCACTGGACAACTGCATCCAGCCCTGGAGTCCCCAATAAAAGGACATGGACCTGCTAGAGTTAGTCCAGAGAAGGACCACAGAGATGATCAGAGCTGGACCCCCTCTCCTGTGGAGTCAGGCTTAGAGAGCTGGGGCTGTTAAGCTGCTACTTTTCCTTTTGGTCATTCTAAGAATTTTTTACAAAATTTCTCTCTGGAGTGAGGGCATTCACTTACCTTGCAGTACAATGACTGTAAGAACTAAATAAACATTTTGTATCACACCAATTATTTCCACAAAACCTGTACACATTTTGCAATGTAGATAAAAGGGTAGCATCTTGTACAGAATTTGGATAAAATGTTTTGGGTAAAAAACTGATTTTCATATTTTAAGGATCAGTCTTATGCTCTTCATGAAAAACAACATTTTTATTTTCAAAAAGCTGCAGAAATGCTTTCAAAACAGTAAGATTTAATCTCATTAACTCAGACCTCTGAAGATGTATGGATTCTGTTTTTAACATGTAAAAATGTAGTTTGACCACTATTTTTTCTAGAAACGCCTTCACAGCTGTAGAATTCAGTGCCTCTGATGGAATAAATGAGATTCTAAAGCAACTAAAAAGGATTAAAAGAGAATATTTGAGAGAAAAAAATTAGTCTAATATTCATGAGGGTTTTTTCCTGTTTTGGTTCCAAGTAAAATGAGGATTGTAGATATTCACTAAATTCTCTTTAAATTAGGGTTTAATTAATCCAGAACGACAGTTGAGTCTACTTTCTTAATGTCCCATTGTAAATCATCTGCACAGCTTCAGTTAACTTGAATTTAGACGCATTTATGCACTGCAAAAATGAAAACATTAATCCAGAATTATCATTATGGAATAAATGTAATTCTATTACATTTCATTCTAAAAGTCTCCATGTGCAAGACTTTAAAAATTGAGGGATAATTTTAAAATCAATCTTCTAAGTATGAAAAAACCCATATTTTACCTTCACAGTAAAAAATGCTATCAGTTATGCAGAATTTTATTAATTATTAATATGCTGATTTTTGTTACTTCTGATGTATTAAGAGGTATATTAATCTTGCAGGATTTGTCCATATTTTGCATGCTTAATTGTCTAAAAGAATAATAATAATTGCAGTCATGTTTGTGGTTTTGGCCAGCCAATGGCATGCAACTGATCCTTATATTCTTTGAACTTTTTGAAATTCAACAGCTGGATTGCCTAGAAGAAAAGGTTTTTTTAACTTTTATTATTTGAAAATTGCTCAGAATATATTATTCATATTGTGAAGTTCACGAACTGAATTATATCACAGTGTTTGTATAACTTGAGGATATGAACCATTTCAGAAAATATTCAAACAATCACTAATTTTTATGAAGTTTGTGAAGTTCTGATACTCTGAATAAATTCTCTATACCATCAGTGTTCTCTCAAACAATAATTACTCTGGTTCAGGATAATAAATTCTACAGTATTTAAGAATTTATTCTATTATTTACTGAATTTTGCTATCTTGTAGTAAAGACCTAACATTTTAATGACACTCTAAAAACCTTGAGCATTCTGCTGCTTTTAGTACTTTAACAAGAGAGAGTGCATTGTGGTTCTTTTGCTTTTGTTTTTCCTTTAAATATTATATATCTCTAGCACAAGGCCATCCAAAACATGGTATCAGCTGCAGCTTTAACTTCTTTTTTCCACACCTTCCCTTAAAAACTGTTCTTTCAATATGTACAATAGCAGCTCCTTGAACAGTTATTATACAGTAATTATTATACACTTATTAAATATTAAATCCCACGATACCTGTCAGAAAGACTTTGAAAAGTCCTGGTTGGTAAAGACCTATAGAAAATCTTTCTGTTTTTCATAGAAAAGGGAAACTAAATGTTTATAAATAGATGCAGAGCCTTGGTTTGGTGGAACTGTACATATGGAACATATGTCAAACTGTCTTCCAGTACAAAAATCTTCGGCAGACAACTGCTTCCTGTGGAGACGTGTGAGGTAATGAATTTATGATTAAAGGAAATTTTCTTAATTAATTAAAGGAAATTTTCTTTATGAATTAAAGGAGGTTTTCTTTATGTATAAATACCTGCAGAACCAACTGGACAACACATCAAATTCAGGCCAGCAGTACTGTTTTTAAAGGACTTATATTTAACAATTGTTTATGATACTAATGGATGATTTTGATAAACATCATGGTCTCAAGGTATGAACAAAATTTACTTGTCTAAAGGCTGAAAATCAAAGCAGATCCACAATTTCAGTTATTATTGTTAATGGGGTCCATCTTTATCAATCAGTCATATTACTGTGGTTGGAAAGAAATTAAAGAAAAATTAATAACAAACCAAGGGGTTTCATGCAGGTATTGTACAAATAAATTTCTACCCTTTATTGAAAAAGAGAAGTAAAGTAGACAACAATGTATGAATTTAGAGTCTACTCTATCCTTCTTGAGTATATTTCTGTAGGAAAAGTATTTCCGCATTATGTTGGTGTAGAAAATGCATGACCCGCAGAGAGAAATTTTCTGTCAAAGAGTTCTCTTCTTTTGAACCTAAAATGTAACAGTAAACAGGCACCAGTTTGTATTAGAAGGACAGAACAAAATTTCATTACAAAACAAACTGCTCCAGTTGCTGGAGATTAATGGGGTGCTTTTCCCCTGGCTTGCTGTGCCTTGTAAAATATATGTCTCTGCATGCTTATTAAGGAGAGATGAGGGACTACATGCACACAGAGAGTGCATTGCACTGCTTAAAATTGCTCATCACTGCCTTGCTGAGGAGAGTTATGACATTATGGTATGTTAGGAGCAAAGCTGAAATCCATGGCGATTTAAGTCACTGTCAAGGTTTTAAAGTGTGATTCAGCAAAAGCAGTTAAATAGCTTGCCAAAAACGTAAGGTAGAACATCTTGTACTGTTTATTTTTTTTTTTTCCATGCTCAGGAGAGTCCTGGAAAAGGAAGCTGCTTTAGATCATTGTGTATAAAAAATAACAACTTTAAGTGAGTGAAAAATAAGTACTTTTTATTATAACGTGCTCAAAATGATCCCTAGTGAGATAAGGCATTATTTATCCTAATGAAATTTTAAACAATATTATATTTCGCTTTTAAAACTGTGTTAAGATATTATTTATCACATGCATCCACATTTGCTGATTTTGCTGCTCCTTTTTTTTATCAGACTCCATTTTCTATTGATAGTAGGAATTAGGTATATTTCCATCTTATTAAACTTTCTAAGAAAGCCTATGCACAAAGTCAGATGCACACTTTTCTGGTTTTACCCTTTTCTTCAGTGTACATCCATGCAAGAGAGATAAGGACATGTCTGTGAGAAGACTTATGCTTACCAGATCGCGTGATCAGCTTTCTCTCAACCCTACTCTTGTCTAATAGACAAGCCATAGCTCAGCCTCAAAGTATTTGTAGTAAATTTAGAATAACAGACCCCAGCTGGTAGCACAGAGCAAAGCAGAATGCAAAGCAGCAGCAGAGCATATTGGTGGATTAGTTTGCTCATTTTCAGCACTGCTTGTCTCCTATTCATCTAGAGTGTATGAAAACGAATTTGGAAGTGTTTAGGGGACCCCAAAATACACAAAAGCTCTTTCATACTGGTTGTTGAACAATCAGCTAAATCCTGTGGCTGACTGTATTTGTAGATGACCGTTGTGTAGTAAACATGAAGTAAAAAGAAGGTACTGTGAAAAAGCAAACAAACAAAACCCAAACAAAGAACACCACCACCCCCCAAACCCCAAAAGAAAACACATTTATATTTTTGTGTTTAAACACCTTCTTTCAGCTATTTCATAGTGATTTGACATATAAGAAAGATTTTCAAAGAAATTTAAAGCAAAGTAAACAAGGCATTTGTAGAAGAATAATAGTTGCTCAGAATTAGAAAATAAAATACACATTCAGCATTAATAACTTACAGGTTTTCAAATATTCTTAATTTTTTTTAAGAATTAATTTTTATTTCCATATTGAAAGCTTAGTATCACTCAGTCATGATCTTACTTTATAGATGGTGGCCTATATATACTTCTCAGTATTCCTCATTGATAAAGACTGTTATGACAAACATTTCTTGAAAATAGAAATATGAATTCACTCTTATTAAATGCTATGTACTATTCTATTAACATTTCCCAATTCAAACCTTAAAGTATGTATAAATGAGAGTTAATTCTCAACAAGTTCTTTAAATGGTAGCTAAAAATATTGCAATATTTTATAAGTGTTTATATCAGAGTAGGAAGAGAATAGGTGACAGGACAAGTGTCACTAAGTACTGGAAGCAAGAACAAGATGAGAACATAGGACACAAAAGTCACAGCATTCTCTGATCACATTAGTTGATTACCTTCTATGGAGAGTGTGCTTTGAAAAGCATCTTCTACTGCTTCCAAAAACCCTTAGCAGCACTCTGCTTACAATCAAAATATTTTTTTCTAGCATCCCTTTTGGCAATATTCCCCAGAACCAGAATGTCACGGATCAAATATTTATCACAGATATTGAAAGAGAATACAAAACTCCTACTCTTCTTGACAGAACCAAAACAAGGACCATATACATATTTGACGCTAAAGACAAAGAGGATTTGGGAGGAGCAGCTAGATTTTTCCACAGTATTTTCAGGAAATTTTGAATAATCCATGCATTTTACCTCTCTTGATCCTGCTCAATGTGACAGTTCAGAAGGATTGATATCCTCAGTGGACAGTGAAAGTTGAACTGCCTTCATCTTCTGCATGAATATGTCAATTTGTGTTGAAATGACACCATTCAACTTGGCCTGGTGTCCAAACATGTCCCAGTAGCTTCAGCTTTCAGCTGCATTTAATAAAGGGATATTTTCACAGGATCAAACAGGAGAAAATGTCCAGAATGCAGTGCCCAAAGACTCAAGCTTTATGTATTTTTCCATGTTGCAGGTCATATGCCCCACAGAATAAAAACAAAAATGAGACCCAAATGAAACCAAAATGAAAGTTTCCCTTGCACACTTTGGTAGTTCCTATTTTCTGAAGTTGAAATATCTCAAAGCTGAATTAGTAGTATTGTATCAGTTTAAACATAGGGTTATAACTTTAGGATTGACAGCTGTTTAAAAATTTCTGATAGAGAATCCTGTCTTTGGCAAATACACTAAATGTCCACAGAGCACCGGCTTTTGGCTTCTTCTGCCCATCTGTTGCGTTCACACTGTGCCAAGTCATAAATGAAGGTGTCCCCCTCGGACATAGAAGTTAGGCTGTGGTTAGGATAGACAGGCAATAAACATAGCGCTAAAAATTACCTTTTTTTGCAAGATTTTCCCTTCTACCACAGCTTAGTATACATATGCTTTTTAAAATTGATTATGCGATGATTGTACCACACCTATTAACAAATTCCCTTTTTCAGTGAAAACATTTGGTTTGCGTTACTGAGGATTGAGTTAATTGTGAGAACTGAAACAACAGCTGGTTACTTATGAAACTTTTTATGGATACCAATAAAATAAAACCACAATTGAAACATATGTTGTTATTCATCCAAGAATTGCTTTTTCTCCTGGCATTCCTCTTCCACAATAGATAGATGTTAAGCATTTATATCACCCTGTAAAGGATTAGAAAAAGTCTCACACAACTAAAGTTCTTAACTATCCATGAATATTTATGTGTTAAAAGGAGAAAAATGAATAGAACCATTGTTCTTATTTGATTTAATCAAAAGCTTTTATAAATACTTGAAAATTATTTGCAGGCAACAGAAAAATGGTAAAATATATGGGAATTTCAATGGAAAATCCTGTAACCAAAGAAAAAGTAATACATTTGCAAAAAAAAGGTTATCTGTTGGACAGTGATGAATGGATGAATGAATAAGCACTTTAAATATTTTAAGTATGTATGAAATTTTTTCTTTAAAATATGAAAAATTGTGCTATATTTTTATGAAACTACTTGTGAGTAGTGTCATGGTTTCTGATTGACATATCTTAATGTTTTATAAAACTCTAATCCTCAAATATGTAATAAAGGAGGTAATGGCTCCAAAGAACATGAAAGCTAAGGTACGGTTTCAAACAAAAAAATTAAATAAATTATCATTGTCCTTAAACAAGGACCTGATATAGCTAAAGTCAAATCTAACTTAAAAACAATAGATAAATTACACAGAATAATCAGGGGTGACTTACAGGGATTATTTTAGTCTTCTGCATAGAAAATATTTAAGTGGTTAGCCTTTGTTTCAGTAGTACTCCTGATCATGTTTGTACGTAGCCTCAATAATCAAATGTTTCCAGCACCCTACTTTTTGGTACATTTTTGTTCTGTTGTAAGGTTTTTGTACTGAGAAGTGAAGCAATGAAAACTGTTTAAGTTTTGATCTATGTTTTGACTCAAAATAAATCCTCAATTTAATGGAACAACTTCTCACAAATTTTCATTTTTCTATTTGTTGGATTGCAGTATTTCTCAGAAACACAAAAATGAGAACAAGATATACCTCTTAACTGAGCAAGCGACGATACACCAAAGCTGTGTTTTTTCCATTGCATAGTGGAAATGCATTTGAAACAATGATTATCTCATCATGTATCAAGCACTTTTAAATTAAAATAGGTCTAAGAGTAATTCAGGAGAAATTTAAAAAATATTTTCCTTTCAAAATTGGGAAAAGGGGTGACAAAGGTTTTTTTTTTTATTTTCCTGCTATCTAGAGGTTACTCTGCAGACTATTGCAACAAAGAAAATGATAGATTGCTGGAATAGTGCTGAACCAGAAAAGAAGTCTCTTGTATGAAGAAACAGCAAACAAGACACTTAGAGCATGCCAAATTTGTTCCATTGCGGGTTTTTTTGGTGTTAATTTTTCAGGAAAACAGAGCTCTACATTCAAACTCTTTGGGTGTTATTAGTTGCTGGTGTAACTGCTCCAAAACTGGCTGGCCTTCCCCTCCTCAAAGCCAAAATCCTGAAACCAAAATCCAACTGCATTAATGTTTCCCAAAATCTCATACAGGAGGATGTTGTTATGATCCCTTTATAAAGGGATGCCTCTGTTTGGATTAAGGTGCAAACGACCACAGGGCAAAGTAATTTATGTGGGTTTTATTTAACAGTAGGTATTGAGAGATAGCAAGAAATAGGAGGGGGCAGGTTGGGGCCAGAGAGACAGAGGGCCAAGACAAGCTAAGTAGAAGGATGTAGAGGTTTTGGTTTGCTAATCTGAGTCACGGCACCAATTATTGAGCACTGGTCAAATGCCAGTGCACCCATTAAAATTATTTACTCATTTTTTACTGTGAGATAAGGATTAGGAGAAGGGCAAAAGCAGGCTCAAAACTTTAACAGATATAAAGAAAGCTTTATTGGCAGAACTAAAAGAAGAATAATAAGAATCAGAATAAACTTCTCTTTTCCTCAACTCCTGTTTCCTTTCCCACTTACCACATAAAGAGACAAAACCTGGTATTTTTAGTCAGTTTACCATCTTTAAAATAGTCTTCCTTCCATTCACGAAGGGAGACAAGTGCCTCCTGCCATGCCATGGAGACTTTTCTAGAAGAAACAGTTCCCTCATGGATTTAATTTTCATGAGTAGCAACCACCTGGAAATCTGAAATCCTGAAGTTTCTCCCACGGTGTGATAGTCTTCCCACAACTACCACCATGGGTCATCTCAGCTTATTGGGGTGCAATTTTAAGGATGAACTATCCTAGTATAAAAACAAAGGTTATTTTCATTTATCATTGGGATCATCTTCACCTCTGGGAACAGAGGTCTTCTATCTTTAGGGAAAGGTTTTTCATCTCTCATTTCTTTCTGTTCAATCTTCTCATCATGGCTGGGGTTAGAATGCTGCATTCCCTCGATACAATCTGTGAATAACAGGGAAAAGTGTCTGATGTATCAATTATATCTTTACTATAGCCTTACAAGAGAATTTTAGCCCAAGTTTTAAGGCATTTCCTCATTCTCCTCTTATTTGGGATTTGACTCTTTCTTCACTGGTTTCAGTGTCTCCATCTTCTTTTCTTTACATGTCTTCACCCTCTCCTGTTGAGTCTTTCAGTAAAGCCTTTCATTAAAGAATGATTGACTATAATAAGAAATTTGAAGCATATTCCATAAAATGATGATTAGTCATCTTTTAGATGTCATTCTTCTAGAGTGGTTATCTTATTAGATGGATCAAGAATGCTGGGTAGATTTACATGAAGTAATTTATGCACAGAAACAGATACGGTCCAGTAAGTAATAAGTTAAACTTGTGTTAATTATGCAAACAAAAAAAAAAAAAAAAAAAGAAAACTACAGCAGATAAATCCAAACAGATGTTTCCACAACTGCTTGGAAAGTTATGTGTTCACTTCCTGGCTTTGTGTTTAAAACAAACTTTTTAAAAACCTGGAACAAAACAGAAATAAAATACCAAAATATAATAAGAGCAATAACTTTTTGCATACAAATAACTTTTCCTTCTGTCATATATAGTTCTTCTCTCTCATTTTCAGGAGCACTGGAAAATACATGAGCAATTTGGAGCCAATTTTTTATAGTTGTTACTAACTGGAAATAGTCCAGTGCAGAGCAGCTTCACTAACTGCAGTGGAGTTTTAGCTATTTAATAAGAGCAGCCAACTTACTCCTTTACAGGAGTGTTTGGGTTAATGGCCCTAGCCCAGGACAGTTTCCTACAGTAGTGCTGAACAGAGCTCTGACTTCTGCTAGCTTTGTGTTTGTTTGTGTGTGTTTGGGGTTTTGTTTGGTTGGTTGTTAGGGGGTTTTAAATTTCATTTCAATATAGGAAAGCTCCAATCAATCCAACAATTTTCTGCATATACTCCAACAGCATGTTTATCTACCAGTCTTTCCTCACAGCTAATCTATCCAGTGATACAATTAAGAATAGGCAAGGGGACAAAAAGTGATTACTTCCATATTTCTATTTGTTGAATGAATTTAGAAACCATATTATTTTTTACTTTAAAATTTGATACTACTAAGTAAAACTGTAATAAAATCCAAATATCTTTTTAAAAATACATTAACAAAATTAGTAAGACACTAAGTAAAATATGCAGAAAATTAATAATAATTAAAAAATAAGAAATAAATAATTTAATAAATAGAAAATTAATCTGGAGTAAACAGTTTGCATGTAATAAGAGACAAAATTATTTTAAAATTTTCTTTCTCTTTCTATATTTCTTCTTTTTCATAAGCAATAAATATCTCAAGACCAATGAGAAAGAAGAAGTCTAGATAGCTATTTGGGTGTCCACTGTAAAAAAAAAAAAATGAAAAGTTATTTTCTCAATGAAGAGCTTAAAATACATTCTTTCACAGAAATAGAAAATTAATTAATCAATATCAGTCATTATAAGCTTTTTCCAATATATTAAAATGTTTCTACCTTGCACTTACACTTTTCTTATTTTTATAAAACAGAACATAAGATGTTTTTTTGATTTAATCTTGTCAGAAGTACCCCTGGTAATACCCTGGTTTGCAGTTGAAATAATATATGCTCATTAAAGTGTAAATCAAGGGTCCAATCAGAATATGATGGCAATCAAATTGCAATATTCAATGGAGAGGTTTCCAGGCTGACTTCATTAGTAAACATAATGAATTTCAGGTTCTTACCGGTCTTCTATTTGTTTGTACAACTGAAAAGGCTCAATTATGAAGCCTTGAGACAGTCTAAAAATAACATCAGCCTAATGAAAAGTTTCAATTAGATTTGTGGAAACCTTTCTAATTTTTATTTTTTATAATCCCACTTTTCTCTTTAACTTACAGATGAGCTCTTGGGGAAATATTAGCAAATGGGATGCATTAAGTTGTATTTCTTATTATACATGCAACTAGAAAGTACATTCTAAAAGTTTGCATAGTATTTCAAAACATATTGTGGCTAAAATGTGCAGTGGTTAATGAATTTTATATCTTGTGTTACCTCCTATATTTTACTCAGTTACTTAATATACCAGCTACAACTTTCTGCTTTCATAAAAAATAAATAATCATGTATTTTCTATTTCATATCAAAGACTAAAATATATTAAAAAATTAAAATTCTGAAAAATATATATGGCTTTTAAAACTATGTTCCTATGATTAAAACTTTTTAAAAAGTCTGATATCATATCTGATTTTATCATGCACACAATGAAAATGGTCATATTTGTGGGGTTTATTACTTCAAATATATCCTCTTTCAGCCAAATTGGGGTTCAAGCAATCTGTGAATTCACTCAAAGACTCACAGTAGTAACATGGCAGGCAGGATATCAAAGAAAACAGAAATCTTTAGGACTGAGTAGGCAATAGAAACAGCTAAGAATTTCTTGTCTCCAAGGGTTTATTGAACACCATAGTGCCCTGAGTATTCACCAAGCCTTTTTCAGGACTTCAAAACTTCAGTGTGCCAGCTTCAGTGGCTGTTATTTATAAACATATAGTTTGGAGTATGGTACAACAGAATTCATCTTTGGAACTTGTAGGTGTAGAAGAAGAGATTACAGGCGACCTAATTCTGGTAAGTCACCCTCGTACTAATTACCAAAGAGGAACAGCCTTGCCCTTAAACAGATTGCAGCTCTGACTAACAAAGATAAGTGTGATAAAAGGGGTGGGTTGGTTGGTCAGGAGGATCTTGGAGGCAGAGGACCTGGTGGAGGAGGAGGATGATCTGGAGGAGGTAGAGGAGCCTTGAGGAAGAAGGAATGATCCAGAGAGACACAAAGAATGGAACAAAGAGGAGAGTTGCTGCAGTGAAAGATCTGGTGTGAGATCAGTCTGGGTCTGATGGGTCAGAGCCTGCTGTTGCAGCCTGCAGTCACAGCTGAGCTGGGTGAAAGCCTGAGGTCAGAGCCTGCAAACCAATACTTGCAGTCACAGTCCAGCAGGAAATAGCCAGCAGTCAGAGACTGCAGCTGGACCCTGCAGTAGGAGCTTGCTGTAGTCAGTCAGGATGGCTAAGCTGCAAAGAAGAATAAACCAGGATCCTTTTTATGTTGCTGAATGACAATCTTGGTCTTGGCTCATTTCTACCCCTAACAAGAGGTCTGCTGCAACAGGAGCTAAAAATTGTAGAGATGTGGTTGCTGTCCAGCTCACGGCACCAGCGGGCACGCAAGCTGTTGACAGTGGCTTCCTAAAGTTATCAAGATAGGAGGACAACTCATTCTCTCCTTTACTCTGAAGAATTTGCCCAATCCTAGTCCCAGAGTAACTTCTTGCAAATTGGATTTTGGCAGGTTGTACAAATGAATGAAAAATTCTTTAGACAAAGTATGCTTTAGTTAAAATCCATAATATATTCACTAATCTTGTATTTAAAATCTAAAAGCCGTAATCAAAATTAATCTAAAACTACCTTTGTAAGTAAAACTAGGACAATTCCCCAGGGATCTGCAACTCATAGGAACCTGTCTTATGTGAGGCCACAATTTATACATCTGGAAAGCATGTGGCCCATTTAAATTTTAATTTTTCTTTTTTGTCAATACAGAATTGGATTTTTTTTTCACATACTAATATTATACTTTTATTACAATGCTATCTCACTGAAAATTCTGATTTCTCTCAGATGAAGCAGGTGTTTTGGATTAAACAGAAGTTTTAGCAGTGTTATGTGTGGTACAACAAACATACTGTCATAGCTATGATCTCTGGAGATTAATAACCATTTCAAAGTGAGAGGAACCACCCTTGTTTTTCTCTCCTTTGACTGCAGAGTGAACCTGGTTTGACTAGCTTATACTTAGCAAATATTCAGGTATAGAGGTCTGTGCTGGTTAACACCATCTTCACTGTATAACATTTCACTCTCTGCAGTTTCATGAAAGAGCAATGGTTCTACATTTGGTGCCATGTAATCCAGACATGGTTTTTACCATGACAGGTAAAACAGGTAATTTTATTCCTTTGCAGTTTGAAAAGAACCTCTTATAAAGTAAACAGTCCAATGACACTGCCGGGATTGGGAAAAACTGTTTCAGCAGCTAGGCTGCCATAAGAGTACAGGCAAGTACGGTGTAAGGCAAGGGCAGACTGCAAGGGTGAGTCTGCAGAACCCATGTGTGTCAGCCTCACTTTCTTTTGGCAATTTAGGCAGACACTGTAAATTAGATTATCATCTGTAAATTACACTTATCATTCCTCTTCGTTTGATATTTTCCCTTACTATTATTCTGTCATGTCCAGGTTAGAAACAAGATTCAACTTTATCTCTTTAGAGGATGCTTCTCTGTTTCATTCCAGCAAACTGAGGACAGATAGTCTGTTCTTTTATGAGTAACTTGGATGCAACATGGACTGCTCTCACAGTATATGTTGTCCCTTGTAAATTGAGTTACTTGCTAATATCTGATTAAAAGAAAAAAAAATCTTATTATTGAGAGAATTTTTAGCAAACGTAAAGCAGTCTTTTGATAGTTGTCCTTAATGTTTCTTTACATCTGTGGAAATGGATACTGAGGAAGAAAATTTTGCAGGATTCCAGTATTAAGTTAACATATAATGAGAGGATATACTATGTATATGATGTGTAATATATGATGCTATTCACTGAAATAATACATTATTCATGAAACACTGGTAAGTGCACGCTAGAATAAATTAATGTTGAACTTATTTTCACTCTGATTTGTTTTAATTAAGCCTGAGAGCTACTTGTTTCTCAGTTTTAAGTAGTTTCTTTCTTTCATTTCAAAATTATTACAGAAAACCACTAAATTTTAATCACATAAAGGCTTTCCTTGTGGGATTTAAAAGAAAAATCTTTGTGGTTTTAATTCTACATATTTCACAAAGTGTAGGAAAGCCTGTGTAATGGACTTATCAAAGTTGCCATTATTCCTCACACTGAGATTTGGGGTCTGTGTCTCTGTTGTTCATCATTCATTAATGATATAAATAGGCTTGTCTTTTGACTGTAGAAATCTTTATAATTTATGATGAACGTGGCCTTGTGTGATAAAGACCCATCAAAGTCATAATTATTTTATATTTGTATTCATTGAACTGTTCCATCTGTTAAAAATGTTTCAACTCTTTTTCTATCCATCTATAGTCTTATTATACATCTTTTCTTTCTTGGCAGGCTTAATTTCCACTTTAGTCCTTATGAAATCTCCCAAAAAGAATAAAAAACATTTTTTTCAAATACTCAGACATTTTAAATCAAAAAACATATTGTATTTTCTTCAGTTTTGAAGTAATATTTTAATGAATGCTATTCAGTATATAATACATTCATCAAATTTCTTAATCTTCTGCACTAACAACCTGTGCCAGCTCTCTTTCTATTGCCTGATGGTACTGCCTCATCATACAAAATGGGCTGAAACAAACCACCGTGCTCTACATTTTATTTCTGCATGTACTGTCCACCATGCAATGGTGGTTCTTTTTACTCTGGTACTTTTTACTCTAACTCATGGGGTTGAAAGAAAATTTTGTTAAGACTCATTATCTGTCCTAATTCAACTCTCTCATCTACTTTTTGAGTAGGGATGACAGTACATTCACCAAGGAAAAAAAGAGGACCAACCAAACAAAAAATAATTATAAAAACCTTATTAGGTTAATGAAAGTCAAGCCTAATAATATTTGTTCTTTATCCATACTATTTTATGCGGGCAACTTTCCTGAAATATAACATGAGATTTCTATACTTCTTCTAGAATCTGCCAGCATACAGAAATCAACTAATTTTGGTGAATTCCTTAAATGTAAAGCAGGGACATTAAGTATAGAATCACTTTCATATGCCAAAGGGGAAGTTAACGAAATAATTTGTCTTATTTGTCTTGCAAGTAATCTGACTCTTGCCTTTTAATTCCATGTAAGAAGAATATAGATTTTTTGTTTCTTTTATCATTATTTATTAGAATAATGGAAAGAAAGAAAGAGAGGAAGACACAAAGAATATCTGTGGAGGGAGATAATGACACTTGAACAGGGAAACCAAGATCTGTGCAGGTAGATGAAACTTGGCAGAATTCTGTTTTTTATATTTTTTAAGTGAAATCATGACACTGAAATATTGCAAACAATTTTTACTTGTGCTGTGGTCCAGGAAGGTCTCCTCCTGTTACATGCAGTGATTGACAGTTGGGTAGACAGGCAGCAAAACATATGGATTTCTCTGCTCACACACATCACTCTTCAACAAATAGCATACACAGACTTTGGAAATTATACAACTTTTGCAGCCTGACCTCAAGGCAAGTAACATGTCCCTTTTGTGTTTTTATAAAATTGATTGATGAACTTGATCAAATTCCAGTTATGAGTCACCTGGCATGCAAGCTCCTACAATTCCTGCATTTTCTAGTAGATTTCAATAATGAACCATTTCTCTAATGAAATGTCATTTGGGGATTATCAGAAATATTTTTCTTAAACTGATGGGATTGAAATCTTCAAGTTCATTATCGACTTTCTGGCCCAATACCTGAAATCTATAAATTCTGAAACTGGTGTTTTTAATAAATCATCACAAAGCCTCTCAGATGATTTGCCATATAGTCATTGCCCTTAGGTAAACAAATTTCTTTGCTAGTTGCTAATCATTAATTAATAAAATTTTTCTACCTTTTGATTTATAATTTTCATCCCCTACTTCTTGTATCTTAAAGGAGTACTTGTAGTTACATTCTCCATATCTTAAAATGGTCAGGGTTTTTGAAATACCAATAAAACAATCTAGATTCCTAAGATGCAAGTTTTCAAAGTTTTACTTTAAGAAAACAAAATGTCTTCCTTACATATTCCTCTTGGTAGCTTGGTTTAACGCTGAGTATACAAAGGCTAGCTCAATCCTTTTGTGTTAAAAAGTTTGATGGTTTGCAAGAAACTGAATGTACAGTTTCTACACCTTAATGTATCTTATGTTTAACAGATCATTCCAAACACGTGTCAATAATGTTTCTTGAGTCATCCCTCTTTACCCTTCAAAGTAGCAAGGAGATACTGAAACCTGTCCTCTACTCCTATTTGTATTAAAATAATACTATATGAAACTATAAATACTTTTAAGATCTCATTTTCATTCATGTCTAGTTGATTTCAACTCTCAACTAGCATGCTATCACTTACTGAGATGAGGCACATCTTCAGGAGATGCAATTGCTAATGTCATGAGAAATTGTGCCATTGCTTTTGTATCTCCACAAAAGTGATTTAGGTACATAGTCTTTGGTTTAAAGGAAGTGTTCCTAGAAATCATACCCTAATATCCATGTTCAAATAGAAACATTGAAATTTCCCAGCTCCCTTCTTAGAGAATGATCTACTCCTAGAGATTTATCTATTGACTAATTACTTATAAAAATACAGACCACTTTTAAGTAACTGAATTGCCAGGGTTGCCAGAAAATCATTTTAACCTTTAACTAGGAATCAAGTGCCTATTGGTTAATTTTGAAGGTACTATAACCCTGAGAGTTGAATGAAGACATCATGTTGAATACAATTGCAGCTTTTCTAGTAGAAAAGCAATTTCCAGAAAACATTTTTGACAAAGTCGTTTAATGCAAATTAATTGCAAACCCTAAGGTCCAGAAACTCAGATTAACTATTAATTTGGATATGAAAATTAAATACAGTATGAGAATTTTAAATGTATGGAGAGTTAGTGAGTGTGAAAAAGCACAGTGAGGACTGTACATATGCTTTGAGTTTAGGAAGGTGTTCATGTGTATCACTATTGAGAAAGCAAAGGAGAACCAAAAAGTTCAAACATTAGTGCTACTTCACTGTCCAGTTCTAAAGACACAAAATAAAAGGAAAATTTGGAAAGTATGAAAGAAATTTTGTGGAATTTGATAAAAAACCATATTGACACTTTTTTTTTCTCTTCAGTGAATGTGTGTAAAAGTCCTTCCTGGTCTTCCTAACTAATTTGAATCTTTCAACAATATCAATTCCATACTCTTGATGGAAGGTGTAACCAGGCTCCCTGAGCCCACTGACTGTGCTGAAATCTTCATAAAGCTGAGCTCTAGAAGAGCTGAGAGGAGCAGGAAACCTAAAAGTAGTTAATAAAATCACACTATGACCCTCCTTTTTTGTAATTCAATTTAATTTGTATGGCTATATACATAGGCATCTTGGGCCCTTGATCATTCATGAGCTTGAAGTTTATCAGTAATGAATTTCTCCATGAATGCATGGAAGAAGAGTTAAATATTGCAGCTTTATTTCTAAAAGCACAAGATACTAATTGAAATAATTCAAATAAGAACTCATTTCCAGGAGCCTGAGTAATAAATTATAGCAATTATAAATTACTAATTCATGAGTACACATTTCATCTGTCCAGTATTGCTGGAATCTGATGAGCTGGTTTGGCTGATGTTCAAATTGCTGGTTATAACATAGTAGAGATTTTGAGGGCAAAAGAGATTTTGTGCAGAGGAAAGGACTCACTATTGCAAAGCAGTTTCTATGGCCAACAGGCCTAAAGAGATACCCAGACTAACTCAAATATTTCCCCTGGCTGTCTACATCAGGCAACCTTAATTAGTGCTTTCTATGTCACTGACTTCAAGTGTCTCTGACATTAGATCAAGGGAATCCAGTATAAAGTGAGGTTGTATTGGCTTCTTGTGTCCATGAAGGCATCGCTTTAAAGGGTCATATCAACTGGAAGAAAAATGAAATATGAATGACAAACTGTAAGTTTTTACTATTGCATCAGAAAAACACTGTGTTCCCACACAAATAAAATACTGTTCATTTGTGTCCACTTTTCTCAACCACTGAAATTTAAAATTATAAATGGTATTCTTAATGAAGTATTATAAGGGTTTGTATAGTAAAAAAATATTTTTGTATGTCAGCTGGAATCATCTTGATTGATAGATTTCATTTCTTTATCTCATGGTCACATTACCATTATCAGAGAAAGAGATTCCACAGGAAATTTAATCTCCTCTACTATTTCAGACAATGAACTTTCTCTACAAAGACCTCTATAATTTTTAATCTCTAACTACGTGACTCAACACTTCATCCTGCAAAGCCTAGTTTTTCTATATATCTGTCGTTATTTTCTTGTTTATGATACTTCACTAATATTTTTTTAATAAAATTATTCCCATCTCTCAATCATAAGAAACTTACATAATGACAACACTATGATTTCATGCCAGGGTCATATTTTATAATATTAAATAAAAGCAATTAGTTGACTTGATATACTCAATTTATCATTTCCCTCCAGTCTTTTCCCTTTTCTATTGTAAAGTTTGTCATTTCATAGTATTAATTATTATTAAAAAATGTATTATGTATATTTTACATTTCTATGAATGACTTCCTTTTTTTTATTTTGGTTGAATCTTTTTCAGTTTGCCTTAGTTTGGAACACCAAGTAATATCTATTAGATAATAGAGGGCTCATCAGGATGTCTGACAAACCTATAAAATAATTAAGAGTCTGGAAGTTGAGACTAGATAATTCAGATTGCAAATAAATCATATCAATAACTTGAACATGATAAAAAAATCTCAAAAGGATAAGGTATGTCTTACAACAAAAAAATTTACCTCTACATTAGGAGTATATATGTGTGTGTGTTTGTGTTTGCATGTTTGCTTTCCCTCAAACATAAATTAACTTGTGGGATGTATGAGACAAAAAGATCAGGAATTTCCCATCAGACTTTATAATCTACAATTTCATAAAAACCCCAAAACTGTTATATTAGTTACTTTGGCTTTATGAAAACTAATCATTGTAATCAAAAGAAGACTCTATTAAACATGAAAGACAAAGAATAAGAAGGATAAAAGAAGAAGTAGAATACAGTACTAAATTAAAAAACAACATTGATGTATAAGGGATTATGTAACTCCAAAGATTTAAAATCAAGAAATTTGTACCTTTTTACACTCATGCACTCATGCACTTTGTGAAAAAAGTCAATGGGTATATAATTTTGAGTTGGCACAGCTAGAGGATGCTAAATCATCAAAACCAATAGTAGATCTAATACCTACTATCTAGTATCTAATGACATATGGAAGTAAAAAGGAACAACAGTTGTAAAAATAAGTACAATTAAAAATTAAAATATTTGCCAGAGTAAAGCAATTAATTTTTCTTTCTCTTGCTTACTTTAAAGAGAAAAATTCTTCTTGAGAAATATGCTAAAGATATAAAAATGATGATATCTTTTGGCCTTTTTTGTTTAAGAATTATAGTCAGAAGAAGCTAAAAGTGATTTGTGAATCTTCTGTATGCCTTACACCACCATGGAATAAATATAAATATTTAAATAGTCTATTATTAACTGACTGGTAAACATGTAAGTAACAACAATTGTAAATGAGACATAGTAAGAAAAGCTCACAGTTCTTCAGACTGGGCTAAGTAATTAACACCAAGAAACTGATAAAACATAAACAAATGCAACAGAGTTATTGTAGTCCACTTCATTCCCAGAGATAGTGAAGAAAGACATTAAAGCAGGTAATTTATTTCTGTGCTTAACCTTTCTACTGAAGAGGAAAAAATATGTAAGAAATAGAATATTTTAATTGACTGAAAGTATTCTAAGGAAAAAAGCACAATTGAGATATAATATTAATTAAAATGTTTTGACTAAATGGAGAATTCCCAGAACACAGGAACCCTAGATAGAGTACATCTCCAATTTTACAGCAAGTGCATACTGGTAAGAGTGACTCTTCATCCCACTCCTTTCAGAAGTATTTTTAGAAGAAATGAGATGTACAGTCTATATATGTTACAAAGGAAGACATTTTACATGCTAAAATTCACAGTGGGATTGACGTATAGCACTCAAGGACTGAATATTCCTTTGATACCTTTTTGCTAGAGCTACAGCAATAGCTTTCAAGACCTTGCCCAAATAAACAATTTGTCAGGAGAGCAATTAGCTGAAATAGAATAGCCAACCTATTTTTACCTGATTCATTCCCAGCACTTGCTGCTTGTTATGTTTAATGAGAACTCATTTACCGATTTAGTCACTTACCAAAAGCCCCTGAGGTACAGTCAACAGAACATGCAGTCCTTCACTAATGTCTCTACTTAAAATCCCTAACAATCAGTTCAATATCTCATCCTTGTGTCTTCATCTTTAGATAAACTAATAATATAATTATTTAAGATCCAACTATTAATCATACCTGGAAATGAGATTCAGGGATCTCAGTCTCTAAGATATTTGAATATGTACCATGACTGAGAAATGTAACAATCCATTGTTTTAGAAAGAATGAGCTGAGATATTTGGGAAATGCTATGTTATAAACAAATAAAAGCATCCTAATTTTTCATTCTGAGAGTACCACAGACATGAGATTCCTGAGTGTCAGGTTCAGGAAAAACATGCTTTTTCCATTTTATTTTCCCAAACTCGACTACATGTTATGACAGAACCAGCAAAACTTTCTGTACTGAAGAAAGTTTCTAATTCTAAACATGGAGTATATTATAGTTAAATTAGATCTCCATTGTGTAGACATTTATTGCAGGTGCATTCTATTCAACAAGGAAGCTAGAATTTGAATTACAGTAATTTCATGACCATAAGGCACACCGGACTATAAGGCGCACCTCCGGGAGTCGGCAAAATTTGCAACTTTGTAGATCATATAAGGGGCACCGGACTATAAGGTGCACATTTTTTTGCAGCGAAGATCTGTGCCACCCGCAACAAACTAACGAATTAGCAACAGAATTGTGCGACCGGAGGGTTTACTGGCAGGTACTCAATTTGCAAACATATTTCACAGATTGGCGTAGCCTTTAAATGCAGCCCCAAGCGCCCTCCCTGTGCCGTGGGCCTCGGCAGTCCCGCCCGCCCCAGCGCCAGTTGGCGAGACGTGGCTCGGAGCTACCCGCGGTCTGGGGTGGATCAGGGCTGCCGTGGTGCGGCTGCAACTCGCACTTCCAGGTTGGCTCAGGCTGGCCACCAACTCCCTCCCTCCCGGAGTGGCGGTGCAGCGGCGGTGTCCGCCGCCCCCTTCATTTCCGGCACGGCAGAAGAGGCTGCCGCTCCCCTCATTCCTGGTGCGGCAGCAGGGGCTGCCAGTCCCCTTGCTCCCAGTGCAGCAGTGGGGTTTGCCATTCCCCTCCCTCCCAGCGTAGCAGCAGGGGCTGCTGCTCCCCTCGCTCCTGGCGCAGTGGCCTGGGCCGCCTGCCTCCTTCCCCCCATGCCGCTCCTGCCAGGCCGGGGCTGCTCACTCCTGCCCACCTCGCGGCTCGGTGCTCCCGCGGCACTACCCCCCCATTGCGGTTCGCACTTCCAGGTTGGAAAATTTCGCAACTTTGTCCATCATATAAGGCACACCGAACTATAAGGTGCACTTCCGGCTTCGGGGGAAAATTTTAGTCAAAACGGTGTGCCTTATAGTCATGAAATTACTGTAATCTTTTTAAACAGTTATGAGAAGAACAGTAGGAATTAGCTGCTTGTTAAAAGCAATCTCAAGTTAATTGATTAACCAAGAACTAATTAAAATCATGACTTAAAATTTGAGAACATCGTGAATTGTTCAAGACAATCATAACAAGTAAATATACACATACAAGTATTTCCATTTGCATTTTACCTGCAAGAATTGAATAGTTCATCAAAGCAACATAAGAATACTTCTATATAAAAAACAGGTTATAACAATATGGAATCCATTGCTAGAAAATCTTCTTACATTAAAAAAAAAAGGAACAGTAAAAAATTATTGAATTTTTACTGTAACTGATTATGTTTTCCCCCAGTTTTAATTGTTTCACAAACCAAAATGCTTCAAAGCTTTCTTTACTGTAAATACTGCGTAATGTATCAGAAATTTCCCTTTATGTTTCACAAACAGTAAAGGAAAAATGTCTGAGTGTATCTAACTTTCCTTAAAAAAGATACTGGTCTTGTAAATCATATCATTTACTTGTTTTATCCAAGAAACTCAGAAATCAGGAAGATGAATGTATTTCCAACATTTTCAATATTCCCAGTAATGTATTAACTTTCTCTACTTCAAGACCTTCCTCACCAGAATTTCTCTTCACGAAGAAATGGCCCACCATTTGATGAAAAGGTCCTCTGCACTAAATCACTGTTGTCCTTCTCATGAAATCTCTGAACCTCCAGCCTTAATATCCTTGTTTTTCTTTTGACTCATCAATGTCTTGAAATATTTAAAAGCTTATAGGAGAAAAGTTTGACACAAGGTGAATATCAACGTGAATGCGAATATAAGTATCTCAAAACCAGCAGTATTTTTGTGTACTCTTGTGTAAGATATATAAAACACAACAAGAAAATGGACTTTAGTGTTTTCACCCTGACATTGATTATCATGCCCAAGAGATTTTTTTACATATGGATAGACAATAGCCAGGCAAATTTATTATTTTTTTAATGCTGTCGGTAATCTCTGTATTTCTTTGCAATTTCTGAGCACAGCACAGGTAATTTAATTAAGTTGTCTATACTCTTGCTGTGGTTTTATTTATTTGTGAATCACAATTTTTTCAGAAGAAAAACTTTTCTAAACTCAAACTCTTGAATGTGATGTGCTTTTGAGATTGCATTATCCTATGCATGTTTTGAAATCCCATTCTATCTGTTTGTACAATTCCAGAAGGTGGTTTCAAATTCCTACCATCATCAGCAAGAATTTTTAGGAACAGTTTGCCTACCATAATGTAAATAGAAGATCAGTGCTGAGATTACAGACAGATATTGGCAAATTATAAAAAAAAATCCGTAAGAAAATATATATTTTTTAAAGTACAACATTTTTGCTATTAAAATTAAAGGACTGGTCCTTCATCTCTAATGTAGGTTATTTCCCTGAAAATTCCAAATTCTTGATAAATTTTGACTAGTTGTTTAGTTGTTCACTTTGTAGTGAATTATGCAAATATATAAAACAGTATGCAATACTTTTGCTACTTAGAAATATTTTGCAGTTTGCCACCTCATATCAGTATCAATAAGCTAATTTCTTCTTTTTTGCAATAATACAGTGAATTCCTTGGTCTCTGTCATATATGTTTGTGTCATTTGTAAAGGGCTGTTGATACACCATTTTGTTTGTTTTGATTTGATTTGGAGGGGAGAAGGGTTGTCCATTTATTAAATTTTTGGACTAAAATCCAGTTTGATACCCTAACAGGATCCTTGCTGAATGATGAACTGTTCATATCTTTTTCTTGGTTTCTAAGCCATGAAGGATTCCCCATAAATGTAAGTTGAACCCAACAGGGCTTATAATAAATCAGTGGAAATAGATGGATACATGAAGCTCTTTGCAAAGCTAAAACGATTGTATGGATTGTAAATTAAATGTTTATTGCAACTGCTAGCTGCCAAGATTCTGTATTACTCACTCATATACATGAACTGTAGTTGCATAAACCCACTGAATTAACTCTCAAGGACTTTCTGAAAAATTCAAGGTTACATGAAGTAGCCTACAAAGTAACTGCTTGTCCTGACTTGATAACAGACACTAACAGAGCAAAAATGACAGTTTGATTCAGAGACAAATACAAGTCAGTCTTGAATGCCTGGCTTCCATTTTTCTGGGATGAGATAGCCATCTTTATAAAGCTTCAGTGGTGAACATCCTGTCAGTTTAAAAGGTCAGACATTGCAAGTTATCAGCAAAAATGATGATGTACAGACCATTGGAAGAAAGAACGATTTTATTATCTTCACTCACCTGTTATATATTTACTCTGCTCTCCATCCTCAACAAATAGGAAGCTTATGGAAAAGAATAAAAGATGTGCTGAATGGTGAACTGATTTCAGGTGTCAGGCAGTATATTAGATATGAAAAAGGAAATGCTGAAAGCCATGGTGAGTGCGATGATTAATTCTGGATGATCTTACCTTAAAATATTTTTACCTTTAGCAAACAAATATTATTTATTTAAATACATTTTTAAGTTTAATATTTTAGTAAGGCCACTACAGTATCTTATGCTATATGGTAAAATGCAGAAAATCAACCTGCTTTCTCTGTTTCTGAAAAGTATGCTTAGATTCAGGCTCCAAACACACAGAATAAATATCAATCAAGGACTACCTTCTTTAGTCATTAAAAAAAAAAAAAAAAAGAAAAAGAAAAGAAAAAAGAAAAAAAGAAAAAAAAGTTCATTATATGACTTTGTCTATGATTTGTCTTTGGTGGTTGACTCCATTTAACAGCCAAGTATTTACACAGTCCCTTGCTTACTCCTTGTCACCCACAACGAGGGGATGACAATAAAGAACTATCCTTGAAGTTCAACATTGAAGACTGTAGTATACAGATGTATATGTGCAGTTTAGAGTAAAATCACTTCTGAGATTACTAAACCACAATATCTGTATCAATAGTCTAGCCATTGCAAAGCAAGCTGTTATATTGTAGTTTTTAATTCGAATGTGAAGAATGTTTTTCGGGTTATGACACTGCTATTGCATACAAAAAATCTGTTCTCTTTAAATGACCTTTGTGCCAACTTTCTATTATTTAAATGAGATGTTTGGATTTCCTCTCTGACTTTTACTCTCTGTGAAGATAAACACATGTTTATGGTAAAGCAGCCATGTGACCACTCAAAGAAGCAGTGGTAAGTGCTAGCTGGGTGATTTTTAAAGATTTGAAAGCAATCTTCCAGCAAGAATGAAGTGAGAAAAGTTTTTGAGATGTCATTTTGACAAAATGAATATATTGAATTTCCACTCTTCGGAGAAAGAATTTATATATATATATATATGGTACTTCTTTCCAATATTTTCTTCTAAATTGTAATGTAGACTTTATAGCAACCCTGAAGGTAGTTGAAAACTTACCACCTTAATCTGACAAAAAGGCACTGTAAAGGATGCTTTATCCTTTAGGAGATGAATATTGTGTGAGCTATAAAGAGCTGGTGTTAGAGAGGAGGTGATTATCGTTTGGTCTGATGTGATTTTTGGAAGAGAGTGATTTTATTGGACATAAGGGTAGCAAGTAGGTGACTGTAATGCCTTTGAACCTTAGCTTTATATATGGGATGGCTCTGAGCTCAGTAAAAGGAGGCTGACATTTTACATGCAGTTTATTTGTACATACTAAGGTCATGTTCAACTTATACATTGTACTGACTGTCTTTTTCATATATCCCAACAGACCACTTCTGAAATGAAAATTGTGATCACCTAGATGCCTAAATCACTGAAGAAACAAACTGTGTCATGAAACTAATCAGGTTTCTGGATGCTATAGTGATGGGAAAAATCTAAGATTAAAACAACCAGCAGGCAAAATTGCATTAGCCCTACTTAATATTAAGTAATTAATACATTATCATTTATCTTTACATGAAATGAAATATTTCCACATTTTTAATCACTCAGCATTTTGTTGACTCTTCAAATAGACAAAACTATCTTCTAGATATGCACCTGTTATGTTTTCTAATTTGATTACTGTATATTTTTATACTTTGAAGTATTCCAAATTAAATTGAAACCCAGCATTCCTATCTACTGTAATGTTATGTTTTCAAGATATAGAAGTAGCTTTGCCAATCCTACTGTAAAAATAGCTACTATAAATACTCAAGATTTACCCATCTTCCTCTTATAGTTAAAAGCTACAAGCATGTGTGAAATGCCAAAAGATCTTAAGGAAATTCTGTATTCCTTAGCTCTAGTTGCATTTTTCTGTCTTTCTGCACGTATAGCACACAAATTGATTTCACACAATAGAATGAAGTAAAAAAAAATTTAATCAGCTCAATGTTATGCATAGATTACTTGACAATGTGTTATAGTATCTTTCAAACTCATGTCCTCTCTTTTATTTTATTGGTTTTGCATTTTTCCACAGTTTTACTTTTTCCTGAAAAACACAACCTCAACATATACAATAATTTTGAATATTATATCAACCATGTTAATCCATATTCAAGAAAAATATGAGAAGATCCCTGAAAGAAAGGCTGAGGACTTGGATAAAACTTATTACAATTGACTATGAAGAGTCACGATGAATTTTATTTTCTGTTATACTTTTGTTTGTATTCATGCATTTTATGAAATAAAATGTTTACTTTTCACAAGATGAACTACATAATGTAATTTTTTTTTCAGTAGGTGTTACTGCAAGATGTCAGGAAGAAAAATGCAAGTCCTTGAACATATGATTTGTTTCAACTGTATTGTTAAGAATCACTAGTATACAAGCCTGCAGCTCAGTCAGCCAGTTCCTAAACTAGAAAAGGGTTTTTTTTTTGTCACTTGAAAAATGTATCAGAATATCTTAAGTCAGCTAAGTTGTCAAATAAATTTGCCTTATTGCAGAATAAATATTTTAAGAGGAAATAGATATGCAAACAGGTAACAAGAAGATCTTTTCAGAAAAAACTTCCTGGATGAAAACAGGCTAAGCATTGTCATATAAACTGTGTAGTCAGCAAGTGTATTTCTGAGTGTTGTGTTTAATTTGATAGCAATAGTTAATGAGCTATCACAGTATGAAGACTTTATCTGAATTATGAACAAAACATCTTACTTAAATAAGCTTACTTCTCAATAAGCAGTACTGAAACTTTTCAACTGCTGCAAAATACAGTATTTTGCCATAAACTCCATGTTCTTTTCCTGTTTATGAATACCCATATAGAATTTTCTTTAATTGTCCTTACTTAGAGCTCTAATTTTGTAATCTTATCAATAGCCTTCTATGTCAATCTTGTCTCAGCTTTGAATTACAATACAGCAGGTTTACTGGAAAAATATTCTGAGCCAAATAAATTGCAAATCTAAGTCCTTTTGTTGCTTATGAACTTAATAAAAGAAAGACATAGAGTTGTTGATGTGTCCAGAGAAGGGACACAAAACAGGTAATGGGGCTAAAGTGTCTCTCCTGTGAAAATCCCTGAGAGAGTTGGGGTTGTTCAATCTGGAGAAGTCTCTGGAGAGAACTTATAGGAGCCCTTCAGTACTCAGGGGGGTTGTAAAATAAAGATGGGGACAGAATTTTTAATAATGATAGAACAAAGGGCACTGGTTTTAAACTAAAAGGATGTTGACTCAGACTAAGGAATATTTTTTTTTATAATGAGGGTGCTGAAACACTGGCACAAGTGGCCCAGAGAGGTGGCATATCCCCCATCCCTGGAAACAGATTGTACAAGGCTCTGAGCTGTCTGATTTAGATGAAGATGACCCTATTCATTGCAGGTTGGGTGGACTGGATGAGCTTTAAATGCTTCTATGATCCTGGATTCTAAATCAAATTATTGGAGAAAGGGGTTTGTTTGATAGAACATATCCAGAAAACCAATATCTAGGTTATCCAAACAATAATGTTATTAACCAGCAGTTTGGATGATCAAAAGTCTTGTCCATACCTAGCTCCCAAGAAATCTCAGGATGTCTATCATATTTTTGTTCTTATTTGAATTTTTTTATTAAGACACATCCAAATTTATTAGCTTGTATCTTTTAATTCTAACTCCAATTGCAAATCAGAAGGAGTGCATTGATCTGTACTAACCCACTGATGTCTCCCATTGTTGGCTGATTAGCTGTTTCATTTTGTAGAAATCAAGATGCTAATTCAGTAAAGACACTGATTTTATCTCCTATTTCTCATGCAAACAATAAACCCACCATTATTACTGTGGTATTTACCATATGTGAGTTTCTTCTGTACACGAGTTTTAGAGAGTAAGGCACAATTATTATGTTAGGAAAATAAGTCCAGGCCTACAAATTCATACAGTCTGAAACTGAATGGGCTTATTAGACCATTGATCTTTGGGCTTATAGCTTCCAATATTTAGCAAGAAACATGCTATATAAGAATATATCCAGCATTATTTTAAATTTATTTAGTACAATATCTCATTTCATCCTAAGCTGATACAAAGTCCATGCTCAATAAATCCTCTAAATTAAAAATGTGTACTATACGTAGGCTTGCCTTTTCTCCTCTATATTTTTCAGATACAAAATGCTTTATTAATATTTTGTACTGTGATTTCCAGAATTATATTCACTTTGTATCTTGCCAAAATCAAAATATTTGAATTTTTGAATCAATTGGTTTCATTTTAATGTTGAGATGATTTTCTTTTAGAAACACTGCCCATGGCAAGGAAGTTGGAACCAGATGATCATTAAGGTCCTTCCAATTCCCTTCCTAAATGCAGTTATCTTAGTCTATTTGAGTGTTATCAAACACAAAAATAGGTTGCCCGGAGAGGTTGCATAGTCTAAGTCTCTGAAGATATTTAAAATATTACTGTGTGTGATTCTGGGCTGTCCCTGCTTGATCAGTGGGTGGAATCTGATGATTTGGAGAGATCCTTTCCAGTCTCCACTATATTGTGATTCTGCGATTCTGGTGAATAGCTTTTTCTGAAGACAAGATAATTTATATTTCTGTCATGCATTATCTTTATCTAAAGAGTGGGATTTTTCTTTTTAATATAATACATCTAGTTTAAAAAAGAAATTAACCTTCTTTTAAATTAAAAAAATTCTACAATAGTACTCTGTAACCAAATTGACGCCTTGGATGAGTTGTCATAAAACTGATTGTAATAAACTGTCAGAAGGAGGAAATCTGTACTCATCTCGTCAGCCTATAATAAAAACTGGTGGTGTGATCCAGAGATGTAAAAATCTGTTTGTTTTACCCCAGCAGCTGCCTCATTTTTAACCCTGTGATTGATATAAAAACACACAAAGTTGTTAATTATGCTAATAAATATATTAAAGCCATAAGAAATTGAACAACAGAATAAAAGGAATTCAACCATGATGAAGATAAGATCTGGCCTAAAACTGACTGGTAGGTCAAAATATTTCTACAACATGCCATGAGGAAGATATTCAGGGAGCCTTTGTGTCTGTGGTCTAATTGCAACCCAAAACTGAGATATATGAGTTGTTATGAAAGTAATAGAGTAATAATATTAAAGACTCATAGAATTATTTGATTTGGAAGTGACCTTAAAACTCATCTCATGCAACCCCTCTACAATGAGCAGGGTCATCTTCAACTGGACCAGATTTCTCAGAGTCATGTCCAACCTGACTTTGAATGTTTGCAAGGATGGGACATCTACCACTTCTCTGGGTAACCTTTTCCAGTATTTCACCACCCCCACTCTAAAATATTTTATCTAGTCTTTTATATAAATCTTATATCTAGTCTGAATTTCAGTTTAAAAACAATACCCCTTATCCCATCACTACAGGCCTTACTAATATATACAATATATAACTCTTATAATATATATACAAAATATATAACTCTTTCTTAGGCCAGTAGTTCCAAGGGTCCGCCTTTATAAACTTTTTAAAAATGGGACAAACTTTTCCCTTTTTCCAGTCACCTGGAGCTTCACCCATTGCCATGACTTTTCAAGATGTCATGGTGTAAAGCCCCACTCACTTGACGAGCTTCCTAAACAGGCTTACATTTTTTTATACTCTAAGACAGGCTCACAGGAGAGATGTTCTCTGGAAGTTAAACAACAAATCTTATAATAACAATCATTGCTTGAGTCCCAGCCTGATCCCAGCTCCTGGGGCCCTCTCAGCCAGGTGGAGCTTCATGGGTGCCAGTGACTGACACACTCTGGGCTGGTGGGGTGTGGAGCAGTGCATGTCCCACTTTTCACAGAACATACTCTGCCACCTACCCATACACCACCCCACCCCCTCCACCCCCCCTACACATGCATTTTTGGTTTTCTGAGATAGTAATAATTTTCACCAGTCTCTGACACATGGAGAGGTTTTTTCCCACTACATCAAACCAATTTACTTGGAACTCTGGGATGGATCTCACCACATGCTATAAAAATCTCTAATGAAGGCATTAATTTTATAAAAGGGAAAAAAAAATAGATGAAACACCCTAATCCTGGCAACCCCATGTTCTCTTCAGACATTTCAAAGCTATAATATTTTAAGGTAAAATTAAGTAATATGCTGAAGTGTTTACAAATAGCGATATTTATAGCCTCCATTCCAATTTCCTTAGACATGCACTAGGTTGGATAAAGTCTGGCAATTCAGTAGCCATTAGGAGTTACTTGGCACAGCTGTTCACATGTGCATTAACTGAAGAAGATGTATATTATAACACATTATTTATATTACCAAAGAAAGGTCAGACATAGATCACAGTAAATCCATGTGCTAGTAGAAAAATTAATAACATTTAGATTTTAAAAAGAAAATATTTTATACACCCATAGAATTTCCTAAGATTAGTACCCTGTTATAGAGTTACTTTGTAAGGAGATTATTGTATGATCCAGTACAGATTATGGGAGGTGTAACAAAATTTTGAACACATTGAAAATATTTTTCAGCCATCTCTCTTTACAACTAAATTGCCTTCATAAGAGTAGAGATGCTATAGCAGGTAATGTAAAGAAACTATAGTCCATCAGCAACTGGTTTTATACTAGTTTCTAAAACTTAATTATATTTTAATTAAGGTAATCCCCTAGATATTCCATAAATAACACAGTCTGGTCTCTTGTATGAAGAATCAGCTCCTTCATAATGATAGAACAATATTCTATCTTTATTAACATATGGTTGTAGGGAAAATGAAAAATACTTTTACTGTTTTAGTTTCTTATTTATGAAAATAAATAAGTAAACACTGTTAAAAATCATCCTTTTTCTTTGGTTTGTTATATGATGATGTTTGCTGTCAGCCTAAAGATAGATTCTCAATGTTCCTTGCAGGAGTAAAGCAAAGTCCTATCCATATTTCTCTTCCTTTACCTGCTATATAAAACCTGGTGAATCTGATGGCTTTCAACAACCTATTAATTTTCCCATGTCTTAGTATTTCTATCACACTTTGTACACCAAGGTTTGAGTACAAAAACGACAGTACCACAATAAAAATCAGAATGATGAATAGTTTTAAGCCAAACCCTTATTGTCCTGTCTCAAGTACATTCAGTATCTCGAAACCATCACATTCAAAAAGTTTTGAGACCAAAAAAATCAATGTAGCACAACAACCAAAATGAAGTCAGAAAGGGACGTTTACCATCATGTCTTTTACCTGGTTTATTTTATCTCCTGTTGCCCCAAATCTTGGAAACTCTGAACAGTCCAATAACTATGCTTTAAAGTGTCTTTTAATCATCCATTTCTTTCTCTATTGGCTTCATATCCCTCTTTGGCCCAAAGTTAGAGCCTCAAGCTGCAGTGTATAAAAGAGAACCAGTTTCAGATACATAAATAATTTAAATCCAAGAAAATGTTGCTGTGATTTTTAACTACAGGTTTGTTTGTGTTAAATAGTTTATTACCTTAAATATTATTTAAAGTATTGTGCTCTCTTTAAATTTAAAAAATTGTGTTCTCTTTACATATTTAATATACTAACGTGAAGGCTACTACACTACCAATGAAAAATGTGTATGTAACGTAAAACTGTATTGTTACAATGGAGTGGTGAGCTACAGGAATGCATGCTTCCTAAAAATAATTTCTGTGCATTAATTGTATTTGTAAACTCATCCATAAGAACAAATTGCAAAACAGTAACTTTTTTTTTTTTAATTTTCCTTATTGTAGCTAATTATTCTTATATTGAGAAGAAATAAAGGAAAAAGATGGAACATCCTATTAAGTTTTTATTTTGGTTTACTGGAGTTCATTTTTTTAGGCATCCCACACATCACTGTGAGAAATATCAGACTAATTCCTCTGTTGGTCAAACCCTCAGGCACTGTTTGAGTGCTGTACATAAACAGTTTTTCGGTGACTCTTCTGCAGAGTTACAGAGGCTCTTATACCTCTCTCACAGTCTACCTTCCCTGTTGTCCAGAGAACCTATTGGAGTTCTCTCTGACTTTTTGGATAAAGCATTTTGGATACCCTTAACATGGAATGAATTTTGCATAATGAGGAAGAAATCTCTTTTTCCACCTTATACTCTTAAAGAAAAATCCATTTTTAATTCATGGCATATTTTAAGAAAAACATACAAAGCTGATTAAGATTAAAACAAAACAAATCCTTCTATTGCTTACACAATTTATAACCCTCAGTCTAAGTCCTATGCTGCTACTCAGATGAATGTAGCCTTGAAATGAACCCCTCAGTCTGCAGCAGCTCTTGGGTCTCTGTACAACTGGGATTAGTCAGAGCAGAATTTCCAAGGTGTAGCTTAAACACAAAAGAATTACAACCTTAGAACATGAAAAGGAGAAAAAGAAACCATAAGACATGCTGAGTGAGAATTTCAGCTCACAGGTCAACTAGGTCACACTAAGACCTAATTTACATGAAAGTTTTCCTTCCCCTATCAGTACCGATTTAGTACACTCTGTACATTACTAAGTTCTAGATTTCTGTACACAGAGACCAAACTGTAATCTCTTGTAAGGAAAAAAAACCAGCAAGTATCAAATGTCTGTCATATAACTGAACCTTCAGTTGATTAGCATGCCAAAATATTCTACAGTTGGAGTTACAGGACCTGTCCAGTGAGAAATTTCTCTCTTTAGTACTTAGCTATATATTCCACACGGGAATATCATCTGTTATGCAGATCCAAATTTGCTTAGGAATATATTTCACAATTAATACCATTTCAGAGTGCAAAAGATGAGAGCAATGATTGGAGTAGCTTCGTAAAAAATATAGAATAAATTGTTCTTTCTGAAAGGATCCTTAACTCTGTCAGATCTAGCAAAATGCTCAAATAAGCATACAGTCTCCATGTCAGCAGTGCCATAGTGTTTCATTCTTTTAATTTTTCTACCTGCACCTGAATTAGAAACGTGAGAAATACAGTCATAAGCATAAAGGTTTTCTATACTTGCTATTGTGATAGACCATGTCCTGCTGTAATCACCTAAACAATGTTTCACAGATACAATTCTGGGTTTTTTCATTATTAAGAATCCTGAAAAAAAAACCCATGAATTTTCATTTTTTCTACTGTAGACATATTTTGCTTTTTTGCAATGTTTTAAACAGTTGTATGATTTACCTGGTGGAATGTATTAAGTATTTATGATATTCTTTACACTTAATTTGATCTCACAGTTGGTTAATTGCAACCTATTAAATAATATTAGGTTTTTGAAAAACATTTCTCTTGACAATCTCATAAGTTTATTTAGAGATTTGACAAGAGTTTCGAAGATTGAAGAGGCATACCAACACCAAGAGGAGACTGTGTGCTCTTTGCTCTGGAGAATAAACCACCTGTAATTACAGAGGATCTAGAGATTACAAGATTGTGCTGCAAACCAGAGGCAAAGATGTGAACTGCAGAAATTAGATGGGAAATGATCCTGAGGAGAGAAAAAAACCCTCCAAGTCCATTATTCTTTCTTCAAACCACAACAAATGACACTTTAGGATTCCCCAAGGCAGCAGATGAAGCACAACTGAACACCTCAGCAAAATGATGGCTCAGATGCTTTTCGGTTGCATTTACTTGATCCTTCAGGGAAGACAGTAAAGCGAACAAGATAATGAAATCAACAGATAAATCCCAGGCAGGTGTTATTTAAATTATACACATATCTGTTGAGACACAGAACTAATGGATGTGCTCTCTGAGAGCAGTTGGCATTGTATCTCCTTGGGTTTGGGGCTGCTGCAGATGATAAGAGGAACTGTAGAGAAAAAGAACTGAGGAGAAGACTGAGAAAGAGACTGATATGTATCCTATGCAATTTTAATATGTAGAGGGAGGTAAAACAAAGCTACAACCAAAGCCAATCCCATACCAATATGTTGGAAGGACGGATGTTAAGAACAGAAATGGCACACACATTGACCAAAAAAGTAATCAGGAAGTTCTAACTGTGACTGTTGTTATTATAAGACTTATTATGTTCTAAAACAAATGTCATAAATATTTGTGCCCTAAAATGTCAGCTTTACTGATGAAATGAGTATTTATACCATAGGATGTAAAACCAAATACTCTGCATGGAAATATGGAAATAAGAGAAATTTCCTGTTTATATTGTTTATTTGTAAATTTGGGGCAAAAAAAAAAACCCCCAAAAAGTGTAGCAGAATAGTATTATTTTACCTATACATTAGATTCTCAGAAAATAAAGGATAATATACATAGAATGTCTGCTTGATTAAATTTTTCTTTTAAACATATATTATGACCATATTGAAATTGAATCCTGTGGAAATAAAAATAAGTTGTCAGGGAAACAGTACAAGAAATTATTTTCAAAATATGTTGGACAGAGGAAACTATGGAAGTGGTGGAAAAGATTTATTAGAGCCATTAAAGTAAATACTGTATAATGTATAGCACACATCTACAAAGCCTAGTTATACCATTCAGGTCTGTAGTTTTACAAAACTGCTTAGAATTAGGTTTTTTTTATAAATTAGGCTTGTCCCAAGAATACATAATCACATGTTTCCAAGAGAGTTAAAAGTTAAATATTTCTTTTTACGTAATTCTGCCAATAATAAATGAAATAAAAGTATGAAATGAAAATCTAGCTACCTAAAATAGTAGTGGAAGAGGATGGATCAGATCATCCCAAGGCAATTTTTTTTTGTATTACTTAACTACTAAAATTGTATAAGAGGAAGTGAAGACAATAAAAATTGTATTTCAGTGTTCTGAAGGATGGTTAGTCACACAGGAATCCAGATTGCATAAGCACTGACCCTGGAATACTGCATGTACTTAGGCAACAAGTCAAAGATGATGATAATTGAGGACTAGCAGTTCAGTAGATTGTTCCTTACCATTCTGTGCCCATAGACACAGCCAAGGTACTGATTAGGCTTCACGACAGACTGTCACCCTTCTTGAATCATTGTAACATAATTATGCTCCTTCAGCTATCATTTCCCTGTATTTGGCATGGACAAAACCAATTTAAATGCATTTCCTGTAAATGGGCAATTTTCATAGGTACTGGATGCAGTCTTGGATATTTAAAGTTCAATATCTTTGTCATCAGATAGCTTTTGCATAGATTTACAATTTTGTGCTTGTTGGGGAGCTTAACTGAGTATTTTAACATTCAGGCAACTCTTCCCTAGTATTACAGCCAGAGAGAAAGAGAGAAAGTGACTACATGTCATATGTATTCCTCCTTATTATTTTTAATTCTTTTTTCTAAGATCTTTAAATTTTTTTGTATTTTCTTGATTTTCCTGTTCAGTAGAGGGAGAAATACGTCTTTGTGTTTGTGTATATATGTGTAAAAATCAATCTTCCCACATTTTGGATTATTGTTAAAATAAAGGAATTCAAAGCATTTTTAATAGCTGAGCAACTATAAAAAAATTTAACACACTCTAAAGTGACAAAAGAAACAATATACCTGGCAAATACTCAAGAGAGAAACAACAGTATGTATCACTTACTTTGATTTTATACACCACCCACAGTTACCTTTCTCTTGTGACAAGAACATGAAACAAAACAAATGAAGGCTTACACTGCAATCTAGTACTATAAATATATTTTGGTAGAGTAGTATTATAATATACTAGTTCAATAACTAACTGAGAAAAAGTATGATAATGATAAAAGTTTTAATTTAGATGTGATGCTATGTTTGTGTACTAGATTTAGACAAGTCTATATATAAACAGAAAATATTACTCTATCAGTGCAAGAATCTGGAATGTTCTGAGCTTTTGAATAAATAATAGTGATCATGCTACTTGTGTGGGATCTTTTAAAAAACACATACTAAGCTGTGTTTTCTTCTCCATGAATAATTATAGGTCATGCTGCTTTCACACAAAAACCTTAGCTCTGTTGCATCAAAATAATTGAGAAAAACAGTGTAATGGCTGCATAAAGGTAAATTTGGCATTTATTCCAGGATAAACCAGTTGTAGAAATCCTAGTGTGCAGATTTCAAGTAATAACTCTGCATTTTCAGAATTTAGAGTTATAATCTTCTATTATCTATCAATATAGATTACATTAATAGATATTTTGTAAAAATGTCAAGTGGTCTGACATATTTTTTTCAGTTTGTAATTTCATCTGTACCCTGTATATATTTATTATACTTCCACAATTTATATTTAGTTTCATAGCAATCAACTGCTTTGTAATGTTCATTTATACTCATCCAATGTAATTAAAGTATTTGCTGTGTTTTATAAGATATTCAGTGCTCCATATACCCACACTTTCTCTCTCCCCACTGAAAACTATTTTGTTTCTCTACCTAAATCTTTAAAAAAATATTTAAATTGTAGAAACAATTGTCTCTAAGGAAGATTAGTATAGATACAAAAGAAAGCTCACATTTCTCTCTAGTCCTATGTCACCAGTTAAGAATTTGAAATAAAGACCTTTAAAATAACGGCCTTTCTCTAAAGGAGTCAGACTCTAATTCTCTTCCAAAGAGTCACTGGCTTAACTCATGCTAACACAAAACTACAGATTTAAACTCTGTTCTTAACATTACTCCCTTATTAGATTTCAGGTCTTTTAGGGAGGGAAACTCTGCACAATAGTGTCATGTCAATTCACCTTGGTGGTATGATTCTGTTAAACTGTGCAACATTGAGTTCTGCTATTTTGTTACTTTTTTGGTTAAATTTAACCCTGTCTGATGACCATCTTTGCTTCCTTTAGGTGTCATAAGTCTATAAAGTGTAAAAAATTTTAATACACAATTTTAAATCTGTGAAAGCTCCAGGTTTTTTTCTTTAAAACAGAAAATCATTTGCTATAAATAGCACCCACACATAGATTTGACTGATTTCCCCCAATGTATGTGCAAACCTGAATAAAGACATTAAGTTATATGTCCTCCTGAACAACTAAACTGAAGTACTTTAAGGGGATGTTTAAAAATATATAAATATAACCATCTTCTTCAATATATTATGATTGATAAACAGGGATACAAAGTGAAGTTTATTAATTCAGAAACTGTCTTACTGAAGGTTGTGGATATTAAATTTCAAAATGCTCATTTTTTCTCTTAATGGAATTTTTTAAAGCACATAAATAATACCTAAAAATCCCACATTTAACCAAGTTTTATTCCCAGAGCATTCCCTGTTTAGCCTATTTGAAAAGATGAATTTCCATTAAAAGTGAAAGGGGACAAGATAAAGGAAGTAATAATGGACTAATATATTTAATATCTGAGTGACCAGGGGTTTGGTTTGTTTTATGAGAGTTTGCCTGTTTTGAAGTAAAAAAATTAACAGTTCAGCAGAATAGAACAGTCTTTGTTTTCTTTATCCTGCTACTTCTACATAATATTCAAAGCTAATGAATCTATTTGACTAATACTAAACGACAGGAAAATCAACAGTAAAACTGAAAGGGAAAAGGAAATGACTTTTCACATTGGAATAAACATAATTTGAGATATTAAGGGACAAAAAAACCTGTTGAGTACAAAATAAACATTTAATCCTCAGAGTTGCATACAGACATACCTTTCAAAGATATCAAATTAAAAAATGCATCTAACTGAAGTCATCTCTCACCATTAATGAACAGAAACAGGTATTTTAAAAGCAACTTAGTGAAGGATTGATTTTAGATTTCCGAGGCAAACTGTGTTCTACAATATTTAATGTCACTCATCATGTTTTCCTTGATAGAAATTGTAAAACCAAAAAGGATGAAACCAGTTTTAGCATTGGTATGCTTAACACTAGTTGACTCAGGTATTTTATATTCACCCTCAGAGGCATTCTCAAGGCCAAATTCCCTTATCACCCCCTCTGGCTCAGAGTCTGAGACTGTAATTGGACATCATGGGAGTGCTCATCTGGAGAGAATGTCAAGTCTAGTCAACATCCTCTGATGTAGTTTCAGGCAGTCTAGACCCAGATGTACATTAAGACACTTTCCAGAGAACACACTCCATTATGCCCTCAAGCTGGGCTGTGCAGTCAGTGTACCTGTGACTCTCGACACAGAGGAGCTCTGCAGATGTTTGCTGCTGCCTTTTTGTTTCACCACTACAGTGGCGAAGTAGAAAATGTTCATGAGAACCAAAAGAACTAGTTTGATTTTTCACATGAGCCTCTGCTCTTGGAGTTCCTGTTCCAATACTGCCCAAAAGACAAAATGATAGATGAATTGTCTTTCAAGCAGCAGATGTAAAACTTCCAGTAAGCAGGCAAATCATGGCATGCCTGCATACAAACAGCAAAAGTCCACACAACCCTTGCCACCTGACACCTGCTCAACTGAATTTAATGTAATGATTTGTTCTTTCCTTCCTTGTCTTCATTCCAGCTGTTCATTTTTGAATGTAACAGTGAAGTAACTGTGTTGCTCACAATCAATAGGAAATCCGGCCCTCATGCGGAAATAAAAACAATTTAAAAATGGGATTTCCTCTTTAGCCTTTACTCACATTAAATAAACAACCTAATACACATGCCTCCCACGTTTCTACATTGGTCCCAGTTTGCCCAGAATTTTTTTATTCATTCAACTTACTATTGAAACTACCTACTGAGTAGACAGCTGGAAAAACATTTCCTATAACTTATGCAGATGCTTAACTCCTCATCCTGGTTCTAGCAACCTTGTCTGTGAGGACATGTTAAATGTGTGCAATTCAACAGAGTCATTCATATAAAAATGGTTTTGCAACTTCTTGGAAGACAGATTCACTCCCAGCATTTCTTTTCCTCAGTTCTATTAATACTCCAGGTCTATTATAGGATAAACTTGTTTACCAATCCCTCTTCCAAATGTGCCTCAATCTTCAGGTAAAATGCACTTTACAGCAAAGTTGCACCTTAAGCACAGAGGATTGTAAAGATTGTTTATAAGGATGGCTACTGGCACTCCAGTAATGAAGTAATCCTAAGGAACAGTCTACCAGAACAATGAAGGAATTCCCTGAGTTCACTTCAAAGAGTCATTCATCAGTAATGGGAAACCATTGCAGACCAGGGAAAATGCAGGATTCAAACAAAATAATTTTGAGGAGAATTCATAGCCATCAGCAAATACATTTCTTTATTCCCACTAGGTTAAGAAAATTATTTAGTAATTCTTAGTAGAGAGAAACTGAATAGAGGGTTGTTCAAACCAGTGCAATGCTCCAAATGAATATCCAGTCTGTACAGTAAGAATTCCACTTACTGTGAAGTGATACTGTGACCTTTCCATTTTTAAGGATATTTCTTTATGGTACTTCCAAATGAGTCATGAAAATGACAGTGAAAGCAACATATTTTATTATTTCTGTTTTGGTGTGTTTAAAAAAGCAACTTCAAGGATCTTGAAGTCAGTGCTAATATTTGCACTGGTTCAAACACAAGGAAAAAAATCAAAAAATGGTAAAAAAATTTCAGTAATGCAAGGAATATTATATAGCTATACCATTCACATGACATGGACAGGATCAAAGACACTGTTATAATACAGATAGCCTGTTGGTAAAGTAATAGCAGCAGAAGGAAAACAGAGATGATAGCAGTCCAGACTGGATAACTAAGGAAGAAAAGTAGAAAATTCGGCTATATCAAGCTTTGAGAAGAGAAATCTGTGAAAGACAGCATATGACATGAAAAGGTTTAGACATCAATGCGTAGAAGATAGAATTCTTAAACAGCCGTGAAAGAATTACGTATTTATATTAATGATAGCACATGAGAGGTTTTTAACTATTTTTTCTGGATTTGTTTAGTTTTGTTTACACAGAATAAACAACCTACTATTAAAAACTTTTGTTTTGTTTATATTTTAGATAGGATATTTCCTCAGATGTGCAAAGAATGTTTATGCTACTGTGGTTACAATGATATCTCTGAATCCAAGCATTCTTCAAAATTATCAATAATTAAGTAGAACTAGTCCCTGGGTTTTCTCAAATGCATCTGCAGTATTTTCCTGTTGATAAAACTCTCTTTACCTTATGCACAATACATTCATTCCCACACAGATTACACCTGAAAAAAAATCATAACTCTGGTACTGACCTTAGTCTTATTAACATGTTAAAAAAGTCTCATCCTAAAATCTTAACCCCCTGTGATTTTTTGGGGTTCATTATCCACAGGGATATACTTAAAAAACTCAAACCAACCAACCAAAAAATATCACTGTAGCAAGGGAACTCTCCCTGGTCCATATGGCCCTGGGGGAGTGTGAAAGAAAATGAACAGTGGAGACAAAAAGAGTAGGTGATCTGGGGACCAATGAGTACTTGAAAGGCATTAGATACCTATAAGCATGTACCCACTGAAGTGATATCACACACATTTTGTCCTTCCTTCCCTTCCAAATAAACAAGCCTTTATGAATACCCTTGGTGTCCAGCTTTCTGCAGAATATTGAGAAGGGTAACATTTCTGCATAATGCATCGCTGTTTGTTCTGAAATAGATTTAGACACTTGAAATTAACATGTGAAATAATCTAACAGAGCAGTGGAAATGTCAAAGTGCCATGAAGTTTTATTGCTAGAAACTCATGAGCTGCTTCATTAGTTCAGATCAAGATTCAAACAGAGTTATGATTATTTTTGGTTTAGAGTCATATAGTTAATCTTATATAAAAAGGTAAATTGCCTGAGAAAGTATTTCTTCTTCCATGCATAATTAAGTCAATACTCACTCATGTCAAAACAAAATCAGACATCATTTTTGGTACACAAGTTATTGATGAAGGAGTGACTCATAAAGACTAAAAGACAACTGGTAAGGGAAGGGTTAACACTCTTCCTTTCCACTCCTAGTGGCACTAAAGAATGAACAAAGATATTAAAATTGTTTTCATGATGAAATTCTTTGTAGCTTCTTCAAGTTTAGTAAGAGTTAAATACTGAATTTTGGGTTGTCTCTGTCCATGAAGGACAAGATTGTTAACCAATTTTTATTTCTTGTACATATGCAGGACAACAATGTTAGCGTGTTTTAAATTTAAAAAATGGATGTCTAAAAACATGTCTTTGTCATTTAGTTACCCAATACTTTTATCAACACACAAATATGCCCATGTGCTAGATAGTCTGCCTGTAGTCACCGGTCACAAATGTTTCTGCCATTGGCTAAAATGCTTTCTTTTAAGTGTTGAAAAGTCACAATGTGAACACAATAAACTTAGCAAAAATGTTAACACCGATAACTGCAAATGCTGCCTACTACTACCCATAAATACAAGTAATAGACAAGCTTCCCTGTCCTTGTTACTTTCAAAAACAATCACACAGTGTCCCAATAAACAGACTTCCCTACATACATTGGGCTGTACTGCTGAAGTTATAAGATCCTACCATTTTATTAAAATGTATGAGGATTACTGCTACTGTTTTTTGCAGCCTCACTTGCACTGTCCTTGTTCTAGTTGAAAATGCTATTCTGTCCCTTTGGCATTTTGAATGCATGCACCCTTTAGAAAGAGAGGAGGTTTGTGTGGCTGGTCCTTTAGTGGGCAGATGATGAGAAGACGACTACTGGCAATATGAAAGACCTGCTGTAATTGTCTCAGTCTGAAGAGCCATCAACACCACTGCAGAAGGTTCCAGAGCTGATGCAGAGGAATCTGAATCTGCTTGCAGAGTATGGGATTGCAGGGGAGACAACGACAAGGAGAGGAGATAGATGTGATTTCATGTACTTTTGGGTATACAAGCATCCGCCACAGGGAAGACTTTACAAAGGAGAGCTGGCCACACAAGTTTTTTCACGCTTTGCCAGAACAGATCATAACAGTATATTTAGCATAATTATCATTGATTTTTACAAAGTTGTGCATCCTGTTCTTACTTACCACATGATACAGACAGATATGGCGTAAGAATATCTGTCTGTATTTTCAGGAATACAAGCTTTTTTGTTTACAGCTAGTGACTGCAGCAAATGCAGGACATCAAATGAGTCCATGCTTCCTGATGTGAGTACAAAGGGTAACTAATAGCTGTGCTCAACATACCTGTTTCATTGTTATATGGGAAGTCTGCCAGAAAAAACACATAAAATGTTCAAACAGCCCAATGTGTGTGAAATACCTTTGCATTCTCAGCAGACTTGCCTGCAAAGCAAAGAACTGTGCTGAAATATGACTAATGTGTTTTTGAGGGGAAATTATGGCCTATAGACTTACTTTCTCATACAATGCTGTTTCGATCGGTTAGATTCTCCTTGTGTTGTCATAGCAACAGGCAGAATCCTCACCACCCTGATCAAAATTCCCTGACATTCATCTTAAGAAGACCTCTAAGCAAGCAAGCACTTGCTCTCCTTACTGCAATTCCTGACTTTTTCATCTAAAGGTATTCCTGTCAGAAAATAGTGGTTTGCTACTCTGGAACAACAACAAGGGATGTTGAAGAAGTTTTTCCCATTCTGGAAGGGATCTGACTTTGTGTGGGTGCTAACCACCTACACCCAAAACTCTGTGGGGGTGAGAGATGCAAACTTCATTCCAGGTGTTTTAGCAGCTTGATGATTCTTCCAAAATATACTTGCTTGAGATTTGGGGATTTTTTAAAATTTTTGGTGTTCACCTTTCTGATTTATTGATGAGAGGTCATTTTTCTTTTCCTGATTATACACCTGAAATCCTGATTATTAAATCCTCCAGTTCCTACTGAGTTTTGCCTAAAATATATTGAATATTGACTGTGAGAATGATAAATATACTGAAACAAACAGCAGAAACCAACAGTCAAAGTTTCTTACATGGGTCTTATGCAAGTCATGAAATTGTACTTGAAAAAGAGAGAGGAGGCACTGAGGGATGATACTCAGAGAGTATTTCATAACAGTAAGACTGGGATAACACAATGTATTGTGGTGTGCATGTGGATACTTTCTGCTAGATCAACTCTGATTACAGACTTTCAAGAAACAGTAAATGAAGACAGGCATAACCATACTTGAGTATAGACATTCTTTGGGGTTTTTCATCGTCTGTTGGAATGACATATATGCAAATCAAAACCTATATCTGAATAAGATTTGGGTTTGTTCAATCTGGAGAAGTCTCCAGAAAGGTCTTACTGCAGGTTGTCATTAACTACAGGGGCTAAAAGAAAGCTGAAGAGGGACTTTTTACAAGGGCATTTAGTGATAGG
This sequence comes from Catharus ustulatus, assembly GCF_009819885.2. Classification (NCBI taxonomy): domain Eukaryota; kingdom Metazoa; phylum Chordata; class Aves; order Passeriformes; family Turdidae; genus Catharus; species Catharus ustulatus. Next base: position 29,646,330 of record NC_046226.1, read on the forward strand.
ACAAGGGACAATAGTCTTAAACTGCCAGAGAGTAGCTTTAGATACAATATTGGGAAGAAATTATTTCCTATAAGTGGGGAGGCATTAGAACAGATTGCTCAGGAAAGCTGTGAACTTCTCATCCCTGAAATGGTTTAAGACCAGGCTGGATGGGGCTTTGAGCAACCTGTTCTAGTGGAAAGTGCCTCTGCCCACAGTGGGAGGGAGTTAAAACTAGGTTACAGTAATTTCACAATTATAAGCCGCACTGAGTATAAGCCGCGCTTCTGGGTTTCAGCAACTTTTTGGTTTTTTGTCCATACATAAGCCGCACCTGATTATAAGCCGCATGTTACAATACAGAGTGTGATAAAAGATATCTGTTCTATCACCATCTGTTGAGGGTGGGGACAGTGATCCTTATCTCAATGGCAGATAATCTGCTAATGGGCCATCCATTGAAACCAGGCAGGCCATTGTTCTTTATCTTTTCATAACCCATCCTTCCTCCAGGGAGTCATTTTCTGCTAATGGCCCATTGAGTCCCACTGTGTGACTGATAAAATTACTGCATCCCATTGGAAGTTGCTCCAGCCAGGGAGAAGAGCCCAACATTTCTTACCAAGATAAAAACAGAGGTTTTGGGACACTAAGGGAGCCCCTTTCTCCACTGGACTCCAGAGGAAAACCGGATTTCTCCTCATCACCACAGGACCTCTGGAGGGAAACTGCACCTTCTACAGGAGCACTGCTCCAACTGAATCACATCTGTCACTGCAGGAGGATGCAGCCACCATTTAATGGGACTGCTACCAACACCCTGCCTGACGGGGTGTCAGGTTGTACTCTGACTTTGTCAGGGTTTGGAGTTTGTCTCTTTGTAGTACTGTATTTCTATTTTAATTCCCCTAGAAAAGAACTGTTATTCCTAATTTCCATATTTTTACCTGAGAGCCACTTGATTTCAAAATTATAATAATTTGGAGAGAGGGGGTTTACATTCATCATTTCAAAGAGAAGTTCCTGCCTTTCTCAGCAGACACCTGTCCTCCAAACTAAAACAGCAACTTTTCGTTCTTTGTCCATATATAAGCCGCACCTGATTATAAGCCGCACTTCCAGGTTTGGACCAAAATTTTAGTCAAAATGGTGCGGCTTATAATCGTGAAATTACTGTATCTTTAAGGTTCCTTCCAACTCAAACCATTCTATGATTCTGTGATCCTATTATACTTATGATGAAAGTTATATCATTATAAAGGAGTGAAATTAAGAACTGATATAATATACCTCAAATACCCAAACAGAGTTCATTGAGAAACTGGCATTTCCTCATCTTCTCATCTGCCTTTAGCAGTACATAAAGGCACACCAATCAGTAGACATCCAAAATATCCAACAACTTACTCCCAGAGTAAAAGCCTATGTGAATCAGGACCTGATCAGCTGCACCATTTCTGATCAGAAACAGAATTAGGACCATTAATCATATAAAAAAATATATGATATACAACTATATCATATACTACTGATTTATTAACTGATATTTTATTACTAATACTGTATTCTTTCCTGCAGTAGCAAACAGATACCCCTTAGGCAAAAGTGTAAGTTTTATACAAGTCTTGGTGTTTTATATAGTGCAACAATTCTACAGTCAGCTAAAATTACAGAAGAAGGGACTTTTTTTAATGTGTGTCTATATGAATTAAACAGTGAATAAGTGACAAGTAAGGTGGTCAACTAGTAAATTGCTTTTTCCTAAGCAAAAATTATTTGCCAGAATGTAAATTTATATGGTAACTACAATCCAATTCCCAATTAATGGATTTGTAGAAATCTAGATCCCTAGACTTTACATATTAATTTTTATTTCTTTAAAATTATGAAAAAAAATTAATTTTACTTCTAAAATATGTGATAATGTATAGAGGCAATTAATCATATTATATACCAACAAGTAGGAAAAATGCACTGTATAATGTCTGAAGACCACATACACTGATGTCTGGAACCATACATGTTTGGACAGCCCATGAATAAGATTCAATATATATCCAAATATGGTTGACATTATTTGTCTCAAATTACTTTAGTTATACCTCTGAACTTAATTCCAAGTCTTTATGTTGCTTTCTTAATTTAAATTACAGTAATTTCACGAATACAAGCCGCACCAATTTGACTAAGATTTTGCTCCTAAACCGGAAATGCGGCTAATAATCAGGAGCGGCTAATACAACCTCAGAAGTGCCTGCCAGAGTGCTGAGCCGAGCAGCTGCAAAGTCGGCATTTTGCGATTGTTACAAATCGTTACTTTGTTGCACCGCGGGTGGAGCCTGGCTCCGTGTAGGCAGAACGGGGGGCGGGGAGAGAGGCGGGAGAGCTCTCTTTCCTCCTCTGCCACAGCCCAGGGGAGAGACGGGGGGGGGGGGCCCGGCGCCGCCATTGCTGCAGCTCGGGGAGGAGAGGGGGGACCCGGGCCGGCCCTACCGCGGCCGGGGGAGGGGGGGGGGGGGACCCGGGCCGCCCCTACCGCGGCCCGGGGAGGAGAGGGGGGACCCGGGCCGCCCCTACCGCGGCCCGGGGAGGAGAGGGGGGACCCGGGCCGCCCCTACCGCGGCCCGGGGAGGAGAGGGGGGACCCGGGCCGCCCCTACCGCGGCCCGGGGAGGAGAGGGGGGACCCGGGCCGCCCCTACCGCGGCCCGGGGAGGAGGGGGAAGCCGGCGCCGCCATTGCTGCGGCCCGGGGAGGGGGAGGGGAAGCCGGCGCCGCCATTGCTGCGGCCCGGGGAGGGGGGGGGAAGCCGGCGCCGCCATTGCTGCGGCCCAGGGAGGGGGGGGGGAAGCGCGCGCCGCCATTGCTGTGGCCCGGGGAGCCGACGGGGTGCTTTGTCCCCGCCCGCCGCCGCCGCGGCAGGAGCGGGGAAACTCCGTCCCTGCCCGCCGCCGGCGCCACGGGCGCGGGAAAGCTCCGTCCCCGCCCGCCGCCGCTGCTGTAGGAGCAGGGGAAGCTCCGTCCCTGCCTGCCACCGCAGGGCAGCGCCGACCCGGGGTGACCGAGCCCAGGGGCAGCGGCGGCCGGCCCCGAGCTGCAGCACCGTGCTGGACCACCTGGCCCCGTCAGCGGCCCCTAGCGGGCCGAGCCTGCACAGCCTTAGCTCAGCCAGTAAACCCCGCCCTCCCGCCGTTCTGTTAATAATTGCACGCGGGTCCTCGCTGCGAACGACAGAGCGGCTTATATTCGGGTGCGGCTTATCTATGGACAAAAACCAAAATATTTGCCAACACCCAGAGATGCGGCTTATAGTCAGTGCGGCTTGTATTCGTGAATTTACTGTACATGATTTTAACTGTATTTTAACAGTCCTGTACTGTGGTAGAATCAAATTATACAGAAAGTCATGTTTGGGTGGAGTACTATTAATCCTTCTTTCACAAGTAGTAATATTGAAGCATTATATCTAATTTTGTTATTCTAAAAGTTATTCTTTAAGTAGAGACATTCTATAACTGTGATTGCATGTTCACCTAAGGAGTACAGTAAGGAAATTTGACAATATTAGAAGAAAATTACTATACAGACAAGCATAAATGCTACATCCTTTACTGACTTGTCAGTCACTTGCTCTATACATAAAACACCTATCAAAGGTTTTCTTCATTTATATAGGTCTGGCCTGGATACTTCCAGAAACATTACAACATGTGCCATTTATAAGGTCTGGGGGAATTCCAGCCTCTGGAAATTTATCTGAGACCACACCTGGCATTCCAGATGTATAAGGAAAATGGTTTATTCCCCTTGGTCCACTCTTCCACAGCATCTTGTGTAGGTCCTCACCTCAAATAGCAATACTTCATCCTGCCCACATAAAGAAGAGGGTGGTGAAATAATCGGTACAGAAGAGGAATAACACATCAACATTTTGAATGCTAAGTCAATGGATTTCTACTTGCAGTATATCTCTGCAGGAACATAAGAATCATAATGGATGTTATTATCCATGTAAATATTCGAGGAGCACAACATTTCTTTTTCCCGGTAGTGACCCAGTTTTTCTCATTTCTATGAGCAGAAAAGGTATTCTTTCTACTCTTTTCAGTTATTAAATAAGAAAAACATTAAGGCAGGAATTTTAAGTGATGTGAAATGATCTAGACACTTAAATGCACCTGAAAATTACATAAAATCTCTTTGAAACCTGTTTGTCGAATATAGAGTGTTCTTCAAATATAGCATCTAACTGTTGCTTCTTAACCAAAAGCCCTTCCTAGATTTTTTTCCTGTTTTAGCCCATTCAGAAAGGATGCAGATCTTACGTCAAGGAAGAAAGAAGTTTGAATAACCAAAATGAATTCTTTTGCTAGCAACATGAGTTGAATACTATCTGCATATCACTTGAGGTTTTGGGAATTATGTGCCTCAATCCACTGACTCAAAACAGAGTGATGTAAAAGATGTAGAAAATTTCAAAGTCTTTTTAAAACCTTCCTTCTACAGTTTCATCAAGACATAATAAAGAGTGGGCAGATTTAAAAACATAAATAAATAAATAAATAAATAAATAAATAGAACTAAAAAACACCAGCAATAAGAAACAAACAAACAAACAAAAATTAAAAAAAACCCACACACAAACAAAACAACAAAAAACCAAAACTCCCAGATGATGTACTTTATTGTAGTTCAAAAAGAGAAGCAAGATGCATACTTATTTTTTTGTGAATAAAATTCTGTTTTGAGTGAAAGAAAAAAGGCATTTAAGACAGCAATACTATTCTTATAATTAATTTGCTTTCCTTATTATTGAAAACAATATTCTTTTACCTAGAAAAACTACAAAATAAGGTTTCTGAAATATGTCTGTTTCCCACCTTTAAAGTGCTTTGATTAATTACAGTATGACCTGCACAATAGTGAAGAGATAAAACTTTACCAATAAATTATGACACTTCAAAGAAATAAAAGAGGTTATTTGATATAGAATTCTATGAGCTTCACCATACACAGGGGGGGCCACAAGGCATTTGAATTCAGTTCAAACCATTATAGATACATAGAATACTTGAATATGTCTCAGTCTTGTTGAGCACTTTTGAATTCATTAGCTGAAACCAAACTGCTATCCACCTCTAATAGAGATGTATTTGCATGAGTGATGTGAGAACTTCAAAAGGTTCAGAGTTCAGATTAATTTTGGTTCCTCAGTGAGAAATATCCATGCAGGTGGCATTGCTGCCTTTTGAACTTGCAGTCTAATTTTCCTCTGGTTTCCTTCTTGCTCTCTCAGAAATTCTCTCAACACCTGTTCCAATCTTTCTTTTTTCCCTTCATTTTTATTCATGTAGTGGTGTAGGAAAATACTTTCTTTCATTGTTATCGAATAGCTACTGCACTTTATTTGTCCTTCATGGTTTTGAGGTTGATGTTCTGAAACAACAACTTTCTCCTGAAGTCTAGAATATTTGGAAGTGAAACAATGAGGAAAACTCTTATGAACCAAGTCTGGAAATTGCTCCCAAGACTGAACAGTGCTTTTGAAATTAAAATGCACTGAAGCCCATGCCTTGCAATATGACATTCTGAGCATACCTGGAGGACATATATCCAAATACTCCTTCCATCACATCAAGGATTTCCCAGTCCCAAAATAATATAAATACTTAACAGAACCTACCCAGCAAAACAGAGACAGATACATCGGGTGGCCTCTCTGATCCCCAGGTGAAATCAGGCTGCAGAGGTGAGTTGCTCCAACATGAATTTTGAATTTTAAAAAATACATTAAAAAATAAGGTAAAGTGAGAGTCCTGCATTTTGGTCACTAAAACCTCATGAAACACTACAGTCTTGGGATAGAGTGTCTGCAGTGCTGTCTGGCAGAAAAGGACTTTGGTCGGCACCTGGCTGAACATGATCCTGATTTACCAAAATATGAGTATTGGTCTAATACCGATACTCAACTGTGACGGACAAAATACTCCCTAACAATTTAAAGTTAGAAAGGGTATGTTTATTCAGCGCTGGGCAGCAGCGTGGGGTAACCCCCTAGCCCACTGCAAAATTACAGGTGGTCACAGAGTCTGTTTATTGACAAAAGGTTCAAACAAATCCATATTCATAATACCAGCCCCTCCCATCCCCTGCTTCCCACGGTAATTAGCTTGAATGGCTATTAAGCATGCGTGGTTGGCTTCTTGAATTAAGTCTGGGGTCGTTTTTGTGGGGAGGGGTCTTACGAGGAGGAAGTAAGGTGAGTCTTCCTTGCTCTGACCTTTTCGATTAATGACAATACAAATGGCTTTTGGGGCAACTCCAGTTTTGCAAAGAATGACTTTCTGGTTGCAATTGTTCATGTTCTTCGGACCCAACTACTAATTTCATCTTTTCCCATTGCAAGCACAGCTAAGCAAACATAAATTGAGAGGCAATCAATTATTTAAGTTTCAGGTAACTATCTCAAGCTCAGTTTCTTCTAACTAAAATCCTAATTTCTTTAAGATTAGTGTTTCAATCCAATGTTGGCCAAGGCAGCCAGTGACATCTTGGCCTGTGCGGACCAGGGCAGCGATTGTCCCACTGTACTCAGCACTGGTGAGACCACTCCTTGAATCCTGTGTCCAGTTCTTGGCCCTTCATGATCAGAAGGACAATGGGGTGCTGGAGCACACCCAGAGAATGGCAATGGAGCTGGGGAAGGGTCTGGAGCACAGGACTGGTAAGGAGCAGCTGAGGCACCTGGGACTTTTCAGGAACTGCAGGAAAGGAGGCTCCGAGGGGACCTTATCACTCTCCGCAAGCACCTGAGAGGAGATGATGGGAGGTGGGTTTGGCCTCTTCTCCCACATACCAAGTGAAAGAATGAAAAGTGTCAAGGAAGGTTTAGATTGAATACTATGAAAAATTTTTCACCTGAAAAAAGAAGCACATCAATTCTTTAAGCCTGCTTCTAGAATTTCCTACATTCCTTGTCTGGACTACATGCAAAACAGTGACGGAATGGAAGTTCACTTATTACCAGAGGTAAAATAGTCACAAAGAAAAATTTTTGTGGACTTTTGAAGTCAGCAACAATGAATCACTAACAATTTCCTTTAAATATTTTCATTTCCTTCTGTTAAAAAAGTAGGGAAAGTGTTAGCCAGATTAGGGATAACAACTGGAATAAAAGCATATTCAAAATGTATATAAAATGGAAGTTGCATTCAGATAGAACATAAAGACAACACAGAAAGAAGACTGGGAAGAAAAACAAGTATAAGTGCCCTGGGAAGCTACTTCCAAGATGTGCACCCTAATAAACAGCCTGATTTTTATCCTGAAGGAATTAGGACCAAACAACTGTATTTTAGATACATCTAGACTTTCTATTACTTAAGAACAAATTAACTGAAACCAGAAAACAGATTTCAGATGTCAAGTCATCAGCAAGGCAACCAAGCTTCTGCTTACTGGATAGACTGACACTTCTATTTTAAAAATGGCTTTTGTTCACATTACTCTCACAAAATCTCTAAAGAGCGCATTATATAACTTGTTTGCAGTCTTAATAGCCCCTTTTCAACACATGTGCCTCTGGTGCCATCCGCAGGAGTTCAAAAATCTGTTTCAGCCACCCACACATGTTTTAGATCTCAGTGCTGTATTACTATATTACTGCATCTCAGTAAAAAAAAAGTGATTTGTGTTTTACTAACAGAAAAACAACAAAGGGAATTATTTACATGGGGCCCATCTGTGGAAGAGATGGTGGAGGTATTCTTGAGAACTAGTTGCCAAGCAGTCCTTGTGCTTTAAGGAAAAAATGGACTGAACTCTTGACAAGAAATTTGTCAAGGAAAACAACAGCATTTTTAATTAACATCAAAATAGGGGATCACTTTGGTAAAGCTAGTAAAAAAGTATTTTCAGTAGGTCAGGTACAGGGGCAGCTTTTATATATGTCTCTGCAAGGAGAAGTATGACATAGCCCTTTTTCTCAGCAGTCATTGCCAAATATGTAATTAGAATAAATGTGGTATTAGAAATAACTACTCCGTTTCTTGGAATACACACAAAATTATCTGAACAGTTGTTTTCAGGCACGAACAACAGGAAGCAGCAGTATGGTTAACCACTACCCTCTGTAAATACAACCTGTGGTGTGTACTAAACAAAGGAATAAAGAAAATGTTTTGTCCAAATAATTTAATAGACAAAACTCTGGCATGTATTTTTGTTCAGATTTCACTTTTTTCCATGTGTGGAATCCTTATAGTCCTTAGTGAAGCACTGACCATCATGAAGGAAGGAATTTTCTCAGCTTCAGAACACTGAGCATTGCAAATTATAGGAGCTTACATGTAAAAACAAAAGCAAAAGCTGATATGACTGATAAAGCAATCACAAGTAAGATTACATTTTGTCGAGGAAGCAAACTACTAAAGACTCAATATGGATTATAACACAAAATAAGACAAAATATTTGGTATTTTCCATTATTTCTTCGATGATATATGAGGTAGAAAAATATTTGTGAAATGTACATAAAATGCATGTGTGCACACACAGTTGAGGGTATAAAATTCCTTCTGTTAATGATGTTGAAAAGAAAAATAAAAGTAAATCACTGTCAAACATTAGACAAAATTCAAATTATATAAACCAAATTAATCCTTCTGCTTTTGGCAGGTTCCAGTTTTGGCAGTCTCATGGTAACTATATAAAATAGATACACATTTCTTTCAGCTGGATTCAAGATTTATTGAAAAAATTACTAAAATTAAAGTAAGTATTTCTTGTGGTATTCACAGTCACAATTTTCCTGGCTTACAAAAGAAAAGATTACACCCAATGGATATAATAATGTAAAATAATATATTTCTCTATATTTCATTGAGATAAAAGTTTTGAAAAACGTTTTTACCTCAAATCACATTTTTACTGATCCAATTATAGCCCATAATACATTTTGGTGTACCTTATCTAGGTTTCAAATTGCACCCACACCATTTGTGTCTCTGTGTCAACACAAGGGTCACAAACACCTTACAGTAATAGACTCCTACATGCCAAAACAACCCAGTGTCACAGACATTCTATCAAAATATCCTTGGTGGCCAGTCTAAGCCCATTTCAATCAAATAAATTGGTAGATCCTAGATTCTGATTGCCTTAGTATCCAATCAACAAAAGAAAAATGCCTTCTTAAATGTTCAAGACAAATTATTCCTGCTGTCATTTCAATTTTTGTCTATCAGGGAGGTCTCATAGCCCATTGCCCTTTGAGTTCAGCAATAAAGCCAACATAAGCCAACATGATGGCCAGCAGAATGGCTGGCTATAGGAAAAGCTAGATTTAACCTATGTAATTATAGAAAATACCATAGAATTACCCCATAATAATTTTTATAAAATCATCAGTAAAATAAAAAGAGTATACGTACAGAGTAGGATTGTCCCTCTTCTTGGACAGCTCCTGGTTTTCACACTGATGTACCACATACCAAGCAAAGTAAGAAGGATGTTTCTTCAAGATAAGATTCATAGAGCTCACCACATTTCAAAGTACTTTTTTTTCTTTTTTTTTCTTTTTTCTTTTTTTTTTTTTTTATGATGGAAGCTTATAATAAAAAATACTAAATTTTATATTGTAACTATTCCTACTCCAGCATTAAGTGACATTCTGTCCATTTTGGTAATCCTCTCCTTAATTTTAACTTTGTAGAAGTGGTATGGCAGGTAAATACAGCTGTTTTGGATAGAAAGAGAGCATTCACAGTAATGCCATTTAAAACCATTTTAAATGATTTTTTTTTTTGGTGCTATCACTGCATTATCCACAACTATGATTCAGCAAATCTGAAAGGAATATTTCTTTATTTTCTTCCATTGCTCTGTCCTTGCTACCCTGTATACTCTGTTCACAAATCAGAGAGTTTGCAAAAACCTTCTGCAAACAAAAAACCAATTTCACTTATGTTCATGCCTTGAGAGGTATCAGAGAAAGATGAGCAGTTACTCATGCCCTGTTTTCTCCTCAGATACTAATATACCTGGTCCCAAAATGATGAAGTTACCTTTTACAAGCATTTTCTACTAAGTGCTGAGGATTTATCTGGGAGCCCTAACATGAAAGATGCTGTGAATCATGGTTATTTGTTGGTGCACTGATTGCTGCTATCAGCTATGTGTGCTTCTGACCAGGGGAGCATCATAAAAGCTGTAGAAAGTTAGTCATAAAAGCGAAAAACTGCACTATTATCTGTAATAGAAAAAAAAAAAAAAAACTCTGTTAAAAACATTTGTAATACAAAAGCAAAAATTGTGAACAATCTATTCAGTAAAAAATTTTGCTTGTGTAGCCTAAACTGTGCGTGTCAGTGATTTTGTGTTTATTACATATGCAAACCTGTGTTACTGAGAAGTAATTAGTATTACAATACATGTGTAATCTATTGTGTGTTCCCACATCATCTTTGCAAGGTCAGGGAGAGAAATTATTCTCCCTTAGAGGTAGCAGCAGATGTACATAGAGATTAATCAGAAAAAGAGAGAGGGAGAAGTGTTGAAAATTCACTTAGAAATATCAGGAATGCTAAGGATTTCTTTAAAACAGGTTATACCTTCCCAAACCAGGAGCTGAAAAAGAACCCAACCTGTGGGATATGTGGTAAACCCCCTATGGCTTACATAATATGTTTATGTCATATGAGAAAGCATTGTTAAAGTAATAATTCTCTTTTTCATGGGAAGAAAATGATGATTTTAGCATTGAAATCAATACCTCTTTTCTAAGTTCTTCACTTTAAATCTTTAACTTATCTACAAATGAGAATGGAATCTTACAGACAAGATTCACCTTCAGAAGTCTCCCTCGCTGTGTGGATTTGCTGATACAGCTATACAGGTTAGCATTTTCTAATCTAGACAAAGCATTCAGCTTCAGTGTGCTCTGCCTGTTGATGCACTGCATCTGGGAGAGAAGGGGAAGATTACTTAGTTTCTCTAAATGTAGGAAGGAATAGCTAAACACAGAAAAATCTACAGAGAAAAATTCAGTTTTATTATTTGAATATGTTTACAGATTAATACCTGAATGCTTTCATGACTGCAGCTTTAAGGAAAGTATATTAATCTTATTATGCTGTAGGTATTTTATGTCTTTCACATACGGGAGTGCATGTGAAAAAACAGTCCAAGGAATTCTCCGCAATGCAGTTTTACATAAGGGCCTGTAGGAGCAGGCAGAATGTTATTAGACCATAAAAGCACATCAGGCTGATTTATGGTTTCTGATCAAGGTTTCTGTGAAAATTACTCTGCATCAACAGCTCAAGGTGACTGCTACCATTAATGTGTGGAAAATAAATGAGGTGGAGAGACTGATATCAGAGGAAGTAAAAGGAAGCGCTGAGCCAGTTTATATAGCACAGGCTTCCCATTTTGTTTTACAGTGCATAGAAGGCTGTCATCAAAATGATTGCTTTGGGGCAGAAAAAGCAATTCTTGATAATTAGATCTTATGGCAGGCTTTCTTACATCCGGTATATAAGAACCATCAGGTATAATACCTTCCCACTGTACGTCACCCTCTCCTCTGTGCTGTAAACATTCTTAGGATGTAGAAAATGAATAACCCATCTTTTTTTTTTTTTTTTTCTGAAGTTATTTTCCAGAAGAAATAAAATTCTAAACACGGTTTCACAGGAGTCTCAGTGACTGGGACTATATTACACATGGTCTGATAGCAATTTGCATTTTGACCAGCATTACAGTAAATACTCGACATCTTTTCCACAGTTCAGTGTCCTTGTATTGTATGTTGCTTCATTTACCGGTGCTGGTTTTTTCATTCCAATCTTGCTTTTATTGAAAACATAAAGCTATACTGCCTGTTAAAATACAAATGCTATACTGCCTATTTAAATACCAATGCATAATGAATATTTTAAAATTTAATTAATTTATTAAAATTTAATTCATTTTATATTAATATGGTTCAAAAGTACAGCTATTCTTTACATAGTTTATTTTTATTAAAGATACACACATTCATATAATGCCAATTTAAATTTTAGTTTTGTTTTCATTGTTGTTTTAAAGAGTCTGAATTTTATTATTGTTATTATTTTATCTTCTGCATAATATTTAAGATATTTAAATAAAATAACAGTGAAACTAAATCCATCCAGCCTACAGATTTTTGTGACAATACTAAAGCATGAACCATGTAAAAGTATATTTTATATTTCTATAGAATTTTTAAAACCATTTTCTGCTATTTTATTACTAGAGTCTAATATGTTGCAGGCAGATGTGCAGGATCATTTCAACCATTTGCAGAAATATCAGAGCTACTCACACAGTTGGCTGTAAAAGCCGATCTGGTGGTCATACAGGGCATATTTTCAAAGCAACCTGTGGAACAAAGACATCCATACCTTATGGAAGGGCAGGGTCAGGATTTTGATTTTTAGAATACTAACTGCACTTTGTTTTCAAAATGGGCTCTTGGTTCCTAACCCAAATTTCTTTCAAGACACTGTGAAAATAAAATATGGTACAATTTTTAGTGCATAATATTAGTTTATCTATGACTGGTCAATATCATAGTATGGGAGTTTTGTTTTTGTTGCTTTGGATGAGTTTTTTGCTTAGTAGTGTTATATGGTTTTGTTATGTGAGATTTGCTGGTCAGTGTTAAGGATGCTTTTTTTGAAAATAAGAGATATCTGAATTTTCTGTTCTGCAATGGGTGTTGTTAATGTTAACACATTACAAAATGTTAATATAAATTTGTGATGCTCATACTGACGTCTTGGTAACCTCCAAAGCTCTCCTTGGAAAACATGATAAGGTAGAAAGAAGAAGGGATAGCTGTTTGCAGTAGTGTGTGAGCAATAACCAGTTCTAGAGTATTTCCCATGCTACAATTTAAGTTGCATTTTTCCTTTGAAAGTGTGATTTGTGCAGAGCAGCATGGTGCCTAGATCCTGTTGGTGAGTGGGAACCGCTGTATACCAGTTACTTTCCTCTTCTAAACCCTCATGCCAGGGAGAGGATACACAATTTTTTTTTCTGCTAGAAAAAGTTAGAAATGTGTCCTGAGAATCATATATCTGTCACCTTTACTTGTTTCTCTGACCCACTTCTCTGTTACTTCTGGGCTACTGTTGCGATCCTGTAGCTCCTATGTATTGCTGTTGACAAGCCTATGTTTTACTCATAGATTTTATGTACTGCAAATTACTGAGTGCTGAAATGTCAGTTTGGTTAATCTCTTTTCCTCTTCTTCTCAAATTTTTTTAAAAAGAATTACGTATGTGAAAAAAGGTAATGAGTATGTGTACAGTAATTTCACGATTATAAGCTGCACTGAGTATAAGCCGCACTTCCGGGTGTCAGCAACTTTTCATTCTTTGTCCATACATAAGCCGCACCTGATTATAAACCCCAGGTTACAATACAGAGTGTGATAAAAGGTATCTATTCTATCACCATCTGTTGAGGAGGGGGGCAGTGATCCTTATCTCAATGGCAGATATTCTGCTAATGGGCCATCCATTGAAACCAGGCAGGGCATTGTTCTTTATCTTTTCACAACCCATCCTTCCTCCAGCCAGTCATTTTCTGCTAATGCCCATTGAGTCCCACTGTGGGACTGATAAAATTACTGCATCCCATTGGAAGTTGCTCCAGCCAGGGGGAAAAGCCCAACATTTCTTACCAAGATAAAAACAGAGGTTTTGGGACACTAAGGGAGCCCCTTTCTCCACTGGACTCCAGAGGAAAACCGGATTTCTCCACATCACCACGGGACCTCCGGAGTGAAACTGCACCTTGTACAGGAGCACTGCTTCAACTGAATCACATCTGTCACTACAGGAGGATGCAGTCATCATTTAATGGGACTGTTACCAACACCCTGCCTGACGGGGTGTCAGGTTGTACTCTGACTTTGTCAGGGTTTGGAGTTTGTTTCTCTGTAGTACTGTATTTCTATTTTAATTTCCCTAGAAAAGAACTGTTATTCCTAATTCCCGTATTTTTGCCTGAGAGCCACTTGATTTCAAAATTATAATAATTTGGAGGGAGGGGGGTTTACATTCTCCATTTCAAAGAGAAGCTTCTGCCTTTCTCAGCAGACACCTGTCCTCCAAACTAAAACAGCAACTTTTTGTTCCTTGTCCATATATAAGCCGCACCTGATTATAAGCCGCACTTTGGGTTCGGACCAAAATTGTAGTGAAAATGGTGCAGCTTATAATCGTGAAATTGCTGTAGTCTGTTTCAAAGCGCCGTCAATTACTTTGAATTTTGCTGCTTTTTAAAAATGGACAAATCTGCCTTAGTAATATTTCTCCTTTGTCCTCTTAAAAGCTCCATGTAAAGTTGGCTGTGATGGAAAAAAAGTGTAATAATTTTATTTTAAAAAAAAAAGTGTACCTTTACTGAGTTCTGTATGCTGGTGTTAAACACAAATTATCATGAGACATTGGTTAATTTCCTTCTTATGGTTTAATATGGAAAAATTTTAATTACAGATTATGCATATTAAATATTTCTTATTGCTTCTAATATGCAGCCTCTTCCTTTCACAACTTTTTCAGAAAAAGGATAATTTTGAATAGTAGGAAGGAGATAAAAAAACACACATAAGAAAAAGAATCTCAGAAAACCAATGAAATCTGTACTATCGTTTTTATCCTCTTTGAAAGTAGTAAGAAATGCTTAATTTCTCAACATGTTTGCATCCTAATATTAGGAAAAATAAAAATTGTTCTCTCTGTGTTTTTTAGATGAAGTTTGAGAGTTTAAAAACCCTGTGAAGCTTGATTATCTGTCTCAAACTTTTCTTGGTATACACATACATGTAATATCTACATGGATGTATGCATAAATCAGTGTTGCAGTCACTAACTCTCAATGGAAATCTTTAGCCACTAATATTTTTTGTCTTTCAGTACCAAATGTGTGTACGACAAGGATTTAGACAAGTGAGTCATCTAAGTAAGGGGCTCTGCAAACCTTTGCTACAGGGTAGGGGAATTGGTTTCAAGGGCTCGTTCACTGTACGAGGTTGGAAGGGTAACTTTTGCTACACCTCATTTGTGTTAATTAATCTTGACTACATTCTTGGCAGTTCTCTTTGATAAAGGCTTAATTGAACTTGGCACACTTCTCCTATGGAAAACTTTTGAGGGTAAAGAGAAATCTAAGGAACATTCTGAGGTACCCATGTTTGAGCTTCACCTCTATATCTAGCTGAGTCAGTGGCTTAAGGAAACAGCTGAATTACATGTATGGATAGCTTTGCAAGTAGGGGGAGATCAAAAGGCAAATAATAAAATAAAAATAATTTATCATATTGCTTAAGGGAGAGTGACCTTTCAGAAATATCATAGTCCTAACAGATGAGGCAGGCTTTGGCAGTCTTTAGGGAAGAAGAAATCAATTACAGTATAGTACTGCTGGATCAAAGTATGAGTGAATGTACTGATTTTGCTGAGAGGTCTTGTCAACCTGGAATTTCACATTCTAGAAGCACACATGGGCCCTGGTAGAGCTAATGGGTTTTGGGAAATGGTGGCTTAAGTCATGATTGATCTCCAGTTAAGTCTGTGCCTGTGAAAGCCTGCTCAAGTTTCTTGAATATATTTAGCTCATTTCAGTGCTTGTCAGTACAGCATAGCAGACTGGATATTTAAAATGTTGCACAAAAGAAAAAAACTTTAATTTATAATAGTGTTTGTCAATAGCAGTAAATGGACTGATGACAATTTTGGGCTAAGAGGCATCTCTCAGAAGAAGCAACCTAATGATGGGAGTCAAAGACAAAGAGATCCTGGTGGCAAAACTTATGGCTCTGGTGGTAGCCACCAACATACAAACTGCTCCAACCAAATCTTGACAGATAATTGCTTTCCTGAAAACAACTGTTTTTACTCTGGAGCAAACCAGGAGGTTTTTAGCCTTTTATGACACAAAAAAATTAGTCCGAAGTGAACAAAGGGTCAGTTTCGGCTTATTCTAGCATTTTACAATTGAAATGTGGCTGAGGAAAGCCACTGTGTATTGTTTCAGTAGCCACTGTGAATTGTTTGCTACTGCCATGCTTGAGAAAAAAGAAGCTTTACCCCCACCCATCTTTTCCCCAAACATGTTACAAAAGAGGCTAACAGTGAAATGCCCTGTCTTTGACCAAATTGCAGATGTATTGCACAGATAAAATTTATTAAAACCTATGGGTTTGGGGTAATATACTGCACTGAAATGAACACTTCCATGATTTTGAGATTGATTGCCAACTAAAGACCGGAACCCAGAAAAAACAACAAAAAAAAATGTAATAACATCTTGGTCTTACATAACACTCTTCAGGGAAGAAAAGAAAAGCTTTTAATATGGGTCAACAAAATTGTTTTTCCACAGAAAAAGGAAGAAAATTGGAAGGACCACATTAGTGCTGTAGCAGTTGTAATAGGAAAGATAATACCTCCTTAGGTTATTTTCTTAGCTTTAGCACAAAAGTTCAGAGACATAAATGGATGCTAAAGAAAAATGGATTTGGAAAAGACATACAAGGATTTTTTGCATTCAGTGTAATCCTTTCTACTAAACGCCTTCCTGGAAGGTTGTTTGGAAGGAGTATTAGTCAAGAAGGTGATACTGTACTACCTGTCAGAAGTATATTAAGGTTAAGGAATATTTTCTCATCTTTTGATATTATGGGGATCCAGTTGAATGTAAGAAATATTCTGGAAACTGGATTCTTGCTTACACTTGCTCTGTAGTTGCCCTAATTGTGCACTACCAGAAATAAGTGCCAGTTAGAGATTCCTATCTGCCAAATAGTATTCCACCTTCATTTAAATTATCTCAAGGGAGAAATTATACTTTGGTATTTATGAAAAGTGTAGGATTTAGAGTAAACTTTAATCTACATCAATATTTGTAATGTTGTTAATATTTTTAAAAAACAAAGGAACACTAAAAAA
The DNA here is from genome assembly GCF_009819885.2 of Catharus ustulatus. Lineage (NCBI taxonomy): Eukaryota > Metazoa > Chordata > Aves > Passeriformes > Turdidae > Catharus > Catharus ustulatus. The sequence continues at coordinate 29,663,292 of NC_046226.1, forward strand.
TACATTAATGTCTAAAATATTTTACTGTATAATAAAAGATGAAGCAGAATAAACTAATCTGTTGAACACCTAAACATGACATTTATTTGCCTTTTTGTTTATCTTTTTATCTTCATGTAATCTTGTCATAAGATCTGTAAAACATGTGATCTTCAGGCACTTAAATATCTCCTTTATCCTTGGCCTCTGTGGAAATTGGTGACTGATAGTCCAGTTTGCTGAAAAAGAAAATAGGTGGCGTGAAGTAAATGTCAGCTCAATAGCCCTTTTATCTGCTTCTTATCTTTCTGCAAATTGTTGAGCATCATATGTGTGACACACCTATCTGACTCTGAGGCTGAGGTGGTAATCCTAAACCCTTTGCCACTCTTTTCACCTATATATGGACTCTGTACCAAGTTTTTAAGAAGCAAAAAAAGTATACATCTCAATGACAATGTTTCTTCATTAACATAACCCTGCCTGGAAATGTGAATTCCCAATGACAAATTATGAAGGAAAATAGGTGGTTTTACTGAAGAGGTGGAAGGCAACTATTCTGATTCAAGGCATTTCAATAACCATTTCTAATTATAGGAGTAAAAAAAGATGATGATGAAGTGCAATAATACTTAAAATATGGAGAATCTTCAAAGTAATTACTCAACTTTCAAAATTAAATTAATACTGGGAAATCCCAGCTTTTAATCTAGTGTAATTTCTTTGTTGTTTTTGATTCAGTTTTTGCATCTTAATTCCTTCTATAGATCTGCATCTTGGCTATCTAGATATAAATTTTTGCGTAAGTTTCATTCTTCTAAGAAAGTAAATTTACGGCTGGCTGCTTTCAACTTTACATGGATTTCTTTTTTCATCTTTACACATCTATCTTCACAGAGTTAACAAAAGTATTGCAGTGGCAGATATTTCATCAATTTTTGAGTGGAAAACGCTATGCTTAGATGCATGTGATGTGTGATCCTTTAACTTCTGAAAGCAGATATTCAATTTGTATGTCTATCAAGATTGTGCATGTGTGTGCTTTCAATTTCCTGAAGATATTGAAGTGATACTGTGTATAAATGGTTACTTTGTATTATCCTTACTGCAGGGTATTGAAAAATGGTTTATGTGTTCTTGTAAGTTTATGTGTAAAATTGGCTTCTCTTCAAAACTCTATTCACTTAAAACAGGAAAACCACTTTATCTGGTATATATTTTGCTGTTTCTCATAGTAATAAACTTATTCTTTGTGTTGTTTTTTTTCACTTCCTCTAGTAGACTGGAAAATACACTGGATGTTGTTGCTTCAGTGTAGCAGTTTTTGATACATGCTTTTTCAAAGTATGAGTTTACTTTCCTAAGGTCAGGCACTGGATTAGACCATGATATGGAGTATGATTCTGATTTTTCCATTGCCCTCTGAGGAATTTCTCATCTGGTAAACCTTCAAAAACTTGGCACATCAGGCACTGATGTCAAAGAGGTGAAGAATGGAAAAGTATGTCAGTACAGCACAAGAATACAAAATGTTGGTGCATTCATGTATCAAATATCATTAAAGGTGGTTTTCCCCATTCAAGTGAAATAAAAAAGGTATTTTATGAGGTTTTTTTCTGTCTCTATGGCACTTATCAGTAATGAAACTTATTTCAGAACAAAAATTAATTGTGAGAAACCTCTTTGTGCTGGCATTTCACAGAGCTTTTTTGAAAATAATTCTATCAGTAGACATTTCCGTAGGACTCAGTTGCTGTATTGATTCCTGTTATGCATAAGTTATCGAGGCCTCTAACATTCTCTTCAGACAAAACAATTTTGACTTGCAACATGAACTCAATCCACAATTTTTATTTCATTAAATCCAGAAATGCAATCTGTTTTGCTATGGTCAGAAGCTATGATCATGATGACCTCAAAGTCTTGGAGAATTTCACAATTTTTTTTCTGTACTGATAATTCTACCTGAAAGAATTCCTTTCCTCGCTTATTCTTTTTACTAATAAACTTCTCAAAGTCTAATGTGAAGTAGGTGGATCTAGATTGGAATTAAACTCCATTGAAACAAAAGGATATATGGCCCTTAAATACAAAGTACTGGACGTTTAAACTAGATTTGATGGTAAAAAAGAAATGCAATGCTTTCCTGTAGTTTTAATTTGGGTAATAGACTACTACAAATAATGCATCCTGGAGTAATTGGTTTTAGTAGCTTGAAGAGTTTAACACCTCATTCTGTGGCAATAAAGATCATAGAAATCTTCCCATGAATGTTAGAAGTGTCAGTATAAGGAATACATTTTTATAAACTTTGTATCTATAGCTTCTAACTTCCTACCAGTTTATGCCTACTTGTTAATCCAGTTACTCTGCCCGCTAATAATCTCCTACTTTTCTCCACCCTCTACATAGAATACATCATTAATTTGTAGGCATCATCTATACTACCTTGTTTTTATTGGCCAAGCAAAGGATACATTTTTTGCAAGCAGTTTGACATTCTAGCATATTAGTTGTACTTTTAATATAAAACTTCTAAAACCATCTCAACCAGCATTATAATTACCCCCTCTCCAGGCTAATGTTTCTACCAGTGTTTATCATTACCGCACATTTCAGGGTTCCATTTTAACCCACCATCCTTCCTATTTTGATTCTTCATTAAACATAATTAAAAATTAAGGCTTTGATTTCCACAAATGGACTGTATCATGTTTCATTTGCATTGAAAGCGAATTTCAAAAGTTGATTTCAAGTAAAATGCATGTTGTTTGTAAACCCATGCAATGTTTTCTACGGTTTTCTAACTTTCTGTGTCTAGTGATTATTCCTTAAAATAGATTCTTGATTTTGTATGTTGCTGAGATAAGGTAATTTGTCTGAATCAGTCTCCCTTGTCTTCCCAGTAAAGATATTACTTTTGTTACTGTTCAGACATAGGCCACCTTCCTGGATTTGCAAATGCATCAAAAATACAGTAATTTCACGACTAAAAGGTGCACCCTTTTGACTAAAATTTTTCCCCGAACCCAGAAGTGTGCCTTCTAGTCCGGTGCGCCTTATTTGATGTACAAAGTTGTGACATTTGCCACCCTGGAAGTGTGAGTTGCAAGCTGGGGACGGTGCCGCGGGAGCGCCAAGTCACGAGGAGGGACGGGAACAGGCAGCCACGGCCGGCAGGAGCTGCGTGGGGAGAGAGGGAGCTGCCCCGGCCCCGGCGCGGGGGGAAACGAGGAGCCGCCGGCCATGGGGGGAGCGAAGAGCCGCCCCTGTGGCCATGGGAAAGGGGTGAGAAGGGGTGGTGCTGCCCATGCGGCCGCCGAAAAGGGGTAAGAAGCGGCAGCGTGCCGCTGACCACAGGGGAAGGGGCGAGAAGTGGCCAGGGCGGCCATGCCACTGAGTCAAGCGAGGACGGGCACCAGGGCAGCCGAGTCGCTGAGCGAGGATGGGCGCTGGGGCAGTCGAGCCACTGAGCCAAGCGAGGATGGCGCCAGTGCGGCCGTGCTGCCGAGCAAAGGCGGGTACCGGTGCAGCTGAGCCGCTGAGCAAGGATGGGGGCCAGGGTGGCCAAGCCATGGAGTCGAGCGATGGACTGGTGGCAGGGCGACTCCGCGGAGCCGCGAGGGGGAACAGCACCGCGGCAGCAGAGAGCCACAAGGGGGAGGTAGCCCCATGGCTGCACCGAGCCTCGCCTGCTGGCACCAGGGGAGGGCGGGAGTGCCAGGGCCCACTGCATGGGGAGTGCGCCTGAGGTTGCCTTTGAAAGCCTACGCCGATCTGTGAAAAGTGTTTCCAAATTTCGCCCTTGCCAGTAAACTCCATGATCGCGGGTTTCCGTTACTAATTCCTTACTTTGTTGCGTGCGGCACGGATCTTCGCGGCAAAAAAAGAGTGCTCCTTATAGTTCGGTGTGCCTTATGGTCGTGAAATTACTGTATTTAAAATACACGTTTTCTGTTCTCCAAATCCACTTTCCAACTTCTCTTAATAATTTTGACTATGAAATAAATGCATCACATTGATTGAAGAGAAAGTGTATTTTATGAGTATTATTGCTGGTTTCATGAGAGTTGGAAATTATTTGACATTTCATGATCATTCATGAGATTTTTGGAAAGGAGAAGATAGCTTATACTATCAATGGGATACTGATGAAATCAAAATTGTCTGTAAAGTTATACAATGATGATAGAGGTGATCATTGTTCAGGTTATTATTTTAAGCTACTTCTTTCTGGAATTTATGGTTTTTACTACTGCATGTACCTCTTTAGTTGTAGCACCATATCTCTTCACTTGGAAACCTGAACTTACAAGTGTTTTGAAGAGGTGTCTGTGGAACAGAGCTGTTGGCTGGGACTCTACCTGCTTCTCAACATGTGAGCAGACTGAGTTTGATTCTCCTCCCTCAATTTTTTCTTTGAGCTTAAGAATACAACTCTCTAACTAGCCATGATTATCATTCCTGAATCTGAAGGGAGTACTGGGGAACCATTTCCTCAAATAGTTATGCAATCCACGTTTTACAGTCAGTACAGAACTATGTGCACTCATATATTTTTCAACATACACAGAAATATATAGAATGTTCCTGACACGTCCTGTGTTCTTTGTTTTTTTTTAAGTATGTTTTTGGGCTCCATAATGCATGAATTTGAGTCTATATAATATTAGATATATACATATATGTAGGTGGCAGTTGCATTACTTTCGGATGCTCCTCCACAAGTAAGAGTCTGTGCTCCATGGAGCTCATAGAATTCCCAGTTGCATATGGAATTAAAAGCTATGTGAGTGGGTTGGAGGATGATAAATTGCTTCTGCTTGTCAAAAGGGAGATATTTTAATGAAGTTCATCATATGAAAATGCAAGTTATCCACCATAAAAACTGTTAGAAATTGAAGGCAACCAAGAAAAACTACAAGACTAATGTAAAATTGGAGTAAATGCGTGTCTCAAAGGCAGTAATTATTTTATTTATCTAGACCAGAATCCTGATGTCTTTTTCAACAATTTTGGAAGGTTTTTAATGTGGAACTAGTGTTGCAGGTCTAGGTAATATCTATCACCTTTTAACCACTACTTTTTAAATAATTTTATGTAGATTGAGTCAGAACCATGCTTCTCCTTATTTCACTATGCACATCTGAGAAAAATAAGAGGATCTGGTACTATATTCTCAGTGGCTGGTCCCTTTAGACAGTAGAAGGCTATGGTAAGTTTTGACCTTAAACTTGACTTTGCCAGAATAAACAAAACAAATCTGGAGGTAAATTTTTGTTGAAAAGTATGCTGCATCTTCATTTTCTAACGAGTACTTGAATTTGGGGAACATGTAACTGCCTTCATAACTTATAAACAAGGTAGACTAATGCATGTAGGAGTAGACTATTTCCCTCTACCTTCTTTTGGTGATCTCCTCACAATCACATTGTTATTGGTGTTTTAGGGTACAGAGACTTAGACATGTAAAAATTCTTCCCTTCTTATTTAGCTTTAGAAGTCAGATATCCATCAAGACAACATCAAAATCTGGGATATCTGAAATAAATTAAAATACTAACTTTCCTGTCCTGATTGTATGAAAGAAGTAGTTTTGAGTTAATATTTGGTTAATGATTAACATTTATTCCTGTTAAGCTCCCTCATAATTTTTTCAAATCCACGGGGACCAGGAAAAACAAGAATATTTAAGCATATGCTTATGTGCATCAGGATTTTGCAGTCTTTCCAATCACAATAGTCAAATATCCAACAAAATTTAATTATTTTTCTAAACCTGCATATTTTTTTGGATAATTGAACTTTTGAGGTGTGTGTGGAGTCACATTTTCTTACTTTTTCTATTATGACAGCTATGCATAAATATACTTTTTAGTTTGCTTTGTTTTAAGGCAAGAAGATTTTTGTACTAGGAGCTGAAGACCTCAATTTAGACAACTTTGACCCAAGAAAGTTACCTATGAATTTAGAGAAAAAACTGGTATGGACCAACTCCTCAAATATGTGAACTATGATTTCAAGACTTAAAGTGAGGGATTGTTTCAATGAGTAAGGAACATAACACTACAAATGACCAATGACTCAATTTCAAAGTGCAGATTGTTGGTTCACATTACAAAGTATTTGGCATATTTATTTAAAGAGAGATGTTCATATCCAGTGATTTTTCTCCACTAGCGTCTGCAAACTTTCACATAATTTCTTGTGAAACTGACTGAAGTAAAACTTTTCTCCTGATATTGAATTATTACTAGCTGGAACTCTGAGCAGTAAGTGTAATTCCAGTCAGATTTAACAGACATGATTTTTACATGCTTCACAAATGTGTGCAATTAAAGAATACTTTTTCCCCCTCAATCATTTCCTCATAGTTTTTTGAAAACTTTGATGTGAATGCTCTCTTATTTATTTGACTGTAAAAATGTGACTGAGTTTCATGCAAGTTGTATCTAATGTATTATAGAACTTGAGGTAGTGCATTTCATTTTCACACCCACTCATTTAAAGGGCGGGGGGGGAAACTAGGAGCAAATAAATTTTAAAAGGACACCACCAGCAGTGGAAGCATTTTTGCACAAGAAAAGATTCTGTGTGGGAAGGTATTAGATAGTCATTATAAGGTTTTTATTTCAATAATTATTCTTCAGCCTTTGAAATGTCATTATAGGTCAAAGAGGCGGTTTTTGTTCCAAGTAGAGCAGAATTTAATAAGGAAGGACAAAATAGATATGTCAGATGGATAATAAATTGAAATTGTGTCAAATTATGTGTTGTTACAAGAATCAGTTATGTGATAAGCTTTTGCATACTCCAGTTTTCAAGTTCACTAACTCTTGTGCAGCATTTTCACTTGCTTTTCTTTGTTGGAAACACCATGCTGATCTGTCCTATCTAGACCATACTCATTTACAGCAAGAGAGATCAGTGATGCATTTCAGGGGATATAGAAAAGGATAAGTTTTCATTTCAGGGTATATAGAAAAGGATAAGTTTACTGTAACCATATTTTGGGTATTTAGCTAGTTTCCCTAGATCTCCATACTTCTCTAAGGACAGATATAGCCTGGTAACCTGCAATTCATCAAAATTTTGACCATGCACTTCTTCGCATTTTAAGACACAAATGAGTACAGGATGATGGCTGACTTCAGTCCATGTTGTGTATGATATATGCACTGTTGTATATAAATTTTAATACATGAGGCCTTGTTAAAATTTTCACTCTAAAGTTAGAGTTTTAGACATGACTCACTTTTTCCAGGTAGGACTATTTAGTGACCTTCAGCAACTGCATGGGTCTTTTTAGCTCAGATCTTTTGCGAGCTCCTAGTTTCAGGATTTTGCACATCATTAAGGATGTCACCAAGTTAAAACAGAATTCACAGATTGAATGTTTGAAGGTTCAGGAAGAACTTAGGCATAGTTTAGATTTTTGATTCATTCTATAAACCTCACTCAAAATGAGAATCCATCATGCACACAATTCAGCATGTAGTAAAGGTGCTCCCATGTGCATGACATTTGTATTCTAGTTTATTCTCTATTCACTCTCTATCCCATTTCAGCTCATTTCATCATGCCAATATCTAAATACTGTCACAGCTGTCTTGAAAACCCATAATTACCGTCAAGGTTGGCAGTTGCTGTTCTTAGAAGAGGCAGCTTACAGATTTTTCTTGGCAATAAACATCATAAACAGAAGACAAAGGACAATCTCCTGGCACGACTGCAAAGTTGTTTACTACAGGGTTGGCTAGCAGAACAGGTTTTGTTGCACTTTGTTAATTTACTAGTATGCTTCAACAGCTAACCCAAATGAAGAGATCCTGTATGCCCTGAAGTCCCTGACCATTTGGGTCAATACTTTTTCATTTGCAGAGGTGTGGTTGCTGATTAAAAGACTTGAGCGTGCATGTATATAGGGGAGGGAGGTGTGCACTGAGTCATCGTTGGTGAACCTGTTTATGACAAGCCTCTACTGGGTTCAATTAGCAGAGTTTTCTCAAAAATGTCTGTTAAAAATGTCACATGTAATCTATGTTGCCCCTAAGCCCAGGCTACCAACTACAGGGATATAATGTACACTGTACCCCAACAACTTTCTTCTCCATTTTGCAATTTCAATTGCAAGAAATTCTTCCTCACCAGAAGGAATCTGTCCCTGACCCCTGAATGCAATATTTTCTACATCACCAAATACCATCATTCTTCCTTTTTTTTTTTTTTTTTTTCCCCTGTATATATGTTTTTATACAACCTTACCATGAAAAATGCTGAACTGGATTCTTTTGAGTTGCTTCGTTAAAAGACCTTTTAGAAATTACTACTTATAGTCTAGAATAACATATAAATTGCTGCACTATAGTATAGCAACTGTGCCAATTTTTGTTTGAGTTTGTATCTGCAGAATGTGTTTGCATTACAGCACTTGTGTTGTTCCACTCTAGCTAGCATCCATCCTAAAAACCCAACAACAAACAATTCTCTACTGTTCCTTATTTCAGTGGTTTTAATAACAATCTGACTTTCAAAAACAGTCACAAATTCACCAGCTGTCTCACAATGTATTTTCTAAATCACACTGAAGCAATGTTGTTCTTAGAGTTACATATGTGTAAAAAATTTCAAATTAATATATTTTCCTACTATACTACCTAGTAGCATTTACTATAGAAAGAACATTTCCTATAAAAAATATAATTTGCTTAGCAGTTCTGGTATGACCCAAATAACCCCGTTCATTTCACAGAAACAGTTTTAGAGGCTATATTGCATTATTCATTAATGTTGTGGATAACAACTTCATCCTCAGGACTGTTGAGCCAGCACTTTCATGAGCAGTAAATTCCCTGAGGGAGGGAATGAAAAAAATTGTCCCTACCCTGAGGTTTGAAAAATAGTCTTCACTACAGGAAGAGTTGGCTGAGTGGTTGCATCTAATGAGAGGAAATTCTCTGAGATGATAATCATCCCCTGGAACAATTTTGGAAACCTGAAGCTTCTCTACAAGATTGCTATAAAAAAAAAAATATTGTTAATCCTCCATGTTGATTCCATGAAATGCTTATGTTCAGTCCTTGGGACATCCTGAAAAGGGTAACTCATGCTGAGAAAGGGTATTTACTTTGTCTTTTTAGACCTGATGTTCTGAAGGAAGCACAAGAAATGGTCTCCTTACTACAGATGATACTGTATATGTGAACAAGAACAAAATATTTGAGATGAGTATTAAGAGAGAGACAGTGAATAGTTCATCTCTTTCCCATACCAAGAGATAGAATTAAATCACTGCTAACTCCTCCACTAAGCTGACCTCTTCATACTGACACCAGTTTTGCTGTTTGATTATTTTACAAGGGGCAACATTGGGATTTCAAGTTAACACTGATCAGGCCCAGTTATTAGTCTTTAAGAATATGAACTGTTCCTTCCTCCCATTCTTGCAAAGAATGTGCTTTTGTGAGGTAGTAATACTGTTCACTTCCTTGTTACTCTCTTTTTTTACTGTATATGGGTTATCTGGCCATAACACCCTCAGAAGTAACCTCTGTTCATATTCTTATTAGAAATTCATGGGTATTTTGTGACGAATTCAGGTTATAAAAGTATTACTGTGAAATTTTCACTTAATCCAAAAAGTTCATCATGTCAAGGATAGGGATTAATATTTCTCATATGTTACTATACACTACAAATAATGAGTTTGATTCTGATGTCTTTTTCAGCAACATAAATGAAATCCTTTCCCTTGTAATCAAAGAAAAAATCAGGATATGATATAGAATCAGGAATTACATAGTTTTGTTTTGAAGAGCAATGAAACATGCAGACAGATTGACAGTAATCTGTGTCGCTCTAATTTTTTGGAGGCATGAATTATTCAGGGAGTATCACAGCTTGTATTAAAAATAATTGAAAGGTAAGCAGTATTGGAACTATGTCCAGCACACCTCAATAGTTCTAAATGTTTATAAATAGAGAATATGAGGCCTTTCTGATCCTTATTTCACAATTTCAGATTAGGATGGGCCCCAGGATATCATCAGGTTCAACATCCTCCTCAAAGCATGAAACATTTTAACTGGTGTTAAAGACTGAATTTTAGAAAATACTAAATAATACGTCACTGGAGAAAGGAAGAGTTCAAGTGGGCCCTTCTGCTGCTGTGTGCTGCTACCTGCAGGTTCCAAGCCCAGTTGCGTGAGATGTGCTGTCAAGGCAGGTGCTGATCCAACATGGGCGTTGTCATCAGTAAGTAACAATTACCAGCAAAGATATTAACTTTTTTATTTCCATTTTTCAACTTAAGAAGGACAAACAAAATCAAGGGACAGCGACTGACATTTTGAAAGACTGATAGGATATTGAATGGAATGTATCTTAAATACCTATGCCAACTTATGCAGTTCAGGTTAATTTTTATACAAAAACAGGTCACAACATCTGTGGAAAATCCCTGAATGTACAAGGTTGACTGACGTTTAGTGAAATTGTCAGGGAAAAGGAAGAAAGTAAAGTAGTAGTAGCTCTCTAATAGCAGCAAAAATGAAACCATTTGGAAAAAATCAGAATTTTATTTAGTGATGAAGAGAATTTCTGTGAAGAACACTTGAAATAGGATTGGTACTAAATGTCGTATTTGGAGATTATTTATTAATGTATTTCATAGGTTGAAAATACTTTTATTCTTTATATATACAAATTTAAATACAGGAAAAACAGTGATCATTTTGGTTCTTTATCTTTCAAATATCATAGAATTAGTGTCTTGAAGTTTAGGCCTCTTCAAACTTTACTTTGTGGGGGTTTTTTAGGAATGTAAGGAATTAGGAATTTAAGAATGTCAGAATTAAAAGAATTTTATTTAAATTCCTAAGAATTTGATATAAACAAGAGATCAATGGACTGTAAACAACCTGTAAAACAAACAGGGGAAAAAACATGTCAGTAATGTAAAAGTAAACAGGTAGTCAATTATTTAAATGAGATCTATTCCTCTGTTTTGGAGTAAAAATTCAAAATAAAATCTATCAGGTTTCTATCGAATGGAAAGAATCTCTTGAATGAATTGGTTCTTTATTTTTGGTGATTTCATGCTTACTTGTGAAGTTCTCCTGAGCTTTGCCTCTAGAATGAAGTAGTCTAGAACTCCAGAAAGATACAACCTTATTGTACTTGTGGAACAAGTTTTTAATTTCCGAATAAAAAAAGTTTCCTCGAATCCACAAACATTGTACATCCCCATAGTTCTTAATGCAATGGTTTGCAAATCAAGACAGAACCTAGAACTCGTAGGTTTCTGATATACAGTTTTATGATTCTTCCTCTCATTCAGATCTGCTCCATTCTGCTTCAGTACCAGAAAGTGTCTGGTGACAGCTCAGTAAAACATTTTGAATTGGACGGTGATTCTTCCTATTTTAATCCTAAATTTTCATTTCAAAAAACCATGTCAATATTTTCTAATACAATCATTCCCTACATGACCCTTAGAAGAAATTTTCCCACTCTTTCAGATTATTGAAGAGCATTTGGTGGGTATTTATCTCTTTTTGTGATTCAGCCCAGGTATTTAGCTTCTGGGAATTTTGTTTGGTCCATTTTCAATGTTTTGCAATACCAATTGTCTGTATTAGAATTTACTCAATACAAGATTCATGTAGTGTTCCTCAATTCCTGCTTTTCAGTAACGGTGTCTTAGAGCTAGATTAAGCAGTATCTGCCTGAGTTAGCTGTTGCTTCACTTATTACTTTTATGATTTGCATAAAAAGGAAGACAAAACAAGGCTGCAATAAAATCAGATGTTCATTGTTGTTCACTGAATATTTAAAACAAAAGAGAGCAACTAATACGATTAATTTCAAGTGTGAGCGGTGCAGTCCTTGTGTTTATTGTAACAATCTAAGAAATAATTACTGAGTCTTAAACTAGCAAGGACTGAATTATTACCAATAAAATGCAAAGAATATACAAAGGATACAATAGATCTCATTTGCCACTTTTCTTTTTCTTTCCAGTGGTAATAAGCACTTTAAGTCTGCTCTACGTGGCTAAATTAATACATAACTAGCCAAACAGTCTAATATGTTTACTTACAGAAATATAGTCATTTACAAGATAACTTCTTGCAATAGGGTCTACTAATAAACTCTTAAAGGAAGACTAAGTTTTACACAATGGTGATGGAAATCTGGTGCTTCTTCAAACAACTAAGGATTAACTAAGAAGCCCGCTTCTGCAGAGCTGTGATGTTCTTATACAAGCTCTGTACTAAAAAGTGCAACGGAATTTAACCTATAAAAAGGAAACAGACTAACCACTCCATTTGTGAAGTATGCATCTATCATAAGTGTATTGACTTTTGTTGCGAGCTAGCAAATCTATCTACCACAGTTGCTCATTCTCCTGTAGTGGGAGGTGAGGAGAGAATTAGGAAGGTAAAAGTAAGAACTAGTGTGCAGAGATAAAGACAGTCTAATAGGTGAAGCAAAAGCTGCATGTGGAAATAAAATAAAGGAAGGAATTCATTCACTACTTTTCAGCTGCAGGCACAGGGTCTCCATGCAATCTTCTGTTCTCCAGGCTGAACCTTCTCAGCCTGTCTTTGGAAGCGAGGTGGTCCAGTACTCTTATCACCTTCATGGTCCTTCTCTGGACTTGCTCCATTAGTTCCTTGTCCTTCTTACATTGAGGAGCCCAGAGTGGGATGTAGCACTCCTGGTGGGATCTCACAAGAACTGACTAGAGTGAGATAATCACCTCCCCCAGCCTCCTGGACATGCTGCTTTTTATGCAGCCCAGGATGCCACTAGCAAAATACTTTTTGTGGTGGTAAAAATATTGCATGCTATAGTTGCAGAACCTTGTCTTGACTCATGGTGCCCCACATAAAATAAAGGTAGGAAATCTAATTGATTTAAAAAAATACATTAGATAATTATTTTTAAACTGTTAATAGTTTAAAGCATTAGATTGGTCCAAACTGTACAGCATTCATTCTGTCTTGGTTTTATTGTAATTGTTGCTAGGATCAGGAACAAGGGGGTGCTGTAGGTTCCTTGTGCATTGAGATTCCTCAAAAACCTAGCTCAGAGTACTTAGTACGGTAATCATGATTATATCACTATTAGGACCATAATTTGTATTCCAGAAATTAAATCTGAATTGTGATATCCTGTGTAAAAATTTCCTTCACCATAGCACGATCTCACTAATCCAAATTTACATGTAGCAATAAAAGAGTAAAATGCTGAAAAAATAATTTATTAATTCATACTTTCACAGGAGGCTGTGCTTTCCCTGGCAAGACATGCTGAAGTTTAACACCTGAGAGTTATTATGTGGACTATTATGCTGGCAGCCTTGACTGCAATGACCATGAAATGGTGGAGTTTAGGGCCTTAGGGCAGTGAGGTGGGTGTACAGCAAGCTCTCTATCCTACACCTCAAGAGAGCAGAGTTTGACCTCTTCAGGGACCTGCTTGATAGAGTAGCATGGAATGAAGCCCTGGAGGGAATACTGGAGACCAGGAGAGGAGATTTTGTCCTCTTCTGGGATCTGCTTGATTCATAGGAAAAGCCAGGTATGACAGGGTATGCAAGAAAGCTGGTTGTAGCAGGGAAGGTATTTTGTGTTTTTTGTTTAATCTTTGAATTTGGAAATAATGTCATGCATGCCTATTCACTGCTCTTGGATTGAAGTTTGTATATGCTTGAAAGAGATTGAAATGCCTATAGCAAACACAGTAGATTCTAACCACATTTCTTAAGAGATCAGGACTAGTACTTACTAGTCCTAATTTAAATAGTCTAACATAAAACAGATCCTACTTATTTAATACATGGGAAGATAAAAAATGTCTCCCTATTAGAGTTCCAGTGCTGGCAGAGTTTGGAAATCATTATTAGTTGTCCCTCCCAAACAAGATTTTGGATCTTTGGGAAGTAAAAAAAAATACATACTCCTCATATCATATTGAATGTGTGAAAACATTACTTTTGTTATGTTGTTGACATACAAAACATTTCTTCAAAACCAGCTCTGCTCATCCTGTCCCGCTTCATACAGTAGTGTGAATATTCACTTTGGGAGACATAAAACTCACAATATGCTCTAGAAACTCTGAGATACATTTGAAAATTCACACTTACACAACCACACTTCAGATCTAAATTGGTTTTGCTGATATTTAATTCACAAACTCACAAATATAACAAGGGTTTGGATACACTTAATATTTATTGTAAAGCAAGAGACTTCCTTTGCATGGGACGTTTTATATCTAAGGCAAGGAAGTGCCATCCTCGTACAAAACACACAAACTAGCTGCAGGTATAACAGTAGTGAATGTTTAAGTGTCCTATAGCCAATACTAGGTATATTTTTTTTTCTTTTGGTATTGCTTTCTGTGAAGTGGAATCTTTGAAACTAGTATTAAAATTCCATGTGTTGAATACTTTAAGAGCAAGAGCTGACTTGGTAGACTTAAGGTTATTTTCCTTATGCCTTGTTAGTATGTGAAAAAGGGATGGGAAGGATAAAAGTTTATGATAGTTTTGTACATAATCGTGTCAGGATAATTCTTATATCTGAGGTACAAGCACAAGAGTTACAGGGGATGCCACAAATATAGCACTGCAGATATACTCTGGTTTTACAGGCAAACTATGGCCTACAGAAATATTTTCAATTCATCCTCAAACTCTATTGAACAATTTTTTTACTTTGGCTACATGACAGGGTGAAGATTTGGCCCTCCAAGCACAAGCAACTGCAATTATAGTGCCTCAAGTAACTTTCACCCAGCTCATATACTATTCTTCCAATTTAAACTAATCTGTTTTAATACATGAGCCCCAACCACAATCAAAACCCCCCTCCTACACATGTAATGAAGTCCAACAGCAGGTGTTGCAGTAGGAAGTAATCAGCACATTGCTTCAAGCAGTGATCTGCTTCAGCCTTTTCTGTTCTCAGTTATAGATCATATTTTCAGATTACTTTTACTGGAGAATTTTAATTGGTGGTCCTGTAGTCCTTTGAAGAGGATTTTATTGTTCAAATATGGAAAATCTGTCCTCACCTCGTCAGGTGGTGTAAAAGGATTGCCCTTAACCTTGCAACCCGCTAAGTAATGGAACAGAAGATAAAAAAAATGGAGCTTGGAAGAGATTGCTGCTCTTAATATGAAGGGTCAATTAGCTATATCATCCACCTGCAGATAGTTCTGCTCTTTCACACAATCAGCAAATTACTTTTTCCAGAACATTGTATCAACAGTTGGGAATAACCACCTCCAATTTTGGGCTTACTATGAACTTCTATAGTTATTGCAAAGGATTAATTTGACTCTTTTTTGGATAAGAGAAAGAAATTATTTTTGCAAATTCCATAGATGTTTCCCACATTTCATTTACGTAGCCACTTTATTTTTTGTTTTCTTAGTAATAAAAAACAATACACTGTTTTTCATCTTTAAGATATCTGAATGCCAAATGTATTTGTTTGCTTGAGGAGGACTATTTCAACAGCAATAAGACTTAGTGGCCTTGGGTAGATGGGCTTTATTCAGCATTCAGCAGAGGAACTTGAACTGCTTGCATCTGTCTCATTATATAGGCTATATGCAGTAAGCCACAGTGTCTAACAGCTGCTGGTGTTAGGATTAAGGGAAAAATATTTAATTTGATGCAGAGGCACGTATGTCATGATTTCTGCTGTAGCTTCTACCTGATCCCAAGGGTGCACGCTACATATATGGCATAACACTCAAATCATTTAATTATGTCAACAAAATATGGTGATGTTTGTTTAAAACAAAAATTAGTTTTGCAATAAAATTGATTAGTTGATGGTTACTTCGCTGTCACTATGTTGATAGATAGAAAGACAAAATGATTTTGTTTAGTCTTGGGGGAGGGTGAAGAATTCTGGAGAGATCGAGGCAAATACACAGAACATGAACTTGAATTAGTCTTTCTGTTTAGTGAATCAATAAAACAACAGGAAAGTCTGAAGAGTAACCCAGACCATCTATCACAATGGGTTTGTGCTCCTATTCTCACTGCCTTGTAAACAAGTGCCTCTAGCATTCTAGTGCCCAGAAGAATCCAAGACAAAAGGACACAAATAGTTTTCAATTTGCAGATGTACTGCTAATAACAAAAATAAGGGAAGATGAGAATTGAGCAAGCTGCTTCCCAGAATCTCCAAACTAGATCATACTAAAATTCCCAGGTGACAACTCATGTAATATGAAGATAATTCTCTGCTATCTGCAAATGCAGTAAGGAAGAGCGTATTTCATGCAAAATGCTAATATTAAAACATAAGGGAGAAGGTATATCTTAGATTTGAAAATGCTGGCAAATAAAATCAGGTAAGAAAATACAATAACATCAATAATGGAAGCTTGATTTTCTCAATCAGAAATCAAAGAAGGAATAACAGATACAGCACTGTGAGAAAACCTGAAACTGATAATAATTCTAAATGAGTGGATTTGTAATATTTTCAAATCCATAAGTGATGAGTTGCAATTAGTTAGATAAGATGGGTCATGAAAAAGTAATTAATCTGCTGAAACAGCTTGAATTACTATTGCTTTTTACTTTTTGGTGTAAATTGTGCACTAGTTCTCTTTCAAGCAATACAATAGCAGTAAAAAAACTGTAACTAGAGTGAAAAAAAAGGGGGGGAAGAGTAAGAGCTATGCTGATAAGAAAGAAAATGCTACTCAGAATCATAAATTGCTTCTACTGCTTCCTTGAAGAGGCAAACATCTATGTGACCCTAGATTCCTCCTTGTTACCGATTAGGTAATGTGCACTTTACACACAATCAGTTCTTTGGTCTTGAGGGTGAGCTGTATTTTTCATGACAATACCCTGAAAAGAAATCCTAGATGATGGTATTGCATGTGACAATGAAGAGTGAACATGTGTGACAATGCAGTGGTTAGGGAGCAAAGGAACACCCAAGAAACAAATGATGCATTACCTGTATGTGGAAAAGTCACCAGCTGCTTCCTTCCTACTTTTAATCCAGTGAGGCTGACAAGACCAAAAATAATTGCCAAATTAAGATGTTTAGTAGTCTACATGTACTGAATTATGTGTCTAATTCCAATTCCTTGTGGACAGATTATCCTTACCATATCTTTCACCCTTGCTGGTGGATTACCACTGTTCTGCTGAACTATTAGAGATTCAGTATGCAACTGATACATTTTATGGAAAACTGCAAAGATAATGTACAAAGACACTTTGGTTTAGAGCATATGAAAATGAAGAGATCTGTTTTCTTTTTGTGCTAATCTTGTATACACTTTGCATGTATTTTTTTTTCATTTCTGCTTCCATCTTCCTCTCTCATTTATGAAATCAAATCAGTCACTTTCTGTTCTGTGTAAGCTGCCAAGAGATCTCTAAGTAGAAAATATAGAGTATGAGCTCAGCATTGTATTATTATATCCCATAGGTCATCAACAGGCACACAGAAAAACTTTTCTTCAGGTGCTACTTTTCCAGTCCTTTGTTTAAGCTCCATTTTTTATGTTTTTTGGTTGCTTTTGGGTTTTTTTTAATGCAGTTGCTACAGAAACTAGAATAAAAGTAGGGAGGGAATAAAGTAAACATAAATGTTAAATGGGAGAGGAAAAGACAGAAAGCCTCTTGCTACTGAAGCACAGATTATAAATTAGTGCTGCTATGCTGCAGAACAGAACAATTTAGTGGAAGATATTTTTTGCCAGAAATAAAAGCCTAGCCAAGCGATATTTTGAAGCATGCCATTACCCTCAGGCTGGAATCTGGCAAAAGAGTCAAGTTGTTTTGCATGTTACCTTTGAAATTGTGTGTTTTTAAATCTTAGCTTGTGCTTTATTGAGATGCAATTCCAAGCACACATAAAGGCAAACTGCTAAAACAGCTATAAATGGTTATTTTATTTACTGTTTGATCACCTCCCCTGTAAGCACTGATTTCTTTCTAACTATTATAACTGTAGTTTCTTGGATTCAAAGTGGTTCCCCAAGGACAACAAAGGAAACCAATAAATTCTAAAGCAATAGTGTGAAATGAAATATAAGTTTGGCCTTTTATATCTATGTAGCAGCCAGCTATACAAAATTTATGCTTTAAACTGTCAATTAAATGAGCAGCATGAACTTTTTCTTAGTGACTAAATAACATCCTAATACTGTCCAATGTTTGGTGACAGAGCTCTAATAGGCCACAGTGGTGCAATAAGGATGACTAACAACTGATTGTGGGTTATTTGATTACCATGTAAGCAATGTGGAATAAGCACTACATGTGACTAAAACTACCACAAGGGCAATTGGTAAAACCCATGCAAGAAATTAATTTTAGAAATATTTATTAACACTTCAGAAGAAAAAGTAGGATTAGGTTAGTTTTCACATGTTATTTATTGTCTGCTTGTGCTTCTCTCCACCCTATTCCATTTCTTTTGTTTCTACCATGCATCAAATTTCTTGTGTAGGTTATCAGGTGATAACACATTCTCTTTGAGTACTTATCTTAACACTGCATATTAATTCAAGCTTGTATCCTTGTGACTAGCATTATCCTAACATGAAATTATTAATGGTTTTTGCCTGAAAGAGATTCATCCTGATAAGGATTTCAAAAAAAGATGTTATTTTTAGTTTTAATTAAATGGCCTGTTATTCAAAGACAGTTGAATTGGTGTTGCCTATAAACATCAAGTGTTAGTGGAATCTCTGAAGTCTTAGAAGTTAGCAAAAAAAACAATTTAAATATCAGATCCCTGAGATGAGAAGATTCAAGATAAGCATATGTGAGAGTTGGGGATACATATAATTATAGAAAATTAGGATATTGATGTTTATAAAAATGAACAAAGTCTACGGTATTTAATTGCCCGAAACATTAATGTAACATGAAATCATAAGACATTGTACATGTCCTACCTTAATTATAGTTATATATTCTGGTTTTCACCAGAGCATTGTACCAGGCTGAGGCAAAAGATTTCTGCAACATGTAACTCCGTAACAAAGGAACACAGCACAATGCAGATGAAAAGAGACATAGATTGCACTCATGAGTGAGATGAAAAAATACCAAAGTGATCACATCAGTGCAGTTAAATAAGTAGGATTTTTGAATATAGTTCCATCAAGAAATACAATGATTCTGCATGTAGGAACACTGATAATAGAGAGGTTAGTTTTGTAAGAAAGAGCAGGAAAGGCTCTTAACGATTGCTGCATGGACTGATTTGCTAGTAGAGCTTGTTTCTCTAAATAAGTGGAAACAGTGATATAATTTTCAATATGCTTACCCTAAACTAAGAATTTTTAAGTGAATTGATCAGATTTTTTGACATAATTTCATGATTAAGGAGCAGGTTCAGCAAATGCACAGTTACAGACTAAGTTTTTTAAGGTGTCAATAATATTGCCTTTTGAGCATTCTATTACTTGAATCAGTGCTATGCCTTAGAAAGTGAAAACTGTGCTTCCTTGTCAACATTACCTTCACTAAATAATGACTTTTTTCACACCTATCATCTATAATTTCTTTTTTAGAACTGCTGATATGTAATTTCAAAGGTATTTTTAAATGAAATCACACATTAAAAAGCTTACCATTCTTTTTATATGTGGAAGCTCATTATGACACATCTAGCACATACCTAAGTTATTTATGAAAAAATTGGCTCAGCAGAGTCCCCTCAAAATACATATTGCTGGAAGAACTCCAATTTACCTTCCAAAAAAACCCTGAACATCATGAAAATCATTATGAAAATTAGAAATAATGGACATCATATCTTATGCAAAACAGTCTTCATTTTTGAAGTTTTCTAAATATTTGAGCTCTTTTGAATCTTAACATCTTCAGTGAATGACCACAGAAAATTATAGTAGGCATTGCACCAACAGGATTTTTGCATTCCTGTATTCTTAAAGACATGAGTGGTTTTTGATTTTAAAGTCTTCCATGAGTTTTAGAGAAATATAAAAGTAAAGCATTTCTGAAGGTTTTCTGCCCTTCTCCTCTTCTTGTGGACACATGTCAAAGTATGGGTTTTTTTAAAATAGGTAGAAATTACAGTTTGACTGAGAAGTACTGAGTTCTGCTTTGGTTAGCATTTATGGAAATAATTTCTGTATGTGATAGCTTTTCCTCTTCAGGAAATCTCGACCTGGCTAATCAAAAACTGATTGTATGCCACAGCACTGAAAAATGACTGGTGAAGCACTTTTGCACAGCCCTTGTCCATTTTGCAGAGTGAGCCACAGAGTAACTCAGACTTTCACAGTCTAGTGCCATCATCCTTTGACTAAAATAGGCTTTTTCCCCCTACCATGATGTACTCGGTATCTGCTTTTTTTTTTTATCCAGTCTGCAAGCTGAGGAGATATTAGATATTGTTAAAAATAAGTGGCTCTAAAGCCTGAGGAAAAGGGAAAGGAATAGGGCTAACATTTCTCTGCATCAGTGATTATACTAAAGATTTCCTTTTGCTTTTCCAGCTTACAAAGTTAGATTTTACTGCCTGAATCAAAGCCTCACCTAATGCTTAAAAAGAAGAGAGTGTTAAGTAATTTGCAACAGCAAAAATATATTCCTAATGAACCTTGAAATAAGCCTTACTAAGACTGTTTCTATACCTGAAAAGAAGCTCCAATGGTTAACACATCACTGCCTATTGTATATGAAACATAAACCAAAGAAATCCCTGACTAATATATCCTGCAAGATTAATAGATTAAATGGATTATCAAAATGAGATTGTAAAGCTAATCTTAAATTTTTATATCTCACTGAAGTTTTTGTGTTGTGGGCTTTTAAGATACCATGCAGCATATTGTATGTATGTCATTCTTTATCATGGGGAAAGCCTTAGGGGTATTAGGATTAGCTCAATTTACTAATTTTATCCACCTTCAAAAATAGGCAGTTATGAGTCCATATAATTAATAAATACATTTAATTTCAAATAACAAAAAAATTTTGAGCAAAACAACCTGGTTCTGGAAATATTTCTAGTTGTATTAGTGCAGCAAAACACTAGCTAAAATGGAACTAGATAAGTTAAAGGAAGGGATTAGATGATGTGGTTCCCTATGATAGCAGGGTCCTGGACTTGATAACCCACGATTGATTCTCATCCTGTCTCCTGTAGAAAAAGAAAGATACTGGTCTGGTGGATTAGTGAAGCAACCTTACCTTAGCAAAAGAGTAAGAACTAGATTGTATCACAAAGTCACTGCAGGTATGACAGAATGCCTGATTGAAAAGAGGTACGTAAGCCAGAGTACAGAGGAAGATCTCTCATCTTTTACAGCATTCCCCATGTCCCCACATGTTTTGCAGATCCCTTCCTTTCCTACCTAAAATGAAGGAAGAAACATCTAGCCAGATTTTTTTTATTAGTGAAATCTTAATTTGGAGATAAACACTAACCCCAGTGTTCATAAAGATACTTATGCCTATCCACAAGTGACTAAAAAAATTTAAGTGTTAGACTGATTTATTTTGTTTCTTTTCCACTGAACTGCTTAAATACTGCAAAGGAAGAACATCTGTTTACACAGCTGGGTGGGAAAATAGAGAAGTCATGTGTAACACTGTCTCAGCAGTCCTGAGAACCATTTCTGGTTTCCAATGGACTATTGCACAATGGAGTTGATGACTGGATTTCCATGACTGGACTTTCATGATAAAGACTGGATACTGAAAATAATACTGTGCTTTGCTATGGATGGCATATTTTGATAAAAGTACCAGCTGCCTTTTTGTCTAACCTCAGAAGAAAGGTTTTGTTTTAGTAGGCCTATTTAGTTTTAATTGGCCAGTAGAATCTCTGTAGCTTTTTTACTGATCTTAGGCGGAGATGAAGTTACCAAGATTGATAGTTTGTATGAAGGATTTTTAATCAGTTTGAGAACTCTTTTATCATACCTTAAATTATTTTCTAGCCCCTCTAATTTCCTTTCCTCTTTTCATTTGAGCAAACATTCCCTTTCATAAAAGTAATGTGATGATACTTTCTCAGTGTGTTGGGATTGTTAGGGGTAGGGTGTTTGGACCATTTTGTTTTCTTCTTTAATTGTACGACAAATTTACTTGGGCTGTAAAAAAACCCAAACTTTAGAGTCTTAAATCTGTAGGTAAAATTCATCCTTTTTCAGCTGTTATTTTTATATTCTTCTCTTTGTGTATTTGCCTCTCATGAGTTTGAACATTCACATGCTAGATGTACTTGCAGTAAGCCCTACTCCAGCAGCATTTTTTATATCCTTCATACTCCTGTCCCCAGAGGTAGGACACAAGCAATTGTGTCACTTTGAACCAAGTGTGCTTTTGTATACCTTAGCTTTTTCCCAGTTTCTCCCTTCTTATTCTAAATGTTAGTCTACTACACTTTTCATTACCTGGCTCCATGATGATTGTTTCAGGATATGCAGCCTGTGCAATTTCCTTTTTCAGAGAAATTCCCCAGTACCTAACATATACCCCTTCTATATACACCATTGCTTCATTCACACATTTAGGTTTCAAATATCTACCTATTCCTAAGGTCTTGAGTAAAGACCTGACAGGATTCAAAGAATGTTGTTTTTTAGGTGTTAGTTCTCCTGCCTGAGAGTCAGAATTTATCTTCCAAAAGCTAAGAATCACCAGAACTCTTCATTTTTCCATGCTTAGTAATTCCTTTATCCCAAATTTATTCTGCAAGTAAAGACAGCAGTTGTCTGCATCAACAATTTACAGGTTAGAGCAATAAATTCTGTGATGTTGAATACTGTGTAGGAACCATGAATCACAGAAGAGGTAACCAATAATGAACCACACAGTGAGTCACAGATAACTCAGATATTCAGTTCATGTTAAAATAGACCATTAATTGTTATTTGCTTTGGACTAAGAGCTATTGAGGTAGAGATATGCCTTATTATTCTACATCATATGGGCCTTATTATCTAGAATGCTAAACTGACTGATCATAAAGGTCACTTCTGACTTAAAGAGCTACAGTTCTAGGAATTACTGTAGGTGATGACAACATGTAGTAATTGCTATTCTAGATCATGCAGAACCAATAAATCTCAAGTTAGGAGGTCTCACACTGCATTAAAAGTGTAAATAATCAACCAGAGAATAAAATTTGGATTTAAATGAGTGAAAATTAATTGAAAGCAACTATAAATCTGCCATCTTTTTAACTCACTCTTCCTTACTCCCACTTTCTCTCTTTGCACAAGAACATGTCCCAGAGGGAAAGTAGCAAAATCACATAAAGGGACTGCATTTGTTTGGAGGAAATAACTTACTTCTTAGGAAAGACTTAAACTTTATAGGTGCTGAGGAAAAAAATTTGATGCTACAAAGTCTGAAAAACAAGTTCATAGAATGAGTTAAGGAGGGTGAAGTTGTCTGTTTATACACTCAGTGGAAATTAGGTCAATTGTGGAGACAGTTAAAGGAGAAGCAGCAAAATGAGATCAAACTGCGCAGGTGTACATTGCAGAAATGTTTAATATATTTTTAATTGTTCAATCGGTATTGACAATATTGACATTTACCATCTGGTTAAGGTCAGTGGTCTTCAAATACTTGTAAATAGTAAGAAAACAAATTTTTTATAAACTCAACAGTTTTAGAACCTAAGTGAACACTTATTAACTTCAGCAATTTTAGAACATGCTATTTCTTTATTATTTCTTTTTCGCTCATCATGCATTGCTGCTGTTTTCTTCTAGGTTTGAAAAGAAAGCAATGGAAAACACTAATAATATGTCTTCCCAACTTCAAATAAAGTCAATTTATATTATAAAAATGCTAAACCAGTCAGTATTGAGTATTAGTATATTATTATTGGAGATAGTACGTCCACCCACACAGAATTCTAGGTAGTCAATACTTTTCATTTCCTTGGGTGCAACAAATATGATTTTATACTCAATATGCATGACCCACATATTGGTAAAACTGCTTTCTGAAGCCAAACATGGGATTTAAATGGCTTGTGCTATCACAAACTACAAGGCAAAACAAGAGATTAAAAACACATTTTGCCTCAAAAACGTGCTTTGACTCACTCTGTCTTCTTTGTTGCCCTTCCCCATAGATGTAGTTTCCCTGATAGCTTCCTACTGCATTTTGGCCTTTCATTATTAGCAGAGTACTTCATTTTCCATAAAGCTACAGGCTACTATGAGTTCCTTCAGGTATTATTTAGACACAGAGGAATGAATCTCTAGCATAACACGTCTGTCACATTGGTGTTTAGTTGTATGTCTGGGCTCTGTAGCTTCAGTAGCTATATAATGAGGTAGAGAATTCCCCTCTCCCTCATGAGTGAGACATGAACAAGTTCTCATGAGCACAAAGTAAGAAGCAGCTACACCTAGCTGGTAAGCTAGGGCTTTCTGAAACAAAATTGCTTCAATTTGTGTGGTAATTATTCAATATTTATAAGTGTTTGCTGTGACAGATGGGAAAATGTGTCTGTGTCAACCTGGTTTTGACACATTTTGCTTTGTGAATGTGTTTCTGTAATTGCCTTCAGACATTATGTATTCTATTTTGATGCTGTTTATGTGTATAGTTAGGTCAGAGAACAGAGTTCGTTTAGGGTGTGGTGTCTATGTCCTTATTTTCAACAAAATGCAAATTTATCACCTCATAATCACCATTCAAGAGTCACTAAGGAATTCTTCCTAAAAGAGAGGTGTATCTGTTTGGGTTTTTTTTGGTTTTTTTCAGAAATTCTCTTTTGCATAACTCTCAACCCTTTTGATCAGACAAGATTATGGTCTCATGGATTTTCTCCTGTCCACCAATATAACTTCTTCATCTGTCTTGTATTAAGACCTCTGTAAATGAGAGATTGAGTTCTCCACAGGCTGCAGTTGGATCTCTGCTTCCCCGTGGACCTCCATGGGCTGCAGCTGATAGACTCAGCCTTGACCAGAAGTAATTCATCTTGGAACCAGCTGGCATTGGCTCTGTCAGACACAGGGAAAGCTTCTGGTAGTTTCTCAGAAAAACCACATCTGTTCACTCACCACCAGCTCTGGTTACCCAAACCTTGCCACACAAACCCAAAGAAGAATATGTTTCTATTTTGCAAATTATGTGTGGTCAAAGTATGTCTTTGTGGGCACTGAGGTTGTGTTGAGATAGTAAAATTTCCACTTCCTTCCCTGTTAAACTGTCTTGGGCAACAGTACATCTGAGAAACAGCCACAAACAGGCTGAGAGCCCACAAGAACCTCATGAAGTCCAACAAGCCCAAATGCAAGGTCCTCCACCAGGGCTGGGGCAATCCCAGACATGCAGAGAATCTGGGACAAGAGCCCCTGGAGAGTAGCTCTATGGAGAAGGAGTTGCAGGTTCTCATGGACCAAAACCAGACAAGAGTCCACAGTGTGCACTCATAGCCCAATAGGCCAGATGCATCCTGGGCTGCACCAAAAGAAGCAAGGGCAGCAGACTGAGGAAGGTGATTCTCCTCTTCCCCCTGTCCTTGAGAGACACCACCAAGGGTGCTGTGTCCAGGTCTGGAGTCCTCAGTACAAGAAATGTGGACTTGTTGAACCAGTTCCAAAGGGCCAATAAGGGGATCTGATGGCTGGAGCACTTCTTGTACAAAGACAGCCAGAGAGAATTGGGGTATTTGAGCAAGAGATGAGAGACCTCACTGCAGCCTTCCAGTACTTAGAGCTTAGGAAAAAGAGAAGTGGCTTCAACAACACAAGAGGATATGACAAGGAAAGGAAAGGTTTTGAACTGATAGGTTTAAATTAGATATTAGGAAGAAATTCTTTACTGTGAGGGTGGTGAGGCACTGGAACAGATTACTCAGAAAGACTTGATCTCCTGTTCTTGGAAGTGTTCAAGGAGCCCTGAGGAGCAAGATCTACTGGGTTGAATCATGGCTATGACAGAGTGTTAAAACTTTAAGGTCACTTCCAACACAAGCCTTTGTATTATCTTATGATAATATTGTTTAAAACCCATATTGCCCTCAAATGTTTTGATTGCTGACCTGTAAAAGTTTTCTTGTAGCAACACAACACTAAATTTTTGTTCTTCACTACTTGGTAAAACCCTCTCACTTTTGACAGGTCCACTCAGCACCTTAATACTTATAGAAATCATTGTTGTTGGCTGACACATACAACACAGTTTTCCGGACTTTAAGTACATAATTCCATATCTGTCAGCATAAACCTTCTTGATATTTTTTATTAACTATGGACATCTCTGGATGACATAAACAAAAATATTGATTACAATGACCCTTATGTCTTTCATGATAACATCCAGATTATTTTTGATGTTATGATCGCTCCAGATTATTTTTGATGTTTCTTAAAATGTCAGAAAGAAAAATTTCAACTTTATGTTTGGTTTTCTGGGTTTCTAGTTCCAAAATATTTTCATGATCTTTAAAACTTTCATTATCTGAAGTCTGGTTTTTTTGTGTGCTCCACTTGCCTGACCTACCTCAAGTCCTTCAATAAATCTTGTGCTCTTGCTTGAGCACCAAACTCCCATCTAAGGGTGCCCAATTGGGGTACTCTCAGCTGCAGCTTTCAGTGGTGTGCTGGCAATAAACCTTTTCCTGCAGAAACAGGTAACTGATATACAGCTGCTCAGAGCTATGCATCAGCAGCCTACCATCAACTTTTCAGTTTTACACAGTATCATCTTCTTTTTTTTTTTTTTTTAATCTGTCATGATATAATTTCTTCCTCACTATTTAGGTAGTTCTCAGGTTTTTTTCCCCATCTTTCTCACCCCCTTTTTTTTCTGTATTAGAAAGTTTGACATAAACTGAAGAAAACTTTCTACGTTGGAAACCTTGAATAAACATGTGAAAAAAATATTTCACAAAGAGGTACATATAGTTCCAGCTTCTTCTATCAAAGTATACGTAAGTGTTTTGACTTCTTTAATAAGTTATTAGGAAGTACTTCACTGATACAGATGAATCAGTATCCAGTGTGGAGCTCAATTTACCTAATTTTCTCTTTCAAGAGCTGACCATACAATTTAATTTATCTATTGAGACTTTTCTATAGCAAATGGAGAGAGCCCAGTACCTCCAGAGGATAATTCATCTCAATAAATGTAGATGTCATGGGCATACAGAACAATTATTTCACTGGTGGTGTTACCTGTGCATTTAATCACTAATCAACTTTAAATTTTTCCCAAGAGTTGTGCTGTTTTGATCTGAAAGAACAATGTCCAAATAATGTGGACCAATGCCATAATGTCACTTTCATATTTATTATTTCTTTGCTGACTCTAGATCTTGATATTATACAAAGCTTATCCTAAAGGCATGTTCTATATCATGAAAATTTGGAGTTTCAGATTTTCAATTAAAAGATCCAGCCTATTGTTTGTAGGGTATGAGTCTCCTGAGCTTTGAATTCCTTTTATGACAGATTAGATGAAATTTTATTTTCAGAACTCCATAGGTGAACTGTTTTTTCCAGGATCAGAGAAGTCCCATGAAAAAAACAACCTTTATTCACATAAACACTTTATTTTCAATGTCCTAAAAACGTTACTAAAAAGACAATTAATGTGAAAGATGAATGCTCTATACTGTAAGAAGTGAGAGCCTTTTTGAATATCAACCTCATTAAATTCTCATTATTTACAGATGAAATGGTTTGAATTATCCTTGTAAAATTTTTTCCTGATTTTCTGTTTCTTCCATTATTCTTATCAGCAGCATTTTTGCCAGTTTAAGTGCTTAAATTTATATTGAGTATTTAATTATTTTGACAGCTGATAATATGTTAAACAGGAAGTAAGTTGAATTATTTGAATAATTTCCTGAATTGCATCAGAAAAAGAATTAAACAAAACACTTTAAAAGACACTAAGTCAGTAGAATTCCAAAAAGATAAATATATTGGTTTTCAATCCAGTCACAACAGAATTACAGTCTGATCCTAAGCCACTGAAATCAATAGGAGCATTTCCACTGAGCTGGCCTTGGATCAAGCTCCTGATGCAGAAAGCAAAAAATCGAAGCTCCTTTATCTGTATTCATTGCAGATGCAAAAAAATAAAGAAGCTTCATGCTGTACTCAAGTGAAGACAAAGAATCTTGATCTTAAATAAACTGCTGTGACTCCTGCTCACACAGAACCTTGTTCAACCCAATAATGACCTGTTAGATATAAAAAGTTTGAAAATGGAGTCTTAAAATATTTTATTCCTAAGAGTTCAGGAACAAAATTTCTCAACATACTTTTAAACCATCTTCCATTAACAACAAAATAACTAGTCATTCAATTTAGACTCTACTTTATTCTTTTCAATATATTTGTGTACTGCTAAACATCAAGGAAGCCACCAAGTTACCAAAATACAGTAAGATTTTATTGTGCACATGGAAAATACAAAAAAACTGAGGTATTAGAAAATAAACATTTTTTTCTAAAACTACATAAAGAAGGCAATCCATGATTGCAATATGGAAACAAAGAAACTACAGAGGCCTGAGAGCCAGGGACAATTTAGGGCAGCCCAATGGTGAAATGTGAATGTCACTGGTGAAATGTTTGGATACCGAAGATGGCATTTGTGCATCTTAGAGAAGTAGGATTCTCCTTCACACTACATTTAACTATATTAATGTTTCCAGAGATTCCTAGGGTTAATCGTTGAGTCTCTTCACATTTTTAACAACAAATGTTGTCTCTCTTCCTTAGCATTATGTACCTCATGATATATAAAGCCCAAATTCTTCACTAAGACCGAATTTTTAAATATTTAGTTTTTGGTGAGTAGTATGTCACTTTGGATAGGTTTAATTCTAAAACTTCCTCTGGATTTTTTAAAAATTATTCTTGTTCCAATGATAAACCATTTAAACCCCACTCTATTGTGTACCCTGACACAAAAATCACAAGAGGATACTGGGTTGGAGAGTATAAATTGCTTGAGTTTTCTATTTCTTTTTTTTAATTCAAGAACACATTTCATATTCCAAGCCCATAAAAAATTAAATACACAGTCATAAATAGCATTTCCTCACACAATTCAGAGACCCTACACAGTGTTCACAAATTGGACTGCAGCCTGGTGGGAGTAAAGTCCCTAGTTTTCCTCTTTAGTCTGTGAGAGAGGAGAAATGCCTTTTGCAACAATTTAAGGCCTGCCTAAGCCAATGAGCCTAGGCCTATTCTGCATCAAAAATTCCCCAAATAAATTTCTGCTTGATGAATATGAATTAATTCATGGCAAATCCCACTCTTTCTTCCTCCTTTCTCAGTTTAGCAAAAGGCGTGAGGGTGTCCTACAGATTGCAGGGAGAATTTCCAAGGCAGTAAGTGTACAGAATTGTACCACAAAAGTTCCATTGCTCTAAAGACTGATGGTTCATTTTACAGCTTGTGTCTATTTTTAAGTCTCTTAGAATAAGACATCTGTGACCATAAATTTTTGTCTTCCAGAAACTTGAGTGATGAACAGTCATTCAAATGCACGTAAAAAAATGTTTGTATGCAGGTGGGAAATTATCCAGATTTAAAAATTTTGTTAAGATTCTTGTTTTTTCATATGCTTCTTTATAACAAAAAATAAATAAGTATGATTAAAATGCAAAAATAAAACCTTTACTCCTTTTCATTCCACCACAGGCTTATGATGAGCAGGTATTTGTACTATTTTTCATTTCTCTAAAAAATTTTTATAATTTAAAATGCATTTTATCTATAATACTGAGAACATATTTATGTAATGTCATGCTAGCCTTCTTGTTTGAGACAGCAATTTTTAATGTGCAAATCTGTACCAAATAATGGGGTCACAAATCTTTTTTTTTTTCTTTTTTTCCTTTTATTGTTGTTTTCCAAGTAAGCCCAAGGTTTTGATATTTAGTCCAAGAGTCACACTGATACTCAGAGACAATTCCAAGTCCTTTCTTAATTTTCTATGTTTCAGGAATCCTTAGAGTCAATTACAGCTTTATGTTCTTCTGTTTATAACTACTCTTTGTGCATTTAATGCATATTTGTTTCAGTGGTTGTCTATTGTCAAATAAAAATATACAGTTATGCAGTTCTATGGACTCTAATGCCTCAAATAAAAATAAAAATATAGATGTAGTGTGTAGTGTCCCAGGCAAACTAAAAAAAAACAGTAAAGAACTTTTTAAGTTCTAAAATCTAAAACTGCATACATGACTTATAGAAAACATTTTGAATATGCACTGCTTGTCTTGTACTCATATGACATTTTCTATTAGAGATGGCACTTTCATTATTTTTTATTTTAGCTGAGTAGGGATCTTCAGTTCAAATACCCTGTCTCTGATTATATAATGGATGGTCTTACTTTAAATGAAAATTTGCTCCTGTCATACAGAAATCTACTATTATTACATTCTATTGAAATAATGTATTAATATCAAGAATATTAAATGAAAACACAGTGAGTATGGGAAACCTCTTTTTTAATGCTAGTTTAAGAGGGTTTTTTCAGGTATTTTGAAGTGTCAATAGCTATTCTGGAAAATAATTGGCTGATCAAAGCTTCCAAAGTAAAAAGATAAGAGACTATTTTATATCTGTGTAGAGGTTTCACAAAGGCTTCCTTCAGTCTTATTTTTTTTTGGTTGTTGACTTCTTAGAAAGGAAAATTAGATGTTCCAAATTGTTAACAAACCACACACTCCCCAGACACTAAATCTACCTAAAACTCAGCACAGATTTAAAATACAGTAATTTTGCAATCAATTTTCTGTGTATTATATTAGACAAACCGTACTGTACAAATTCATTGGTTTCATATTACAGGTCTCATACCGGAACAAAATTCTGCATAAGTCCTCCTACTCAATCTCCTCTTCAGTTGTATTGTTAGGCAAAGCAACCCCAGTTCCCTCTACTGCTCCTCACAGGCCAGGTGCTCCATACCCCAATTATCTTGGTGGTCCTCTGGAATGTATTGGCATTTTCCCTGTAAATTGTACTCAGGTTTTCTTATAAATTGAGACCCAAACTGCCCACAGTACCTAAGTGTGGGCTAAGAAGTGTCATGTATAAGGGGATGATAACTTTGCCCAAAATATTTGCTGTCCTGCAGTGAATACAGCCCCAGATACTGATGACCTTCTCTACTGCCAGGAAAATATGTTGGTTAATGTTTAGGTCACTTTCTTCCTGAGGGCCCCAAGGTCTTTGCCAGAGCTGTGCCCCAGCTGGACACTCTGCCCCTGCATAGTCTCAAGAGAGTCTCACTTCCCAGGTGCAGGACTCTGCCTTTGCCTATGCTAAATTTCATAAAGTTACCCTGTAAGTCCATTCCTCCACCCTTGTGAGGTGCCCTGCCCTGGTCCACTTCCCACCAATACCCCTTTCAAATTTTGTGTCACTTGCAAAATTAATGGGTGCAATTTGATGATACTCCAAGTGTTGATATATGTGAATTTAATCCAAAAAAAATGTTTAATTCCTCTTTTAATAGCTATGTCTATTGTAGATAGACAAAATAAAAAATTTTAAAATTGCTTTTTAAAATATATATAAGCAAATCATATTGTGGATGCATTAACCCATCCTGAACCCATCCACAAGCTGTTCTTTTGTTCGTGATGCTTTTTTAATACTGTTGTGAGATTACAAAAGCTACAAATATACATAATTTGATTTTCTGACATTTCTACATGAAGTGGAGACACTAGTTGTAAAACTAAAATCTTGTAGAAATGTTTTCTTTTGATAAAATACAGGCAAGGAAAAAGAAAACCTGTTAATACTTTTATTTAAGGATTATATTTTTCAGCAGAATCCAATGACTCCAGAAAAGCGGCTCATACAGGAATGTAGTTCAAAATGAATGGTCATGGGAGACTGTGAAGAACTATGTTTTTTTCTTTTTTTAAATATTAGCAAAAGAGCAGACTTGAAAAATGAGAAAACTGAATATAAAAATTTTCAGATCAGTGTTTAGACTTAATTTCTATGCAGTCCCAACAGAAATGTGAAAGAAAAATGAGCTCACTTAAATATAATTTCAATTAATGTAAATTAGAAATTACTCTACAGAAATCTAGTTATGACAATGTTCAGAAAATAAATGTTCATGAGTCTAATTTCTCACAGACATAAATTATTGCATCTCAATGGTTATGCTCCAAATTCAGTGTAAAATAGAACTCTACCTAAAAATTTTCAGCAGTAATAACAAACAGAAAAACTCCTCAAAATTATAAAATTTAAAAAAAATTTCGTATGTATCAAATCTATTGTGTTGATTTGAAGAGAAAAAGAGAAGTGTAACAAATTATCTCAAAACAAGATCATAACAAGTGACAAATTGGAAGATCTTGATATCAAGTTACATAACAGAGGAGGACAAAAATCTAATGATGCAGCCACTGCTATGCAGAAAATATTTATTGTCTCTGAATATACCTACATGAAAACCTATTATCTACCAGTTCCCTGCAGAATTAAGAAACTGAGAAAAGTAAAAAAAAACTACTAAATGATAAGTGATTTGTCCTTGAGCAGTGAATCTGAAAATTGCAGGATTACTGTGGTAAGTTTAAAAAATAACCTGATGAAACTTCTCAATTTTTTTTTTAAAGAAAATAAATATATTTGAGGGTTTTCCTGAATGCAACCTCTGGTAAGATAGTCAATTTATTAAATTAATTTTCTGGTTTTAGCAGGAGTGAGAGGAGGGAGAAACTGGTGACATTAGTTTATATTTTTAAAAGGAAATTTTCTATGCTCTGCAATAGTCAGGAAACAAAAAGCATTCATTATATGCCATATTTTTCATTCTATTAACTTGGGCTCATTTTTTTCATGAATGAAAAATAACAAGAATTAGTGTAGATCATCATCTCTTCTGAATTAGGAAACACACCAGATTGAGGAATCTGGTATCCTTATAAAAAGACATCTGACTGAGACACCAAATAAAATCAAACAGAAATTTTAAATTTAGTTACCCTCATTCTTCCCCAAATCTTAAAACACACTTCATTTTAAAGGTTTATATTATCCTAGTCATTCTTCCAGTGTCTCCCATTATCTCACTGAGAAGCTAAACTCTTTTTTCTTCCTTTTTCCTAATAAACTTTATCCAATGTCACAGTAAAATTCCAGTTGGGTAGAGGCCAAGAGCCCAGTTTGGATGTCTTAAAAGTATCTTTGTGTGTGTGTGTTTCTGTAATCCTTGTATTATAGCTCAATTTAAATTATCAGAGAAGTATGTGTGATTAATTAAACATATTTGTTTTTCTGGCGTATATTCAGCTTTATCCTAAATCAGGATCTGCTGACATTTCATATATAGTGCCATATCCATCAACCTGCAGAGAGTTATAAGCTTGAATACTTTGAATTATTATTTTTTTACTTTGGCTGCTAATTGAAGTCCTTTTCTGTTGAGAAATCTATTTCTTACATACATCATCAGGGAAAAGGAAACTTTCCTAGAGCCTCACTAGTGACAAAAGTTTTTGGGATGCAAATAATCAGATTTCAAAGCTATGTAGAGAGGTTGAATATCTTATGAAAGGTTGCAAAGGACTCATGCTATGAGTGTTAAAATTTAACAATAAATCCTAGAGACAATGCCAAACCTGAGCTTCAGGTGAACAGGATGATATGGACTAATATTAATAACAATAGCATCACATTACTCAGGTCATTTGGGCTACAGCAAGTTCTTTGTCTCTCTCTAAATTTTGGCTTTCCATGTTAGCAATTTTATAGGTGAAATGTACAGTGCTAGATAATTCTCCAAAGTAAGAGGTGAAAGTTGTGCTGCTATTCATGCAGACAGTTTAATTTCAAATTTAACGCAATGCTAAATTAAGGAAAGACTCAAAAGAGAGAGGCAAAGCATTGTTTTACCCTAAGCTGGGATAATGGTTCTTTAATTTTGCGTGGTTCATTCTTAATCTTTTACATTTAGCTACTTTGTAGTTTTTCAACAGATAACCCTTCGTGAAAAAGGAATATGTTCAATTTAAAAAGCAGACAGGATACTGAATTTTGTTACCATTGGTGGAAAAGGAGTATAAAAGGAAATGTCAGCTAATTCAACCTGAAACAAGTTGACTATAGTATCAGCCTGCAGAAAATTATAGCAGTATTGTGGTCAGTACAAATAAATATATTGTTCCCTAAGCTCCTCTTCTGCACATCACTGATTTACAACATCAAACATTTATTGATGTCGATAATGAACTCTATTAGAAGTTTCTTCCACAAAAAACTGCAGTTTCTTCCACAGTCTTTTCCATAGAAATTCTGTTGAGGAAAGGAAAACTAAATCACCCAGAAAGTAAGCCCTGGGCAATGCGTAGTATGGCATAATTTGGCAAGTATGTGAAGTACCAAACTTCTGGTTTCTTCACTATTTGAGTTTGACAATAAATGCAGTCATTCTGTATTTTTCCCAACAGAGATAAACTAGTTGACCTAAACCCAGCCAGAGTAGTTCCTACACCAAAAATTTTCCATTATGGAGATAGCATTGACCATTGCAGCTCATGAAATGAAGGGAAATTCTCTTTGTTTAGAAAACTCTCAACTTGCTTACAGCCCTTTTAATCACATTTCAAGTTAAAGTTTACATTCCTTACTGCAATGCAGTGTAGAAGTAGATAGCACTGTCACTGAAAATGTGCCAACCTGAGTGTTGCAGCAGTTTAGTTGCTGTATTCTCCACAGCATTTAATGGACCATTCTGAAAAGCAAAATGACTCATTCAAAGCCTCACCCCAGTTGTACTGTTCTTGACACCTAGAGTCAGTCATTCTAGATCAAGCCAGAATTTCTCCTCCAGACCTCTGCATTCAGAAGAGGCACAATCTGTCCAGATTTACAGAGGTTCTGGGGTGTTCTGAAAATCCACTCTTTGTTATTTCCCAGTATATTAGTTAGTCAGAACATACAAGAATGAGAAATAATCTTGTGGTTTTTTTAAAAAATTAAATATAAATAAATAATATTTTAAAAAAGCCTCTAAAAACATGTAAACTGCATGAATAACTGGTAACTGAAATTGGAATTCTTAATTTCTACATCTTATGTGTTATCACTCAGAATCTTTTTCCAGTTAATGAGGTGCTGACACATAATTCATCTGCTGTGTGTGCTAACCTTTAATAACAAACTTACCTTAGTAAATGACAAAATAGAGTGAAGCAATGTGACCTTATCTTAATGGAATGGAGATTACTTGGAGTATTCTTTTTACTTTGCTTATCCTGTTTCCTCATCAGAACACATTAACTTAAACTATCAATAGATAAGATCCTAGATTCTGCTCATTTAATCAAAAAGACGTTTCAGTCGTAAGGGGAAAAGAATAGCCTTTATTGAACACACCATCAATACAAGCATTTCTTGGCTGTGATCCAGTTCAACAGGCCTTGGTTGTCTCAACAGATGACATAATCAAATCAAAGCAGAATTAAGGATTTAAAACTTTCAGTTTTATAATGCCTTGTAGCTTCATGGTGCTATTATTTCTTCAATAATGTTATCCCATTTGTTTTTGCAAACTGACATTCCTCTTATCTCACAGCAGTGATCTAAATTTCAAGTATTCTTAAGTTATTGTGAGAGTTCAGCCCACTCCTCAGATACAAGTCTGCATTGCCACTTTCCTTTTATGTTCTGTTACTGCATTTGAAGTTGTGTATATGGTACGCAGTGTAGTGTGCTTGTACCTTCAAAGCCAAGAGCTGCTTCTCATACTATATCTGTATTTCAAAGACATCATCAGGAACAATCATCATTTAGGCAAGAGTGAACACGAATAGAAAATGTGGGTTCTTACATTCTTTCTCTATTTGCAAGTACCTTTCTCCATTCATTTACAACAACTGAAGAGAGCTTGCTTTTTACTGTAGAAATTATTAAAATTGTTAGAATGTCTTGTAACATTCAAAAACTGGTTGCCACACTCCTTTGCTTTATAAAGAAGGTGCTGTTGACTCAGTCACAGCATGTATTAAGTTCAGATTAACAGAAAATATACCCTATTTCATGTTTAATGCTGAAATGGTGCATCATCAGGTATCAGTAGCTGGTACAGAGGTATCCTATTCTATGTTTTTTTTTCCTTAGAAATGTAAGTTGAGGTGTTTGATGTTCCTAATTCATACACACAAAAAACAGAAAAGGAAAAAAACTGTTTTCAAAGAGACACTAAATCATGTCTATGGTGTTATACAATGATAAAGAAAAAAACAACAAATTCACTTAGCAACAGGAATAGTAGTTTTACCAAGTAAAAGTCCTGCTGTTAGTACTTTGCTGGAAGATACTAAAGTACATTATCATGTAAAAGTGTGTGTAAAGTGTAAATAAGAAAGAAGAATCAGAATATAAAATTCATATAGAAAGTCATACTTTCTTGGTCTGTAAAAAGTGTCCTTTTGTAGACCCAGCTTTCGCATTAAAATATGGCTTCATCATAGAGGCTTGGACTTTAACATCCATTTCCCTTTCCTGTCTATATTACTGGATGGTATATTCAGGAAGGAATAGTGAAAGAGGAAATACGTTGGTCATCTTCAGTAATACAGCAGGTCACATTTTGATACAAATATACTTAGCAATAAACATATTTTAAAATTCATAGGAAAATTTGGATGAGTCTAAGACTTTGTCATAGGATGACTGTAACTTCTTGTTTAAAAAAAATATAGGCAGAGGGATGCCAAACATCTGATGAAAGCACGTACTGATGGTAGACTGTGAAACACTGTTCATAAGCAAGTGTTCCACTGCTGGCATCTAATTTTCATCCTATCAAATGATGCATGTAGATTTAATAATTTTCTTTAGTGGATCTTGGTTAAATAGAAATAAGCTACTAAATTAAACAGTGTGAAAAAGCAGAATTTGGTTTGGTTAGCAGAGGGGTCTTCTTGTAACATTCAACTAATCCAAGAATAACCTCGTAAGAAAGAAATTATCATTGCTGATTGAAGGATTAGTGTTACGAAATGCAGTTTCCATGTGAATCAAACTCTAGTTTAGATTTCATTTTTATCTACTTTAAATATGAAAAGCACCCACTTCATAGGGCTCCTGAAATTTCATTCCAGGATCAATGCCTCTCGAATCCTGACTGACTTGTAGATCTTTACCATGTGTAGCTGTCCCATGCATAGACAGCTACAGGCCACACAAGAAGTCATATGCAATCCATCCGTTTTAAAAGTTATTCTAAGCTCAAAAATATTAGCTCCAAACACTTTTGGACTTACAGTTCAGTCCTTTTTTTATCCAATACCCAACTTAAACTAGTTTTAAAAACTATTGGATATAATTTTTTGCAGAAAGCAAAAAGGCAAGTATTTACATGAAGGCTAGGTGTTGAAATACAATTTCAAACCGACTAGGGAAATCTTACTCTGCTATTTGGTTCAGATGGCTTTTGATTATACTTGATTTAAAAATTGCAGAAACGATTCATCAGTATCTGAGAAAATACTGCTTCCATAAAAATAAAAAACCAAACCAAATCAAAACCCCATGACATGGAATATGGAACAAATGGACATACGCTTTTCAAGAGTCACAAAATTGTTTCAGTTTTTTATGGTTTAGACTAAACCCGATTTTTTTTTTTCCTAGATATGTTTTAGCCTTGATTCTCAAAATAATGTACCCTTCTTCTGTCCCTCTACCCACAGAGAGCTGTTGCAATGGATGAAACAAGCATAGACATAGATGGAAAATTCTTTTTATTACTTTAATTTACTAAAACAAGGTCTCTGGTTCAGATACAGATGAGAAACATTATTATTAAAGTAGCAGAGGGAGGAAAAGTTTCCTGTATGCTTTCAGTTGAAAGTTTGAGAGCATTATGACTATGGTCATTTTCAATCTTCGAAGTGTGGGTGTCTAGAGCCTGAGCCAAAACTACAAATCAGAAAGGGCAAGGGTGAACAAGACATAGAAAAATTATGCTGTTTGCATCAGTTATTTAAATGAAAGCAGAAATTCACAACATAAAAATCACTAAGCTCTACCATAAGGCTTGATCTTTTCCTTGGTATGTTTTTATGGCTGCTGCTAGAGCAGAGGTGACTTTTCAAAGATGTTAGGGAACTAATTGAAAATTTTTAAAATTTTTTTCTCCTGCAATACTGCGTGAACCTCCTTTGGATTTTTAGAAGACTGCAGGCAATCAGTTTCCCTAGTGAGGACCTGACCTCTGTATCCCTTTCATTTTCTACACCTGCTGAAAGAAGGAGAAATCTGAGCATTCTAATATACTTTCCTTAAAGACATGAAAAGCAGTTTTTCTGGATCAATGAGGTTGTTTTTTGCCTTCTAACTAAAGTCAGACTCTGAAGGAATGAAAAGGAGAGTAGGAGCAAGGGAACTATTCCTTCATGTCTCTGCCATCAGGAGAACAGAAATGTCCTTATACCTAGGAAACCAAGGCAGTGATTTGGACGAAAGGACAGGGGAGAGGCTAGAGCAGAAAAAACCTGAAGACCTCCTAATTTCTTTCCATGTTTTATATGAAAATTTTTAATCCTTTCTCTCATTTTCCTTAGCAAACCAGATTCTTCCTGCATTTACTCAGTCTCTCCCTGCTGCAGCTTCAAGCCTTTGCACCATCACCCAACCTCTCCAAATAGTCCACTCAACTCGTAAAAACATCATGTGTGTCTTGGACCATTGCCCCTAATTTCTCTCAAAACAGTAGCTCTGTTCCCCAGTTCTTGAAGTTTTTTAAAGGTTCATCATGGGGAAAAGCCTCATGGAAAATCATAAGTTGTCCTTACAGTATTTCTAGGTTCTTTGGACAGCCTGTGAAAATAATTCATGAAGCTGCATAAGACCTAAGCTATGACAGAACATTAATACATAAAACACACAGAATTACAGAGGGAGTAAACAGCAAATGGCACAAACTGGAGCATACAAATATATTAGGTAATTAGTGTGATGAGGAAGAGTTACACAAACTGCAAATAACAACTAAATACTCCATTATAGTATCTGTGTACATGCAAATTTCCTTTATACTTTTTGCATGTGAGAAGGAAAATATTATGTTTCTTGTACTTCCTATTCTTTTGTCTTTTGATTCTCTTTATTCTTCCTTCCTTCCTTTTTTTTTCCCCTATGGACTTCTGAAACTAGCAAAATTTTATGACTGCACCTGAATTTTGCACAGTATCATAAATCAATATCATAAATCAATATCATAAATCAATATGAAAAATCAATTTCTGTGTTCTCTCCATCATAGCAGGGGTATTCGTTGCATTTACAACTTGCTGCAGGGATTATTATAGCAAAGGGAATAAAAGGAAAGAAGAAAAATATTCCATTTGTGACTAGGGTAAGTCTAACAATGGATATCTCATAATTTATTTAATGACATTTCAGTACCTTTTAAAATATAATCTGATATATATATTTGTAATTTTTCACTGAGATCTCAATGTTTGAGAATGGTTGGAGAGATAGCAGTCATTTCAGTGTCTGAAGAAGTTGTGGAACTAATTCAACCCAGTGAAATAATCTTAGC
Organism: Catharus ustulatus; assembly: GCF_009819885.2. Classification (NCBI taxonomy): domain Eukaryota; kingdom Metazoa; phylum Chordata; class Aves; order Passeriformes; family Turdidae; genus Catharus; species Catharus ustulatus. Next base: position 29,702,842 of record NC_046226.1, read on the forward strand.
CAAGTATATCTGACATCTGGGAGTGAAAAAGGAAGCAAATATGATAGTGACAGAATTCACTGCAGGAAGCAACAGTAACAGTGATTCTGTCTCAAGCCAGAGGTGTTTTACTGTAATTGCTGCTAGATGATCTAACATACACTCTTTTTCTGTAATACAGCCTTGGATAAAACCTGGCTACCAGCTGACTGGCTTCAACACCTGAATGCCAAAAAGTGCAATTTTAGAAGTGACATTGCTGATCTATTTGCAGAACACATCACCTGCCATTCGCAACATTGCTTGGGAGGGGGATCCATTAGAAAAAGAACCTTCAGAAGAGAAATGAGCAGCTTTTCTTTCTTCTTGCTGGCCTCTTTTCATCTTCTTATGTTTCAGTAGGTAATTTTTTCCACTTCTTCCAGGCTTTACACTATAGTAGTGGTGCTGAATGCTGATGAGACTGTGCTTAATGCAACTTCAGGCTATGTAGCCTAAGCTTTCTACAGTCAGAGAGCCTTTAAAGAACCTTCAATTAGCAAGCATCTAGACAGAAAGATAATAAAATAAAATACTTAATAAACCCTTAAAAAGAGACCCACTGAAAGTACCAAGGCAAAAATTTGAACACAGTACTATCATTCAAATACTTCAGACATATGTACAGTCTGAGAAATATATCTAAGGTTAATGTTAACCTTACTTCAATTACAAAAATTTGCTTCAATATCTTTTAGTATTCCTGGTTTTGTGCTGCAGCTATCCTGTGTTTAGCTGGAACCTGTAGAGTCGAGAATTCAGATTAAATTCCTAATTATCCAGCAGACCCAAAATAATTTGTGTATTCCAGTGCTGTGCAGCTTTCAAAACAATTATATCACCATGCAGACTTTGATTAGCACAAATGATATTTCAATTATAGATGGGTAGTGCCTGCTGAAATAAAACTCTTACCTGTTTGAAAAGTCATTTATTAAATATAGATCATAGTGGAAGGAACATAATTTTGGAGCTTGCTTTCTTTCTTGTTTGCTTGCTTTCTTTCTTTCTAAATATTGATTACCGCAGACAATGCACTTTCAAAATAAAGAATTGATTCTTTACAGTATAAATAAAATGGAAGCAAAGTGCTAATCACCTTTGAAAACTATCAAATTGAATGCTCCAAAGCATCCAAATATTTTCATATTTGAATACAAATACAGAGTTAAATTTTGAAGTTGAAATTGAAGTGTCTCAAGAATGAAATATATCGCTTCATAAATAAACAGGTCCATTGGGACAGCTGTTAATTATCCAATATATAGATAAACTTTAATTTACATAAGAGAAAATGAAGACACTTCAGAAGAGGCCATACTCTGCATTATGTACCTCACTTTCTAAAGTGTATTCAGAAATAAATGATGACTAAAATAGAGCTGTTCAAGTAGTATTTTCAAATAAATTAGAACTATACTCTTTCAGCTCTATTCAGATCCAGATTTCCCCTCAAAATGAAAAAAATTCTCCTTCAGTGGTATGCATAAGTTCAGTTTCCAAGAATTGGAATTGCAGATTTTTTTTTCCTCCAGTGGCCTCCTAGTAATTGTGGACCTACATTAAGACCCCACAGATGATGCCATTACAGCAGGTGACTCTCCTTTTGATTGAATAGGTCAAAGCCATAAATTTCTTGCAGAGACTGCAATCAAGTTTCCTCCCCATTTGTTTTAGTATGAAATGATACAGATGAGGAATAATGCAGTGTTCAGCGTTCTCTGCCTCAGCCACACTTTTCCTCTCTGACAGTCAGAACAGTGACAGGATTCAGAAAATTGTTAAAACTTACCTGGGATTACAAAACTAATTTCGATTGGATTAAAGGAAGATTTAGAAATTAGATCTTGAGGGAAATTTATTTTTTCACTCCTGATTGTGTGAAGACTTGTATATATGTTTATCTTTGTATATTCAAGTCAAGAAGCTGTAGACAAAAGAATTATTCACGAAAATGGTATTTAAACACGTGTCACAGTTGTCAGGACAGAAACCTCTGTAAAACCATGCCAGACAAGTCACTCGTTACATAGTTATTACTTCAGGGGAAAAAAAGACATTTTATTCAACTGAATGGATTATTTATGAAAAATGAGATGATCGATAGCTGAGTATTCTGCCTAAATCTATTCCACGAAATAAATCTCGCCTAACTTGTTAATGTGGTGACAGCTATGAATCTCATTATTTTAAGTTCTGACTGCTGGACACGAGTTTTATTGCAATGACTACCATGAGAAATATTTTTACTTAAAAAACAGAGTACTAAAATCACAAACCCCTACCTTGAGGCGAGCTTGCAGCAGTTCTATCTGTTCTTGCTAGAGTTGCTCTCAACAGCTACTGTGTGTTTAGAGCACCTCTTTGTGGTTTTTTAGTGAGATGTTATGTATGAAAAGAAAATTCATAGAAAAAGGTATTTCATACAGTGGATAGAAGCATATTTTTTTAAATGGAAAGAAAAATTGCTAGAAAAATATTAGTGTTACTTGTAAAATAAGTGATGGAGAGTAATAATCTGCATCCTTCCTGTGTCTTTTTTCTCTAGTTTCTGTTGGTGTTCTATACAGTATATCCTAGCCCACGAAAAGTTATATACAAAATATCTATTTAATATCTATTATGGTTACACAATCACTATATTATACTTCTGGAAGTAATAATAATAGTAATAATAATAATAATAATAGTAATAAATATTGCTGGCTTTAAAATACTTCCTGCAATTATCTCAAAATCTATGGTAAAATACATCTGCTACGATAAAAATTAAATTTTATCTAAATAGTGTGGCATTAAAATTTTCCTTTATGCAACTAAAAAAGTATGGAAATATACGTAACATAAAAGTTACATTTACTTAAATTCACTTCTACCACTGTCTCATTCCTTTACCAGGTGAATCAACTACATCCTCTTTATCCACAGAGAAAGGAAAAGGCACGAAGAATGATGCTGGGCAGAGGAAGTACATACCTTACTTTCTCCTAGAGATAATGAATTTACCAAGGTTTCTCAGCTGACTCTGCAAGTAAGTCTCAAGGCAGCATAATTCTAGGATTTAGAGGGAAGGTGTTAAGGTGAGATGTTGTTTTGGAAAGTATCTCAAGGAGTTGTATTTATTTATGTTGTGTAAAAGGAACAGTTCTTTATGAATCAGTAGCACATATGAAAAGTGCTCTGTTATGGAAATTAGCATGGAAACCAGGAGTTCAAGTGAGCTTGCACAATTAGTATTTTAATTGTGTGGTTTTAATAGTGTAGGAAGAATTTTCAAAACTGACACTTTCAAATTATTCCGTTAAAATAAAATATGATAGATTAACTTAGGAAAATACAAATCTATTTTCAAATATTAGTGTTTTAGTGTGGAAAGTAAACTAATTCAGGTAATAAGAAGGAAAAAATTCTAGAGTTTAATCACAGTATATGAGCCATAACACATACAGACAAACTATAGAAAGAGTATGAAATATCTCCCTAGAACTGCATTTAGAAAATTATCAGTGGTCATTCCTTTTGCACGGCAAAATTTGGAAGGAGAATGAGGCAGTTTAGAATTATGATACATAAACTATATGTTTCACCATAAAAATAGTATCTAATGTGAAAAGCAGTAGAAAATATTGTTGGACACAGAAATCTGTCCTTGCATTGCTAGATACCCAGGGGGAATTTCTTGTTCATATATGCTAAAGAATAAATCAGTCCTCAGAAGTAGGACTTTTATCTGTTAGGAGACATTCCCATTGGAAATTCATGTACATTTTAATATAAATGAGCATTCATAATTTAGAAAGCTTAAGCCCCCCACAACTGTTCCCTATCCGCCATTTATATATAATGCCTTTGTTAGTCTGTCAAGCCAATATTTAGGATTTTTTCCTATTATTGTGGAGACCACTCTTGCAAGGATTATAACATATGACAAATATGGAAAGATAAGAGATTTTGGTATTTACTCTAAAGCTTATGTCAGCTTTCCTGCTTTTTGAAGCATAAGCCTCTTTTTGAATTGTATCCAAATAGCCAGACATCTTGTGTGAAAAATGTCTTACTGTGCAAAGGTCTGTGAGATGACCATGGAATTCAAAGGGAATTTTGTCCATTTGGAATTTTAAAAAGAAAAGGAGTCTCACTTCAGCTTAGCACAGTTGTTTGAAATTAGTGTGTAAGACTTTTCTGGTTTTTACTGTCATCTTATTCAGAAACAATGCTGCAGTCATGTTATGCATTTTTAGCCTTACTAGCGAACTGGAGCTGCTGGAAGGTAATTCTGCTACAGTGAGACAGTGAGCTACATGCTGAGCTTTCTGTCATGCACATCAGATCAGTATCTTGTTACCTTGACAATGCAAGTAACTTTAAGTAGCAGAAAAGTTAAGCGAACACCTTCACTATGCCAAGGACTAGAGTTTGGTGGGCTATATTGAATCCTCCAGCAGTGTAAGATATGAATGTTACATGTGCCCAATACTGACAACACCTTTTGAATGCTGGATGTAGTCTTTACTGTGGATGTATCCCAGTGTTGTGTAATAACATTTGATAGTAAATTTTGTACTGTTAGAAAGAGGAGAAATTAATCATAAAAAAAATTGGCTCACTGATTTGTTTTGGTTCTTTTTCCATCCAGGAATTATATGTGCTTTGGCTACAATTTTCAAGAATTTATCATTATCTGTGGGTTACGTGATAAGGTTTGTGTACTATTCTTTATCTGTAACTCATTCCCTAGCAATTAGCAGTATACATTTTAATTCCTTGATGAAAGATGTGACTGCTCCCTATAAGGATGAGAGCAATGGCTAAATTTTAAGTAATGTTGAGAGCATCAGATCCCAGATGAATTGTACAAGAAGGACATAGAGCACAAAACATACATCTGACTCTGAAGTGTCTATACAAGCACACAAATGCAGTGGGAAATCCTACAAGCTCTTTACAATACATACATAAAATTTCGTGTTTCAATATATTCCTGTTACTAAAATAATTTTACTAAAATAATTTAGAAATCAAAGACAAGGAAAGGGAGCACAAAGAGATGAAGAGATGAAAAGACTGGCAAAAAATATTGTTCTGAAGAATAAAATTACTTTTGATTGTTATAACATGGATTATGAGCAAATAATTCATATGACCTTTTCTTTATGTCTGTTAAAACTCTTTGCTAATTACAAATTCACTGTCAAGATTTTTATGACAATGTTGTTCAACTTGGAAAGCGAAATGCATTTATGCTTCAGCTGATGATTTTGAATGCCAGCAGTTGGTAGGAGCAGAGTCATGGGGATTTGATTGCTACCCTGACTTTTTAGACGTGATTGGTGACAATATTTACTGAGTAACTTTGCTAATAATGGGGCAATAGTTAGAAGGCCTTGTTTGAATTATTTTCTGGTAGGATAAACGTAGAAGGATAAATCATAATTACATCCATAACAAATTAAATTTGTCTCAGCTAGACATGGCTTGGCATTCAGGTGCTTCTCAAAACCAAACAAGGTTTTCTTCTGACCATGGAGGATAAAAAGGGTCAGAGGTCAGAGGGAAGAACAGTAGCACAACAATAACAAATCTCTGGTGATTTCAGAAAGAGTGACTCTTTCTGTAAACAACACCTCTCACACAAAGAAGGGGCCTAAAATACTTTATTTTGTTGCCTGGCTTTTCCAGACACTTGTCATGCATCCAACCAAGGATTCCAAGGTTGTTAATGCAAGCATGAGCTCAGAGGATGGAAAAAGACAACTGAGTCCTTTGCACGCTAAAAGCTTTCCATAGACTAAGCTGTCATCAGCTTTCTCATTATTCTATGGAACTACTCAGTGTTCCCAGAGACAGTCAGCACCCTCTTTGGCTTTCATCATTCTGATTCGTGATATTTCATAATATAAGCAAGCTTACATTTTTGTAGGTTTTGTAGCTACTGAGATCTGCACAGTTTGATAAAACAGCAATTGCCTTTAGAGGGGAAAGCTTAAAACAATTGTGACCAATTTCTCCAGCAAAAAAAGCAGATACACATTATATGCCATCTCCTGAAAAATCGCATAGGTAAGAAAATTTCATCAAATATATAGTTATTTGTTGATATATTCCCAAAATGTGTAAAGAAAAATGAAGTTTCTTGCATGTCCTCATTGTAATTCTTAAAACTTGTAAGAAAAATACATCTTTATTTCTTTTACTTCTCTGTGAATACTGCTAAACTTTATAAAATGCTTAGAGCTCAGTAAGTACATTTTTGTCCATTTGAAATCAATTTCAGTCTGGTAGACTCAAATATTTTGTATCAGTAAGGCAAGTTTGAAGTATATTCTTCTGCTTATTTGAAGCAATATGCTCTACATTTATAACCTCAGACTGGTATTTTAAAGTCTTATCTAAGTGATTGACAACAATATATTTGTGTCACTGTATAATTGCATTCTGAAAAAAAAATATTGGCTTTTCCAACCTAGGTTTTTTTTATTTTGACTGAGAACTTCAGACAAGTCTCTATTTATGTGCATGTGTCTGTCTGCTGCCTGTCTGTGAAGGGAAATTACAAATTTTTTGAATATTCTGAAACTGCTCAGAATACCATATGTTTCTTTGTCTGTATATTATTTTAGTTTCAGTAAAAGAAGCAATTGCAAGTATATTTGTAGATTCAAGTATCTAAAAATTTTAGGCAGAGTTTTAATTTTACAATTCAAGGAAGAATTTCAGTTAAAATCAATATTGTTCTTCAGTTTTGTAAGTATGGATGGTTCATAAAAAACACTGTTAGTATTTAAGGAAAAATTTTCATTAACAGCAAATTGCCCAGAGGGATCGTATAGGTGTATATTTAAAAATCGTTTTATCAAAATTATGCTCTTAATTTTTAATTTTTAAAATCCTTTAAAACTATATTTCAAATCAAAATATACATGTGAATGCATAGCCTTTTTTTTTTTGTATGTTCTTATTTTCAAGTGTTTTGACGAAGGGAAAAGTAATTATGCACCCATGTTTCTATTTTGTCATCAGAATTCAAAGTGTTTTTCTTATGATTATTTTAATTAAGTATAATGAGCTACAATATGTTTATATTGATATGCAGTATGCTTTGTGAGACCCTTTCTATGGACCACATAGTTATTTCCAGTGGTCCCTCACATGAATGCCTTTTTCCATGGTTGAGTTTTTTGACTCTTTTGGGGAATCTAGTCGTTTTGCAGATGTGAGGCTAATTGACTGAGCAGTCTTCAAGGACTTCAGTTAATTTTAGTTGTATAAATGTATGCATATTTATTAAAGCACTAATTGGAAAATATGAATTATTTGTATTATTTAGTCAATATTAAGCTGACAGCTAAATCACAAACCCTTCAGTGAGTGCACAAGCACTTCTCCCTCATCTTTTCTCTCAATGCCTTTTCTACTCTCAAGGTCATGACATTCTCCACTTGTATCTCTTGCTGCGTTTATTCTGGTTCAGATGGCCACTCCACTGCACTTGTTCTGATTCTCTGAGCAGTAAGATAGCTGTCACTGTAATCAGTGTATTTTTTTCCCCTCTGGTTATTGCTTGCAGCCTTGTTTATCACTTGTTTTGCTCTTCCCTATCTCTCCCACATCCTCATCCCTTGTCCCCAACTCCTCCTGAGCTGACTTGTACTCACTCCTGACAGGATACTCCCTTGCAAAAGCCAATTTTCCATCATTTTAATTTCAGGGCTAAAGCTGAGGCAGTGAGAAAGCCAGCACAGTAGTAAGGAGCAAAATTGCTATTCTTCCAGCATCCATGAAAAGCCTAAATGCAGCAGCCCACTGCTTTCCCCTAGAGGCACTAGATGGCAGCATGGATCACTGCTGCATTGCATCAGGAGCAGAACGTGCTAGGAATGAAACAGCAGCAAGGCATTCAACGAGGATTTTAATTGAGGAGAGGAAAGCTTCATTACGGATGCGCTTCATTTTCAATAAATTTATTTTCAAAACTCTCGTTGTCTTTGTAGAGAAACACTAAACCACAAAGCTGAATGTCAAGCCCCCACTATCTAAGGCAGTCACATCTATAATCTACTTCACCTTAAAATGACAGGCACTCTTTTTCTTCCATGACTTTTCAGGAAAGGTTGTTCCATCCTGTCTCCCATATTTAATGAATTTGTGTCTGAAAAATGCTCTTAAATGCAATTTTATGGCTCGCTGAATGAAAATTCATGAAAATTGCCCCAAGAAGAGGGAACAGTAAGATACAAAGATAAAATGGGCAATACATGAAAGTGAAATGATCTAAGGGTAAGATATATGCCAGGCCAGTTTCTCTTCTCTGTCATTTCGGTGTTCCTCTTACTATTCTGTAATTCTGCACAGACTATGAACAGCGGTTGAAGATGATCTCTTGCACCAAAACACTCGTTTACTTTTCTTTTACTGCAAACCATCTATCCCTGCTTGTGTTTACACTCAGAAATAAAAATCCATTCCTCCAAAGAAGTAATGCAGGAGAATGGGGCAGGTAAATTCATACAGTAAATTGGCATGTATGATTTCGTTTAATCAAAAGTGCATCTCAGACAAAAGAAACATACAACAAAGTTGGAAGGCATGTCTGGAGCGCATCTAAGCGGACTTATTTGTTGAAACAGAACTAACTTGGATATGAGATAAGTTTGCTCAGAGTCTTACCAGCACAAGTTCTGAAAATCTTCAGAAATTTTTATTCCACAGCCTCTTTTAGAAGAAAAATAAGAAATTGGCAGAAACTGAAGCACAGGAAGTTCCACCTAACCATGAGAAATAACTTTACTGTTCAGATGACCGAGCACTGGAACAGGTTGTGCAGGGAGGTTGTGGAGTCTCCCTCACTGGAGATATTCAGGACACAATCCTGTGCCACGTGCTCTAGGATGGCCCTGCTTGAGCAGGGAGGTTGGAGCAGATGACCCACTGTGGTCCCTTCTGCCCTGCCCCATTCTGTGATTCTGTGAAAAAGAAGGCAGGTGAAGACAAGAAGCAGAGGATGAGTGAAAGGTATCTCAGAGCAGCAAGGTGAAAGCAGTGTTACTGACACTGGGGCATGGGTGCACCTGGGTGTGTACCCAGGTGTGTTTGGAGCTGGGGCAGGGGGCAGAGGGGAGCATCCACAGTTACCAGACATCGTCTCTCTGGAGAAGCCTCTCCAAAAAGAAAATTCAGAGCACTGTACTTCTCTTCCCTTGCAAAGTTACAAAGGGCATATGTCTTTTATCTGGCTCTTCCTGTAGAAGAAACTTTTTTCCATGAAAAACAAACTTCTCCTAGCTGAAAAACTGCAAAACAAATCTCTACTTTTGTCCATATTCATGTCGCTTAACTCAGTTTTCATGTGAAAAACTTCAGTCCCAAGAGATTTGCCAGTAAGGTCATCCCTTCTGTTCAATAAGGCTCTAAGATGGCCACATTCCTTACCTTCTCTGCTGCTTTCCTCTGACTTATGAACAGGCATGTTAAAAATATCTCCAATATAGAAGTGCTACTTCTTTTTCAGCCTCCATAAACTGAAGTCAGATGAGAACTTCTAGTCCAAAGTAGGTTAACTAGGAAGGGAAAAAAAATTGAGGGGATCTACATTTGTTTGAATAAACACATTTAAAAAATAACTGTAAAATCAGTAAATTGGGGGCGGGAAAAGTGACAAAAAGATTAGTCTCTGCTAGGTAAGTCAGAGAATGGGCTCTGTCCTTTTGTTTGGTACTGCATGATATGACAAGATGAAATATTAAGGTTAAATGCAAGATAAACTACATTTTTAGTGCTTAAAATGTTTATTTTTAGTTTCCCAATGGGGAGAGTGTTTTCTTCTTGATAAATTCCAAAAGTTTCTCTACTTTTTCAGAAGAGAGCTCATGTCTTAAATTCAAATATCCCAGCTTCATAAAAATCTGAATAATGTGGGTTCACTGCACTCAGCAGAAATATTGCAACTGAATCAAAGCAATCAACTGATTAAAAAAAAATTCTAAAAAATCTTGTTTGGTACACACCATCATGATTTACAGATTTAATTATAGCCAAGCAAGCATATGTTAAGTACAATGTAAAGGAAAAGTTTCCATCCTGTAACTACCGAAATGTCAAATTAAATAGAGATCTATTCATTAATACAGTGAAATGACTGGAAATCTGCTATTTTTTAAGAAAAATTTTGTTAATGACAGTTTCTGACAATTTGCTTTTTGGCTAGAGCATGCACAAAGTCTTCCAACATCTCCAGTTAGCTAGTCTCCAGTTTAAATTCCAAAACATATTTTTTCATTGAAAGCAAATTCAAATATTAGTAAGAGCTAAGATGTTATGGTAGGTGTGGGAAGAAAAGCAAAGAATTTGCCAGAAACTTATGATTTAAGGTATTTGATTTTTCTCCTCTAAAATACATAAAGGATGGAGAAGTGTAAGTGATTGGTAGTGACTCTCAGAAGGAATTGGAAAAATATTGACAGCTAACAGTTTAGTAGATAAGAAATGCATGTGTGTATTTTTATTGAGAAAGAACACAATCATTTCAATGAATTGAAAGAGCTTAGTAACTAGGATTAGACTACAAAGAGAAGATTGTGTGTTTCAAGCAGGTAAAAATTCTGGAGAAGTTAAAATGTGATGAGTCCATAAAGCATCTTCTAGCCTTTATTTTTTGTTTGTTTGGTTTTTTGAGATACACTAAGGAAATGTATAGGTGTAGCCTTAGGGAATAAGTCAGGACTGTGACAACTACTGAATACTACTACTGAGCTGAAAAAATAACAAGGAAACTGTTGAGCAGCATCACAATGTAAAAGGGGCCACGAGTTCCTGAGACCCTGCAAGAGTAACCTGAGCTTTGCAAAGCTTTGCAGAGTAACAGAGAAAACAGCAGATTGTAAGACAGATGAGAAAGGTTACAAAGCGTGAGTTGAGAAGGTTCTCTGCTAGCCCTGAGTGTGCCCCCAGTGAACCAGGTCCTTCCAGAAACCCAGCGAGGGCACGTCTAAGGGAGTGCAGGTCTGATGGGAGTGCAGATGGGCACTCTGTCCAAGCCATCTCCCTGACCAGAGCAAGTCTGTGAGCACATAATTTCACTATTATAAGTCGCACCATTTTGACTAAAATTTTGGTCCGAACTCAAAGTGCGACTTATAATCAGGTGCAGCTTATATAAGGACAAAGAACAAAAATTTGCTGTTTTAGTTTGGAGGACAGGTGTCTGCTGAGAAAGGCAGGAGCTTCTCGTTGAAATGGAGAATGTAAACCCCCTCTCTCCAAATTATTATAATTTGGAAATCAAGGGGCTTTCAGGTAAAAATATGGGAATTAGGAATAACAGTTCTTTACTAGGGAAATTAAAATAGAAATACAATACTACAAAGAAACAAACTCCAAACCCTGACAAAGTCAGAGTACAACCTGACACCCCATCAGGCAGGGTGTTGGTAGCAGTCCCATTCCATGGTGGCTGCATCCTCCTGTAGTGACAGATGTGATTCAGTTGAAGCAGTGCTCCTGTAGAAGGTGCAGTTTCCCTCTGGAGGTCCAGTGGTGATGTGGAGAAATCCAGTTTTCCTCTGGAGCCCAGTGGAGAAAGGGGCTACCTTAGTGTGTTTTTATCTTGGTAAGAAATGTGGGGCTCTTCCCCCTGGCTGGAGCAACTTCCAATGGGATGCAGTAATTTTATCAGTCACACAGTGGGACTCAATGGGCCATTAGCAGAAAATGACTCGCTGGAGGAAGGATGGATTGTGAAAAGATAAAGAACAATGCCCTGCCTGGTTTCAATGGATGGCCCATTAGCAGAATATTTGCCGTTGAGATAAGGATCACTGCCCCCACCCTCAACAGATGGTGATAGAATAGATACCTTTTATCACACTCTGTATTGTAATGTGGGGCTTATAATCAGGTACGGCTTATAATCGTGAAATTACTGTACCCTCAACTCACACTGAAGGCAAAATTCAGCCAATGACCATCAATTTATTGGGTCAATCCTCTGCCAGTCAAAATTTCCAATGAGCCTGTATGCAGTTGAGACCTAGACTTTGAAGCTTTAGATATTTTGTTAGCAATTATGTCTGAAGTGAGAAAAAAATATATTTCTAGAAATTTTAAAATTTCTGAAAGTGGCTGAAGTAGTATGTTGAGTCGTTTAACCCACTCTTGTATATGAAAAAGCTTTCTATTTTGCCTTCAGTAAACTTAGGCTTCATCAGAGCATGTTTCTAAGGTAATTTAATTCAAAATTTTAAAATCCACAAAACCCCAAAATCTAACATTCATAGATCTCTTACACTGCATCTAGAATGAAAACTCCCTCAAACCCTTATTTTCATTTGTAGCACCAACAATGTCCAAAATTTAATTTATAAACAACTATTTCAACACCTGAGATTTCAAGAACATCAAGATTTCAGTTTTTTACTTCCTCTAATGTCAGTTACATGCATTTCATCAGGAGAATTGAGCAGCAACAACATGGTCTTTTATACATAACAACTTCATTTGGTTGTCTTGTTATACAGACACTGAATGAGTACTGATTCAATTTCAAAATAAGGAAATTAATCCATTTTCTTATTCAGCAATACTTTTGGGTTCATCCAATAGTAATGAGTTTCATATTCTAATAGTGTAAACTATTACTATTATGTGAAAAATCCATGCATTCTGTTCAGTAGGATGACTTCTTGTGAAACAATTGGTAAGCAATAACTTTTTACTTTACTTACTCTGTGCCATTCTTAAGGCAAAGCTGTGTAATCCATTGGACTGCTTAAAGGTAAAACTTCATGGCAGGAAAAAATGACAAGCAGTCTTCATCTGCTACAAAAGATACTCAGTTAGTCATTGTAAATATTATAACCTACATTATATTATGGCTCATAGCAATAGAATTGGAGGCAATTCATGTCCTCATCCTTGATATTGGTTGCATTGTCACCCAAAGTAATTATCCCAGCCAGAAACCTATCCATTGAGAACTGATTGTTTCACTATTCAATTGTGCAGAGTCCTACCACGGAAAATAATACAGTAGCATTTCCTTGGATTCCCTTCAAGGTGTTTATCAAGAGGGTCAAATGCACCATATTTGCTGATTGCTAGGTAAACAAGGAATAGTTTTCTATAAAATTTTTTAATTCAATAAATTTTTAATTTATTAATTTTATCAATAAGACTTGTAGTACTCTTTCTTTTTTTTTCCCTCCCATTAATTTTTAAATTATTTAGGGAGTTATTTATTTTTTAAATATTTCAATATTTCAGCCAATAAACAAAAACGCCAAGGAATGTAACAGATTTGTTTGTCTGCATTTACTGTTTGGGGAAAACAGAATTATAGTTAAGAGACCGGAAAGCAACAGTTTCATGTAAACTGCAGTGGCTGATAACAGCTTTGAGATACTGAATAATCATGCATGGTATGGTTAGCTGTAAAAATACAATAAAAATAAGCATCATAGCTTCAGATGCATAAATTATCCATCTGTGTGGAAGATTTTGGAGTAGATTTGTAATATCCCTGTCATATAAGGTAACTCCAAACAATACGAGCATGCAAGAGTATTTCAAATAATTGTTTTACAGTTATAACTTTTAGATATGAAACATTACATTTTCTTTTTTCATTTGTATGGTAACCGCTAGACTGAATCCCCCTTCCATTCTTGGAAATAGTATTATGGTTCTTCCAAAATTTGTTTTAGATGTAAAGCAAAACAAGTATATTGTCTTCAGGTCCATATTAAAACATTATTTTAAAAAAAAATTTCTTCTTTAAGCTTTCCTGAGTAAAATTAATTTTAATTCATTTAAATGTACAAAAATACGTCGAATTACCTCCTCTGCTTTTCTTATGGGTTAGTGTAGGGTTGGTTTATATTTTGTGTAATTTCTTAGGAAAAATCCAGCAACACTTTAGCAGCTTTAACCTTGCCCACTGGAGGGAGTGCAAGGGCACTTTTCCACACTGTGAGGTAATGCCTCATGCTCTGCTGGGCAAGTTTTACTCTTTTCAGGCTGCACCTATAGAAGTAAACTCTAAAAGTGTAAAAAAACATGAACAGGTAGATAAAAAATAAAATAATGAAATGCTTCCTGAATGCTAGATTTCCCAAAAAAAAAGAAGAACCCAGGCCCATGCACATTTGTAGACACAATTTAAGTTTCTAATTTTATTTCCCTCAATTAATAATTTTATTTTTTTAAGCAATTTTTCTAGAAGGAGGGAAAACAAAAATAAAGGAAAATGAAAAGGGGAAAAAAGTAAAAAAAAGAGCAAAAAGTAAAATTTCAAAGTCAAGATGGAAAGAGACATGATACCTTGGAGATTTTATTCTATGTACAACAGAATGTGTAGGTCATTGCTAATATGAAATCAAAATGCATATTTATGAGGGGAAGTGTGTTCTTCTGTGTATATATATCAAGTTTCCCATGTTTCACTATAAACAGACATGTTCTTTGACATACAATATGTTTTTTAATTGAAAATAAGCCAGAAATCCCCAACACATTGTTTTTCTATCACATAATTCTTACCAGTCCTCTCTTTTAGTCTTAATTGGGTTAAATTTTCTTTTCTGTTCTGCTTATGAAATATTTCCCTCAGTTCGATGGAGTTTTGCATGAGTATGTCTCAGAGGAACTTTTCTCATTGTGCAGTGTATAGTTCTATTGAAATGAGATTCTGTATCTCTAACATCAGCAAGTTAGTTATAATAAAAATATATTACGAATAAAGTATGGTAAATAGATATTAGCAGGTGAATACTAAGTTCAGTAAATAACTCAGCCAAGAGAAACCAGGACAGATTATGTTACTAAAAGAGCATCAGTGACAAGTTATTGGTTTTGAAATAGATCTTAATACCATTTTAAATCTGGGTGAAGTATGAGTTTGATTTGTGGTTGTTTAGAGCTAGAGACAAGAGAAATTTACAGTGTGAAGTTAAATAAAAGGCTGTGTAGTGGGGATTAACAATAAGAAAACTTCTATAACCTTGAAACCTGATAGCAGCACTATAAAGGAGAAAAATCTGACTGCATCAGATGTCAACATAAAACCAACATGACATTATCAAATATAATTTGCCAATTATCTCAGTATTATTATTTACAAAATAACACTAATGCAATATTTAATACTTCAATGAAACTAAATTTAGAATACAACTCATAATGATAAATATGGATAGTGAGAGTAGATTGACTGAACCTAAAAGAAACACAAAGGAACCTCTGTCATGTTTATCAAAATTATGACTTACCATGCACAAACAGGCTAAAGGAGTTTTTCAGTCCACAAATTATTGAGTAAGTGTATATTTCTGTAAATCCACAAAAGACAAAATGTTCAGGGTAGGAGATATATAAATTAATATATTTAATATAGAGCCATCTGTTACCTTTTTTCATGGTGCTTTTTAATGAACTGTTTGATGCAGTTCAACTGAGTTTTGCAAGACTACATCTTAGAGAAATATGTTTAATTATGTAATGCCATCAGTTAGAACTGGGCTCTTCATGAAGTAAACTTTCAGCATGATACTTGTATATTGCATTCTTTAGCTGTAAAATATGATGTCCAGAATGCTGTTTTTCAGTGTCTGAAATCCTTATTATATCAGATGACTGTCAGACAGAGCATCAAAAGCTTTGTTCCCAAATATCAATCCCAGACGTAAACTTTTAAAAGGTCCTCATATCTAATTGCTATGTCAGTGTTGCAATGAGCTGACAATGAGATTTTTCTAATTTGAGCCAGACAAACTGCAGTATATGTTTAGTTTAACTTCTCTTAATCTTAGATTAAATACCTTTACACTAATTGGTATTACACTGTGTATTTCAATGCAATACATTAGTTTTCATTAAAAGAATTTTTCTTTAATGTTATTGATAGAAATGCCTTTAATGTCAAAATTAGCTCCACCTAGTCAGTAGATTTTATGATGAACACAAAATATGCATTGTAATTATTTTCTTAACACTATTCCCATTCGTTTTTAATTTTTCATACCTTCTCTTCTATAACCAGAATTCTTTCCAAAAGAACATCCAAAGGGTTAATTATCACCATTGGTTCTATGAGCCCTGGGCAGTCAGAAGCATAGCAAGAGCTTTTTAAAGAAAGGACTGAAAATTACACCACTGAAATGCATTCTTGCTCATACACACAAGATATTCAAAAGTGAGGTAATATTGGCTGTCTATACATTATGATTGCTGACAGATAGGCTTGTCAAACTATGTTATGCTTAAACTTTTTGTATAGCTTTCCACTCGTCCACAAGTTGTATTATGTAATATTGTGTATGCTTTCTGTAACATACACCATATTAAGAGGTTGAAGAACCAAAGGTATTTTTCCACAAGAGGGGGCTAATACTCCTTACTATGTCCTGAGAAAAAAAAAATTTCTTCATCAGAAATCTGAAACCCAGGCATGCCACAGAGAGAGAATGAAGTGAAAGAGGGAGGGAGGGAGGGAGGGAAGGAAGGCAGGAAGGAAGGCAGGAAGGAAGGAAGGAAGGCAGGAAGGAAGGCAGGAAGGAAGGCAGGAAGGAAGGAAGGAAGGAAGGAAGGAAGGAAGGAAGGAAGGAAGGAAGGAAGGAAGGAAGGAAGGAAGGAAGGAAGGAAGGAAGGAAGGAAGGAAGGAAGGAAGGAAGGAAGGAAGGAAGGAAGGAAGGAAGGAAAAGTTGGAACTAGAGTTAAATTTCTGTTATGCCCATTCTAAAATGTTAAATCCCTGGTCAACGGATCTGTCACAGTTGAGGAGTGATATTTTAACCTTGGAGAGACTCTACTCAATGCAGGATCAATAAAATTTCATTAGCAGTGAGTTGTTTTTAAAGAAAGGACTACATGGGCATGGTCCATAACTATGGTCCATTACTGAGTTATAATTTGAAATGAGTCAGTAGCTAGCCAAAGCAATTACTAGGAGCAAGGAGTAAAGAAGAGTTGATAATAAAAATGAGCTAATCAGTCCTACACCTTGATCACTTCCAAAGTAGATTCTTTATCATAGTCTGAGCTGAAATTGGTGATAGAGCATTCAGATTTGATTTATCTTTGCACTGAAAAAAATTAAGTATACTTTATAGAAGTAAAATTTATAGAATATAGATAAAGAAGGCTGGCACTAACTTACACAGGCTATAGTACATTGAAAAGGGACTCAAAGTATTAGTAATAGACTTTAGCAAAGGGGGAGAGGGGATGATAACACTTGAAATTAACAAATCAGTGTAGATAAATTATACAAAAAAAGACCAAAACAGGAAAGTAACACATTTCAGCAGTTTACAGACATGTTTTCATCTGCATCTAGAAAAAAAAAACCTTTAAAAAAATTTAAAAATTAATTGTTCTTTTTAAACTAGCATTAGTCAGTGAACAAGGCACAGTGATAGCGGTGAGAGCAGCAGCAGCTATGGCAGGTTCTGGCACAAAATACCCAAAGGAGCTGGAGGAGGGGTTCCTGGAGTCAGGGAAACTTGAGAGAAAATGCAGAGACTTGGCAGGACTGGTAGAGTCACACTCTTCCATCCCTGAGGGAAATACAGCTTATGGAACCTTGACAGGAGTCAGAAGAACCCTGACTCCCTCGCTGTAAGGCGGAATGAGGGGCTAACATTGACTGTGAGGAAAGAAAGAGAAATTTTCTTCAGAGCATTTTTCTTCTGTTTTTCTTCCACTGAACAAAGAACATACTACAGTAAGAAAAGCAGTTACCATTTCTTACAAAATTTTTAGTGATGGTGTATTGCTTAAGGCTGAACCCTTCAAGACATTTTCTGCTTACACAAAAGCACACACTTTCATTTTGGAAAGTATATCTAGCTTCTGCAGCTGCTAAGATAAGCTAGAATACATGGCCTCAGTGAACCCAAAAAACTCCCAAGCAGAGAGCTAATTAAAATTCCATCCACTTCTAGGGACTGTTTGCTTGTTTGTTTGTATCTGATCATTTTATGCCATCTCACGATTTCTATGCAGCCTTAGTCATGACTCTTGAATGCTGGAGATTAGCAGTACCAGAGCACTTCTTTTCCTAATGCTGCATCAGTACTCTGCACCACTGCCCAGCTCCTGCTGAGAACCTTCTCCAGCTTTCAGAATTATTTTTGGCAAAAAATTATGCCTCCTACTTATGGCTGTAGTGAAGCATGAAGTACAGCTATCCCGCTGTGGTCCCTGCAGTGTGAATTTGGAATAGGATGAACAATGATCCTGTGCACATTTCCTGTTGCGTGCTCTGTTACACTACCAGTTATACATGTTATAGATATAGATATATATGTATCAAGCTAATTGGATTGTTTCTTCATCTTCCAACTGCAATCAGGGATTACTTGATGACTCTGTGCAGTTACAGCTCATTCACACAGTCCATCATTCCTATCAATGATTGCAGAAGAGTCAGTTTCCCAGACAAAAGTGATTTCTGTGTTGTTTTAATAGTAGTTGGATAGACGGAAAATATACCTTTTGTGTCATAGTGCAATATTCTGAGCTGAAATTTCTGAAGGGAAATAATTTCATGTGAAATTATGAACTCAATCAGATACTGCAATTCTGAGATCCTTAATTTTTTTGAAAAGACTCCTTTTGTCTCTCTCTTCAGTTGATGAGACACACTGATTAAGACTTATCATGAAAAGCAGATCATCTAACAATTGCAAATTTCAAGAGGTTGAAACAAATGGGAAACATTTCTCATGAAACTCAAGTGCTGAGAAATGGTCAATTCTTTGAAAAGTTGGTTAGACAAAAGTATTTTATATTGAGTTTGAAGGTTATCAAGACTTTCATAAGCATGTGAACTGGTCCAAACATGTGAATCTTACTCGGAAGAGGAAATACTTCAACTATGTTTACACAGGAACTTCAGAGAAGTGCTCTGGTTTGTTTAAGTAATCTGATTGACAGTTCCAATTTTTAAGTTTGAAAAAGACAGTAGTAATAGTCCATAATGTCCAATACCTCTTTACTAGAAATGGGCAGTCCCTGTTTCAAGTTAAAAATCAAAGCAAAAACCATATAGTAAAAAATGAATCAATTAAAAAAAACCAAAACAACAACAACAAAAACCCACAAATAAACAAAAAAAACCCAGAAAAAAACTAACAAAAAAACCAAGTAGAGGGTTTTTTTGTACTCAAAACCCACCTTTGAAAATAGTTTATCATACTGGTCAAAACTTTATATATTTCCTGATCCATATTCCTTGATCATTTCCTTTTTTGTGTCAACTGTTACAATTATCTATATTTTTCATAAAGATTCAAGGTTAAAGTAATTCACTTGAATAAAATGTAATTGTGTTCTTCATGGTTTTCTGCTTTGTCAAATTCCAAAACTCTCCTTTTATAAGACCAAAATAAACATTTTCAATCATACTGTTAATTCAGATTTTATGGTAAAAAACTCTTTTTCAATTTTACAACCAGGGAAAGGGCTTTCTTTAATCTATTCTGCCTCAAATTATAACAGTTTTGTCATTAGCATTTTTCTCATCTTGAACAAGATGAGTTATCTATTTTTTTCTATTTTTCTATTTTTTAAATTTTATTATAATAGTGAAGCCCAGATTAAGCTGTTTTTAAAATGGATCTGATATACTAACATTTAAGAATAGGCTTATAATTCTGCAAAAAGAGGGATTTTTAAAGATGTTGTAGTAGATGTTGGATTTGAATGAAATTGGGAATATGGCTCTGCAGTCCCTTGAAGTTCCATGCTCTAATCTCAAACAAAATCAAGATTCAGAAAAAGAGTAAATTTTCTTTTTTTTTTTTTTAATTTGATTTCAGGATTCTGATTTGTACCATGTCCCAAGTGCAAGATTGTACCAATTTTTATTTTATCCATATCTACTTATCTACACCTAAGACTTAAGACCTAATTCTCCATTATATTTCTATGTTTTATAAAGGATGAATGATATGTAGGACTCTGAAGAAGATCAGGAATAATGCCCAGATGAGAAAATAACTTCTTGACAGAGCTTATATGCAAGATGCCTACCACATTGCTCATATCCTCTCAGATAAAAGAAAAACCAAAATACAGAGCTGGGAGATGGAGAAGACAAAGAAGGTACATGAAGAACACGTCACAGTGTACATACCGCACTTTTTCTCCCATGGTAGAGCAAGAGCCAGTTTCAGAGTCTTGCAATCAATGACATACACCTGCTAGCAGTGGAAACCTGCATGTCCTGCTGTTTGAAGGCACAATTACAGTAGGTTTTGAAGTGAAGAGATAACAGGTGGGCACAGGAAGATGAACAGGGGGTCCATTTTAATTCTCACACCTGACGTTTGTGCAAGGAGGTCAAATAGCCTTGCATTTCACTGTAGATTTATTTGATGTGTCTCTCATGCTCACTCTGTCTTCAAGAAGTACCTTGAGGCAGAGGAGCTCAGTGCTCGGAGGATTCCCTTTGCCTATGGAATCCTGCATGCTCACCTTCCTTTCAACACCGTCCTTCAACAGCTTTTTCCCTGTGTTCATGGGTGAGACCTTGGTGTGCTTCCCCGTTCAGAGGAAGAAATAATGCAGGGGGATCACTCCTTAATAGATTCAGCTCTTCATTTGCAGGCCTGACACAGGGGTTTATATGCTGTTTTGTTCACTTACACATTCTGATTTTATTGGTAACATAACCTAAAGCATACCACAATTGGTGTTTGCACTGTGAGTATCTGAGAAGTTTCCACATATCCCACTTTTCAGAATACATCGAGTTAGTTCTTACCTGTCCAAGTGAGCAACCATATTCAGTACCAGTAATTTTTACCAGTTGCTGTTGTTAGCCAGCAAGACAAATAGCCTTGCTCTGCCTCCAAGCAAGGTCAGTATAAAAAGGTTCCAAACAGTCATTAAGAAAAAAAGAATTTATCAACATAAAGATTACATATAGCATCTAAGGAAATAGAAACTGAATAATGCTCATATTGGTTACAGAGAAATACAATTGTGAGATTCAAATATTTCAGTTCAGAGTAGAATCAAATATTTGAAAAAGAAAACCAGTTGAAATGGCATTAATGTAGAAGTTATTTCAGAATTGCATTATATGCCATTTTCTTTACTCCAAATTAAACATATAAACTTAAACTTTTTAAATTAAATAATTTGGACTTGAAAATTGCACGTTGGTAACAATTTGCTTTCAAAGCATTTTGGTGGGGTTTTATTTTTTTGTTAAAAAATGTATAGAAAAGGCTTTATGAAACAGGAGAAAGAACTGTCTGGTAGTGACAGGTTGCTTGGTAACTGCAATTTGAAAAGTATCTTTCATAATCTACGCCAATTGCCCTTTTAAAAGTAGAATTTTCTCATGCAAAACTGTCTGTAGAAGCTGTAGAAAATGTAATTGAGGAAGAGGAAATTGTTTGACCTTGAATAGTTTAGGATTCAAGTTCTTGTGAAATGTTAAAAAAATCCAAATATTTCTAAAACCAGCTTGTCACCTTATTTAATAAATACAGGTTTCAGCTGAAAAGAAAAATAAGTCCTTTCAAGATGAAATGACGCACTTAAAATTAACCTAAATAGTTTTGAATAAAGAATTATTTTCTGATGTGATTCATTTCTTGAATGCAAGTTATTACCATGACTGTGCATGTGAGTAAATATATGAAAGCAACATACACACTTCAGAAGACTAAAAATTTTTAAAATTTCTTTTTAGATTACAAGTTATCTTTTGTACAATTATTTCTTACAAGTAATACATCAGAAACTTCTAGTACATTTTTGTGTCCTACAATGGAAATTACTTGAATTCTTCACTTAGTTGTATTTCTTAATTATTTACAACATTCCAATAATCCAGCTCAACTTTTGCTGAAAGTATAGAGATAAATAATTCAATAGAGGCTTTTTACTTAAGGGTCAACCTTTTGTGAAAATAGTCCTAAATTAATAGAGACACAGATTGTCTGAAAAAAATGCCTCAAACCATTTTTGGACACAGAAACGATTTATTGACTGAGAACATCACCTTTCTCTTCAAAAGTTCTAATAAAAAATTGACAGCTGCTGTGACGGATAAAGGCAAAGGCATTGTAGAAGAAATTGTATACACCTAGGACCACTAAAATGATTAAAAGGATTGATCAACTGTCATATAAGGACGGGCTGAAAATAACAGGAATTTTTAACTTGTAATAAAGATGTTGTGGGGGAGGGGGAGGCACTTGCCAACAAGTGTAAGTACCTGATAAAAAATGATGCAGCCAGAATCTTCTCATTGGTACCGAGGGAAAGGACAAGAGACAATTGATACAAACTGAAACACAGGAAACTCCATTTAAACATTAAAGTTATATACTAAGGGTGATAAAAGAGTGGAACAAGTTGGTCAGAGAGACTGTGGAGTCTTCATCCTTGGACGTGCAAAACTCAGCAGGATACATTCCTAGGCAATGTGCTATGGCTGACACTGGTTGAACTGGTTGGGTTGGACTGTCTCCAAATATCTCTTCTAACCTCAACTATTCTGTGATTATATGTGGAAACTACTGGGAAGAAATGACTATCAAGTCTAGTTAAAACACAGCTTGGCAAGAACTTATTTCTGCTGTCCAGACATACAGATTGAAGAAATGAAGTCATATCTGTCCTGTAGCAATGAGTGGAACATGCCAGAAACTTGTACAATTCACAGACAGGAGGTTTCTGAGCCTTGGCAAAGATTATGCACTTGGACTCTCACAGTTGCAATAAAATTGCTTACTTGTATTTGATACTTACACCAGATGGACAGAAAAACTTGGCTGGTAAACAAGATATCAAGTCCTTGCTTGTGATAAATGAGGCAGTTCACATTTTTAAATGTAAGTGTTTAAATATCTTCTGAGGGTGCCACTTAATAATGCTCATAATTTCAAGTCTGATTTCACAATATAAGATGTGAAATCACAGAAGTAAAGTTCAGGAGTCGAACACATAGCTGGACATTAAGTTATAAACTGATGTTACAGTCTGATTCAGCTGACAGTAGCATCAATCGTGGGCCACCCCCTTAAGAGATGGACTTGCTAATCCTTGTGGGTCTCTTCCAACTCAGAATATTCTGTGATTCTGACTGACAATTCTGCACTAGTCACACTCATGAATCACTTGAAGCAGCCTGAAACTCTTTCTGACTGCCACCAGTCAATCAAGCTGTCAGGGGTGCTGTCAAAACACTTGAAATTCCCCCCACTGAAGTACACAAGAGTGGAAATTAGGAGTCTAAGTGCTGTGAGCTGAAAAGTTACTTTGTTACTCTCGGATGAAATCCAGTTTTAATTAAATTCACCAAGTAATGAAGAACATGGCTGTGTCAGTGATTAATTGCCCTCAGTGTTTTATGGGTAAAAAAAATTCTGAGAAGAAATTTTATCAAAACATAAATTATTTAATACAATGGTGACTGCAATCCTGAAACACATCATACCAGCTAAGGAATAATAATTTGAAAAAGACATTCAGACAACTTGTGTTTTATTATTAAGACAACATAAATGGCTGAGGACAAATTATGCCAATGCCCTGGATGGAAAAATCAGGCACTCCAAGGTGTACATATGCAGCATTTGATTGGCAGAAAGAAGGAGCTCTATACAGACTATGCTTTGAAACCCACCTCACTGTTGCTTCTTACATTTACATGAAGTCTCTTGCTCTGAAAAGTATCCTATAACCATAGCTGGAACCATGCCTATAGGGTTATCATCTTTATGGATCCACATGATGCTGATCTTTTGAACTGCCTCAGTGAAGTCCCTAAGGTGAAGTGCAGCTGTATCCACTTTTACTGTTGGCATTTATTTGTCAATATATTCAGAATAAAGAGTTATATCTTGTAGAACATAGATAGGTATAAGACTGGATTGAAAACCCTAACACAGCCATGATGGTGAATTTATATTCATCATTTTTCCAGAGATCTGAGAGCCATGCACCAAAGCAGTAGAGAATTGCTTTTAAGGCTCTTTCAGTTGCAATATATTGCTTGTTTTTACCCTATCTTGTGACTTCCAACTTGTCACACCCTTCTTACTGAATACACCTCCGCCTACAGGAATAACAAAATCTTGTTATTTCATATCATTACAGAACAAGTTTTGGTTCTCATGTTAGGGAGTACCTTCAGCACAGAGGTCTCAGTGGGCAGCTGCAGTGTGTGCTGCAGGTTGATCTCTGGATGAGGAGAGCCCAGGTATACGAGGTCATGCCCTGCCAACCCTCTGTGTAACAAAGGGCACAGGGACCTGTGGCCAGCCAGGGGACCAGACTCAGAGGCACAGCAGGAGCCCACAGCCCCCTGACTCTCCCACAGTCAGACTGTGAGGGTTCCTCTATTCACAGTCCCCCAGAGGCACCAGTTTGAGCTGTTACTTTGATATTTAGTTATTGCGCCATGATCAAATCATTTGAAGGATCTGGACATCTGTTATGGGAAGCCTGGGGTTGAGCCACGGAGGAAACCTGTTGTGACTGTGTGAGAGCAGGAGGTGTGGCTGAAAAGGAGCCTCTGTCTCATCTCAGGTGTGAGTGACTGTGCCAGAGGGCCCCTGGACAGTCAGGTAGGGTTGATTCCCAACACTCAGTGGACAGATGCTTAAAGGAAAATTTCCAGCAACAACTTTCTTTTCTACTATGCTGACAGTCTTCGAATTAAGTCTGCAATAAGCAAGCAGACAAAGTGATAATGGTCGATCCTGCAATATTCAGAGAGGATTTGGAATCCTTTAGCCCTTGCAAACTCTTGTAGCTTTTAAGTGTTCATTCCATGTCATTTACCTGCTCGTTTTGATGAATATGCTTTACATTATGTATGTGCCTGAATACAGCAAACACATTAACATGCTGTGAAGCATGTAGTCCTTTTCACAGGTTTTGTTTGGACTGCATATTCTTCTGACAAATACTGGTTCAGCTAAACAGTGGATATTGACTTTTGGTTGAAATGACATTAGTAATGATATTTTTCTATTTTTATTTAATTAATTAAATAGTATAACTTTTCTGTTCTCATGTCATTATTCTTCTCTTCAGAATGACAATATTTACTAATGGCTTTCTAATTTACAGTTTCTCTTATCTATTGAAAAATTATGCTCAGTTGTTCTTTTCATCCTTAGTGCTGATTATTATAGTTTCAATATTCAGAAGCTGACTAGGATATACTGAGATGGAACTTTCAAAGCTTTTACATCAAAGTTTTTACTGCTGTAAGATCTTTGCTGAATTAAGGCAATATATATTTTTTAATTAATTTAATTTTTTTTTCTTAGCAAACTTGTACCACCAAACTAATAGTTAGTTTTAAACCACAGAAAGCAAAGAAACACAAAGTTTTGTCCCTGTATCAATGAAATTATATAATAGCCTCCAAGGATATCATTTTGATGATATTAACATTGATACTGTTTTGTAAACATGTAGAAATACAATGATGTGGTTCCCCTTTGATACAATCACAAAAAAATAAGGAAAAATGAAAAATTTGGGAAAATCTATTTCCTGCAAAATAGTATATAATATGAAAATTTCAAAGTCACAGCCTTGTGTAATATGCTGTATTCAAGGTCTTAGGGATCCTGAGCAAAATATTACTACTCTGTTGGGACTTTCACTTCAGATTTGAGAATTCCATTAGCATGAGCTGCTGCTGAGCCTGCATCATGAGCCTGCTGGAACTCCCTGTGCATGTCTGTACTGAGTGCTAGTGGCTGCTGGGGCAGAGATGGCATTCCAGCCTGTCAGAAGAAGTGATTTTTTTTTTAAATGCAAAATAAAAGTTACCTCAGTATCAGAGGAAGGAGAAAACTCTCCATGAATGCAGAGGAAAGGTCATCTAGGGTCTGCCTGATGTTACACATAATGTAAGATTCCTAGCCTCTGAAAGGATTTAAGACACATTATAATATTCTACTTCTAAAAAATGGAACTTTCAATGCCATTTTTGTCATAATGTTCTTATGGAGGTCTGGCAAGAGCCCAACACCATCTTCGTCACTCACCCCCAGTGTAGAATATTGATGAAGGCAGTGGAGATGACGAGTTACATCCTTCTCTATTATTACAATGAGTTTTTAATTAATTCCTGCGACTGGCTTTTTTGCTACTGCATTCAAATATGTCAATAACTACACAGACACTCTTATTGTTGTCAGGAGGAAGAATAAGAGAACGATCCCAAAGTATACTAGTGGACACTTAATAAAAATTATTTACATCTGAAGCTCATGAAAAAGAATATATAATGGGTAACCACAGAAACAGGTGCAGATACAGCCTAAGACATCTAAAAAAAATGTAGCTAGAAAAATAGCAGCTGTTTCCCCCTTATTTTTTTTTCCCCCTAATTTTATGCAAAACACTACTGGACTCTTATTTGACCGTATGAAGAATGAGTAGCTCAAAGTGGATAAAATATCCCATGGAAAAGAATGATTTTCATTTGGTGCTTCTTTTTCTAAGGAAAAAAAAGGAAAAAAATTGAGATATACAAAAATTAGCATAAAGAATAAAATCGAAGTCTTAAGCTCTGAAAAAGCTAAAAGAAATTATTTTAACAGGAATTTTTTTCTCATCTCTTTAGATATTTTCACCAGATTTATTGGAATCTTATCATTTGGCTAGTGGCTGGCACAACTGATAGTAAGAAATCTGGAAAAGGAGAGGGGGAGGTATTTTTACAATTTCCATGCTGATTTTTTAAAAAAGTAAAGTAGATGCATCTAGTAAGGACCAAATAATAGGTGTATAGGCAGCATAATTTGCTGCAGAGAGTATTAAGGTGGAAAACACACTGAGTAAATCAGCACTGCTGGGTTAGATTGTCAGATGAAGTCCAGGGAAATAGCCAGAAGGTTTGTATGTCCACACTTATACTTCTGGTAGCATAGTACAGTGGAATAGAAATAGAAGTACAGTTTCTATCAGAGATGTGTTTCCTGGAAACATAAAAATTAATGTAGATACTGCAGTATTCATTAAGTGTCCAGCCTCAGCAGTCAGTTAGGGTCAATTCTGAATTTTGCAATTCCATTATACTCAGAAGTTTCCCTGATATTTCCAAGTCATCTTTTTCCCTCTGCATGCAGAAATTACCTCTCTTCTCCTCATTAGATATATACAACTGCAATGCTGTATGCAGTGTAGGAGATGGGTGCTGCATTATTAATTATATACTGTCATCTAATTTTTCCCGACAAAAGAAAAAAACATTTTGCGTGCATCATTACACTTGTAATCAGACTTAAGAGAGAACTGAGAGTTTCCTTTGTGGGAAGCATTCATGTTTTGAAATAACTTGGTTCCAAATTTGTACCAAAACTACTTCTGAAAAAGTATTTAATCCTATTCTACGTGACATCTGCCTTTAATTGTTTAAATTAAGTAGACAGAAAAGAAACTAGAATATTTAAATTCTGTTGCACTGCCATGCTCTATCATAATGTGAAGTGATATTCACTAAATGCATTTTCTACTAAAACATCATGAAGAAAAGGAAAAATGATAATGATAACATAAAATAACAAAATATCTGTCCAAATAATGTAGTTTTCAAACAGAAGTTTCTATTTTTTCTGGTGCAGAGGTTTCCTAAGTAGGTTTCTAGATATGTCTTTTAGTAGAAATACTGTAAAGATTATGTTTTTGTCTTCAAAATAAGTTTGGCCAAAAATAGTAGTTCTATTAAAATTTTGTAACCTTTTTTATTTCTGAATTCAGTTACAATGGTTGCTCCTAACAGTGACTAGTGAATAGATTAATAATCATTCCCTGCCCATATGCAGCTAAAAGTTATTTGCACTACAGTGAGAAAGGACAGTGATAAATTGGTCAAATCCAATAAAAGAAACACTGAGTGCAAAATTATGCAGAATCTAATTTCAGCAGAAAAGTGACTGAGTACTAAATATTAAGAGTACTGAGAAAATCAATGCTGACTATTGAGAAAATATAATTCATCCAGTGAAAAGGCACATGTGTATTTTACAGTCAAAGTGATTCTTCTAAAATTCAAATACAAGATTTGGTTTAGAGAGAACATTAATTTCAGAACCACTCCAGTAAAATATCTGATATTAAGAATTACAAGCCTAGATGAAAAGACACTAGTTCTTTCCTCTAGTATCTTTCCTTTTTTCTTTTTTTTTCCATTTAGCAAACTGATATGAAGCAAAATAAAAAAAAAATCATCAACCACAAAGTTTTCAAAGAAAAAACATAGCTTAATTTAAGAGCTTTCATTATAGGAATAATATGTATTTCTGAGAAATACACGAGTTTATTAGGTTCTATGTCAATGAAAACTAGTTTCATTGACATTTCAAGGGTGTCCCTCAAGGTAGACTAAGAAGCCATGATCAGGCAAGGCAAAATGGTACTTCCAGATGAGGTAATGTCCTTTAGATCCCATCAGAGTAAAATCTCACAGATAGCAACAGGGATCAATAAGGACTTTGGTACAAAGCATTCCTAAAAGTATTTCATGAATTTACTTGTGTTATTTTTTTTAATTTTATGGGTAAGGTTTTTTTACATCATTTAATTCATTATGTTTTGCATGAAAGATGAGTAAAACTTTTTATTTATTTATTTCTTATTTATTTATGTAACTTTTTTGAGGTAGTTGTCCTTTGTGACAATGCAATATGTTAATGATATTCCTAGGAAAAGAGCACATTTGTATTACTGCATCAGTTGAAACTCTTCCCATCTTTTTATACAAATCAGGAATTTTGTAGTCTGGTATTGTGATATCATAGTGCCAGCCTAACTTTGGAAGAAATTTCTATATTTTACATATATTAATCTTACGCCTTTCCCCAACATCCACCCCAATCTCTCCAAAATTCTTGAACAGAATATCATGGGAAAGAAATGAGGTCAGATTTTTTCCTCAAGCTAAGAAATTATTTCTGTATCCTGAAACCTTAGTGGTACTTGCATCATCTCTTTAATGTTACTAAGGAAGGTGTTATTCCTTCTAAGGATGGAGCTATATATTATCATTCACAGAGTTTTTCTGTGAAAGAATTTGTGTGCTAGATTGCAGTTCTCAGGTTTTTTTTCTTTTCTTCTAAAGAGCTTGGGATGTTTTCTCTATTAATTATTTGTCCTTAGAAACAAAACTTTAGTTGAAATATGAATTCCCTAAAACAAACTGAAACATTGTTGTTTAAAATTAATTTTAATCCAAGACTTTTCTAATGGACTCATCCCAGTTCTTTTGCTTTATTTGGAATCTCCTCACAAGTCAATATCTATGGTTAAGTACATACATATTTTTTAATCTATGTTAGATACCAAGATAATTTTTCTTGTTATTTAAACAACATATTTTTACATACCACAGCCCATTTTATACTGCTTATTTTGATATTCCACCTGTGACCTCTAGATCAAATTATTCTTCTTATTTCCATCATAAGTGAGCTACCTGTAACTCTCTCAGGTCTTTTGGAACTTGTCTAAGAGGAGGGAGAGCACAACCTCAATATTTTATTTTCTACAGAAGATATTAGATTTTAAGTTTTCTGACCATCTGAGATCTAATTTCATTGTTATTTCAGGTGAAATTCAATGAGAGAAAAATTTGGTCTATATCACAGTGTATAATTTTTGGATGTACTAGGAAATTAGGTAGATTATGTATTTTCAATAACAAGCCCAAGCTATTTCTGGTATTAACTTACAGTGACATATAATTGTAATAATGAAGGCTACTACAACATAAATTAATCATGAGAGGAGTGCTTCTTCATTGAAACAGTTATTGTCAATATGCCAGATCCACTTTAAAATTACTCTGTCAGTTTAATCAACTACATCGAAAGCAGAAAAAGAAATTGTGGAACAGTAAATCTGGTCTCCGTATGCCAATGAACATCGGTATGCAATGAAGATTTTGTGCTGCAAGTAAGGAGTGCCACAAGATGCAACACCATAACAGCTGGAAAGCATTGATTTATTCAAGTGCCATTGATAAGGTTTGCTCTCTTTTATCAAGTTATGTGTAGATACAGAGGGGACACAGACCTGGGGGGAAGGCAGATTGTACATTTGGTCTTTGGTTATAAATCATTGCAGCAGAACAATAATGATACTGAAAGCAACTGTTTGATACTTAATGGTGTCAGCAAGAATAAGTCATGATTTATTAATATTCATTTGATTTTTAAAACCCATTAAATTATCATTACCAAATCGGTGTAATATGGGAACCATAATTACAGTGTCTGAATTTGCATTTCTAACTACAGTAATGAGAATTGTATCCAAATATATTTACTTTCTTAATCTACAGCTGAAGCTTATTGAACCATACTTTTGTTCCAGTAGCTAGGAAAAGGAAAATAGTCACAATGTGTGTGCATAATTTTGGGGTTATTGCTGAGGTTTAAAACAAGTTGAATGCTGATGTAAATGCAAAATGTTGTCTATAAACTCTAAACTCTTTCCAATGGAGTCTAGGGTAACAATAACGTATTAGCCACCAACGTTACAAGGAGAACTCATTTATTGAGTATCATTCCATAAATGGGAACTAGATTTAATCTGTAGAAAAACAGTATATCCCCCAGTACTTTATTTATAAACATCCTAGAGCATATGGGTAGGTGTTTTTATTTATATTTTAATACCTCCTGAAATCATCCACTTGAGATATCATGTCCCAGAATCCCTTCCTTTCTTCATTTTGCTACTTCTTTTGCAAAAATCTCTCATTTTCAATTGCCTAGGAAAGAAAGTATTCCAAAGATCTCAGAAGTTCATGAGGTATGATCATAATAAATCCTTTATGTAGCAACTTGGATAAATAAATCATTTTTCCTTCTGTAAATATGAATTTGACATAAGCTAGTCCTTTATAACAATTTTTTTCTTTGACAGAAGAGACTATTACCCTTTATAGCTATTGGAAAATAGTACTTAATTTTCAGAAATCATAGAAAATGTCTTCTGCATTTCAGAATCAGTTTTGGTTTTTTGGTTTTTTTTTTTATTCTGGAGTAGAGGTTTCATTAGAAACAAAAACACATGTAAACTTAATTTTGATTTTAGTAGAAGAGTACAGGGTTTTTTCCATATTTTAATCTCTATTTCCAAAACACTATGAAAGAAGATAAAATGCTAATGTTACTAAGCATAAATGTAGCAAAAAAAACCAGTCCTTTAAGAAAGATGAAACGACAGGGATCAAAATAAGCTATTCAGTGAAAACTTTTTGCAAATTAGTCAATCATCTGTATCATTTGAGTTTCATCCAATGAACTCCATCTGCTTTCAGCTTTTCCTTCTTTCACAAAGCCCAGCTTTCTACATGCCCTAAGTTTCTTGGTACACAATGTCAGAAGTTCCTTTCTAACATGGTTAAATGTGAGCAATCACATTAAGCTCAGGGCCTTTGGTTTGAAGATCAGATTCACCTACCCAAATTCAACTCTGTACATGAGACTATGAAGAAAACACCTTTGTGGATTTGCTCAATTGCGTGCTAGTGCAGATATGAGGTATTTTAAAGTCCTATGTGTGGAGGCCAAAATCATAATATGAAAATATACCTGGAGTGTTCTTTCATACAAATGTGCTATACAGATGTAGACATGACCAAGAACAATGTATATTCATTGTCTTCACCATTCTTGAGCATTTTTTTAAGAGAACTGTCTTCTATGACTATGGAACATATGATCATCAGTTCAACACAAGACCATAAAATACAAAGTATAAAGAGAAAAACTTTTCTGCTCAGTCTCATCTAAAATATCAATTTTTTTTCCTTCTTCAAAACCTTTTTCTTTTTCATTCTGTCCTGTGTCAAGATTCATTTGTCTGCCCCATCAGCCTTCTTTGTTCAAAAGGCTGTGGTATCACTTGATGCTCAATTGCTACAGGAAAAAAGTTTCTGAGATATTGTTCTGCTTCTGGTATATTAGAACTCTACATGTTTGGGTTCTGAAAAACTTATTCGCTCAACTTAAAAATAGGTACCATCTTTCACAATTTAAAAAAAAAATATTAAGGACTAAATTGAAATATAAAACACGAGGATATAACTAACATGCTGTTTTCTACAGAATTGAAGCATGCATGCCCAGCAACTTAACAGACCGGGTAATGCTCCTGAAGATAACACATATTCATCACATTTCTGTTACGTATTCATCACATTTCCTGAATACATGCATATAGGCCAATTATTTCTGTGAACTTATTTGGATATTATGGCTTTGGTGGTGTTTTGGGAGCACCTCTTTTCTCAAAATTCCCCTCTACAGTCCAAGATCTTCTTAAGAATCTTCTTTTCTAGAGGGTATCTCAAATATGTGGTCAGGTTGTGATGCTCTTCTCTTATCATTCCTTACTTCAGCACTCTGTTCTTAAAACGAGCACTTTTCTAGTACATCTCAATCACTAATACAAGTTAATAAGGAAGCATTAGCTGGCACAAAACTCATTAGGAACAGATGCAGGGAGTTAACCCAAGGCCACATTAATCTCTGGTATTTGTGCTAAGCACTGTAGGGTACAAAACTAAGCATTAAAATGAATGTAGGGGTCATACACTATTGTGCTACAGTTACAAGAATTTTCCAATGTCTTTCCCCACTGAGGCACAGATTTCTTCTTAAAGAAATATAACCTGTTTGGTAACATTACCTTTTGATTTCTTCAGGCAAAATAAAGATTTTTAAAAAAATCAACAGATTGTAAATGTCATTGTATTACATTAACGTTCTGCTATTTTAAAAAGCAATATTTTTATTACAGACTGTGTGACAGAGGAGCTTTCCATTCAGTAAAGATTTGACAGGTGTTTTGCTAAATTGGCTACAATGAGGAATGAGGCTTTACACCTTTATTCCTGTCAGGTTGTGCTGTCAGTGAGAAGTTGGCAGAAAGAAACTCTCCAGGTGGTATAAAGCTCCCATAGTAACAAGTCCATAAAATAGCTCTGACCTAACTATTCACCCACATATGAGCATCAGCAGTATTGCCAGCTCCAAATGTCCAGAAATACCCAGGCAGTTTTAAAGGAGTTTTTGAATAGTCTTTTATTTTTCAGTGTTACACTTAGGATGCAATATTACTCAGTTGAGCCTGAAGTTTCTAAAGCCTGGAGAACTGAGAAAATATCTTTTTAATAAAGAAAATCTGATAATCTGTTAAATTAATCTAAGGGATTCTTAAGACTTAGAAGAGAAATAATGTGACTGTGAGAGTTTACAATACAAACTCGGAAGGGAAGAGTTATGTTACAGTCAAATCCTAGCAGAATACTTCTGCTCTAATGTTGCAGACATGAAGGTTAGGGTTTTTTCCACAAAGGATGATTTAATAAAGCTAAGTTTTTTGTGTTTTTCTGGAACTATTTGTACATGTACATTTGTACTCATGACAAACACATTCAGGGAAATTTTTTTTTTCCCTCACCAGGTAATTTTTCTCACCAAGAACAGAAATGTTCCCTGATGTTACATGCAGATGTAAAAACTGGTGTATTAGCACAATGAAACATAGGATGAAGATAAGGCTTGGCTGGGCTGAATCAGCTCTGCTGATGAATCTGCAGCTACTCCAAATCATTATTGGCCAGTTTGAATTTTTATCGGCCTACTAATTTTGTAATATTTTAATGCTGTAATCTGATGAACAGTTGGTGATGAACTTTGGTCTCATGATTTCTGACACCTTTTAGTAAGTAACTGTACATTTAAACTCACTGAAGGGTTCTGTGGAGCTATCTCCTGTTGAGCTCTATAGCAGCTTTATATAATGCAGCTTGCTTTACAAGGCACAGATTACAATAAGAAGAATAACAGATTTCAGACTCTTCATCTTGTTTCTTCTTCACCTTCCTTTCTTGTTTATATTCTCTACGGCTTCATAACATCTTTAATGTATGTTTTACCTGCCTGCAGTAAATGTTTCCAAATAAAAGAGAGGACAAGCACTGGGCTCAGAGAATATTCAATATTAGCTAATCTTTTTTTTGGCTCGAGATCACTACTATTCTTGTTTGGATATCTAAAACAGTATCCAAGCCCAGACTGAAAGATAAGTCAGAGAATGAGGTAAGTTTCAGTCAAAAATTCCTTCCTGTAAAATTTTGAGAAATCAATGTAGCACTAAAAAATCAAAATATGTAAAAACTCATCGCTACTGAAAGGCAGGGATTTTTCACAGGTTTACTGTTGTGTTACAGATCTGTTTAATGAAGACCAATGCAGCTGAAGCAGTATTAAGAAAAAATTTCCTTTCAATGCTAAATAAAACAGAAATGGTAGGGAACTTCCTGAATAAAAGGCAAAAATCTAGAAATCATCTCTGAACTGTTTCACTACACACATTTAGTCTACACTATCTGAAAATGAAGACCACCTGCAATATTAAATTGTGTGCATTTAGGCCACTGTGAAAATAAAGTAATACGTAATTTAAGAAAGTCAGAATGTTACTGACATTAGAACTAATTAGGAATCAAAATGGATTTCCAACAGAAATCAGTTAAATTTATTTCTGACTTTATCAGAATTGATATGTTCCTTGAGATGTTTTTTTATTTTTTTAATAAATCAGGAATTTCTAACAGAAACCTTTCCAATGCAATGTTTTCAAGCTCTAAATGACATTGTGATTTTTTTCGATCCTTTTGTTGTCATAATTCTTCATGTTTTCCATTAAACCATTAATATTGTTAATGAAAAAAATTGGAAAGGAGGATAAGAAAGGTCTAGATTCTGATCTAGAAGCTGTCTAGTGTATAGAACACAAGCTGCAGTGCAGTACTTGCAGCTGGCTCAGGCACACACACAGACGCAGATTTACTAAAAATACAGAAGCTCACTTTGTGATGTTTAAGCTGAAGGTAGCAGTAATGCAACACCTTGGAGTTCCATGTCGCAGAAGCCTGGTGCAGCAGCTTTACTGCAGGTGCTGGGGATAGTACCCTGACTGCACAGACCTGTAGGGTTTCCCCAGAGTTTTTATTGCCAGTTCAAGCAAGAACATAAAAGAAACCAGTAACCCTACATTTGTCCTATTTAGCTGTTAACTTCTTGAAATAACTTGAAGGTAAGCACAGGGACCCGAATATGCATGGTATTGCTTTTTGTTTCAAGTTACCTTGATTTATTTAAAACTGCAGTAACAAGCTCTCATACAAACATCCTTTATGAACAAAATTGCTTTCTTGTGTGAAAATTTTATATAATAGCTTAAATTACCACAAAGGAGGGATTTCTCTCCATGTAGAGAACCTGTGCAGCATATCATGGGAGAACCATGCAGGGCTTATCTGATGTTTTGTGCGTATGGGTTTCTCCTGTATGGGAAGATTCGTTCACAGTCTGTATTTGCATTCTATTTCAATAAAACAGCTATTTCATTTTAGCATCTGCTGTTGGAATGTTCGTGTTAAGGTGAAGAAAGGACGCTGCACCCATACTGAGCACATGGACCAGCTGTGTTTCTTTCAAATTTTTAAATCTCTTGTACTTTCGATGTTACTGCAGCACACAAAATTATGAGGAAGCACAAATTTTCTTCCCCTTTCTATTGACCGAAAACTTTAGAGTGGGAGTGGCTATATTTTTTTACTGCCTCATTCAGCAGCCCAAGATATTTCTCAGCTTGACATGCTAACAGAGCTGTGGAGGAATTTGTTATAATGGGGTAAATTTTGCTATGTAAATCACTCTAGAAAACTGAAAGAAATATGATTCATCATAATTAAGGAGAAATTACATGTATTCTGTTTAGTTCCAGTCCAGTTTCTTCAACCAAAGGCAGTTGAAGCACAGAGAAAATATTTACTGTAGACTTACTTAAAATGTTTGAAACTATTTGCATTATTTCATACAAAAACAGCACCTCTAGAGTTAGACAGCAAGCAATGTCTCTGGCAACAGATAACCAATAATTGCTTTTTGCTGAAACCACATTAATGTTCTAAATAATGCAGTCACTTCTGTGTTAAAATTTCATGAGCTTGATTGTAATTATTTTTCAGTTTGTGTCAGTCTCAGCTCTGCAGTACACTGTACGAGACCTGATCCAGATCTAAAAATAGCATCACTGTGACTGCTTTGTCCTTTTTTGACACAAGAAGATTGTAAATATGGCTAGAAATTCCTCTCTGCATGTCCTTAAAAGGTTGCCAGTTATGCACAATTACCACATTTGATTTAAAAATGTTCTCTACTCATTTCTTTCCTGTAAAACTGACTAAGCAAAGAAGGGAACAAAACCCTCTAGATAGCCTATTATTAGGAAAAGACAAATTCTGAGAGTTACTTGGGGGCAGGGGCGAAGTTGTGGCCTCAGCACAGAATTGCAAGTTCACAGTAGAACCCCATGGAAAATATGCATATAATGGATTTTACTGCTGAGAAGGAGCAGATTTCTGGTCTTCCATGTGACTGGTAAAAGTGAGAAAGCCCAGACCTTTCCTGGGGTACTGGACATTGTTCCTTCAACTAGGAAAGCTGAAGTAGACTGTAACAATGTCTGTTGGTTGAGCTACTTTCTTGTAACAACAGCCAAAATTCTGGACATTTCTCAGTATTTCCCAGTACTTAGATGGGAAGAGATGAAACATAGCCGAGTCTTATCACATAGTTTTCTTTTGTTTGTGGAAATGGATGTTACACATTCAAATAAGTTGTGTGTCCATTCCAAAAGAAGTGGTGTGGGATCTCCTTCTTCCTTACTGCCTTACTGCTTTTCAGAAGTAAACAATTTTTTAATCTAACACTTAGCTTGCCCTTCAAGCAATTGGCACGTTCCAACTACATCTGTTTTTAAATAATTCCCTATGGTTGTCCTGGTTTTACCTGAAATAGGGTTAATTTTCTTCTTATTGATAGCTGGTGCAGTGCTGTGATTTGGATTAAGCATGAAAATAATGTTGATTACATGTTGATGGGTTTAGTTGTTGCAAAATAGTGCTTCCCCTAAGTCAATAACTTTATTTTTCCCATTCTGTGCCAGTAAGGAGGCGCACAGGTAGCTTGTGAGGGGACATAGCCAGAACAGATGACTGAACTGGGCAAAGGGATATTCCATATACAATAGAACATCATACCCAGTGTATAACTGGAGGGAATTGGCTGGGAGCCACCAATCACTGCTTGGGGACCAGAGGGGCATCAGTCAGTGTGTTGGTGAGCAACGCTGCTGCATATCATATGTAACTCTTCAGTTTTATTCCTCCTTCATCTTTACATTAAAATTTGTAGTAGTAGTATCCAATTTTTATTGTCACATTTTATATTTTGTTTCAATTATTAAATTGTTCTTAAC
Organism: Catharus ustulatus; assembly: GCF_009819885.2. Taxonomy (NCBI): domain Eukaryota; kingdom Metazoa; phylum Chordata; class Aves; order Passeriformes; family Turdidae; genus Catharus; species Catharus ustulatus. Next base: position 29,740,180 of record NC_046226.1, read on the forward strand.
TCACCTTTTCTTTCCAATTCTCCTTCCCACTGGGGGTGGGGAGGGCAGGGAGTGAGTGAGTGAGTGAGCAGCCATGGGTTACTTAGTTGCCAGCTGGAGTTAAGCCATGACAATAATTTAATCCATTAAGATTACCTTGGGGAAAAGAGCAAATAGAATCATTGTTTTGCATTGTCTCCTGGTGTTCTGCAACGGCAGGTGTTGGTCCATTATGGTCCCCATAAGAAAGTCACTCAGGCTCTGTAAGGTATCATTCAAAAATGTTGTTTATTACAATTAAAATCATAAGAAAAGAATAGCACAGAAAATCTTACATTCCCTCAGTTACTGACAGCCCACATGCAGCATGTAATGCAGACCCTGTCCAAAAAAGAGAGTTTCCTCTTTTGATCATTTGAACTATTGTTGGATTTTCTTGCAAGGAAGCAACTCTATCATTTCTACAGTCAAACAGAGGTGATGGTCACAGGAGAACTGCTAGCTGTCCTTTTAGCTAAAGGCAAAGCCACACAGGTATTGCACTCCCATCCAGCAGAGGTCATCCTGTGGCCAAGGGCTTGTGCCTCACCACACGGTCCCAAGGGTATTCTGGATGGACAGTGTGGTACAGCATGGGTCTGGACACCCTTGGGGTTAACTTTTGTGGATCACTAACTCCTTGGTATGCAATAATCTTCCAGTTGGGATGAAAAAGTACGTGGGGGAAGGTGGAGTGCCTGTTGAAAAGCTGAAGCTAGTGACAGAAATAGGAGTACCCAAGAAAATGCCTGAAAGAGTTTATCCAGGCGGAGCAATGGATACTTAATTATCAAAATACCACTTTTACAGATACTTTTTTGCAAAATGGGAACAATAGCAAACTTCTTTTAACTTGCCCGCTTTTGAACAGGGCTTTTAATTTTATTCCAAGAATATTGAATTGAGACTGCTTTGTACAGAAAATCAAGCAATTTCACATGGAACAATCTGCCTTTAAATGCTGATATAATCTTTATGCTAAATTCAACAAAAATTAACTCATCGGCCTAACGTGGGTCAAATAATCTATTAAACACTTCCACTGCTGCCTTTCTACATTTATTTCATGTGATACTTATAGAGACAATCAAACTGACATTTCGTTCCAAACACTAAAACTTCAAATACATATTGCTATTCACACGTTAAAGGCTTTGTTGACTGGGAGATCAGGTATATGAGATAATGTAAAGGAACAAGTGAAAGTAAAGATTTAAAATCCAGTAAGGTCAATATTAAAGGACAGAAGAGCAGTTCCAGCTCAGCAGCTTAGGACCACAGTGTGTTTAGCTTCTCTGTAAATCCATTCTAAGCACGTATACCTTCTCTCTGTATTCTACATTTATTATTACCTTGTCATTGTGGTAGCTTGACCCTGGCTGAATGCCAGGTACCCACCGAAGCTTCCTTATCACTCCCTCCTCCACTGGACAGGGGAGATAAAAAATATCATGAAAGGCTCATGAGTTAAGGTCTGAGGGAGAGCACTCACCAAATATTGTCATGGGCAAAATTGACTTTATCTGGGTAAATTAGTTGAATTTATTACCAATCAAAATTAGGTAAAGATAATGAAAAACAAAACAAATCATAAAACCACCTTCCCCACACCCTCCTTCCATCACATGTCCAACCTTATTCCCAATGCTTTACCTCCTCACCTGCCCACAAAGCACAGGGAAATGGGGCATGGGATTTACAGCCAGTTCATCACATGTTTTCTGAAGCTGCTTCCTCCTCAAGGAGAGGAGCCCTCCTCCAGTTCCAGTGTGGGGTCACTTATACATATCGTAACACCAGACAATCTGCTACAAACTGCAATAGCATAGTCTTTCACAAACTACTAAAATTACAGGATTTATACATGATTGGCTCATTTTGCTCATGTGAATAGAACACCAAAGAGGAAATTTCTCCAGTTATCTGGAGAATTATTCAGTGCCACCAAAAATTCATTTGAACAAAAATAATGCCCTGTTACAATACTCTCGTATGTGTTCAAAGTCTGTGGATATTTAGTAGATGATTTTTAAAATATCAGATCACTTCTTAAATATGCTATACAACAGAAAAGGCAAATTACTTGTACAATATTTTCAAAGTAGCAAAAGGCTGATTCAACTTTTGTTTCTGTTCTACTGTGAGCAGTTGGTCAGAAGTCCACATTTTTCAGCAGTTTGTCTTAATAGAAAGCAATGGTTTATAGTACCATTTAATGCCAAAACAAAGTTTCTTCAGCGTAGCACAAGACATAATAATGCTCTGTCCTTTCACTGTCATTGTATTTTGTGTTTTATGACATTTTAATTTGTAAATGTTCCTAAATAACTTGAAATATTCATTTGTTTTATAAAGCAGGCTCTGCTCTGGATAAGATTGGTAGCACAAGTACCAACAGCACCTTTCTCCTGTAACCTGATATATATATTCATTGCATTTTGTAGACTTAATTAAAATTTATTGCCTGGAATAAACTGGATTATCCAGACTGTACACATTTAAATTGGGTATTTTTGATCCAAACTGAAGTCAACAAGGATGTGTGGTGCCATTATTTTCTGCAAATGCAGAATAAGCAATACTAAAGGAAGAAAGTGATGTTAACAAGAGCAAAGAAGAACAGAATGAAGATGCTGAAGTCAATTACACCCACAATTCCAATGGTGAGGCTCTGGAACAGGTTTCCAGGTAAATTGTGGATGCCCCATCCCTGGAGGTATTTAAGGCCAGGTTGGATGGGGCTCTGAGCAACCTGATCTAGTGGAATGTGTCCTTTCCCACAGCATAGGAGGCTGGAACTAGATGAGCTTCAGGGTCCCCTTCCAGCCCAAACAGTGCTATGATTCCATGATTTTCAGAATCAAAAAGCAATTGTTGTGTTGGTTGAGTTCAAATTACACACCTTTACCCACTCATGTAATTTTTGTAATTTTAATTTTCTTTCTAGTTCAACTTTAAGGAATTTGAATTTTGGCCATTAAATCTGTAAATGCTTTGAATACTACAAAGAAAGTTCTATAGTCGTAGTACTTTCTACTATGAAAGCAATTATAGACCAAATAAGTCACCTTAACCTTCTTGCCTTTGTGATAAGTAAACTGGGGGTTTTTCACTGCATAATTAAAAATTGAGAGCTAGACCACAGATCAAACTTCTGATTCCACGATGCAGAGAAGTCTCCTACTGTGTATAAATAATTTAAAACTTTTTTTTTTTCCTAATATAGCAGTTGAATAGATGGGCCTTTGTGTTGTGCAAGACTGCATCACATAACTGGAACAAAGTCCTGACTGCAGACTGAAAATCAAACTGATCATTAAATAATTGATCCCTAAGAAACACTTACTTGAAACACACTAAAGACATTGAAAAAAATGTCAATAAAATATATCAAAGGTAAATGTCTCTCATTCTTCTCATTTCTCAAACACAATCCAAAGCATATGAATTTGATATACAAATGAAATAATTATCTTTTTATGGCTAACATGATCTTACTGCCAATCACTATTATTGCTACTAAGCTCTTAAAAGATCTGTATTTTATTTTAAGCAACTTACATTTTTAAGAAACATAAATTTAATAAGTAGTAATTGGATGCTGAAACCATCTCAAAGTTCATTTTAAGCTACAATGCATTTTACAAAACCTATATTGAAGGAAATAATTATAGCAGGTTTTTTTTGTTTGTTTGGTTTTGGTTTTTTTCTTTTTTTGGTCAGGCAATGAAACTTCAATTGCTTAGGCAAATATTTTGTGCAGAAAACCCTTACCCAGCCTCCTGGTTTGCTTCCTGAGAACCAAGATGCTTTGAGTCATCTCTGTAGATACACTTCTGGAAAAATCTGTGGGATTCACTTCCTCAGCAACTGGCCTGTTGTCTCTGTAGACAATCTTACAGTTGCACTGTGACGTTTTAAACATGTTAGAAGTCAAGGGTAAGGGAAGGATGTGTTTGTTTTCTCCAAGATCTTAATTTTCTCTTCTTTCTAACAGTGCAGTAAACGCAAACACAATATTGATTATATTATTTATTGCACTGTGATTTTTTAAACAAATAATTAATTATCTCAAACATCTACTGATGAAAATGCATAGCTACTTGTGTGAATATGTGTGAACATATATTGGGGCTTTGTGTGTACATCATCATCTGTGCTGGTTAAACCACGATAATATCTTAACTTTAATCATCAAGTTAAGTAGTAGTTAAAGTAGTTGCCTTGCTTTTTCTGCATTTGTTTATACCAATCAAGCACTAACAAAACAATAATGCTGTTAAAAACTGTTCTATGTCAAAAGTTGATTTGTCTGCGTTATTGTTCCTTGAGTAGAAAACAATTTAAGCACCACAGAGTTTTCAGGGCAGTTGCAATTTTAGAGACAGTATAATTTTTCACAAATCTGGGTGGACTTCAAATGTTGCCATAATATTAGGAAGAATAGTTTGCTCAGCACATGTCACAAGTAGGATCACTAGTTCAGTTGCTCTGGCCTTACCATTCCCTGTGGAAAGGCTAAGTAATTGTTAATGATTCTGTAGGAGCTAAGTTCACTTGCAAATGCTGTACACATTTCTAAAAATAAAACCATCTGAAAAGCATTATTACTGAATGCTTTAACCTTTGGAAGTTAAAAGCATCAGAAGACACTGAAAAGTAGGAGAGATCATCTCATCTCATAGCCTCTGTTTTGTCCCTCTCTTTCTGGAGACGATGGGGGAAAGAGAAGTGGCTTAATTTGATATAGCTTTTGGCTGATGTTAAACAACATTCAATTAGTGCCCAATGTGGGGCACGAGAGGATTGAGATAACAGTTTTGACATTAGCACTTGTGCAATAAAAAGAGAGTTCCTTGGCTACAGGGTGACTCAATCTGTTCGTGTGGGTGTGGTAGATAACCCTGCAGATATTTCTGTTTGTGCTCCTCGTGACTTTTCAGAGTGAAAAAAAGAGGAGAGGAGATCAGGATTTCTTGCTGTACTGTGTGATATCAGTTTATGACATAGTAGCAGCAAGGGCAATGAGGGTCATTTGGCATGTATGTTGAGTGTTTTCCTCCTGGATAGCACCTGCCTTGGGTGCTACCTTTGGGAATTCTTTAATAATCTTACCAGGTCTGTGGGGGAAGAAGGGGGAAATGTTTTTTCTAAATGTTTCACCTCCTTCTCCTCTTTAAGGCCTCCTACAACAATGTTTGAGAATTTTAATTCCCTTGGGATGCTAAGGAAAATATGCTCTTGTTGCTATGTCTACCAGAGTTCCTCAGTACAGTCTATAATATGTTTGGAGTCAGAACAGAGATTTCTAGGAAAGTTGTCCAGATACCTTCCCCAGGGTAGTCATGGGGTGTAAACTTTCTTTTTGTCTCTGGTAGGTGTTTTACCAGGACCTGAGAGTTCTAATATCGATCAGCGACTTCTCAGTAGTTTACATTTAGCCAGCAGAGAAAGACTGGAGGCCCTTTACATGACACGTTCCACAAGAATTTTATTTCATGCTAAGGGTGGTCGAGCAGGATCCCCAGAGACAAAGGGAAGACAGTCATTTTTATAGGTTATAGAGGGATTCAAAATACAACCAATAGAAAGTTAAACAAAGGGTAGCATCCAAACTAAGTCAAAAGTTCTAAAGGTGAACTGACCAATTAGACAAACTAATTTCTAACCAATTATCTCCCAAGGTGTTAGGAGAGTCACCAAATTCTTAAATAACTTGTCTCAGCCTTGGTATCTAGGAGACCTTATCTACTAAACTACATGCCAGAGGCCAGGGGAAGATGGCTTTGGAGGAATTGTATCATCCACAATGGGGGGCATGGCATGTGGAAGAAAACGGGACAGTTTTAGAAGGAGTATTCTACTCTAATGGTTTGGAGCAAATAAATCCAAGAGATCAAGGCACTGTGACCGCTCAAACTGCGCTGAACCAGAGGAAGAGAGAAATCCAGAGGAAGAAGAGGAAGAAATCCAAGACCAAACCAGTTCTTGCAGTGAGTGATGAAGAGGATGCAGGACCCACATGGCCAGATGAAGAGACATGGCCGGAGATAATCACAGGATCCTATCCCTGGGGGAGCTGTGAGATGTACAAAAACATTTCAGCCAGCAGACAGATGAGCCCCTACTGAACTGGCTGCTCCAGTTCTGGGATGCCATGGCCAATGGTGTGACACTGGGTGGAAATTCAGGTAATTCAGATCCCCATCCTGGCATACAGGCACTGACCAAGGGATTGTGAAAAGACCAGAAACTCTTGGCTTCCCTATCCCAGTAAATAAAGATGAGTGGGTGACGACTCAGCAGTTTTATGACACTTATTGCATCATTTTAAAATAAATATCTGGCTTGTCGATCTGCAGTCTGGGATTAATTTTTGTTCATGGCTTTAATATTAGTATGTAATAACCTCTGTATGATCGAAATAGTTTTAAGCCTTTCAACAGCCAAGAAAAGATGCACTAAGGATTTTATGCCTCAAGCAGCATGTATTATAGAATATCTATAAGGCACTGCTCATTTATGAAAGCCATTTAATATAGAAAACATGGAGTGTTTGCATATAATATGTTTTATTTAACAAATATTTTGAGAAAAAATATTGATAATTTACTGTCATCCATAGAGTATAAAAACAAGATTTCATGTAGTAGATTATTAAACAATTTTTTCTGAGTTTTCATAATCTGATCTTCTAGTGATAGCCTTCATGATCTACAAACAAGTGTTAAGAGACATCAGAATTATTTATTTAATTATACATTATTGTCACTGTCTGAACACATAAGTAATGCTTGGCAACATGTTCCTTTAGAGTGTTGAAACCATAATTTTCTCAAAATATTTTTTTCAAAGTGCATACTTTTTAGATTTAATTATATTATTTTTATGTACCCCATTAGCATTGGAGGTATTCCAGATATAACAGCTGCAGAATACAGGAACTTGGAAATAACATTTCAGTGTTTTAAAATGAGAAAAACCATAGCTTTCTAAGGTGTATTGGTTGTCAATGATATTGACAGACACAAACAAATCGAAACTGCTCGATATTAACAAGCAATATCTATGACTGCATCTCCAACAATTGCCTCAGAAACAAATACCAGTGAGAATTTGATGTTAAAATTTTTTTGAAGGGGTGCTCAGAGTTTTAAGGATGACACAAAAAATAATAACGTAGCCATTAGTTATGCTTTGCTAGAAGCAGACAACTGTCCATTTTCATACATAAGTTGTAGTCTTTGATTTATTTCTTTATTATTTCTTTTTAAGGAAGAACTTACTACATTATAGTGCTTTAAACTGTACTTAACCAAGTGAAACAAATTGAGCTGGTGTTTATGGAAATACCCACCAGTAGTTTATTGCTTCAATATCTAAGCTATATTAGCAAAGAAGAGATTGTTATCTTGTTCTCAGATTTGCTGGAAAATATAAGCCACCTCTTTTTTTTTTTTTTTTTTTTCCTGTTCTGGTCTAATTTTCTTACTAACAGCAGTATCAGCCAGAGCAAGTTCTCTCCAGATTTAAATTATTGTAGGAAAACTTCAGATGTCTCTTAGTCACAGCTTCACAAACTAGAAAGTATATGACCTTCTGGCATTTATCTTGAGGCAGAAAATAGTCATGAAGCACTGGTAGAAGTAACACAGAGTGTTATTTCTACATTATGTTTCCTGGTTGTATTTTATGACCTCATCTAATTTTCTTTCTCCCCGGTTGGGTCTGTTCAGCCTCAAGAAGAGTTGACAGAGATGGGATCTCATTAATGCTTATAAATATCTAAAGGGTGGGTGCCAAGAAGACGGATCCAGGCCCTGCTCAGTAATGCCAACCACCAGGACACGAGACAAAAGTCAGAAACCGATGTACAGGAAGTTCCACCTGAATGTGAGGAAGAACTTCTAAACTGTGCAAGTGACTGAGCACTGAAACAGATTGTCCATAGAGGTTGCACAGTCTCTCTCACTGGAGATATTCAGGAGCTGTCTGGACACAAACCCTGTGCCATGTACTCTAAATGCAATGACCCTGCTTGAGCAAGGAGGTTGGAGCAGATGATCCACTGTAGGCCCTTCCAACCTGACCCATTCTGTGACTTTGTGAATACAGAAAAAGTGGAAATATCTCCCATAATGAATATTTAGAGATCAGTATCAGTACAATGGAGAATGACAGCTGCACTGGGTTATACCTGTATTAAGAATTGAATATAAATGTAGACATCAAAGGTTTTTACACTCAGGTAGTTTAGTTTTGTGCTGTCTACAATGACGAAAAATTACTTGATGTGTAATAGAGCATACTCTTATGAATAGCTTTTCATAAAGGAAGTTTGGTTGTTTCACCCTTAAATTCAGACACTAGTCCAAACACAGATAAGCTATCTTCATGTTTACATGCCTGGATAAATCAGAATTAATAGAAGATGATGAATTTTCTGTCTTTGTGTTTAATAATACTTTAATCATTATTTCTAATTATAACCATATTTGTTGGAATTTAAAAGTTAGTTGATGTGACCTAAATTAAAAAGAAAACATTCTATGTGAGAAGCTCCTAAGTGAAAGTCAATGGTTTATTAGTATCCTTTACAATTGCAGAATAGTCTGAAAGCTTCACTGCTGATAATGAATTGAGGATAATACACAGCAGTACGTGCATTATTAATAGTTACCTAGATATGAATAGAAGCTCAGCCAGACTTGTCTGAAAGTATACTTGAAAGGCTGCTCCTTAATGTTACATCTGAGGAACAGGTTTGTGAGGATGAACGTGACATCTATTATTCATTTAAGAATTGACAATAGTGAAAATCTTATTCCTTTTAAGCATATTTAACCTTGTGTAATGGTAGTATAGATCCTTCAAATTCTCAAAGACTGTCCTTGTGACCAAAAGCACTCAGACAGCAAGTTGCCCTAAAAATTTCAGTTATGTCAGTTATGGAAGTTATCTTTAAGCACTTGTACTCTGAGGAATCACCTTGAGATTTCAAATTTTTGCCTAGTTCAACATATTCATGATTATTTGGGAACAGTAAAGTGGCAATTTTTGCTGCTGCTATCAAATTAGTCCCACTAATCTCTTTTACATTGAAAGTGAAAGGTTGCACTGATAACACTCAATGACTGACAAAATGACAGATGATATGATGACAAGTACAAAGGAACACTGCTTCCCAGTGGTGCAGGCATTTTGTGGTAGACTTGTTTGATCAAATTAATTACTTACAATATAAACTTCAGCCTCTAACTTAGTTTCCTATTTCCTGTCAAAGGTGTTGTCCATACTATCCTAAAGCAGTTCTTGAAAATTCACATTTTCCTCTGTTGAAAAAAAATCTGATTCTTCAAATTATGATCAAAATACAGGACAATGCATTGCATTTGGTGACTCAATTTCCATTAACAGGACTCAGGACAGGCCTTGTGTCAGGTCTTACACAGCTGCCTGCCTATCAGCTAATCCCTAGTCTCAAAAGCTGGTAGTATCTCTGGTTGCAAAGAACTACAGCCATGACAAAAATCAGTAATGACTGAATGAGCAACAAATCTCCAATGCCTACAGTCTGACCCCTGTTATTTTGCTGGATTGATTTGAATTTTCCACTATTCCAGGTAAGAAATTTAAAGAATTATAAATCACTATATATGTGTTAATTATTGGAGAGATGAAACTGATAACAGCCTCTAGCAGGGAAAAAAGGAGGTCTAGAGAAAAAAAAATTGTAAAAAACATTAAGCATGTGTTACAGATGAGTGTTGAAAAGCACAAGGAAAAAGTACATCTAAATATGACAAAGCAAGAATGAAAAGGAAAGAACAAAAACAAATTGTCATGAATCTTACATACAGAAACAATGTGAGAGAACAGAAATGCACAGAAGTGTAAAAGAAGGTCAGAGATAAGAAAATTTTAATTTCTAATTCAGTTATCAGAAGCAATTGTAGATGCCAGAAGTTTAAAAAGTCAAAAAAGCCAACGATTGCATTCATGGAAGAGAAAAATAATTTTAAAGACTACTAAATATAGAGGATTAATTCCTGGTTTTCAAATGTCTGTGCTATAAAATGCTGCAGAAACTCTGGGGAGCTGCTAGTTGCAATTACTATATTCTTATCCTTTCTCCATGCTCTCCTGGCTATGCGCTAAACAAGTAAACAATGAAACCACTGACATAATTCCAGACAATTGATTAATCCCAAAGATAACAGAAATAGCTAAACATTCTTAATAGTACTGGAGTTCAGCTCCTAATCAGCAGCAAAATTAGAAGACAATTATAACATATTTTGGTCACTAAGGTGCAACAAATCTTACAGAGAACCAGCTTATAGATTTTGTCACATGTTCTGTAATGCAGCTGATTTAAATATTTCATATAAAGATTTTTCAATATTTCCATTAAAACTGTTGATTTAACAATTCTAAATCTTTCAGGTAGAAATAGCTGATTTTGTGAGCATTTCTACTACATTTCTCCAAACTATTCTGTTTAACAAGTTTGAAATCTATTTCGACTATATAGTTTGACTTTTATTATATAATTTTTACAAGAAATAAAAGTGTTTGGACTTCATAATGAGAAGTAGAATTAATGTGAAGCAAAGAAGCTACAAGAACCCCATGTTAATAACCCATCACCTTTGCTCCCAGTGTTATATTAGCATTTGAACTGACATTATATTCACTAGTAGTCAACACATGAATGAAACTATCAGGTTGAGCAGACATTAAATTATAAATTATATTAAATATTAAATTATAAACTCTTCCTGGTTGAAAAAATCTTAATTTTTTTTTCACTATAATTAAATACACAGATTTTTTTTTTTATAGGATATTTCTGCTTCTGTTTTTCAGACAAGGCAGAAGAGAATTTGATCTGCACACCTGTTCAGTCTAGACAGAGGCCACATGGCGAAGAGCAATACCCTAAAGCAGGGTATCAGGAAGCAACTGCAGCTCTGGAAATCTCAGAAACCAATGCCTTATTCTGAAATCAAGAACCAACCTTCTACAATTACCATTGACATAAGAAAATATAAGCTTAAGTTCATATGCAAGCCGAAATTCATATCAGATAGAACTAAGGACAATATTATGCCGTTTGAATATCCAAGATGGAAATTTGATCCCATATTTTTTATATTTATTTTTCAGCAATGCAGGGCTTCATAAATTATCATTTAAGAAGAAAACATCATTTCAGTTCATCCTTAATTCTGTCATCTTGACATTCATATCCCACTCAAAAGGAACACTGTAGTGCAACAGATCTGCCTGAAATATGTTATGGACCATGTTTTATTCAATATTACCTCTGATGGTAAGTGAGATGCTTCTGCGTTCTGCAAATTATTTGTACATTGGAAAAAAGAAGTCATTGGGAAAATGGAAAAATAAATCCACTGAGATTCCCATAATTAAACAGAAGAGGGAAGTAGAGGGCCAGCGTCAGTACAGTTTCAGCCATTGGACTTCATCAGGGCTATTTTCAGATTCCACTAATGAGTCAAAATATCTGGAAATTAATGGCAGTTTCTGTGCAGCAAAGGTTGCACCCAAATAATACTGAAGTGAACTTGAATGAGCTAGGTGAGAGGAAAGAATGGAACAAATGTCTTAGAAGATCATAGTAGTTTCCCCTGCTTAGCCATCTTATATCTGAGAGAACAGTCAAGAATGATTTCATGCTTACAGCTGGGTTGTGATTGCCATGAAGAAGCTGGAGGCATTCACCAAGTGTTAATCTAGAACCTAGGATAGATACTATTTAGAATATGATGAAAATACTAAAACAGGAGGTCTAGGGGTTTTATAGAGATGAACATTTGAGAATTCATCACTTCATAATCAGTGTGGAGGAGAAACAGCTTGGTGTGATCATCTGTCACAAGTGTGGCAGATACCACACAGCTACACCATCAGTGCTGGTTCCTTTCTGATCATGTTTTCAATCTTGAGTATGAGAGGAAAATCAGAGCCGCAAGGGTGAGAAAGACAATCACCATGTCAGCATGATGGGCATTGCCTTAAACTGCCTAACAGTTATCTAGTATTGCAAAATGTCCATGACTCTTTACAGACTACCAATTCGTGTGGTGCTCTGGTACACTTACAATGGAAAACAACAGTGAAAGAAAGTGTCTCTTTGGAAACAAGAATGGTAGTTGAAAGCTAATGGTAACACAGTTCTAAGGCTGATCCTTTCAGAGACCAGATTACAGAAACTGCACAGAATAATGTACCTTTGCCTTCTGTTAGGGATGTCCAAGTCACAGAACATGTTTTCAAAAGGGAAAGCCGATAACAGCTCATTAAAATGTTTTAAGGTAATTTTTTTAACTCTTGCTAGAAGCCTTGTTTTCTTATCAAAGCCTGCCAAATTGCAAAAATTATTTTTCCCAAAGATTTTTAAACTGTATAGTTGTTTTTCCATTTATCTTCAGTGACTTTTTTGGAGTGTGGAAATAAAGTTAACATTCCATTTCGTACATGTTTTAGGATTGAATTATTACACATAATTTTTGACCCACTGCATGGGCAGTAGACTTTTTGCACCACTTTACTGATCTTCACAGCATGAAAAGATATAGACTGTGGAAACAGAGTTGTCAGCCTAATGTGAGAAACAGCAACAACAGCAGAAAAATAACAAAGCCAGCTAACCCTTTAGTCCAAGGAGAGAAACTAGAGCAACACCATGAGCAATCCCTGCTGTGAGGGAGCGTTTCTTGCGTATTGCTTTCTTGACTCTTCCCTGGAAGTGATTTTTTATATAGGAGGCTTATTCCTTACTTGATTTACAAAGAAAATAAAGTTAACAGAATTGAACCAGCTCCCTGAAATACACTGCTACGTTTCCTTAAAAATGCTTATTTAACCATTTCTTCACATCCATGCTGACTTTCTAATTTAATGTGTAGGTTTTGGAATTTCTGCCTTGAGTTCTTCCTGCTTCTCTTGAAGTTACCCTGCTCATTTTTGAATCAGTCACTCTTAATGAAGTTCCACTGCCAGTACAAAAGCAAGGGAGGGGATTAAATTTCACTCTTCTGTGATTGCACAGACCAATCAACTTCCCATTCCTGAGCATGGAGTGCAAAAGTGCCCATTTTATCCATCACTGGGAATTTTGTGTAATGTTGATTCAAATCACTATCTTGACTACTATTCTTTGTATACTGATAATATGTACAGCACCTATATGCATATAGCTATAAGCTTTTGAAACAGAAAGCATTTGAGTTGAAATACAGGTTACCTGGGTCATAACTGTCATTTCCAGAGAATTATTTGAGACCCTTTATAGGATCTCCATTTTACATCTTTGAAAGGGACAGCAGTAATTCTAACAGTGCCATTTTATATGAGAACTAATGCGTTTTCCTAATTTATTAAATACATGATAATAGTACAGTTCTTGCTATTACTGGTGAAAATTATTCTGCTTTTCTTTCCCATACCTCTGTTTAACCTTTCTACAGTACCACAGAATTCTTTTTCCAGGAAGTGGCAAAAAAATCGTCACAGTATCTCAATATTCTTAAATCTTTAAGACAAAAGGTGTGAGAGATCCCAACCAATGTTATCTCAGGAGAACCAGGTAAGCAGAAGTCCAGGAGTGCCCCAGTTCTTCTGTCACAGGACATCACAGAATGATGGAATGACAGACTGGACTGGGCTAGAAGGTACCTTAAAGACCATCTAGTTCCAGTCCCACTGCTGTGAGCAGGGACACCTTCCAATGGAATGGGTTGCTCAAAGCCTTATCCATCCTGTTCTTTAACACCTCCAGGGGCTGGAGGTCCACAGCTTCTCTGGGAGACCTGTGCCAGTGTCTCACTACCCTTGTAGTAAAGAATATCTCCTTACAGCATTTGTTTGGTTTTAGTGTGTGAACACATGCACCCACATCATGGCAAGCACAATTCCTGCTCTGGAGAATGGAACGCATTGGAACCCCTTTAAACTTTCTTTGCCATTTTGAGTTCAGTGACCTGCAGTGGATACACAAAATATGTAACAAGTGTGATTCTTTTTTTAAAAACAACTTTTAAATTCATTATAGGGTTGTTATGAACCCATGCCCCTGTGAAGTTGCCCTCAGTGGAGAATTTTCTGTGTCTTCCTAAAGTTGTAAAAAAGGACGTGATATTTTCTCGCTCAGCCTGAGCATAAAACAAGGTCTGCAGTAAACTGTTACAAGGTCCCTCAAAGAAAGTAGTTGTATTTTTTGTTTTGTTTTCTGATGGGAGCTAAGTACTCTTATCTTTAGCTTTTTTTAACCCATATTGCTCTTTTGTTGTACATTCTTCTCTTAAGCCTCTTGCATAACACACACAAATATGAATATATGTATCCACTACAAAATTTTCGGTGAAGCTCCCCACCAACAAAAAAAGCTGTGGCCAACAATGATGAGCTGTGGTAATAACACTGCTGTCACAATGAGTACAGAAGTCTATATCCTTTAAAGAGTCTGAACTTGTAAATACAAGAATATATATTATTAAACCAACTAACAAACACGGATAACAACAGACACTTCTGAATGCATAAATCTCTTACAGGTCTCTACCAAACTTCTCCCTGTAAAGGGCTCTCTTCCTAAACCTATGTCTAAATTGTATCCTCCAGCCTAATAGAATATTTCCATTGATGGTATATTTTAATTTGGGGACAATATGGTATCTAGATCAGTTTATTGGTGTGTAACTCCTTTTTCAGGAATATTTTCTTTCTTTTTGCCTAAATAACCACCAACCTAATAAAACAGTCATTTTTCCACATGTCTTAAATGTCCTAGTGTCTTGTCATGGATCAAAATTACAATATTTCCACTCCTGTGACAACAGTAAATTCTGAAACATGCAAACTTACTTAATCAGCAAATTGTTATACATTAAATTTGAGAGTTTCACCTCACTCAGAAATGGCCCTCAAAGAGTAATCTGCAGATATTTGCAAACACAAAGATGAATGCTGTGATGGTCAGAAAACAAACTAGTCTATGCTCATGGTTCAGAAACTGTAGCCAGCTATATTAACTTGTAGATAATGGGCACTCTGGGCAAGGCCAGCCATGACCAAAGGGGCTCCAACCCTGCCAGAGGCTTCATCCCTGTGATTCCAAGCTACAGGGCAGCCCTGGTCTCAGAGGTCAAGGATAGCACCTCCAGCCCCACATACAGTGGAAACACACCAAGCAAGCTGGCCAGGTCTGCTCCCCGCCTACTGGGCGACATGACAGAAATGCTCTACAAAGGAGGCTTCTGACGCCTAGTTTGGACCCTTGTCCTCTGGAAAATGAAAAACTGTATTTGAAAATCAGGTTTGGTTTTAGCCTTTTCCTTTTTTAAATAAAAAGATATTCATCTCTCTTCCTCTGTGAATCTAATGTAAATAGTTAATGTTGATTGGAAAGAGTCAAAATTTATTTTCCCGGTCAACAAAACTGTGCAAAGCATTTAGGCAGAGCTGGCAATTTCAGCAAAATTATAGGTTTTCTCGAGGTATATATAACTATTGACACTCTGGTCTCAATTTCCACTTCAAAACTATCAGAATTAATATTCTGGTCTTTACAGAAGACTTAATATTTTTCATATTGTCTTTTCTCTCCTGTGGAGAATTTTGATGCATTTTCATGAAGAGAGTATTTTGCACCAAAGTTGGAGGTTTTTGTTGACAACCCTGAGGAACACTTGGTCCCACATGCTCGAATCCCCTGTTCTGTAGCCAGCTTGACCTCTCTGATGCCAAGCAGCTGGGGTATTTTTTCTTAAGGGAAAAAATGTCTTTTGTTTTTCAGTTAAAAAAAGTCAGTTTTCCATACTCTTCTGTGTCCTACATATTAGCTCAGCAGAGTTACAGTCCACATGATTTAACTCTGTAATGTCAGGCTAATTTTCCTCTTGTGGCCTGTGCTGTTCGTTTATCAGGAGAAAAAATATTGATGATAATTCTCTTTGCATTAACTTGGCTGTCTTGTATTAACCAGTTTCATGCTCTGTTCTTTTACCATCTGATAATACTGATCCCTGTTCTGAATGATACTCCAAGTTTTAATCTTCTGAACCTTGGAGTAAATATAATTGATAAAAGCAAAAGCTTACAGATGCTTTTAAACTTAATTGCAGATATTAGAGAAGAAAGAAAATGCAAATGTAGCTGAGAGCTTTCTTTTATAAACATATGTCACTCATTCTGTGAGCAGACCAGAACATTCACCAAACACATTTTATCAGGAGTAATTTTTTAGTAGTTACTCCTGTCAGTTAGAAAGAAATCAAAGTTCATGCATTTAAAGGATATATTCTCTGTAATCAGCACCACACTTTTGTCCACAGTTTGAAAAAGTAGGCTTCTACAGAAGTGTAGACCCTATTGTAACCTTATTTAGCATCAAATGTCAAAAGATCCCTATAATTTACTTTTTAGGATACAACAAGAGACAAGAATGAATTCAAAATAATAATCCATCTCAACTGTGTAATTAATTTTTCTTCAGAATAATACCTAATGGGACATAATGACTCTTAATTTTCTGTTTTAATTGAAGTTCATGGACTAAATAAAATTATGCTATTACTATACACAGAGTGTTGAATATACTCTCTTTTTAAAGGCTTTTCATTTTCCATATGTTTGTCTCCATGTGAGATGTGATGTTGATCTATGAGAAGGTTTTAGAATATCTATAGTAAAAATTGTAAGATCAAAATGGGAAAAAGAATTCACAGCCACACCCATACATCTTTAAAATCTCATGACTTTTTATTAGATGCTCTTGCTGAAAAAAACAAAACACACAACATAAGAGCAAGAAGAACTGCTGTTTCTGGCTATGATTTTCCTCTTCAACCTTAGGCATGCCTGAACCTCAAGTTTGCCTCACTGGAAGGATTTTGAAGTAAGTATGTTGCTGTACTGACTGTTCATAATTCAGCTACTGTGATTAAAACAATCCCTTCAAACTGGTGCAAAGATATTGGAATTCATTTATTCTTGCCATTCTTGCTCTTGTGGATTCACAATGCATTAAGGTAAGAAGAGTAAGAGAGGTCTCCTGAATTAGTCAGATGGTGGGAGGAAACTGTGGGAGAACACAGAGTGATTATGAGCAATTAAGTGACTGAACTTGCATTTTTATTTGGACAAAGGACTGTTGGTGTGAGTAAACGCAATCACTGAGGTCCAAAGCATCCAATTCCAGCCTTGACAGCTACTCCAGGCTCACAGGGCAGCCAGGCACAGAGAACCCTCTGTGTCAACCCAAGTGAGGAGTGAGGCAATACTGGAACTAGCGGCACCAAAACCAGACAGAGCAAAAATCAGAATCCCAACGGGACTAATCCTTCTCCAGGATAAAATGGTACTGTCGTAAGGATCTTTAAATTATTCTATTTTCTCAACTCCGTAAGAAAATTCCCATGAAATAGGTGACAGTGCTGGGACTGAAAATTGATGTATTGACAGAAGGGTGCATCATGAAAAAAGACAAGGTCAAGGGAAGAATATTTGATTAAGCCTTTATAACATACACTTCTATTTCTCCACATCTTCACATTTTATTCTTACACTGTCTATTTTTTTTTCCCAGCAGCACTAAATAGCCATTGGCATTAAGAACCTATTCTCAGACTAAGTATTAGCTGATGTGCTAATAATTAGTTCTGTGAAGTAGTTCAGAGAAAATTAATTGTAATCTGTGCTGTAGGCTACCACAAAATTATGCAAATTCTAATGCTATTTTATTATTTTCTACAACTTTGTTTCCTTATGCTTTGGGAAACTTCAAACATCAAGCTGTATCTTAACTTGGTACTTGCTGGGAAGGTAATGTTGGGCTTTCACTTAATAGTGAGACTTAATCACTAATGACTCTGTACTGGCACCGTCTTCTTATATTTGCAAGTATTTAATTGCTTCTGAAAGTATTAATTCCTCTAACAGGTCAATAAATAATTCAGAATGAAGTTGTCTCTCAACTTTAATTTTATCATCAAAGAGAAGCAGTCTTGGATAAGATCTTTATCCCACATCTGACTTATCTTTTTATATGCAAAATACAAACCAGCGTTCAAACTACCGTTCTGCACTATTAGTAAGACTTTTCCACTCCAGAATGGTAGGTAATTTTCTTGACAAATTGTCTATCAGGAAGAATTTGAATCAGGAAAGTGATTGCACAGGTATGAAGGCCTAATATTCAAACTACTAGCTAAATACTAAGTACAATTAGCTATCCTCACTGAAGAGAAAAATCTGCTTTTCAATCAATTAAAAAGAACAAAAGTTCAGGCTAAGAAAATAAAAATTTGTCAAGAATATTATAGTATTGTACTTTGTTAGGTGAATTATATTTATTTACCTGACATACCAAAATATTTAATGAAATCGTATGGGAAAAAGTAGCACAGAAATACAAACAACCTATGATAATCGCAGAGATCTTAAATCCTAACTAGTTTATAAGTCCAATGCTTTTAATTTCCAATTGAGCAACTATTTAAGGAGGTTATTGGAAAGTTTTCTCAGAATTATAGCATTAATGTTCTTTCATTGCAATTAGTTTTCATGGTTCATTTTTATTACACTAGACAAAGGCACTGGGGTTTTTTAAAGAGCATTCTTATCTTGACAAAGACTCACAGTGGTATAAGTAACATAATTCTCAAGGAAAAAAATATTACCAAAAATATATAGAAGAAAAGAGTATAAAAGAAAGAAAAAACAATTAGATTATCATGAGCTCCTTTGTGTCATTTTCTTTTTTCCTTTTTTTTCTTTTTTTAAATTTAATTCATGAATGTAACCAGTCGCCATCATTATTTTACAGAGTTTTTTTCTGTTAAGGGCAATGTCCTTGTTCCTAAGAGCAATTCAAATTGTATGTGTTCATCTGAGAAGAAATATTTGTTAATATGTTTGATGAATGTGTCCAAACCTCACTTTCCAAAAAAACAAATAAATCTAGTGTCTCTTACAACTGTCATTTGAAATGAAACTAGCCCATGTAGCATACCTATTGAAATCCATCCTTTAATAGATCCATTCTTTCCATCCTTAGAAAAATGCAAAAGCTGTTTGGACATAGTCCTGGGCAGTCTGCTATAGGTGAGACTGCTTTAACAAGGTGGGCTTAGGACTAAATGATACTCAGACATCCCTTCAAACCTCAGCCATTCTGTGATCCTATGAAGTTAGGCTCAAATGCATTTACCTGTTTACTCAGTATCTCATCGAGTATCCCAAATCAATACTATGGTCCATTTTCTGAGGAAATTGTATTTCATGTGTTTGGAGGGGGAGCATTTCCAACATTTATTTCAGAGGACAGAAGTTTGTTACAAAGCCCAGACAGTTTGACTCCTGGAACAGGTAAGGGTCTGCACAAGCTTGAGTTTCTAAACTTTGAGGTAAAATGACAGGTTCAAGGGAGGAATAAGAGGGAAATATGTGGTAGGCGGTTCAGGAAGGGGGTAACATGCGGCTGGAAGTTCAGGATAAAAGGAGGCTGTGCCCTTTAAAACATCGAGAGAGAAAACCCCATAGGAGTGGGCTCCAGTGGACTCTCTCTCTATATTTGAATGAAGTTGCAGGACTCCTCTGCCTCCTTTATGGATGTTGACTTTTCATAGCGAGATTTTCCTAAAGGGGTATCTGACTTTCCCCTTGTAAAGTCAAATTTTCAGCCACAGTCTCTCAGCTCCAGATGATTTTACCAGTATCTCAGCAGACCCTCAGTTTATACATCTAAATCTCATCTAAAAGGCTTGACCAGAGTCAAAGTTCTCATCTGTATTCCTTTAGACAAAGGATGATCTATTACCATTAAGTATCAAAAGTATCTCAGCAGGATAGTGAGAATTCCAACCTTTATGTCCCTAGAGATTTTTAAGACAAGAAAACAAAGTTTTAATAAACATTTGGGGTTTGACAAAACTTTCTTGGTTGTGAATTTGTATGGATGATTGTAGCTTGAATTATTTTTAGTAAAATGGACTGAAAAAAAGAAATGTAAAAACTTTTCAGAATTCCGGATAATAATTCAGAATATCATTTAAATTTCATGCAAAAAAGCGTCTCAGAAAATGTCAGAAACATGCCATATGTTTTCTCTTCCAATTAACAGAAAATACCTTACAATCCTGCATTCACCAAAGATTTATTGCAATTCAAATGCAGACATGGTTCTTCATACCAGTTAATACTGTTGTGCTAGTGTTATAGAGTAGGATACAGCTCCCTCCCTCTAAATATAAAAGTATGTGAAAACACTTCTAAGACCTGAGGTGTGAAATTATGCCATTAATTCAATGTGGCACTTAGGGGCATGGTTTAGTGGTGGGCATATTGGTGCCAGGATTATGGTTGGACTCAATGATCTAATAGGTCTTCTTCAACTTAAGTGATTCTATAATTTTGTTACAATTTTTAAATGTGACTAAGAGAATATATGTCCTTAAATAATTCAGAAACAAATTGTCCTGGCTCTGGACAGGGAAGGTTAATTTTTGCAGTACCTGAGAGACGGCATGACCAGGAGATGAAGGTTGTTTTATACCAACTCACATCATTGCCAGGGGTGGGAGAAGAGAGTCTCTTCCAGGGAGAAGGAATTCCTTCCAGTCAAAAAAATATAGAGGGAATTGTGGTGTTGATTATAAGGGGGTTTTTGTATGAATCGTTCCTTTCTGCAACCTCGTTTGTTCCTACTGTTGCTATTACTCTTTGTTTTCTTATCTCATTGCTGTTTTCAGCAAATTGTCCTTATCTCAGCCTGTGATCTTTGCCTTTTGTGCCTCCAGCTCTCCTCTCCAGCCAGAGGAAGGGGTGGAGGAGCAGGGAAGTGAGCTGTGCATGTGTTTCAGTGGGAGCGTTAAATTGGACAATACGGTCCCTAAACCACCACACAAATCCTACTGCAGTATGCCTATAAGTTGCAAACTTACTACATCTGACGCTAAAAACCCTTGTGATTTGAAAAAAAGTTTTAATAAAATGACAACATATTGTCAAGTACACAGGAACATGCAGAGAATCAAACATTATGGAAGCTTTCATCCTGCAAATGCTCTTAAACATCAGTTTCACTTTCCATTTTCAGACACATGGACTGGGTGCCTGTTTCTTCTCTACAATTAATGTTTCTATAAAGCACGAATCTTACACTTTCTGAGACTTTCTGAATCTTACACTTTCCCATGAGTACAATACTAAGGGAAGATAAAAACAATAGAAGAGGGTAAAATTTATCAATACCTGAATGTTTTCTACGCATTAGTAGGCATACAATGCTTGTTCAAACACTTATATGGTATATTATGTTACTGTCTTAACATGAACGTGCTTCAAGAGAAATCTTGCCTGTTTTCCATTTTCAAAAGTCTCAGTCGCTGAAATATAAGGCAAGGTTGACTTGAAATCTGGTGATTCTTTGCTTCCAGAATGTCCGTATGGTGCAAATTCCACATTCTGTGTTTCTATACTTAGGAAAATATATTCTCAAAATTATTAACAGTTCTAAGGGTAAAAGAATAATTTGTGTTTCAAATACATTTGCAGTAGAAAGACCTGGAGCTTCACATAATTTTGTTATTTAAAAATCTGTGAAACATTTCTCCTTAAAGTCAACCTTGCATACTTGTAAGTGTTTAAATATCAAATTTATCTTCCTCTATGTGCCATTATTCCCCAGTAAAATTCCATAGCTAGAACTGTGATCTCACAAGACTTTTGGATAATTGCTGGATGTAATTTCAACTAACTTTGTTAGTTTAAGTTTTACACAAAAAATTCAATTCCACTCTCCCTAAACATCCTGTCAAGTAAGGAAAAGTAAACCTATGGAGTGGGAGAGACAGCAAGGAAAATGTGAAGGACTTGTGATTTTGCTGATGTCTGGAGTTATATTTTGGAGTAAGAAGTAGAGAAAGCATCTGGGAGACAGATGGATATAATAGGCATTAAGTTTTTACCTTTCTGTGAGTCCTTTTCAGCTCTGAGGTGAGGCAACATTCTCTTTCACTCCGAAGTGTTTTGTAGTGAAAAGCTAAAAAACTGGGAGATTCATCCTCAGGATCTGTAGACAAGAACAAGGAAGATGGCAACCTGAGTGTTTAAACAGGTAAACCTTTAAATGTCACTTTTGGCACCTTCTGAGCACTGGTTTTTTTACTGGTTTTGCTGTCAGTGCATCAGAAACTGCCAAAGTGACTGGCTCCACAACAGGAATCTGCTGTCCTCCAAGTGCCCTGTGCTTCTCAAGTCTGCAGTCACACATGTTCAAGGACCAGAGCCTTATCTGATCACATCAACTTAATGCTTCCACAGTAAATGTATCATTTTTATTTACATCAGAAGGAAGGACTTCTGTGGATAAAGAAAACTAGAGAATAGGGTAAGAAAAGTAGAGAATTTGAGAATTGCAAATGTGGTTACAGGTTTCCTGGTCGCAGAGTTTCTTAAGGATTTACAGGGCGTCTTTGAATATCAAGTTTTGGAAAAATGAGAGAGGAAATCAGTTGGAGACAGAAAACATAACTTTGCATTATTCTTCAAAAACACAGACCTGATCTCTTTCTGAAGACCTTACATTGAGAAGCTGCATTGTTAGCATAAGCCGCACGCTCAGCAGCAGTAGCTGTAAGTAGCAAATCGGACAATAGATTATCTTTCCATTCTTTGTACATTTCCTTAAGTAGAGATTTATCTAAAAGCCACTTTTGGACACTGTCCCAGAGTACAGGCTTCCTAATTTCTTTTTGAAAAATAGTACCAATAGCTTCACTACATATCTCATATATTAAATACATTCAGCATCCCCCAAATTTTAATGGTGATAAGTGAAACTAATGACCACAAATGGATTTGCTTGGTTTGATTGCAGAAGTTAATTTTGGAGGTTGAAAACATTAATGTCTTATTTCAATGAGCTTTTAAAAGCATGGAACATAATGACTCTCCTGTGCATTGCTTATAGTATGTCACTGAATATTAAAAATAATTTTGCTGGATAATAATGTCTCTGCTATCAAGAAAAGTGGCCCGGACTGGAAATGCTTCTATTTAAAATAATAGATTTTTTACAATAATACTTTCTTCAAAAGTCATCACCAAAGGAGCGGTGCTTCTCACACTTCTTGTACATAACTGAACCAAACTTGCAGGGAATAAAGCATAATTTTCTTGTGAGTTAATAAACAGGATTAACTGATGCAGATTAAATTGTTTCTTTTAGAGACCCACCGTGCAGGAAAAAGAATTAAATTACTTTTTAAATGACTCTTATTTCCTCAAGCTGTTTCCTACTGAGTTACCAGACCTACAGTCACACCTCACATCAGGGAACACCCAATTTGGCAGTAGCTGCTGCATCTGATTTTACAGACAAGAATGCAGCAATACTTTAAATATTAAAATTAAAGTGCTGCAGTTGGGCCACAAAGAAAGATGCTTGTATACTGACACAGTTCATACAGAATTCTGTAGTCAGTGTCTCATTTTCATAAGGTCTATGATTCAATAGCAACGGTTAAATCAGGATAGTTAGTAAATTAGTTAAATAAGCAGTGAAATTAATATTTTAAGAGAAATCAAAGAAGTCTTTCGAACTTTCATGAAACATTTATTGTCCAAATGAGTTCTATTACTTGAAGCTCCTACTGGCCAACTGTGAACCAGATTCTCATGCAGCAATTTCTTCATGTGGGTGAGAGCTTGTGATTAGACTTCAGGTGTAGTTAGTGTGTAAAAATGTGATCAACAGCTTCTAGGCCTCATATGTCTACTAATGTCCATGTCTACTAATGCGCCCTCTCCATGTTCAGTGTGAAGCTGTGCCTAGAAAGGTGGTGGGTGCATGCAGCTGTGCCTGGAGCCCCCAGTCTGCCCTGCAGGTTCCCAGTGTAACAGTGCATTACACAGCCTGGAGCTGCTCTTGCAGATTTCTAAGCACTGTGGTTTTCCTTTGATCTTTTACTCACAAGGTGTTTATTGGTTCATTGCTGTGCAATTACTTCAGACAATTCAATATCTCATTGCTAACTATGAGGCTTGGAGGAGAATTGATCCTGCAGCATACTTCCAACATGATGCAGAAAAGGTTTCCTTGATTGCTTTATGTAGATGTGCTCCTTGCCTTATTTAAACTACGCAAATAAACAGGAATTCTGGCAATGAACAAGGTAAATCTTTAATTTCATTATCTGCTTGCAGATTTGTAGTCTACCTTTAGTTCAATTTTCACACAAAATAAATTTTTAATAACAGCAATTAATTCATATATGTCTTTATGGAACTAAATGTCAAAACATTTTTTATCCTACCGTGTAGTGGAGCATAGAAGTGACATGAAGTGACTTGGCCAATGTCGTACAAGAGGTATGTACAGTCCTATCTCTTGCAACATGCTCTCCTTTGCCAAGAACAAAAGAAAGAGAAATCCGCATACTTTAATTTCTAGACAAATGTATTTTGTCTAGAAATGTAAATAATTTTTCTTCTTCTCATTCTGAAAACCAAATCAATTCTTCCCTTATTAGTCATAGGTATCTGCAGCTAATAAAATGCATTTTAAAAATTAAGAACCCAGATTTTAATAATTCATTTCAAATACAATCTCACGCAAACTCGTTTGCATGCACCAACCACAGTTCCAAACTATCTGATCAAGCAGCAAATAAACATTTTTCACTGATATCTCAAACCAGCTTTAGTATTCCATACCTACAGAAAAATTCTTTCTCAAGAATTGTCATTGTTCAGAAACCAAAACAGAATATAATTTTCTTTGATTCAGCTTCCTCTTCAAGCAGTTTCTGCACAGCACTGAACATAGTTCTCTAAGCTAAAATATTTATTTGTGCATGGAGGACAAATGCATCAAAAGTATGTGCAATAACACCATGAGTGATTTATCACCATGATATACATATGCATAAACCTAGCTTTCCATTGTGCATGTCTACAAAAGAAATTCTCTGTGGAAATGTACAGTGATGCAAATTTCAGGATAACAATCTTTGAATCTTTATTTTTAGTTCTAACTGGAGTTTATTAATCAATATATTTATTGTGTCAATAAATACTCTAGGGAAAATTTTAATGTAGTTGTGCAGCAACCTGGAGATTTATTTCTAAGGCTCTGATGCATTTGTTCAAAGGTTTTGTAAGGAGCTGTGATGAGTCAGATGGTCTCCACAAGCAGAACTGTTAGAAAAGTTGAAAACTGTGTTCAACTGGTTTTAACTTGGTGAGTTAACTTTGGCTAAAGGCCAAACTCCCACTTGGCTGCTTACTCTTTCCTCCTACTCAGCAGGATGAAGGAGAAAATAGGATAAGAAAGACTCTAACAAGATAAAGACAGGGACATCACTTACCAGTGACTGACTGGGGGAAAATTAATTTAATTGATTTCCCATTAGAATAAATTCAAATAGTAAGAAACAAAGGCAAATATTTAAACATACTGTTTCTCCCCACTTGCCTATGTAATGTCACACCTTCATGCTGCATATGAGTTCTGGGAAATTTAAAGCAACTCAGTACAAAGAAATAATCCTTGTTCTGTAATGCTAACAATTTATCTTGTTTCTTACACACTTTCTAGAAATTTAGTCTCTATCACATGACCTTGATAGAATCACAAATTCATAGGATAAGATTGTTTGGAAGGGACCTACAATGAACATCAAGTTCTACTCCTGGTCCTGCACAGAAGAACCTGAAGAATCACACCATGTGCCTGAAAGCATTGTCCAAACACTTCTTGAACCTCAGTTTCCTCTGTGATAGGTTATGTTGTAAGATAATCAGTATTCTCACTTAAGGAATACATCTATTTTTTTCCTCCATTCCAGACTGATGTTTTTCCAGATTTGATCAAACTTTCAAGAGTTTTGTAAATCAAAGTGAACTTAGAAATTCAAGTACATAACTGCAGCTGCAGTAAATGGACATAATTTGCGGCATTGTAAACAGAGCTACCAAGAAAGCAGAACTATTGAACCACAGAGAGATGGTATCTGAAATTCTGTATTCATTGTGCTGGTTACCATCAAATCATAAGTTTTTTTCCTGGATATAATAACAGCTATGTTAAAAAAAAATGGCAGTTTTGTGATTTGCCTTGACATCTACATTACCTAGCAGATTTGGGATTTTTTAACTCTCTAGCAGTTAGCATCTGTTATCTTGCAGCCTCAGGTTTCATAGCATAAAAAGCAAGGATCTTGTCCTCATTTAATTCAGGGAAAAACTTCAGAGTACAACTGATAAAAGATAAATTTAAAAACATAAACAAAGATAGACACCCCATCTGGAACCCAAACTAATTTGTAAGACAATTTAGCAGCTTTAGAAAGCTTTGGGGACTGGCAATGCTAGATGCAAGCTTCCACAGCACAGCTGGTTTTGTCTTTTTTAATTTTTATATTTTTTTGTGGGGGGGAGAAACTTTTATTTCATCTGATTTAAGACAAATTGCATATGGAAGAGTACTTCTGAAACTTGAATAACTATTCAAGACTAAAATAATTACTCTGAAATAATGATGCTGACAGAGCAGAAATTGAGGGTGTTGAAGGCTTGAAAAGAAGAGTAAGAGATATATCTCTGGAACAGTTACTCTTTGAGGAGGTTCAGCAGGTAATGTCAGACAGTAAACAAGTATTTCTTTCCAAAGAAGACAATAAAACCTCTAGAATTCCAAAGAAATTGGTCGCTATTGCAAAATAGGGCAAATTACACATCATCTATTTTCTCTGAATCTTACTGCATATTAAAACACATGCTATATATGTAGTTGCAATATATCAATAATTTTTAATCAGTTTGGTGACTTTTATAATTTGTAAGTTTTTTGACCAAAATATTGCTGAATATTTATAGAAGAATAGAGTAACAGCACTTGCTAAATTTCAGATAAAATTTCCTGAATAGTTGGCTAGGTTGTTCATAAGCACTTTCAGCAAACATAAGCTGGCACAGATACTGGAAAAATCATTCCTTACCACCACTAGAAACATGCTCCTATTCTCATTCCTCCCATCCTTATACCAACACAAATGATTGGGTTTGCTTATACAGTGTACAGCAAGAGAGTTGCACAGATAAAAATTGAAAGAAGGAGAAGAGGCAAAGGAATAATTTTCTGTCAGATCTGATCCTGCATCCAATTTACGGCTTTGACACGTGAACAAATTTTGGGCACAACTGAGCCTTGAGAGCAGGGAGCATTCAAGTAAGGAATGAGAAAGACTTCTCTGATGAAAGTGGTGACCTGTAGTTACTGAAATGGCTACTGAGAAATTCCCATGTGAGAAGTGCCAGAATCAGATCGTGGTACAAGCTTACTGTGCTGGTTCATATATTTTCTGAAATGACAGCATTATTAGCAGCATTTATCTGTTGCAGGATTATATCAGCAAGTAAATCAGACAAATATTCAGTAAAGATCAGGACAAATAACCTACAATAATCTTACTTTTCTCTTCCAGTTAGATTTTTTTTTCTGCTATGTTACAGGTTTCCTTCTTATACTTTAGCCTGGATTCCATGATTTTCATCTATTCAATAATACCCCCCCTTTTAGAATCTCCACCTGGTCACACAGAGAAAGGAGTAAGTGAAGTGTTATCTTATGGGTTAGTCTAGACTCATTATAGTTCATTCTGCTATATGAGGAATGCTCTTTGCTGTGGGGTTTCTTGGAGCTGAAACACTTCTTTAAGTCTATTTTTACTACTGGTAGAATGGCGGAGACTTTTTAGGAGAATTTAAAAGAGGATTTCAAATAAAAACCTGGTTTCAGTTTCCCATTCTTAAGAAGTCTCAGAGGACATACTATTCCTCTTTTTATAGAGGCTGTGTTTTAAAAGACATGAAGCCATTTTCAAAATACTTGAAAATACACAACTCTTCCATATTGTTGGAGCCTCCTTTCAATATATTTCAGGTTTAGGCTGAAAACAGAATTACCTTCTATCTGAAGCACAAGGCCTCCTCATATAAAATAATGTCCATGCATATATTTAGAGGTAAAGATGCATTGTAGCTCTTTAAGAAGAGTGGTAAACTTCTCCTTGTACAGCTTGTTCTCTGATAATGTATAAAGCTGGAAGAGACAATTGGATCTGCTCCTCTTGGTAGTAAAGCATCACGTTTTAATACTGTCGTATTTCAAGTCTATCATGCCTACAGTTGAGTGTGCATAGTATGTAAGTCTGCAAGTGAGTAGGTGAGGAGTGGTTTTGTGTCCTTTGCTGTAACATCAGCACAAGACAGATGCAGCTTGGCCCCTCAGGAGTTCTGGAGATTAACTATCCCCTGGTCTTGGAGACAGCTACATCAGCTGCAATATAAATTTTACAGGTTTGAAGCTTAAATATGTAGAGAATGAAAGTGCTGGGGCATAGATGTGCTAAAGCAGAGCAGGAGTAGTTTTCAAGGTACTGAACAGAAAATTTGGTGCTTGCATTAAAAAAAACCAGCAAGCAACAGAGTATCTAGGATTTGCAAACTAAATTTCCAATCTATCACAGGAATTTCATTTCATATAGTGGAAAATTAAAGCCCTAATAATTTTTCATTAATCACATTTTAATAGAAAGAAATAATGATAGCTTCATGAAACTAAGTCTGGTTCATGTATAATTTAGTTGTTCCAGAGTTGATGAATGTTTATAGTTTTTATAAGCAATGGGTAGCTGCTGGAATGGGTACTGACACTGATATCAGAACAACTAACCTGTTCATCCAGATGTTTGCTTTCCAGTGGAAGGAATCATCCCCCTCACTCTTCTGACTACTGTCATTTGGCCATTTCTCACACCAAATCAGCTGTTGGTTGAAGGGCACTTCCATTAGCATTTATCCCAACCCCCTCCTCAGAGTAGGTCTAATTTTACCAGGTTTCTGCAGGCCTGAACACCTTGCAGGCTGGGGAATCTGCAACATCTGGGGCCAACCTGATCTTCTTGGTAAAAGGTTTCTTTATATCTAAATGGGGTTTTTCATGGTCCAGTCTGTGCCTGCTGCCATTCATGCCGCCGCTGTTCATCACCAAGAAGAGCCTGACCGCTTCTTCTCTCCATGATCCCATCAGGGATTTGTAGGCAGCACTAGGGTCTCCCCAGAGGATTTCTCTTCTCCAGGCTGGGTAAACCCAGATCTTTCTGTTGCTCCCAGTAGCCTCCATCCTTCAGTCACCCAGCAGGAGCCAGCCTGTGAGCACCAGCCCTGATGGCTGTGCCCATCCTGCCTGCCAGGATCGGATAAAAAGGTGTTGAATGCATAGAGAGGAGAGGAAATTGGATGTATGATCCTTTGCTAGATCAGTCTTCTCTTACAAAAAAGCTAAGGGCCTTGAAATTTTATATCAAGGCTTGCATTTATTTTTGGTGAGAATAATGAAATCTTGTTGCCCTGGCAGTTAGACAGCTGTAAGTGAAATTACAGTATTCCTTGAACCGACTAATTTTTTGTGTTTATTAAAAAAACAAAGGTAGGGTCAGAAATGAAGAACTGTACATATTTGCAGAATTCTAGCCATTTGTCAAAGGTTTTTACTAAACACAGGTAACTTTGGGCTGACTTTGCAGTGATAGATAAGCTGTAACTTCAGAAAATAAGGCTTGACTTTCTTAATTAATAAAAATATATGCCATAAGAAAAATATTTCAAAATATATAGATTTTTGGATGAGCTTTATACACTGGACAAAGGGCATTTTGTGTATATGAGGAAGGTAGATTAGTTAAAAGACTATTTTTAAAATTGTGCCGACTACATTTAAATTTATAATGTCTCTTGGAATTAAGGTATAAATATTTAAGAATTATGTTATTAATTTCTGTGAAAAGTCAGATTTTATTTGAATATTTCTGAAGTAAAACTATTTCATTGGTTAACTGAATCCAAATGATTAAATAAAAATGATAATTTATAATAAATGACAACATGAGAGTTTGCAAATAGTTGTTTCCTCTGCTTTTTATACTGTCTTAATACCTACTATAATAAGCTGTGAGCTGAAAAAGATAATTTGCAGATGACAAAGCTGTTCAAGTGGTGAATTAAGCCCTTAAATTATATTGAACATTACAATAATTTTTTATCTGAACAAATCAAGTTTAATCCCCCCAAAAGGACTGACTTTCTAGACATTAAATAAAACCAAAGGAAATATCTTTAGAACTTGAATGTCTTTTAATCTGTTGTACTGAAACTAATGGCAAATAATTCCTTAAAATGTCCTCTTTATGAATTTTTTTTTTTTTGTGTGTAATAGGCTAAATGCTGTGGAAGAAATCTGCAGAGAACTATTACCAAGCACCAGAAATTTACAATTGATTCATTACTAAATTACAACTTAATGGCTATTAGAAGTTAGGTAATACTACATTAATCCTTGTTCATAGAAGATATTGAATTACTTATAACTGAAAGCTATTTATATCCACTAATAGAGGGAGTTGATATGGTATTAGAGGAAAAAATACAATTGGTGTCAGGGTCTTTCTAGTTCACATACCTGTGATACATACATTATATATTATTGACAAATTTAAAAATGCAAAGCAGTTTTAGACAGTAGTCAAATTTTCTAAAATTTCTGTTTGAGGCCTCTTCTGGATACAAAGTAGTCCAAGAAAAAAGGCTTAAAAATTAAAATCTACAGACAACATTTTGAGGGCATGGAGGTGTTAAAAGAAAATAAATAGCTAAATACTCAAATGTACCTTTTCCTCAGGAAAAAATGAGGAAAAGAGACACAAATACATAATGAAAAAATCTTCTGGTGCTGGAAAAATAAAACATGTTGGGGTTTTTTTTCTGCTTTTTCTGGAGGTTTTTTGGGAGGTTTTTTTGTTTGTTTGTTTGTTTGAATGTATCCGTTTTCCTAAGGGAAAAAAAAAGCTTTTCCCTAGATATAGTTATTTTAATAGGAATATTTCTCAGCTTGAAGTGGCAAAAGCTTCCATTTTATAGACAAATATTTGCAGATCATTAAAAAAATGCATTTATTTCTTTTACTTTTTTTTTTTACAGAACCACCCAATTCGTGTGGTTCACCTCCAGGTGGTTCAGAAGGTGGCACTGTTCTCCCTGTTGAGTTTAAATGCTTGTGTGGCATATTGGAACAGGGAACAGCTGTCATTTAATGAAGTTATATGAATTCCTTCCCCATCCATTAGTGCATATGTCAAGCAAATGGAAAAATAAAATTCATGTTAACACTTTTCTTATTACTCACTGATATGAGTCAAGTAATACCCTGTTACAATTCCTATTATATCTTTTACCTGCCTCTCTGTGCTTATAGCATGTGAATAATTCCTGTTTACACGATGGAATTACAGACGACTGAACTTCATTATGAATATCTTTTCTTAATTGTTGTTCCCATTGTCAGACATTTGTACATATTTGTTATGGTCTATTATGTTCATTCTATCCTCAAGTATATGCCAAACACAGTAAAGCCCACTGAGTAGGGTCATAAGTAGGCCCTGAGTACCTCTTAACTTACCCATGTAAATAATTTTGTTTTTTCTAATAAAGAGAAGAATATTTACAGTTTTCAGAGAAGAAAAACAATCCACTTTCTAGTTGTAATACATTAAATGAAAAACTGCAAAAGAACAGATGTCAGTGCAGATTGGATTTATTTTTCCAATATGCTTTCAAATGAATGAATGTGAAACTGTTTAATACTTGTTGTATCTCAGAGAGTTGGTTATATTTACATGATTTTAATGTCTGTTTTTTTAATGTTAGAACTGCCGTCATGAATGTGGGAGGTAACTGGCACTTTCCCAAAAAAGGCTAGCTGTATAAGCTTGTCATTTAGGATGACAGACATATTTTATTTCCTGTTTATTTTGCAATTTCATCAATCAGATTTTTTTTTTCTTTCTTTTTTTCACAATTGGATTCTCAATGTGTATTTCTACTCACAGTAGAACTCAATAATGATATTGAGTCTAAAAATGCTTTGTGGACAATCAGGTCTAACAATGCTCTGTGGGCAATGAAAAAGTGTATCCTTTTCCAGTAAGAAAGGTGTGGTGTTTCTTGTATTGTTCTTGAAGCTATACAGACGTTTTCTTCTTGATGGAAATAAAGAAATCCATTCATTCATGGTTCATTACTTGTCAGCATCTTGAGAATGTGATAAAATTAGATAAAATAATAAACCAATCTGCAGAGCTTATGGTCAGGAAAACCAACATTAAAATGTAATTGTCCTATTACTCTGAATCTACACCTCTGGAAGATGTGGAGTCACATGTACTTCCATTAATGACAAAGACTTTTTTTTCCACTTCTGTGTTATAGTATCCATGCAGTTATGGAAGAATGAGCTGAGCTTTCCTTCTACATCATCCACACTGTCAGCTTAGCTCTGTCTGCAGAATCCTCATTAAAAAGGGGAATGGAAGGAATGAACAGATTGCTTTTTTCAGATTCCAGATGGAGTTTGTAAATCTGACAGGTGAAGAAGAGAAATGAGCTGGAATGAAAAATTTTCATACTTGTGAAATTTAAAAAAAAAATCTGTCTAGAAATTCTTGAGAAAACTAATATTGGACAAAATGGGGTTGTAATTTACACCCTTCCTGAATATAACAGCATCTGAGGGGTTAATCATTCAAAAATCCTTGACACTGACATTCAGATAATCTGCAATTGTTCTATTAGGTGTTTCTTAAAATTTTACTGAATTTAATATGCTGGGTTCCTTTGTGACCTTGTAAACTAAGGTTGTAATTTTCCAGATATGTGTATTGAACTGCTCAGGTGTCTAACCAGGTAGCTTCTAGCCTCAGGTCACTACTTTTTTGCTTGCTTGCTTCATATCTGACTGTGCTGCTTATTTGAAATGAACCAGACTTAAATAAATACACCAGTTATTTTATATGAAATCATACTTGCCATTTTACACATTTGCAGATATTGTAGGCAATGGAAAAGAAGTCAACTTGAAAGCTTAAAAGCTCAGGTTTATATTACAAGCCACTAAATTTCTATATTCCCCCAATGTATTTGAAAATTAAAAGGTAAGGAAAGAGCATGGGGAAAACCAATTAATATGTGATAATGAAATATATAAGACTGAAATACAAATTTTCTTTATCAGTGTGGATATATCCAGTATGTGGATATATCTGACTGGTCTCTGCAAGTCCAAGCTAAGCAGCTATGCAAAACTACTGGCAGCAGCAGGTCGAGAAGAGATATAAATTATTAAATATAAATATAATTATACACACAAATATACATACTTCCAGATTACAGTGTGTCATGATAGAGCCTTTAGCTGGCTTGTAAGCCCTCCAGAGCACAGGAAGGTAAAATAAATGCTAGGTAAAAGAAATAGCTATATGTCACTGTGTTTAAAGCACTTCAGTACTTTAGAGTATTTAAAGACTAACACTACAAGTAACTCACAGAAAGTCTTTCATATCAATTATGATCCAGACATGGATGATAATTTCATAGAAAGAAAATTAAATATGTTCAGAATGTGATGATAAGCATTAAGCAACTTAATTCTGAACAACAATATATGCTTTTACACTATTGCTTCAATATATTAAGAAAGAAAACTTTCTGTTAGCCTCTCACTTTTGTATTACACCATAAATATTAAATTAAAAACATAAATCTAATTACTTTTAAAATTTTTTCATGATTTTTCCAGATTTTGTATACCAATATTCTTTAAATAATTTATTAGTTTTGCATTTTTTTATTGACAGTGTTCTTATTTTGTGTTTCACTTACAAGAGCTGAAAACTGAAATAAAAGCAATATTCCATAGGGTCAGTGCAAATGTTTATCTAGTCTTTGCAGTGGCTGAGAGAGCATGCAGAAGAGTACAATAACCAGGGTATTTATATGATCCTTTTTCTTTTTGATTCTGGATTTTGGAAGGTCAGTAAAACTGGAGGTTTAAAAGAAAAATTTAATGTTTAACTGTGGAACAGTTTATGAGTGGAACCACCTTCCAAAAGTTATCTTCCCCTATTGGAAAAAAAAAATTGTGTACATTTTTCACTTACACTGCTTTACCCTTCAGCCTTTACAGTAGAGACTGAATCAAGATGGCTGTACTTTCCCCTAAAAGAACAGCTCCAGAAGCTATGAATCCATCAAATGATGTCAAAGCACCTAGAAAAAACTGATACGTAAAAAGTTGTTTCTATATTGTGAAATGGGCTATTTTCAGGGCTGCAAAATCCGGATATAAATTTCTTCTGATCGTAGAAGGCCTGCATCTGGGTCAGAGTAGAACAAGTGCTCTCAAGGAATATGAGATTCATGATTTGGCTCTCAGTGGAGTGCAAACTGCTAAAGGCTGCATGCCTGCAGTCTGCATTCACAAAGAATTCTGGCTCCTTTGTATTCACTAAGGGATATCAGACTCCTAGATATCCTCCAGGGAAAATATATATATATGCTGGGAAAATAAAGGTCTTGTGTCTGCTGCAGCAAAGTATTACACTGATGCTTTTATAAACTTTGGAAGGATATTTGTGGCCTGCTATTCTGTCTTGTACAACATAAATTCTTCAGGTTTTGTTACAAGACGTTATTTTTGCTTTAATTGGATTTAGAAAGAAAAACTGCCTTTTAGGCTAGCATTTCACACGTCTACTGTCTGCAAAGTATGCAGAAAAAAAGGATTATTTACTCATTGGGTCAAAGAATTCTAATTTCTCTTCCCATTTTTTATCTTTATGCCTTAATCTAAGCTCTTTAGGAAACAGCCATATTATCTATTCTCACAAAGGCTCTAGGCAGAGATTTATTAGCAATGTAATTCTGAATTCTTCAGATTAATATATGACTGAAATGAAAAGTGCCCTTACTGATTAGAGAAAATGCAGCTTATAATGCCAGAATACAGCTTTTTTGAGTGACTTAAGATAAAATCAAATTCTGCTGCATTTGTATCCAGAGTGTGTATTAGAGTTAGGTAATAAGAACTTCCAGAGTTTCATTAATTTCGTTTCCAACCAAAAAACATGCATTCTAAAAATATACTTAAAATATTACTTGGGCAGCCTCTAACAGCGCTTGGCTTCAAATTAGTCACCAAGTATTGAGAGATAATTATAGCACTTAGAGTGAGTGTGAGGAATTGTGGTTCTCATTGCTGAAGCAGAGATAATTGCTGTGAACAGACTCTCCACCCGTGCCATCCTATAAACACTCAGTTTGGGAGAGTGGCGAAGAGATTGCTTAGCTTATTTCTGCAAAAGCATGTCCACTGCTTCACAGACTGGAGCATTAAGAGAAAATTTGTTTCAGTGAAATCAGTGGTAATTTTTTTCTCCTATAGCTTTGTCTTTCTCTACCAAACTATCTGAGGCTCAAATGGACTTATCAGTCCATCTCCCCAGTGTTAGTACCATGCATCTGGCAATACCTGCTTTCTGCAGAAGTATCCCCAAAAGCTCATGACCTCCTCATGACCCTCCCCTCTCTTTCCAGTTCAGTCCCAGATGTTTACAAGCACCAAAAAACCCACACAGGGATGAAAAACAACCTTCTCCTTTCTGAAGCAAACCCCATATTTGTGGTACCTAGAAACTGACTGGCATGCACAGACCTTTTTTCCTCAGGACATGAGTGACTCCATCATATACCCACATGAGGATGTTTGGATGTAATAAATTTTTAGGTGGTCCCCACAGATGCCTTGATCACCACCATAGTTTTTCTCCAACTTTCACCAAAATTGGAACTGTACACAATTGCAATCTGCTCTTTGTAGACTATAGATAAAAAGGCATCCAGGGACTCCAACGTTTGATGGAGATGTTGCCGAGGCTGGTGCCAGAACAAGTTCTAGAAAACTTGCTGTTGTTTCTCTGTCCCCTTGTCAATCCCACGAGCTTTCTCATGTTTTTCTCAATATCTCTCTTCTCTCTTTCTCACTTTCAGACTGGCCAAAACACAACTCTCAATTTGGCAGCAAATCCCTAAGGAAATAATTCATCCATGTTTTTCTCAAAATGCCGCACAGAGCGTGGGGATATTCTGAAAGAATATGGAGACGGATTTCACATGGAAGGAAGTATGAAAAAATGCATAAGAACTGAAAAATTGCCAAGTAGTCATACATGGGATGACTCAGTTGGCCTAAGGAGTTGAAGCACTCAAAGCACCTGTTTCAGGTACAGACACTTGGACACTGATGTCAAATGTCCATCCCAGTTTCCATGATGGCAAGAGAGAAAGGAGTTTGTGAAGAGCTCACTACCCATTCTCACTAGGACAAACACAAAAAATTAGCAGATTTTCTTAGACCAAGAATAGAAAATGAAAACCCTTCCTTTCCTCTTTCCCTACACTTCATTTCTCAGCCTTTCCTACCTACCTAATGGAATATCTAACATAACCATGTCCTCTCCTTCAGAAACCTGAATCTCCAGCGAGGAGTTCAGCTACCCAAAAGACCAGCAGCTAAACTTCCTTCTGGAAATAAAAATAAATACCCATACTCCCTTATCATCATCTAAGACAACATAAGAAATATTTTAGAAGTATGATCACACACTGAAATTACTTTTGTGTCAGACACAATAGTCTATGAAGATGTTTTTAAAAAACGCTTCTAGTTCAAAGTGTTCTTCATTCCCTGAGTATGGAATTTTAACTTTTTGTTTTGTGATTTTAGTATAATGTAAAAGATTCTAGTGTTAGACTTGTTTCACACTGAAAATTGAGTCTGAGCTAGTGTCCCATCCTCCATTTGTTCAGGAGAGTGTACATTCTTTGTTATAGACACAATGTGTTTTTAAGGCAATTGAATCTTATTTGCAGATTTACACATTTCTGGAAAAAAAGCAAAATATAGGTTCAGTACTCTT
Organism: Catharus ustulatus; assembly: GCF_009819885.2. Classification (NCBI taxonomy): domain Eukaryota; kingdom Metazoa; phylum Chordata; class Aves; order Passeriformes; family Turdidae; genus Catharus; species Catharus ustulatus. The sequence continues at coordinate 29,777,100 of NC_046226.1, forward strand.
GCATGCACATTAAACAAACCATATTTTAAATATCTAAGAAAGAGTTTTCATATATGATGTAATGTCAGGAAGTGGGTTCTTTTCAGCCCAATCAGCAAAATTAAGTTCTAATGGAATTAATTATCCCTCTCGTGAGAAGCAAGTGCTGGCAACGTGACATCTCAAGAAGCAGAAGCATAATTTAAAATATTATTTTGATATTATTTTTGAATTAAAACTCACATTACATAGTAATTTTTTTGTATATATAAGTTTTATTCCTAGACAAGTTGTTTTAACACAAAATGTCATTTCCCAACAGTTAAAAACATTAATTCTTTGTCTGTATTTTAATTTGCTTCCCCTTGAAATAACATTGCTAAAAATATATTTTTGGGGTTAGTTTTCAGTGTTTTTTAATAGCATATGTTTCTTCTGCAGGGTTTTCACTTAAAAATAACTAGCTACCTTGATACCTTCACGTTCTTCAGTCTGTCTATTTTAAATATTTTGTGCACACCACAAGGTGACTACATTTTTAAGGAGATACACCTATGGTCCTTTGTTGCTATACCCTGATTGCAAGAATCTGTAAATAAAAATTGCGTGAAACTCAGTAAAAAGGTGGTTTGGGGATTTTTCTTATTTCTTTTAGCAATTATCCAAAAGCACTGACAGGAGTATCTGTACCCTTTATGTAAAGTAATTCAATACTTTTAACTTAAGGAAACAAGTTCATCCTAATATATAATAGCTAAAAGGTCAGTTCAAAGCAGGCTCTGTCCAGCTTGCTTTGAATTTTCAAGAATCAGCTATGGCATTTGAAAAATGTAATTACAGTCTCAGAGCTGTAGGACATTTCAGAATTTTTTAACCAATACTTATGTATTGAAAATCTCTTTGTTCATCATGAAATCTGAATAAATATTAAATAAAAGTTATTATTTTATTATAGAGTTACAGAAAAATTTACTGAATCACCTTAACTAAAATCTTGAAAATAGGAAGTGCAATATATATTGACTGATTTTAATGTTGCTTTGTTTTGGACTGTCAAGATTACTAACTCTTTAGAAGAATTCCTTCACGAGAGTTTGGGAGATCTATAAAAACCACCTGAACATCTGGGTTAGACCAGTTGTAGTCTGAGCAAATTGTCAAGTTTTGAGTAAGTGATTCCTCTTCTTCTGAGTGCTGATTGGTGAAGAATTGAGAATCGAAAAGGACAGACACGACAGGCAGCATCATGTACGTAACCCAGATACAACCGGGGTGAGAAAGCACAAAGATGATCCCTTCCTTATCTGTCACTTGCAAAGATGATGGGCAAGATCTTTTTGGCTGGTGAATACCACATCCTGAATTACTTTGTCAGATGGTAGTCAACAGTAGGCTTTCTGACTGCCAGAAATGACAGTTGTCTACCTCATCAGCTAAAGGGGGAGCTCAGCACAGATTTATGTGTGTGGGCATGGACTCTGTCATCTGGAAGCTGCCCTTCACTGATGGCCACTCTGCAGTGCTGTCAGCATTGTCCCCAGCTCCAGACACTGCTTGGTGGTGGTGTCTGGATGTTTATGGGAGACACATCTGGCAATCAGATGCCAGCTCTGTTGCCTGCTTACCACTCTGCAGTTTTTGGAGAGCTGGAAGCTGTTCCGTGGCTGCACAGCTCCATTCCCAAAGCCCAGCTGCTCTCAGGTTGCAGACCAGAAAGGCTCCTAAAGAGTACACTAGAAATTACTGGGTCGAAAGGTAATGGTGTCCTGCTAATGTTGTGTTTCTTTATCATGGGCTATTTTTGCAGGGCTGAGCTAAGAAACAGGAGAGCCTAGGAACCAGCTGCTAAAAGCCTCCTCAATGTGCCATGCAGATAAGCAGAGGAAAAACACCAGGCAGTCTGGAATGGCTCCCACATGCCCACAAAGCACACAGATGTAAATGCCATAGTATGAGCTTTTCTGCACTCATACCTACTCCTGCTCAAATCTGCACTACTTAGCGATCTCAGGGCATAGGGATCCCTTTAAATGAACATGAATGTTTGGACCTAGATACAAACAGAATGCTTTCTCTCCTAAGAGTTTTTCCTTCGTTTAATTTAGGGTTTTTGTTGTGTTAAAAACTCCTTCTAGCTAAAATTCCCTGACTCAGAGTTCTCACTATTAACACCTGAGAATAAAATCACAGATCACAATTTTGATACCAAATGTGTTCTGAAAACTGCCAAGAGATCCATGATGTTTTCAAGTTTAAACTGGGTTAACTTCTTGAAGGATACAGTGCAGTTATCTGTATTCAGCACAGCATTCTATGTATCCCTGCAGTGTACTCTGTTATCGTGGGGAGAAGGCTTTACCATTTTAAGTATTTGCATCTGCACTGTTGCACAGAAGAATATTAAAAACATGTGAATAAAAGATTGCAGCTGGAAAGAAAAAAAATGACTTTTGTATTTGGTTTACTGACTGTAAGCAGTAGAAGAATGTTGGGGGTTTTAAAATCATATATATATATATATATATATATATATTTGAAAAACAAGAGCTGAAAAAAATATTTTCCCAGTCATAGAAAGATGTTTTACTGGTACATAAGCAAAGTATTTGTTCTCATGAAAGGAAAACGGATAAAAATAGTTTGAGAAGATTACAAGATGAAACAAGAAGTAACTCCATTGAAATTAGGCAGCTACAAGAACCGAGCAAAGTCAAAGTGCACATTTCAGAGTAGGGCCAGAGCATCCTGATTAGCAACATTGATATGCAATGAAAAACCACAATTTAGCTGCAGTAAAATTATCATTCACAGAACATTAAAAAACAGTGTTTGGATGTTAGCAAAAGTGTGTCATTTCATGGTTTTCTCTTCCTCAACTGCCTTTTATTTTAGGAATTTTTTGACCTGACTACTTTCTTCCCTTCCCTTTAAAAGGAATCAAGCCTCAGGAGGCAGAAGTTGCACAACATGGATATTTAATTTCTTTTTCTTTCACCTTAAAGAACAAAAGTTTACTTTTAGATACAAAAGCAAAAGAAAAAACACAATAAATATCCACCACGTTTATCACTTTTTTTCACTTAGATGGCATGGTGGCAATGAAAGTTGATTTTAGAGTTGCTTATTTAGATGTCAAAGTGCCTATAAAAGAGAGAATTTATCCATCAGAGATTTGCAGGTTAAAAATAGCATGGTAGTGAAGCAAAACACATGATGACACTGTGTCAGATGACAACAAAATGACCTAGCAATGAAAAATAATTTAATTGTATATACAATAAGTTTTTCTCAAGTGCTTTTATTTTCCACACAGATTTTCTTTTCTCAGTTATCCTGTACTTTAGTACGACTCAAAAGCAGAATAGGTAACAAAATGAAGTGTTAACTACAATAAGAGATATGCTACTAGATCTTAGTGTTTGGGGCAGTGGAAGGGCTTGTTTTGTAGGAAGTAAATTCTACATTTTATCCATTAACTGACTTAATCATTATTCCTGTTAAGTAACAACAGAATTTGTTAACAAATAATCAAATAGAAGGCAATTCTAATATTTTGCATATCATTAATTTAAATACTTCATAGGAAATATTTCTAATAACAGTACTCAATGTGCTTTGAGAACTGAATTTATTCAAGGGTTTGTTTGGTTTTCATATTAAGTTATCTCTTTCTTTTGTAGACAGAGAATGTTTTATTATTTTTTTCTTGTCTTAATTTGCAGAAAGTAAAAGTTAGGGAAGAGACACAATTTAGAATCCATTTTTTAAAAAATTAGATAATTATTAGATGTGTTAAACCTAAAGTCTAATTCCGACAAAGTTTAAAGTGCAAAGAAGTTCTCCCTAACTTATGCTGAGAAATGTTTACAATGAACACCAATAAATAAATGAAAGGAAATTGTTCTGACTATTGTTACTATTATACAGAGAATGAAAACTTTTCAGAATAAACGACACTTTAAAATTATCTGAGTACCTAGAAGAGCAAATTTCAACATTTAAACATTTAAAAGCATTTATTAAATAAATAATTCTTAAGATCTCTGATTTGACTCTTGCCTCTGAAGATAAAATTTAATTTACTATCAATAGTTGTGCAATATATCTTACTGTTTTCAGATTGAAAGTGAGTTTCTACATAATAATTCTTACTATTCTAAAATACATTTTTTGACCTTCTCCTACTTTCTCAGTCTCACCAGACATCTGACCACCATGAGGCCAGAGCACAGCTTTGGAGAATTTTCTGCAGTTCCAGTTCATCTCCTCAGGTCCCACCCAGCGCTGTGTCAGGAAAAAACCTTCTCAGGCAGGTTTTGAATGTCCATGCTGGCCTCAGACAGATCCTACTCCCAGTTCTTCAGGTAGACACTTGAATCTAACTCAGCCATGGAATGACAGGAAAATATTATTAGGTTGAGTCCTTCAGAGGTGATTTTGCCCAAACTCAAAGCAGGGCTCACTTGAAAGACAGACTTGCCCATTCTAGTGATGGCTATTCCACTGCTCCCCTGAGCAACCTCTCCCTTGGTTATGAGAGTGTATCATCACTCTCATGCCCAAGAATTTAGTTACAGATATGTGTCTATGTACAACACTGCAGTTAAGGCAAAATTATTACAGTCATATCAGTAAATCAAGAAAACAAGCCCCTCTTATCGCCAAAGTTACAGAAGAAAACGTAGTATTTCAAACTTACCAGCCGCCTTGAAGTCATGGCCACACTTTAAAAATATACTTCTAACTTTATATTTCCTATTCTTGTATATTATATTCTGCATTTAAAATGGTTCTTCAAGTATAAGATGCAGTTTTTTTGCATATCTGGTCTTTACTTCTTTACTGGAAAGGGTACAACATACTTCATAGACTATTATATATGCCATTTATCAAAAATTGGAGTAACTCTTTTTATTGGTTTAGAATGGTGAATTTAACCTGTTATTACCAGTGGATTTTCACTAAAAGCACTCTTTTCACCTTCAAAATACTTGCAATTACTCTGGAGCATGTGTTATCCACAGTCCTCATCCATGGCTCCACTTATATCAGAAAGCCTGTTAATCTCAGAGCTACGAAATGCAGGGTACTTTTCTGAGTTGTAATCAGACATGATATATGAGTTTGGTTTTTAGCAAGGCTTTTAACAATGTATTATTAAGTATGGATTCCTTTGTATTCCAAATTTTATATAAATATTTGTGTTTATAGCTTTGACTGTCTCATAGAATTACACTTTAAATGGAATATAAGACTCTGCCTAACATTTTTCTTTTAATTGGAATTCAGAGTGTTTGTTTATACATGTATGTATTACATATGTAATCCAGACAGTTGCACATACAAACAAAAGCATTCAGATTTCAGAGCCAACTGAAAGGCAAGGTGGATTAACCTTAATTTTGGCACTTGCATATACAAAAATAAAAGTCAGATTGAGGAAGCTTTGAAAACTTTGCATCTTCATAAACAATTGGGAAACCAACAATATGATATTGATAAAAAGACTACAGTTTCCAGAAATCTATTTTCAATGCCTTCTCTAGCACATAGCAGCACATATCTTCAGTTATCTATGTGTATGGTTTTAAAACTATCTGCCATTATCATAAAGCTATTTCAAAAATAATACTTGTTTGAGGAAAATATATTTCATGTCCATTTTATATTTCAAATATAAAACCGTGTAATGGTTTACACATTAAACAGAATTAGGGTTCATAATCACTGAAATAACAAAAAAAAAATGGTTTTCTGGAAGAACAAAACTTTCCCAAAGCAATCAGATTTTTCTCTTTCTTTTATTCACAGCTGCAAGCTGAATAGAAAAATAAACTCGTTTCTTTCATTTGTATTATCTAGTCTGGGACATAATTTAGGAAAGAATGCTATGGAGCTGATAAAACATTACACAAGTGCTTTGTACAGGCATCACAGTAAATTAGGCAGTGTTGTTTGCCTTTTCTCCCCTTTACCAGGAGGGGCATTTTTTCAAATAATTGCTGTAAACTCTCTAAGAACTCAAAGCACAGAGTAAAATGCAAAAATTTTTAAATTAACTGTCATGAAAGCATATTTCTAACCTCTCTGAAGTCCTTGGATGTCATACTCAGACCCATGATATTTAACACCACTGTTCACATGGCTATGATACCAACCATTAAGTGATGATAAACAGTAAGGCATGCTGTGCAAATGATATATAATTTTATGTTGCACTCCCCATACCCTATTACAAATCAGACTAGAATTTCTGTGGTCAGGTCATACACTGTGCTAGGCCAGGCAGCATGTGATGTCACTCCCCTGATAATCATAAACATTATGCACAGATTTTATCTACTGGTCAAAAGAAACCTGTAATTAGTGACTAAGCCAACCAGATCTAATAAAATGACAGAGTCTTTCCAGTCCTATAAGCATGGACTAATCAAATCCCTTAAAAGTTCCCACTGCTGCCTAACAGAGTGTATGTCATTTCTGAAAGGTACATGTTCTAAAAACATGGAAAATAGGAAAATATCACAAACATTTCCAAGATGTCTGAGGCTCAGTTGCGCCCATTCACCCTCCTCTACCTTGATGGGCCTGAAAGTTTTCTGAGATATCACTGGTCAATGAAAGCAATTACTCATCTTATTTTCACATAGTTATTTTTAAACTGGTCCACGTATGTTGACCAGCAAGATCCAGTACCTTAATTGCAGGAACTAGGTCAATTTCAATGTATCCCAGTAATTAGGGATTTGGGTTTTCCACACATAGATACACACATATCTATCTATGTCTGGCATATCTTGATATTATCTTAATTAGATTTGAATTGAGGACTATTTATTTTGGACAGTGCTCATACTTAATTAAACATTTTAATTTTCAATTGGCTGGCTTAGAGGAGATCTGAGTTTGCAGTTAGAGATATTGCTTTTAGTGTAAACAGGAAATGAATAAACATCAGAAGATATCAGTGAATAAAAAGTAAACAGAAAAATGGTGAAATATTTTTTTTTCTTGCCTCATTTTGTCTGTCTTAAAGAAAGATAAAAAAATCTTTTGAATGCAGAACAGCATTCTCCACATACTATTCTTTTATTGACATATTGGAATAGTGAAACTTCCTTCTCTTGTTTTATGGTGCCATAAGATGAGAGGCCCACAATGAACGTCCTTTCCTTTTTTACATGTCTCATAGATCCCGCTGTGGAATATTCCATATCCTGACATGGTTTATTGCTCAGCCTGTCTTGCTTCCTATGCTCAATCCTTGTGGGTGGTCTTTCAGCTGCATAGAAGGTATATTTTCAGGAAGGTATTTGAGGGGAGATGTGTTTTTATTATATGGTAAAGGAGCAGCCCTGAAGACAAGAGAGAAGGAATGCCTCCTTTGCTACCTTCCAATGCATTCTGCTGCTGAAGGAAGTGCAGAATCCCTGAATGCTCCCTCCATGGATTAGAAAGGACTAGAAGCAATTTGTCAAATGACCTTACTATCACCAAAAAGTCTGTATCTATTAATATAGACATCGATTTTGCAGTGCACAGATACATAATGCTTTTTTTGCAAACAATAGTAAATCATATTAATTCTATGGATCGGGTTGTACTGAATTTCTTTTTGTTAAGCAACACTTGCTTATACTGAGAACTTCTACAAGAAAATATGACTCAGCAAGGATCATGGGAAGTATGCTTTTATGTCCAAATTTTATTTGTACCTTTTACAAAAATACAAAAGCAAATCTGTCCACTTACTTTATGTACATATGGATGCATTCTTTCATCATTTGAATAAACAATACAACTTATTTCATTCTGAAGCAAAAAGAAAAGCAGTGGTGGTCCTTCAGATGACACACTAGGGATGTGTTGTAGCTCTGCAGTACATATGCATTTGTCACAGATGAGTAGTTTCTACTTTTATCTGTGCTGCACAAGGTCTTCCTCCTCCTGCCACTACTTCTTCGAAGACCTCACCCCTTGACTCTTCACAACTGGTTGCTTTCTCACTAGGCAACAGGAACACTGGCTGCTCTAGAGACTGCCCCTGCCACCATCCATTCCTTGACTCTCTTTACTTTTAGCCACAGACTTGGTGGATTTGCCATGAGGGATAGTATGATCTGAGGACTAGAAAAATCAGCTATGGGGCCAGTGTGTGCAGGTGACTCAGAACCCAGTGCTGGCTCCAACAGCACTGGGGCCTTAGAAATCTGAAAATCCATGACACAGTTCCCCTCTCTATATAGTTCATCAATAAATTAAATCACACTGTCTTATGATTCATTTTCTCTGTCTTGTAACTGTAAAACACTTGAATTGCTTAATGACTTTAGCTATTCACTAAGCATGAGGTTTAGCAATTGTCATTAGCAGCCTTGCACATTCAGTTTATACTACAGATCTTTAAATAATATGTTTAAAAATTATTTCTTATATAAGACTTCAGGTGTCCTGGCCTGTTAGTGCTATGAAGAATTGTAGATATACTTTATCAAGCTGCTTATCAGTGACATTCTTGTGGTTCCACTGCATAACTAGAAAAGTCAGACTTCTGCTCTTCAGGCCGGCAAAATGTTTCTTAAGTCTTAATTTTGAGGTCACATTTCTCCAAACAGTTTATTATCTAAATGTAATTTTAAGTATCTTGCACACAAACCATTTCAATAGCCTCATGTGTCCCTGGAGCAAAGGCTAAGGTTTGTTTTTGAGTACTCAGATGAGTCTTACACCCAGAATACCACCAATATCTCTATTCCATCTCTGTTCCAGTGGAACTGATGAAAAGTGAACCTTTCTAAATCTGGACCTCTCTCTCTCCTGCTCCCACAGGACTACAGGACGCAGAGGCAAGCTCCACATTTGTTTCTCAGATCTCACTCCTGCAAACACTATGGTCCTCAGAAATGTGCTTTGGTGCAATAATTTAAAATTGTTTAAAACACTATCACTTCCTCGGTTTAAGCTCTGCCTCCTGGCCAGATATTGCTGCAAGGAGTGTTTAGGTTAGAGGTGAGGTTTGTTTGTACTGAGATAACAAACTATGAATTGGGGTTGGAGAGACACAGACTTTTGTTCTACTATGAAGACAGTAAGCTCTGTGAAGAGCTCTGGCATACTACAGTGGGCATTAACTTTCCAAATTTATTCACCGAATTGGACCCCTAAGGCATTCAATTTCAGATGTTTGACTGACACATTTTTTGTGATGTTTGTGGCTACTTCCACGTGTAAACCCACTTGCTTTCCTAGACCTGTTTGGCATGAAGGTTGAAATCTGCTGGACAGCTTTTGTATGCTAAATCTGTCTAACTAATAAATTTTTCCAGCCATAGGAGGACAGCAACGGCTGAGCCCAAGCATGCCACTCAGCCTGACAAGCCCAAGGACACTGGAGATGTTTTACAAGAACAGTGCATGTCACTGGAGATGACAGGCTATATTCTTAAATATAAGCTCAAGGCCATCAATACAACTTTGCATTTCTAGCAGCACCAATCCAGTAACTCAAATTAAATACTATCAGTTCAAAAGAAAATGGAAGCAAAAATGAGAAAAAATTGAAAAGTCCGTGTAGCTGCAAAAATAAAAACTGGACCTCAATTTCTACTCTTATCTGAAACACATTGCCTGCAAGAACCTACAAGAGGAAAAAAATCCAAAGAACCAGAAAACAAAAGAAGAGGAAAAAACCAAAACCAAAACAAAAAACCCAACTAAACAAAAAAATTCCCAAAATCCAATGCTTGCCAAAGCACACTAAAAAGAGAAGGAAAAAGGGGTGAAAGGTTGAAGGGCTGGAAATTGTCATTATTAGTGTTTGTGAACGCATATTCAGCTTTTCTCTTCTTGGTTTCTGTAACCAGGCAATTAAATAACCATCACAACATTAGTGTTACTAATCGGTATGGCTGCAGAAAAATTAGAAAATAACATTTTAAATGACTTGGTATTTGGACAGTAGACAAAAATGGATCACTTATCTGGATGTTCCCAAGTTTATCTTTCTAAAAAAAGGTCATGATGAACTCTTTGAAGGTCTCAATGCTCAGATTCTTTAGAAAAAGAAACAAAACAGTCTTGTTTCCAACCTTACCTTTCCTAACTGTGGCCTGTACTCCGTTTTCTGTTCATGGCTGTGCGTCTGGCCTGAAATCCACAGATGCTGGAGACACTGAACTCTACTGACAATCACACCCATAGAAAAAAAGGGATCTCTTTTGAAAAATTGGTTTCAATATAGATGGAGAGCTGAAGGTTGCTGGGGGTTGAACTTTTTATATATAAGATGGGGAGGCATTAGTATGAGGCTGTTGCCTACAACAAAAGTAGATTGGCCTATTTCCATTATATCCTTGCAAAATTTATTGGAATTAATATGAGTCACTGAATGGATTTCCCAGCATTTCTAAGAGAGATCTAAAGGAACAGCAGCTCAACTGAGTGTAATGGTCTGAAAAAGAGGCTGTAGCAAACTGCCACTATGTAACATCACCAACCATTAGATTAAATGACAGGATCAAAATACACAACCCCTAAGCAAACAACGTACATTTCTATTAACGGAAGTTGCACCAACTACAATTCACGTGGAGAATCATACAAAAACTCAGTGCTATAAATGAAACATTGTAAAATAAAGTACAAAAATATTTTGCTATGTTGTGACTGTTTATTTTCTAACTAGCCAGTTTGTTATTTCCAAGCACTACATTCCCAGCATTGACACAGTCTGGACACGTCACTGACACCCAATGTAGAAAATACAAGAACAGAATTTGTTTCCAGCGTTATCCTTTGAGCGTGGAGTATCAGCCCTCTGTCATTCGTGTGCTTTAGCAGGAAACAATGTGTTTGAGGTGCCTCGCTGGGGGCCTGAGCGGGCACCGCACACCTGAGCGATCCCGGGCTCCCGGCGCTTTGGCTCGGCGCTACCCGCGGGCGGCTGGCACGAGCCGAGCGCGACTCCCGCCCCGCGGCTTTCCGTGACAAGGTGAGAACGTGTTTCTGTTCCCAGCACGTTTAGCGCTGCAAAACTCGTCAGAGAGCTCAAAGGTTGCTTTATACGTTAATTCTGGAGGTTTGCCCGTCTAAACTCGTAATCCCGGCGCCGGGCGCCTCCGGCGGGGCTCCGGGCTTGGCGGAACCCGGCCCGCGGGAGGCTCCCGGGCCGGCGGGCGCACGCCTCTCCCGCGGAGCGCTCTCGCGGAGCGGCGCTGCCGCCGCCACGGCTCCGCGGCCGCGGAAGAGGCGCCAGCCCCCGAGCAGCAGTGTTTGAGGCTCCCACCCTTCAGCGATCGCAAACTCCGTTCCAACGCGCTTATTTCCTCCTGGCTCCCGAGCCAGCTTCCTGCCCGCGCTGCCACGGCTTCTCGCCGGCATCCATCCCGCCGGTTCGCGGGCGGCCCGGGACGGTGGCGGCGGGGCGGTGGGCGGCCCGCGGGCGGCCCCGATTGGCGCAGCCGGCGCACGTGGGGCCGCCCTCTCGGCTCGGCGCTGGCAGCGCGGCCGCCGCCGCGGGGCACGGCCGGGCAGGGCGGGGAGCGCACCGGGCTCCGCTCCGCGCGGGTCTCCGCGCACCGCGCGCGGCGCTGCGGCGAGCAGGGGACACAGCGGAGCCGAGCCGAGCCTGCGGAAAGGTGGGCGTGGGGGCGGCAGGCGCCGCGCTGCGGGTCGCGGTGGCCGTGGGGCGGGCAGGGGCGATGTGCCCATCGGCTCCCTCGGTGGCGCGCCGCGCCCGCCCCGTTGGGGCTGCCGGCTGCGCGCCGCCCGAGGGAGCGGGGCAGCGAGTTCGCGATCAACTCCGCGGTGGCGTCCTCCGCCCCGCACGGCGCCGGGACTTCCTGGGCGCCCCGGGGGTGCCGGCCCGAGGCAGGCGGGTCTGCACCCCGGGGGAGGCGGCGTTCCGGCGGGCGGGGTCGGCCGGAGCCGCGGAGCTCCGCCGAGCGCCGTCTGCGGCGCGGCTGGGGCGCGGCGGGCGGTGCGCCCGGCAGCGCAGCCCTTCAGCCCTCGGAGGCTGCGGGAGCGAAGGGACCCGGCCCTGCAGCCACCCCCGGCGCAGGAGGCTTTGCTCTGACACCGGCCCCGAAGTCTGCGCTGCCGGGAGCCGCTGGTGCAGCCCCGGTGCTGATCGGTCCCTGTCGACCATCCTCGGGAGGTTCTGCCGTGGTGAAGAGCAGCACAGAACCGGCCAGTAAGCGTTGAGCAGATGTACTGGTCCCCTTCCAACACCATGTTTCAGGAGTAACCTTGACAGCCCAGTGAAACGACCACCACCCCCTTGCCCGCTTTCTGTTAGAGCCGGCTTTGCTGATGGAAAAGTGAGATCTACAGTAGCTGTCGTCATTATCCACTTGCCTTGTGCTGATGAAATCTGAAGTTCAAGGAAATATTTGCCATTATTTAGATAAATGCATTATTCTTTTTTCATCGTATTTTGCCCCCTGTAAAACAGAGGAGGTTATGTTTTAGGAATTACATCACTTTGCAAGTCCCTCTATCTTTCTCTAAATATAAACTGTCTTTTAGGATGTCTTCAACTTGGCTGTTTTCCTTTTGTGAGTCAGAGCTAGTGTTACTGCTTTTCGTTGCTTGAACAGGCTCCACAGACTCATGACACCTCTCTTAAAGAGTTTTAAGAGTTGTTGCTCATGTGATGGGGATCATCTGGCAACTCTGCTTAACATTACTGAGGCAGACAGGACCTTTTCCAACCTGAAATACTGGAAGATGGCAATAAGGTATCTTGATTCTCTTTTGACTATGACATCTAATCAATGCTGCAGTGACTAACTGTAGGGGAGGTATTTAACCTGCCTTCTTTTGTAAGAGAGGAGTCAGCAGAGGGTAGGGAAGTTGTGTCTTCTGTCTAGCAGCTCAGGGGTTTATTTTTCACATATGTATTTTCCAAGCACACTTTACCCCTGATTTTTTCTGTAATTCTAGTAAGTGATTTTAATGAGGCCCTAAGAACTCATAACATAATGAACACAGGAGAATCCTTGTGGTGGTTTGAGTGCAAGTAATCATAATGGGGAGTTGGCCATTATTTTTTTCCCCCCATGCTCTGTGAATAGGAATTTACAACTTCTTGTCCCTAGGAAGAATGTTCCCTGTGGGGCTGTTAGTCTGCTTGGTCAATACTTGAAAAAGGCACTTTCAGTGAAATGTTTAAGGCCTTTCTGCTTGAGGGAATGTAGTTGTGGTCATTTCACTCTAATTTCTCTTCTATTACTCTTGATTTTCTTCAGGACTATACCTTAAAAGTTGCATGGCACCTTGGACAATGAAAATAAAAAGTACTGTAATATTTTGAGTATAGATTGAAAGCAGCATTTTGGAAGTTAGCCCAATCACCATTTTGTGATAACTTCCTCAGGTGAAGGAATTTCCAGGTCAGAAAAAAAAATGGCTGTGAAGAACTGTGCAATGGAAAGTAAGGGGTACCTTACCCTTGAGTGAGAGTGTTTGCTGTGGTGACTGAGATTTCTGTTAACTTGCACATGTTGATTTCTCATGTCTGTTTCATTTATCTTCAGGTTTCTGAGTCTATAGGGACGTGTAAAGTCAGGGAAGTGTGATAACATGGTGTTGTGAGCTATAGAAGGGTCAAAGTACTTTACTTTTTTTTTTTTTCTTCCAGGTTTATATTCGGATCACCTCAGTCTTGTGTGCATGTGGGATGTTTAGACAGTGAAGATAACAAGCCATTTATAAAGTCCTCAGTATGAAGGTTTTTTTTTCCTCCTAGTTGAATATTTTTTCTTTGTATTACTTAAGGCTACTTATGCTAGGAGATCACTTCTTAAGTAATATGAATTCATCAATAGGTGCTTCTTGTGTTTGTAGTGTTATTAGATTAAAACATGCACTTTAGAAAGCTTAAATATACCTTTTAAAAAATTAAACTTATAGGACTATATGGGAATTGATGTCTTCTGTTTTATTATGAATACTATTCTGTGAAATGCCAGCTCTGTAAAATAGTAGCTGTTAGTCTCCTTTGGGGAGAAGCATGCTAAATAGTAGTGCATTTGTTCTTTCTTCTTTCCTTGTAACTTAGTGTCTATTTCCAATGTCCAGCTGATAAGCTAAGGTTGCCAAGGTTTTGCAAAAGTGTTTCAATCACAGTTGTTAGGGTAATACGATAGTAAGGCAAGCTTGTCTTCTTTTTTAACCAAGCAGGAATGCTATAGCTAATGTGCACGGAGAAAAAATCAAGTCCTTCAAGGGAACATTTAATTTGCGTAGCCCTGGGTTGGTGGTCTCTAGTGATGTTGGGGATTTAAAAAATGGATGAACTAAAAAGCCTTGACAATAATTTATATTGTATCCAGACATGCCAGTGAATTCATTAATGCACTTTTGCATATGACTGCAGCAGTTAGTGCTGGTTTAACTGTTTAGGAGCATGTTTAAATTTAGGCTTTTGGCTTGCCTGTTTCTTGTTTTGAGTCAGGACATGCAACTAGGATGTATCTAGTATTTTATCAGGGCTAATAAACATTGCCTGATTGTTTACAGTTTCTTGATGTGCAGCATTCCTTGGTAATACAGATCTTTAATTTTATCCCCAACAAATTTCTTAAGCTTGGAGAAAAGGAGAGGAAAATAGTAATAATAATTCAAAATGAGAACTATGTTAATAAAAGATGGGACTATTGGTTTTCCTGCTTAAATGATGTCATAGAATATTTAGGATGTTGTGTGCAGGGACGAACTCTCGTTTTAGGGGAATGGGAGGAAGGACATTGCCTCTTACTGCTTTTTTTTTTTCCCCCTCATCTGGGTAATCTGCTATCACAGAAATGAATGATGATTTCTCAAAAGCAAATGCATTTCTGAAACTATATATAGCAGAAATAAACTCAAAAAATGTCTTCACTAGGTAACTGAAGGTCAAAAAAGATCAGACCATTTAACAAAATCATTGTATTAAAACTCTTTCAAAACTGCCAGTATCCTCTTCCATCCTGAGAAACCTTTTCCCAGTAGTCCATTTTCTTTTTCCAGTATGCATTTGTTGGAGGCCCAGTTGACCTTTGGCATGTGTTGTTTGTTGTGATGCTCTAGAGCTCATAGTTGAACATTAGCTGCCTTTTTTCCTTCTTAATCTTAGGCATCTTAGACATCCTCTTCACCTGGGGTTTTTGACACAGACAGTTCTGTGGGGCTTCTTTGTCGTAAGAATGACAGATTCCTTTGTAAATGGGATTGCATGACTGAGTTAGCTTGATATACTGCATATTCCTACTTTCCCTTTCATAATTTTTCTTTGCAGATAATTTTGGGAAAGGATTCTTGCTGTGCTGAAGGGCTGCAGGTCTGGGAGCAGTTTGGGCTGTAATGTCCTGTAAGGATGGACTGTGTTATTTACAGGACAGCATTTGTTTTGGATTTCTGATATTAGGAAGGCACAGGTTTCTACAGCTGCTTGTTGTCAGTTTCAGACTTATATGTAGATAGCAGTGGTAATCTACTGTCAGCAGCCCCAAGGGAAAAAAATCCAGACATTTCTGTTCTGTAGCATTTTGATTTCCATAATAAAACAGGAGCATTGTGGGAGTTCAAAGTTGTTCAGTGGTGCAGAATTCTTACCAGTGGCTACAAATGCAAGTTATTAAAGGTTTTACTGTCATGTACTGAAGGTTAAAGTCCAGCACTAAAAGGTGAAGTTAGTTACGCTTTTTTTTTCCCTTTAAACTTGGTTCTAGTCCTGCTGTAGACATGAAAATAGTGCCAGCTCCAGGGATCTTTTTTTGTTGTTGTTGTTTTTCCTTCTACCTTTATCATCTTGTGTGGTTTTAAATTTCAGACACTTTAACTTCATTATCTTTTCCTAGAGATAGCACGTTTTTTATATATGTCAAGTTTCTAAGTAGTGTAAAACATGTTGTGTAATTACAGACAGATCCATTAATAACAGGGGAAATCCCAAGATTACCTGTGGGAAACACTTAGGATGGAGAGACTTTGGAAAACAGGTTGCTGGGTAGGCTGAGTTTGTCTATGCATAAAGCAGTACAATTAAACATATAACAGTAATAAATAATAAACTTT
The DNA here is from genome assembly GCF_009819885.2 of Catharus ustulatus. Taxonomy (NCBI): domain Eukaryota; kingdom Metazoa; phylum Chordata; class Aves; order Passeriformes; family Turdidae; genus Catharus; species Catharus ustulatus. The sequence continues at coordinate 29,793,135 of NC_046226.1, forward strand.
CAATATAAGAAATTAACATACTCCTACTTGAGTTAAATGGAGCCATGGTTAAATTATTAAGATTCTGCTGCTGTGGAAAAAATTCCTTTTTCTTGATGCATCACCCTAAGATAAAACTGGAAATGTAACTTTTGTAAAGTTTGGTGCTTGCCTGCAATTAATCTGCAAAAAATCAATACTGATAATTTCTTCTTGCTAACTGTGCTGGCCAACAAGTTTGTTATTTATACATTTTGGTTTTGGGTCTCCTTTTCACAAGCCATTCTGTGCTATGATTGCAGGCTGCTGTAGAAAACACTCTTCTGTATCTTGCAAATACTTGCTTGGAGAATCAAAACAGTAATTATTTAACTTTACTTACAGATTTTTTCAGGATTGTTGAGGTGCAAATTTGAAATGTAATCTAATTTTGTTTCTACCTTTACACTTGCTAGTGTATTTAGGAGGAGGGGAAGAACAAACAACTGGCCATATGCAGTATACACTTTGAAAACTCCCTCTTGGTAATTAATAGAAATTCTAGGATGTTCACAAGCTTCCTCTTGAATTGTTTGCTTTTAATGGGCCATCATCTGAGCATATCAACTTTCTGTATTCATTTAAAGGAACACAGTGCTCAGTTCAACATTGTTAATCATATATGGAAATAAGGAAAGAATATGATCAGTTATTGACAGATTGGATTTACACAGTTAGAGTGAGTTCCTGTTAATTCATTTTTTTCCTTGAGCTTGTATGGCAGGTTCCTGACAGTGTAATAAAATGTCTAAATGCTCTGATATGCCCAGAGGTTAGTAGCTAGTCTGTTAGCACCTCTGTGACTCTAATATAAGCATGGCAAATAGTTTTTTGGAGCGGCAATTTGTTCGGTATGGGTTAACAATCAACTCTACCCTCTAACAGCATTGTTAGTCTGTAGGACTCCATGCTGGGACCTTAGGCTTTCAGGCAGCATGGAAAAAGGATGGATGCTCAGAAATGTGCTCTGCTCATGTCAGTGCAAAGGGGTTTTCTTCTGGCTTCCTGGTGGCCATCAGTGCCTTGCTGGTGGGCATCCACTGCAGGTGGGCTCTGCACCTGGGCCTTTGCCCTGTTTTTCAGTGAATGAAAGTTACAGGATTCAGAGAGACACAAAAAAGTGTCTCATGTCTTTCCACCAGTCTTTTCCACCAGGGAAAGACTAACTAAAACGAATATTCAGCTGCCCTTAGTGTCTTAAGGACAGTAGGTGTTAAAACTCTGAATTCCCAACTTAGTTTTGTCATTTAAAAATCTAGATCTATGCTGAAGGGATTGCCTGAAGGAAGCAGTCTGCCTTTAAAATACAAAAAACCTCAGAAGATCACATGACTGTAGAAGAGCTGAGCTTGGATGGGACCTCTGGAAGTTCGTTTTTGTAGTTTTATTATACCATTCTCTTTAGGGGAAAAGCTGTGTTAAGCTTAGTTTTTTTTGGACTATGCTCTCAGGCCCATGGTGTGATTCTTGGGCTTGTCTGTAAAAGGCCAGGAGTTTCACTTCATGATCTTTGAGGGTCCATTCCAACTCAGACGTTCAGTGATCTGTTTTGGGAGATGTAGAAAGGAAGTTGCAGCTTGTAAATACAGAGGTTCACTCATATGAGGGGATACCAAACAAAGAAGACTTTGTTTTGTAAGCAGACAGCTGAGTGAAGTCAGAGGCACATTCACAGATGGAATGGAGTTCTTGGTTACTAGAACTGAATTTTTCCTTACGTATATATTTTTTTTGAGCCTTAAATGAGGACTTTCTCAGAATCATCTTGCATTGTGCCCAAGCTATTAATTTTTGTCTCAATCAGTACAGGATTTCAGTTCTAGTGTAAACACAGTTCCAATATATTCTTTAAAGAAACATTATTCTTGACTGATTTTGGTAAAACTCACAACTTAAGAAAATTAATGTGTCAATTGTTTATTTAAAACATTGATTTTACTGTAGCCTGTGTGCATTTGCAGCTGTTCAGAAGTGACTATCAGAGGAGCAAAGACTGATTCAATAGCATATGAAGTGCTGGATGCTTCTTCCCACATTGTTGGTAACGTATGATCTGCATTTGAAAAATGTAACCAAGACTGAATATTTATATGTTTTAAGTTTTTTTTCCTGGGTGGCTGACTAGTTTGACTTTAATATCAGACTGAGTTTGCACTAAGTTAGGGTGTTGGGATAATTTTCAGTTTTTCAGGGCCTGAAATGTACATACAGAAATTCATGATGGAAGTGTTTGTTTTGAAGATTCTGATTTACTTCAACTCCTGTGGAAACTAAAGGCTGTGGCTGACTTCACTGGGACTTGAACAGAGCAGGTAGGCATGGTTTTGTCCCATAGAGTTACCTTAATATTTCTGTCTCCTATGTACTCAGTAAGGCTTCAGATGTTCCTTTAGTATATAACTATAGGATTAGGTAACTGTTTCTTAGGTGCTGAGACATAGTTACAGTATATAATCTATTGTTTAAATACCCAAATACAAGACTAAGGATTTGCCATAGGTGATCAGTTGTACCTTGCAGAGTTAATTAACCTGCACTTAGACACAGATTGTGTTTGTGATTCAGTCTGGGCTTAAAACTTTGTCACTTCTGCGTTGACTTGTGAGTTAATGCTGCAGACTCAGGCACCTGATGATCTTCTGACCTGAGGTGTCTGCATTTCCTGTCTAGTGGTGGAAGGAGTTAATAAAAGCCTTGGGGGCATGAATCACAGCATTGTAGCATTTCACAAAATAGTAATGACATTACTTCGGTAAGCAGTATTAAAAAGCATGAACAGAAATAGCTTTTATGTGAGTTGGGTGTAAGGCAATACAATTTTGTGACTGTGTTAGCTGAAGGTCGCTGTGTCAGTTGCATTGCACCTCATTTACACATCTTGACACACCACTGTCCCTGCATGCCCACGTTTGCCAAGGTCATACTGAATTGTGGATGGTTCTTGTCCCCAGCCCAGGAAATCAGTTGCATGGGGGTATCTCTTGAGAAAGCTTTGGGAAGGTAAGCTAATTGATTATCTGTGAAATTTTTCAGGAGGAAGCTAGGACCTAGGACCTCTGACTTACTTTAATGATTTGATAGGATCTGAAATATGACATTTAGTGTCTTAAAAGTAAATTCTTTGTGTCCAATATGATATTTTAACTCGTAGCCCTTATCTGGCCAAAGGCGAATGTGACAGCCTTTAAAGGATTAAGAAACCAGTGTGCCTATACCTTGATTAAGGAATTTAGTAGATAGGAACCATGTACAGGGCACCTTCAGATCCTCATAAGAATTACATAAAAGACTAGTTTCAGATTCTGTTTGGTTGCTAGACAATGTTTCATTTTAAGGGACAAGAAGCATGCAATTTAAAATATTACACTTCAGTAACTTTTAATTTTTTATTTTTTTTGCAAACATTACTCATTTTAACCTCCTAAAAAGAAAACCTTCAAAGATAAGCCAAGACAGATTAGTCATGTCATGTAAAACAGCACTGAATTAAACTACCCTTCTTTATGTTTTGGTAAAGATTGTATTGTAGAAGATACAGCAGTGTTTTGGAGTGGGAGTATAAGGGCTTATGATGGTTCCAGATGCCTGTGGGTCCAATTCTATTCCTAGTTACTTCTGTATAAACCTCTCATTCATTCTTGTAGAAATAACTGCTTATTTGTGAAAGTGGGCAGGTCTGAGGCAAGGCTTGATCCTGTTGTCCTTGGAGCACAATAACAGTGCTTCTGCATTCCAGTTAAGCAGGTGATAAGACCATGTTTGCAATTCTGCTTTCTGTTCCTCTCCACTAGTTTATTAGGGAGCTGCTTTGGTTTTCTGGATGTTTGGGTAAAGAATACTGGGAATTCTCCAGTAGTATCAGTATTTCATGTTTGTACCCTATGGTAACTTGTGAAGCAGGATATAGTCAAGAAGCTGACATAGCTTGTGATTAGTTGCTTATTTCTAACAATAATAGCTGATGTCTTAAAATCTTAACTTCATAATACTGACTGGTTTTGTGCATGAAAGTAGGCTTGTTATTATTTCAAAAGCTAAATTTGCAGTTTTGTTTTTGTATTCCATTTGGTTACAGTGGAAAGTGCAGCAATGGATTGTCTTTGACAGTAACCCAGGTGCCGCTCTGGGTGCTAAGTGAGGCTTCCTTACAGCTCTGAGCAGTGATCAAGCTGAAGAATGCATTTGCACAGCCCTGTAACTCTGACCTGGTGGTCCCACAAGGGCTTAGCAGATGCTGGACTCACCCATACATTCATGAGCTGGGTGTGGTGACTCTTCATTTGCTGCAGAAGGAAATGATCTTAAATGAGTTGTTCAAGCTCATATCTGGGGTAAAACTGTGATAATAATACAACTTTCTAGTTCTGTTTTTATAGATCATCAGTATATCAGACTTTATTTTTGTCTTTTAAGCAATTTAGTTAGAAACTTGTAATCAACTGAGTGTGCATTTGAAGTCCTCTTGGTATTAAAATTTGTGAATTTATCCCATGGAGAATCTTGCCCAATGTATAGCAGAAACATTTTCCCTATCCAGTTTACCTTACTTAGGTTTCTAGAGCAAAACACATAGTGATATATATGGACTGCTTTTCTGTCTTTCATTGTGCATCTGTTGTGTCTTCCTCTGTGTCTGACATAGTCTGTGCATGTACCCTGCACATAGTCTGTGCATGTCTCTGCACAGAAGGAAATGCATTTTCACAGGTGGAGCAATAAAAGCCGGCCTTGTAGAGGTGCAGTGTCTGGGTGTTTCGTAGGGAGCAGGTTTGGTGGCCATGAGCATTTTCTCACTTCCTGCTGGTGACAAAGCAGTAAATCCCAGGTTATTTTTCTGTATGCTCTCCCCACTGGGTGGATTTATTTCATGTTCTTACAGCACAGGCTTATCTGAACTTCGGGATGTTCCCAGCTTTGACATTAGTGCTCATGCTTATTTTTGCCTTTTCATTTAAACATTTCTTCCTCTTCCCTTTTCAAAAGGGTGGTATGAGGTGGGGTTGACAACTGATGTCTGTTATGACTAAAGGGAACCTTGCTTTTCTGATAGATGGATAAATACATAATTTAGCATGCAGTAAGAGGAAAATGCTTTTCATTTCACTCAGTGAGCTATGCTGAGGAGGGTGTAGTAGGGATCAGAAAAGTGGAATGCAGACTGTGATATAATGTATTGTAGTATGTTATGCTAAATAAAATTTTCTGGAAATAGAAAAGAGGACTCCCAGGAAGTGCAGCAGTCCCACAGAAAACATGTCTGAGGTTGGAGGAAATGAGAATTCAGTACCACTGACACACAGAGCGGTGCAATGAGTTGTCTTCTGAGGTGTGGGAGCTATGGGAGGTATTTATCTGATTAATGAACCAGTAGCACTGGTTCAGCTGTCTTCCTTGGACAAGGATTATTTCTGTAACATGGTCTCAGCTGTGTCTAATCTCACTCTGTTTTCTGCCTTCATAATTTTGTCTGTTTCTTCCTCATTTCTCACTATTCCTTATCTTAGCAACCCTTTATGTGATTTTAATCATGAGGCTATTCTCTTTGAAATCTCATTTAACAGTCCCCAGATACTTCTTAAGGGACTTAATAAGTGTGTACTTCCCTGTCATGCATCAGTTTAAACATTAACTTTGGCATTTTTGGTTAAAAAAATGTTGACTAGAGATTGATTTCCTCTCTTGATAAGTGAGTTCTCACCTTTCTTCATGTTCTTATTTCCTCATGTAAATAATTATACTTTTCTAGCTTATTTTAGAAACAAGGTGACTTTTGGGAAGAGTAAGATGTGACCCAGATGACTGGAAAAGAGGAAGCATTGTGCCCAGCTTGAAAAAGGATAGAAAGGAGGAACCTGGAAGCAATCAATTTGTCAACCTCACCTCTGTGCCTGGGAAGGTCATGGAATCCTAGATCCTCCTAGATGCCATGCTAGGGCACATGGAGGACAGGAAGGTGACTTGAGACAGCCAGCACAGCTTCACCCAGGGCAGGTCTTGCCTGATCAACTTGCCTTCTATGTTGGAGTGACTGCATCAGTGGACAAGGGAAGCTACAGATGTCATTTATCTGGACCTTTGAGATGGTCCTTCCCAACATTCTTCTCTTTGAATTGGAGAGAGAAGGATTTGCTGGGTGGACTGTTAAATGAATTAGAAATTGGTTGGATGGTCACATCCAGAGGGTAGTGTTCAATAGCTCAGGGACGTCAGTGACAAGTCGTGTCCCTTAGGGATCTGTAAACTGTGTTATTATCTCCATTATTGACATGGACAGAGGGATTGAGTGCACCCTCAGCAAGTTTGCAGGTGACACCAAGCTGAGTGGTGTGGTTGACACACCTGAAAGATGGGATGCCATCCAGAGGGACCTGCACAAGCTCAAGAATTGTGCCCATGGGAATCTCATGGGTTTTAACAAGACCAAGTGCTGCTGCTGCACCTAGGTCAGGACAACCCCTGGTACCAGCACAGGCTGGGGATGGACAGATGGAGAGCAGCCCTGCCCAGAAGGACTTGGGGGTGCTGCTGGCTGAGAGGCTGGACATGAGCCAGCAATGTGTGCTGGAACCAGATAATCTTTAAGCCCCTTCCAACCCAAGTCTTTCAATACTTCAGCAGTTCTGTGACTTTGTAGGTTCCATTTCCCTCTACTTTCAATTCCCCCTTTTCATGTTTCTTGTGAGTTGCATACTTTAAATGAGACAACAAAGTTATTGATGATAAGGGATGAAAGGTAAGTGTTCTATAAATGGCACTGTGGTATATTCTGGATCTTTCCAGATATGTTATCACACTCTGTGACAGGATGTGAAATATTCCACACACATTGAGTAAATAACAGCTGTTATGAATAAAAGCTTTTAAATTAGCAGAGCTGAGTAACTTGTTTCTGAACATCTTAAAATGAGAAACTGGAAGAAATGTAGACAGAATAAGGAAAGACCTGGAATCATGTGAGATATTTAATTAAATAGTTGCTTCTTATTCTGTAGTTGAACAAAAGAAGGCAATGCTTTGCCAGTGCTAAAGGGTCACTGAAAAGAAAAAGACAAACTTGGTGGGTGGTTGTTTGCCTCAATATGGTGCTGACAAGTCTAATATACTTTATTTTGTGTAGAGTATTCTGTATTTAATTAAGCTTAAAATCTGGGTAGTGTACATTCAAAGGCAAGAGCAATGCATCTGTTATCTTCTAATCTTTCATTGGATTGAGCAACTGATTTCAGTGTAGGATTATCTGTATTATAAGGTACAGGACACTGAAGGGCTGCTTCTGCTTCTGGTTGGCATTTTTCATTGTTCTAAAGTGTCTGAGCATTTTAAGTATGGGTCATATCTCTATTGCATTTTGAATTTTCTATTGTGTTTCTTTAAAATTATTGGTTAAAAGTTGTATTTAGTATATATAATTTGTAAATTAATTACGTATTTATGTATAGCTGAGATCTTTGCTTTTTAAGAGGTGAATTTGCATTTCTTCATAACCATAATGTTTTGTGTTTTTTGTTTTGGTCTTTGGCCTGAATGGACATCTCAGGCAAAAAGGTTTTTGGAAGGTTTATTAGCAATAGATCCTTGCTTGATTCCAGATGGAAATCTCTAAGTTCTCTTGGGGGTCCTATGAAATAGTTCTTTCCTACGGTAATAAAATAGTGTCTCAAGTATAAACGATGCTAGAATTGTCAAGCTGAGTGAGCAGCTAAAACTAATGATTTGCAAAGAATTCCAAGTCTGCATCTGGCTATTAGGGCTATACCACAGTTTTGTGATATCTTTATTTGGGAAAACATCTCTTGCTTTCTTTACTTGATGTGCAGATGGCCATACAAAAGATTGCTCTTTGAAGAAAGAAAAAAACATCAGTAGGCATAGTAGCTAAAAGCACAGAATGCACTTAACTGTCTCTTCCTTAATTTCAGAATCTTTTTCTCTCATGAGGATTTAGTACGAGTCTTATAATGATGTAGCTTTTGAGAAATTAGTGTCCTTGTAAAAGCTAGATGAAAGCCTTTTAAGAAGTTGTGAGAACAATATTTGAATATTTGTGCTGTATGCTATGTGCCTGCACTCATGCTCCTTTATTATAGATGCTGATTTTTACAGAGTTGCCTGTCCTTGCAAACCTTTCTGTATGAGATTTTCTTGGAGAGACAGAAGGTTCTCAAGTACTAATAGATCATGTTGTCCATAACACATGTATACTTTGCAAATGAAATCCTTCTTTTTTCAGCAAATGGGGTAATATGCATCCTTTTTTGAAGAAAAAAACTAAAACCCTAAGCTTCCCCTTACCTCCTTTTCCCCCTGCCCCAAGTATTTTGGGATATTAACTTTAAAAATGTAGTTTACTCCTCTTTTCATCTTTGAAAACTTTCTGACATGTAGACACGAATAGTAAAAATTTTTGATTACTGCAATCTTGATAATATCCCACTTTCAAAAAGTGATTAGTTCTATTGGGCTCTTGAAAGCATATGAACTCGTGGAAGACTAAGTTCAGCTCCTTAGCAATGAATGACCAGAAGAAAGCACATGTGGATTCCATTTAGGGTGCACTAAGACTCTAATAAGGATATTGTTTAGTGGGTTTCTTTTTTTAGAAATTTCTCTGCCTGTCTGTATGCACTGTGTTTCATTGGTGGCGTTGCTGTACTTGGCAGGCTGAATAAAGGCTGCTAGTTTGTATTCTGATTCAGCATCACCCCTGAAATGCATACTTTACATGTGCATTGAATGTAAACTCATTAATAAAAAACCCCAAGCAACTTTTTAGTATTTTCTTAAATCTACCAGGCTTTGGTTCAGACGTTTGAGTTTCTGGGTGGGTTATTTTGTTTTGTTTAAGAACTGAAACTTACCATATTCAACCCTGAGAAACTGTTGTGATGGTAACTTGACTTCTGATACTTATTGGGTGAGGATGAAAATGTTATTTGCAAAGTGAATGTGTGCAAAATCAAACAGGTCTGCCTTGTTTCTGTGGGGTATGAGGCATTTTTTTTTATTTATTTTTTATTTTTATTTTTGTCTTTTGTTTATACTGTGTTTAATGTATTTTATTAGTGATAACATCTGTGATAAAATGCATGGCTGAATCCTTGCATAATGGGAGAGCTACTGAAAGAGCTGTTAGATAAAAGTAATTATCTGTGAGGCTCTACCTACCTGTCCTGAAGATCTCTCTCAGGGATTTCCCCAGTTGTTGAACTTAATGAGCACAGACCATCATTAACTTTGAAGATACTTCTGTACCTCACAGGATTCTGGGTCTCTGTTGAATGTGCAACACTTACTGATTTTCTTCCTTTTGGAGGAAGACATTTCTCCTTTCTTTTAAGTCTGTCCTGTCACTGTTGCACATTTGTCTTCATATAAAAATTAGTGGGGATTCCCTTTCTTTTCTTGTTTGCTTATTTCTTATGTTTCTCTCTCTTTGTTCTGGTGTTATATACTTGGATTGCCTTTCTTTTATCTTCTGTTCCATCCCTTCACCAAATTTCACATAGGTATGAGTAGTTAAAAAGACTATAGTTGCAGCAGGTTGCCTACTCAGGTTACAGCATGTTTAGTGTGAAAACTTAATACTGAAAGGAGAAGATTTCAAAGAAAAATACTAAACTACCAGCAAAAATATACAAAACCTTGATATTTAACAAGGTGTAGAATGCCATGCACATAGCAGTAAAGAGTACATACCACAGATATGTATTAATAATAATAATCTGGATAAGATTTTAACAATTCTAGAACAAAACCCTAGTTGATGCAAATTTGCTTTAAAATATTTTCCTTCTGACTTCGGTGTACATTCTCACACTTTTCTAGCCTTGCCACTGTATTGTAACAGGGCTTACACCCCCTCAGTAAAGCCATTTTTGATTCCTTTCAAGAATGAATAGAAGAGGGGATTGCATTTCTGGTAAAGGCAGAACTATGTACAAGGAAATACTAGATCTGAATTGTTCTTATTACAGTTGTGAAAAGGTATAAGAGCGGTAAATAGTTCTGTTGTGTAGCAGGAAAGACAAATAAAGGACAGTAAACATTTGTATTTGATCGTGAATCTATTTTACATAGTTTATTTAACAAGGCTATCTGCTTTGATTGTAGAAGAGCAGGAACTTTTGGTGATAAGGTGAGTAGCAATTTGAGTTTCCATTTATGCTTCCTCTGGTGCTTGCACCTTGGGCTTACTGGGTGTCAGATACCTTGAAGCAGTTAACATATCTGCAGAAGCTGGAAGGAATACTGAGCACATTTGAATGCTCAGCAAACATTTGTACATTATTTTAGGAAAGCTGACAGGTCTTAAAGTAAAATTAAAAGTCACCAAATGTACTGGTACATTGAAAACACTTCTCAGTGTGAATACAGCTGTACTACCCTCCTGACTACTGGGAGATAGGATCTTGGGAATGATGAGTTCTGTTAACAGAAGGCAGAGAAAACCTGGTGATGTTTGAAGGACCTAGTTCTTTCTGTGTGTGAGCCCTAGTTAGCATAATCTTTGCAGCTCAAAGGAAGAGAGAATGAGGTAGCCTTGTGAGAGCTCCAGAGAGCATTGTATGAAAAAGTCCTGTAGTTTTCTGCCCCAGCAATTGTATAGCCTGGGAATAGGGCTGACTACCCTTACTATCTTTGGGATGTTGACAAATTGTAATTGAAAAAAGTTTACATGAGCTTGAAGGGAAGATCAAATTCAATGAAATTCTTTCATTGTCAATTACAGCAGAAATAGTCAGAATAATATGTTATTTTCAAGTAAATTTTCACTGTAGATTTAAAAGCCCTGAAATACATAGAACCACACTTGATCATGAAACTTGGGTTGCTTGAAGCAAGTTGTGAATGTTGTTCTCCCTTTCATCTACATCTCTCTATTTACATTTAGAAATTGTATTGGGATCATACCACCAATTTCAATCTTGTGTAATTGCAGTGTTGTAAGTTTCTACCTCTCCTTAAGTAAAGGCAAGAAAAATGAGATTATTCCTATTCTCATTGAAAGCGTATTGTTGAGTAATAACAATGAGGACATTTTATTAAAGCTGTAAAACTGTCCTAGATGTCTTTCATCAAAACATTGTTCTTCAAACAAAATGGAAATACTCCAAAATGTAGTCTGCCAGTATGTGAGAACTAGAGGCCACAGGCTCAAAGATCAGGCACAAAGTAGTGTAAGCACTTACTGGAGCAAAGTTTATGTAAAAAGGGGTAGTAGGTCATGTTACGTCTTCTTTGGGAAACACACCCAAAAAGCCAATAAAACCTGTGTGGATTGGTAATATTCCACAGGTATGGCATTCAGATCCAACACTTTGCCCCTAATTCCTTTCCTTCTCTATCACCTGCATAGTACTGTTCACTCCTTCCCTCCCCGGCAAAAAATAAGTACATACCAGACATCCATAAATTTGGAAATTATTTCATCTCCTGTAACCAACTAAGTTTATTATCACTTCTGTATATTCAGGTTGTGGTATGAAGTTTGCAGATTTGAATTGCTCAAGACATTCCTCAAAACAGTAAGCACAGAACAGGAGTTACAGGTGGATGGAGTTGAAATAGAGGTGTTGAACAGAATGTAGTGCTGTGGGGAAAAAATATTTTTGTGCCTGGATTATCATAATAATTTTAAAGGATATTGGAGTTGATTTAACATAGACATGAACCTTTTTTTCTTAAAATGCAAAATGAGAGGAAGCATGGCAATTAGGGACAGACAGACAGTTCATGCCAGACACTAGAATAATGATTATATTGATGAAGTTAGTTGGGATGATTTTTTTTTTTCCTTTCTAAGTTGGAAGTGGCAATTCCTCTCTTATAATATGATTTCTGAGATCTTCTGTTAATGTGTGCAACAGTGAGACTGCCAGAAAATGGTTCTATGAGCATGCAATCTCTTAAGTCAACCAAAGGCTTCATTGCAAGCAGTTTCTTTTAATCCACAAGTCAGTAGGCATCAATCTTGTTTAGTGGTTTGAGTTTTAAACAAAGAACCTTGATGTCACACTGAAGCTTGCATAATATCAGTGTTGGCTGCCTAAAACATATTATTTCTATGAGCTGTTCTAAATTCTAGACCTCACTGGTAGTGCAGATACTGTGCATCATTTTCTGGTAGCAGAAATTGATGCTCTTCTGGATACTCTTTTCTGCATTATTTTCCATTTTCAAGATTCAGAGTGACTGAGGAAGGTCCTTTTGCCTACCATTTTCCACCTGTGGGCACAACAATGTTTGTAGATATTTCCAATACAGCAAAACAAGTTTAAGAAGACAGTCAAAGAAAGGTAATTTTGAAACAGAACAGGAAGAGAAAGGGAATCTTTCCCTATAGATACAGTCCCTGTACAGAGGTGAGAATGATTTGGAAATCTGACCTTTGAGTATCGGTTTGCTTCTTTTTTCCTTTTTTTTTTCTTGTTGGTCTAATAGAGTGGGCATGCTGGAGATAAACCTATGTTAACCCCTCTGTTATAGTATGTGGAGTGCTTTCTCAAGTAAAATGGAAAGAGGGAACTTTGTGTGGGACAGCAGGATATAATGTATGAATGTGAGTTTTCAAATCTAGTGTTTTATTTCAGCATACTTTCAGTTTGCATCTATTTATGTACTTGGCACAGAATTACTCTCATTACTTTAGTATTGACTATTCAATTGCTTTTTGGTTTGTTTGTTTGTTTAATTTTGTATTTTTGAGTATTTTGTGTTATTAGACCACCTAAAACGTAACTGTTCATCAGTGAAGTTGATAATATCTTTTGCTGCTTTGGCTTGAAGAAAGAGTTGTACTCTCTGCTCATTGATAATGTCTTTGTTTTGTATGATTGTGCTAGAAGGTGGTAGTTGGCATCTCGCTTTTTTGTACTATTTTAGGATGCCTTGTAATTAATATAATTTGCTGTTCTTCAAGGTAACTAATTCACACATGCAGTAATTCAAAGGAAACGGAAAGGAAGTTACATGGAATTTCTCTTTTGGCAGTGCTTAGCAAGAATGTTTCATCATCCCAGAAATTCTGTGCAGTCAAAGCCTAGTTTTGGAAAAGAAGGAAAACTGTTTCTGTCTGGAACTTGCTTTATACAAAGCAAGCAATTAAACTTTCTGTCTAAAGACTTGTAATTTGTGTTTGAAAAAATTAATAACTGTAAGGGAAAATTCAATAGGAGTTGGAATGTTAGGTTTTTCATTTGATTTCAGCTGTCACTGAAGGCTTGACTGATTTAATTTAGCTTCACCTAACCTCTTTTTATGAATATGCTCTATGTGTCTGGTTTCCTTCTCCTTTGGGAATGCTTGATGGCTGTCATTGTGGATTTTTAGTTGAGTGAAAATGATGACTTGAGAATAAATGAGTTTTCAAATCCACTTTTAAATAGATACGAATTTTCCAAATCCCTTGTAAGTTGTATCAATCCCCTTGCATTGCTTTTAATGGGTCTGTGGGATCTCTTCAGCAGCTGGCAAGGAGTCCATCTTAAAACACTTGTCAGGATCACCATTTATCCTTTGCCCGTTGTACTATCTGTGGTTTGCTGCAAAAGTGCTGAGCTATGACAGCACAGATATGTGTGACTTATGAGTCTGTTGCATACCTCCATCCTGTGCATAAGCCCTGCAGTTACCTCATGCTTATGTGTCGCAAGCACAGGCGTGAGCCTGGTGTGCAGGAAGGAATGCTCAGGTAGGAGAGGAATGCTTGGTGGAGCCATGTAATTAAGCATGGAGCAAACAGGACATGTCTGTCTGTCACATATGAGCTGTATATTCTGCAACCAAAATGTGCAAGTAAGTGCTCATCCTTTGGATGGACAGATATTTGGTGGGTTTGATCTGTCAAATGCTAAATGGCAGGATTATCATGTGCCAAATAGAAAGCTCTTACTTTTTTCAGTTTTAAATTTGAATTTTTAAGATTAAATCTGTATTTCTTCTAATGCTGTTCAAACTAATTTTATACATCAAGACAGGGACAATAATTTCTGATTTTGAAATGTCAGATTGCTAGTTTCATTATTACTTTTTAAAGCATTTATACGCTTTGGCAGTGTTTGTGAGTTTGAAGTATTATGCGGACACAGCTGAGGTATAAATTGTATAAATGACATTATACAGTAGGTTAGACTAAATGATATTAAAACAAGCCAAGCAATTGCTCGTTCCATTTATTTATTTATTGATATCTTTTATGCTTAAAGTGGATTTCCTTTGGTTTAGACAGATATAGCAATGACATTTCTGAATTTCATGTCATGGGGCAAAAAAATACCTTTAGAAGGTGGTTACCTTGAGCTGGTGTTACCTGCTTAGAGAACTATCAGCTGTGAATAATGTGTGTTTGAGCTACCCCCAGTAGGGACTGGATCTTTTGAAATGCTTTCAAAATCTATTTTTGGAGTTTCAGTGGAGTCAAACTTCTTTCTGAACAAAAACTTCCTCATTCTCCTGTCACCAGAAATAAGTTGATCCATTGTTTTTGGTGTTCTGCTATGAGTAAGTCTTAACTGAAATTTTGCCTGTCACTGGTACCAGTTTATTTAGGTTTTATTGATATTTCCTGCTTTGAATTTCACAATGTTGCCTCCTTATGCAACAGAGAAAGCTGAAAATAATCTGTTTTATCTAAAAGTGTGTATAAGACTGCTTGTTTATAATGTGCAGTTGTGCTTGTCATTTTATATATTCACTGACCAAATGGGGAGAAAACCTGTGGAAAATAACAAAGCCTTTGAAATTCAGCAAGGTTTATTTTGAAATATTACCTCAAAATTTCTCTTAACTGTTTGGGGAGAATTTTCAGTCTTATTCTTTATTCTTTATATACCCAGCATTTTGAAAAGTAGAATGAAAATATTGAGGTTTGTAGCCTTGTGTCTCATTGATAGCTACATGTTCTAGTATCTATGAAACTGCTTTAAATTTTTCTGAACGACTGCACAAATTGCTCAAAACTCTGATTTTAGGTGTTAATTCCACTGTTATGCATACACAATAGCAATGCTAACTATTTGAACTTTTTTTCTTTCTGTTTAGACATGCTTAGAGGTTTAAGGATTTATTTTCTGTTTTAATTTCAAGTTTACAGACTAGAGTATCCCTGAAATTCAGATGACTGCTTGCTGGTGGCCCATGTGGAACAGGAACCATTCTTAACTGTGAGCAAGACCATAATGCGCACAATTTTCTCCTTTTTGGCCTGCTCTATTTATCATCTTACTAGGATGGGATTATGCTCCCAGGATGTTGATAAATGTTCATGAGTTGTGGTCTGAGCACTTATTTCTATTATGCATGAACTGTTGTATTTGAACAACCAGGAATTGTTATTGACACATACATGATGCGTTTGGCTCTCTATTTACCATACTGTTGTAGAAATGGTTATCTTGTTATCTTGACTTAGGGTGGAAGAACTGGCAAGGCTTGGCAGCTCCTTTGCCTCCTATCAAATTTGGTTTCCTTGCCAGTGTTACTGAAGCAATTTTTAATGCGCTCTTTTTAGGCTAGAATTGCTTGCATCATTTTTCTTTTCTGCTAAGTCTCAGCTCAGAATGTGTCAGCAGGACTAAGTGTGTTCTTGTGATGCTGGTGTTTCGAAGAACGCCATTAGTCACTTTGGCTCTGTGAGTTGAGGCTTGCCTGCAGGAGGGGTGGTGACTAAGGGAGATGCTACAGCCTTTCTAGGTCATTGTCAAATCAGGCTGCTGCTGTCATTCTGCAGAAGTTTTCCAGCCCTCCCTCTGAAGATCTCCATCTGCAGTTTTGAAGTCCTTGCTGCCCTTGCTAACCATGTATAAGCAGAAAGTTTTTGATTCAGTGGTACAGCTTTTCAGATGCATGCTGTCTTCTTTTCCACTGCTGAGCTGGGCAGTCTCTTGCATAATTACCTTTTATTTGAAGAAGAAATAGCTCCAGCTGGCTACTGCTACTGAATTACTGTGTGTAAGCAATGATTAGGTGTTCTGACTTTCCTTCCTTGTGCTTCTCTCACCACTTTGCCTGTCCTTTGCTGGTACCTTCTGTAGTAGTTTCTCTCATAATCTGCCATGCCTTACTTAAAACCTTCTAAAAGTGAGTAAAAATCAGTTTTGCTTGCTTGCTTCCTTTGTTTTCCCTTTCCCTGTCCTTATGAAACTTGGAATAGCTGCAGAAGGCTTGAGTAAGCACAGCCTTTGGATCCTGTTTGCCGCTTAGTGCGTTTACTCAAGCTGTTGCTGGCATAGCTTGTGCAAACAGCTGCTGGTGGTTTTAAGTTGATCTTTTGTTTCTCACGTTGTTTAACCTGCCCAGATGCCCTGTGAGCTGGAATCTCCCTGTGGTTGTGGCACCAGGAGTGGTGAGCACTCCCTGGGGTCTGGGCTCAGCCTGGGGCATGGGACAGCTGCCTGGGGGTGAGGTCAAGCCCAGGCTGGGGTATCAGCCCACCAGCTGATGGGGGGCTGGATCAGTGCTGCTGAGCTGACCTGTGGTCACTCAGGGCTCTAGGGATGGCCTGAGGCCATGCTGGCATGTGGGACTGCCTTGGTGGGACCCGTGGCCATCTGGGGGGAGCTGGAGACTCTTTCCTAAAGAGTAATGCAGGAATATGACTGTCACACTTTATCTTCTGCATACAACGTAAAGCCTGGTTATTTTTTATAATGAGCAGGACGTACTGAAGGAATTAATTCATAAACAAAACATCTGTCTCTCCAGCATTTTTGCTGGGGGTGGAATGAGTCATGGGTTTGGGAACTGTGCTGGTCTCAGCGCAATGAGATCATCAGAAGACTTATGGGTTTTTGCTCTGCTTTCCAGAAAAAAAAAATATTGTGAAATTAGTAAAACTTACCCTTCTATTACACTTGCACATGGCCACCCACTTTTATGCCTTTATGATTCTGGGAACTGTCTTCCAGGAGAGCAGTTTCCTTTTATTCTCCAATAAAAGCATTGAAGGGACTTGGACAAAACTTTCTATCCTAGTAAAAGTTAACAATCTGAATGTGATGAGAGAGTATGAAGAATGTCAGCAGTGGTGAGGAGAGTTCTTGCCAATTCAGTTTTGGCTTAAATTTACATGTGGGTAAGTAACGTCATTGAGGGAAAAACAATTAGTTGACTGACTAAAAATAGTCCAGAAATGTTTCAAAGAGAATTAGATTTTAACTGTAAATTACTTGAAAAACAGTATCATGGAACTAGGAAATGAAAAGTAGTCATTGAAAATGAAGCAGTGTTTTTCTGCATTTACCTTTTCTCACGTTTTATGTATGAAATGTTAGTTTATTTGTCTAGCTGAGTTATGACTTATTTACAAGAAGAAATTGAAGTGGCTCAGTGCTTTGACTGCTGTTCAGTGAAATTGAATTGACTCATTTTCTTCTGACTTTTGTAGGAGATGTAGCAGGTTTTTTAATACTGTCTAGCAAGGCTATTGTATCTGTATTCTCTAGATTTGGTGCTGTAGTTATTAAGGTGAGAACAGTCAGTAATTTTGTTGGCAGAAATGCATGCAGTCATGTTAGCACAGTCACTTTGCACTTGAGCTTTCCTTCCTGACACTTCATAAAATTCTCTAAATTTGATTTGAGTGGAAACAGGTCCAGTCTCATTCCCTTAAAAGAATCTAATTTGTACCTTAGCTGCTGCATTCCACTTTTCTGAAATATTTTGTTACCATGGTGGTCAGTGATGCTGTCTCCATGTCTCTTGCATGTGTTTTCACTCTGAGATTCTTTACTCTACAATCCCATTAAGTAGTAGGATCCTGTACTCCATTTATTAGTAATAGGCCTTGCATTGTTTTATTTCCTCTTTTGGGTATGATTTTCCATTGGAGTTTTCATTTTCAAAATTTCTTTTATATGCATCAATATGTCTTAGATGCATAGAAATTGAGGAAGACTCATCTGAAGACTTTTGGAGCATGAAAATTACTTTTGTCCTTACCAAGGCTACTGGGGCAGAAGAGTGAGCTGCTTCCCATGTCTTTCTGTCATTCCCTTATCTAGCCAGCCCATGGCGTAGCTGTAGTCCAGCATGGTAAAGCCGAGTCCTGGATTTCACCACACACACACACACTCCATAGCACATCCTGTGACGACCACCTTCGGTGTTTCTGAGTGAAGAGGCTTGGCTTCCACTAGCACACAAGTTTCTGCAGTAAAAGAAACAAGCAATTCAAATTCTGAAGCAACAGCTTTGTTTTGTTTAGATACTGCATGTAAAAAAAAAATCAGTAAAAAAAAAACCTTAGGTGCTGAAAGTCAAGGTTTGGCATTCTGTAAGTTGAGTTCTGTGTTGGAGAGGGAATAGCTTTTCTGCAGGCTTCCTCTTGAATCTCTGAAACCTAGTCAGGGATTGTGCTGCCTTCTTCCACTACTTGTTATCTTATCCATTGCTGGAGGGTGTCTCTCTTTCCTGGCTGGGTTTGCATTGTTCATGGCTGGTGTGTTTTACTCACATATTTAGGAGAAACCTTGTTTTCCTGGCTGCTAGCATCTATGGTTGCACTCGGATGGGAGAATTGTACCTTTTCCCAGAGTCTCAGCCTAGAGGTCAGTTTGAAGGAGAAGTAAAAATTGCTTCCATATTCTTACACCTGAATGAAAAGCGTGGAAGTGGAAATATGTATCCTTTTTACCTGCCCAAAAGAGACATTTTGGAGTAGAATCCATTTTAAATCAAGAGCTTTGAACAATGGGTTTAGGTTTTATACCTGGAAGTCACTAAGTCACTAAGTAGAGGTAACATTCAATGAAGTTCTCCACTTTGCAATTCCTTTGCCTGGAAATGGCAAGTTATTATTTATTAAACAAAATAGTTTATTAACTGTACACAGACTTACTCACTGAACTGTCCACTATCACTCTTTCACTTCTTGTTCACAGAATAAACTCTAAGTGCCAGTGACAGGAATTGCTACATATTGTATTCTGAGTGTGACAGAACCAGAGTTCCTCAAGTGTTCTATAGAAAGTCTTCTCATTTTAAAGTGCAGTTAAAAAGCATCAGACCAAAGCATATAGTGCATACCCCTACACATCCTTGACCATATCTACAATGCTGCAGCAAGTAATTGTAATCTTCATCATCTCCCCTGGGTAGTCTAAAGATTCAGCCTTCTTTACTGGTGTTTTCTACTGTCCTTTTTTTTATTGTTGGTCTGAGTCTCTCTGCCAAAGAGTGTAGAGAATTAAAGTCACCAGTGAGATGCTGGTAGGGCACGCAGGGCATCAAAATTGAGATATGGTGTGAAGGCAACAGGATAAGTAATGACAGACAGAATAGATTTCTGTCTCCCAGTATTTCCCCCTCTCTCATTTTGGCTGAAAGACGTCATAGCAGGATCTTGCATTTTGTGGAAGCAGTGGAAACTATTTCTAGGTACATGAAGGACAAGAAAGTGAGTAGTATGAGCCAAGGTGGTAAATCGTGCTTGATGATCTACCTTCTCTGATGAAACATCTTCAGTGCATGAGGGGAGACTTAGGGAGGCTCAACAAGATGCAAGCTCCCAGTGCAATGTACTTCTCTTCTGATGTCATCATAGCATTTTGAGAAATGGAGCTTTGTCTCTCCCCCTTTTATCATAACTTATACGCAGTTTGTTTCTTCTGGTAGAGTTTGGGTTCTTTCTGCTCTCTGCTAGGAGATCTTTATGTTATATGGGTTAAAGAAGTTTTACCCTTTTGTCTGGAATGCAGAGAAATCTTCGTTAATCTCTTGTGGTAAAATTGTTCATTACTGTGTCATTTGCCAAATGCTTCTAAATCGAGGGCCTCTTGTGCTTGGAGTTATACTTGATTTTTACTGTTATTTCAACAGATCTTCTCTATGTGTCCCATCCTTTCTTCACTGGAAACTGGGATTTCTCTCAAGTTTCTTGACTGTACACATACTGCTTTGACAAACATATATTTGTTTCACCTACATCTTACCTTCCTTGTACCTGTGCTCATGGTGCCTATCTGGATAGCTAGTGCTTTAAGGCAGATGTAGTGAGCTTATTGTTTATTATGTACTTAATTTTGGCAAAGTGCTGTTTACAATGTGGGTCAACAAACCTCAGAAATAAGCCTTAATGTCAGTTTCTCAAAGTACATTTCTTGTTTTAATAAGCTCTTAAATACGCAAGCATATTTTAGATGTTGGAAGTTGTGTGTATTGTGAATTTAAAGCCACCTGTGTAAGTTCTTAACCTTTTTTGCCTTCCCTGTTAGCCATTATGAAATCAATATTGCTTGAAGTAAATTGTTAGACTGATTAAGTCTAATGAATGGCCAAGTATCAGGTTATAAAGTCATGTTTATTTACCTATTAACAGTGTGAAGTAAAAAGTAAAGGGTAAAGTGAAGCTTGATTGAATCATTCGTGTTAGCCATTCTCTTTTAAAGCAGCTGATTTCCAGAAGGGTGATTTTGGGGAGTTACAAGTCTGGAGATAATGCTACTGATATCTTTTATGAATTTTATGCTTTTTGTTGTTACTATGTATGCAAAAAATACATGGAAGGGAAAACCTATAGCAAAAAGACCACTTCATTTAACATAAGATGTACCTATAAAATTTTCTGGGTGCTGTATGTAAGCAGTTCATTACTGAATTATGAAATTGCTTTCAACTCCTTATGTTGATTGTTGGATTTCAAAGGCAAAGTAGTTTAATAGTTTTAATAAATGATGGTGTTAGGATTAGTAGAGATTATGTCTCCTGTTGGGTAAAGAAAGAAAACTTCAGAGGAGTCTGTAAGTTCCTTGTAACAGAACATATCATCGTCTCTGAGATGAGTTTAGGACTCAAAAATAATAAAGTTTACGAATGTCATTTTAGGGTTTGGTTCTAAAGGAATATGCAGAGATAAGGGTAATGTTTGAAGAATTAATTAGCCCAGTGAACTGTAAATTACTGCCAAGGGTAGTTCATATTCCTCCCTAAGTCTCACACTGTTGATTCTAATATGCAGCTGCAAATTTTATTATAGGTTGAGTGTTGTAATGAATCAGGAAAATACAGAGACGAAGGATGTTGACCCCTTCATTGGTAACACCCCACCGTTTATCTGGCATAAGCTGCTACTGAAAAGCTTCTTTTGGTTGAGGAAAGGACCAGATTTATTTCTCTGTGAAACATTATTCCTATTTGTAACTGGAAATTACTGTCCTTGAACAATTGTATGAGTTGCTATTGTTGTGTTGTGTCAGGTTTTGCACAGGTGGAGGATTTTCATAAGGCTGTGTATGCTAGAAAAAGAATGATGCATTTGAGATAAACACATCTGTATCTACATTAATTTTTCTAGGCTGCACGCCACAACCAGGGCTATGTGGCTATCAGTTGTTTTCCCTTACCTTGTATTAAGATGTCTTAGTTAAAGATGGAATATATTTCTTCCTGCAGAATGTATTTGTGGGATAAAAATCAGAATTCTTTATGTAATGTGTGCTTGTTCTTTTGGTTGGATGCCATTTTATCTAGGGATGTGACCATGTAAAATATCATGTGGGTTGTATGAAGAATTTGATTTTGGCACAGAATTGTAGCAAAGGATTTGTTGCTGTGGTCGTTGTCAGTTACTCTTATGTATGAATCTGATTGGGGAAAATTAAAAATGCCACTCATTTAAAAATGTATATTTATCAATCAAGTGTGCATTTGATGCTAAAATTACCTTTTCATAAGCCTGTGAAGAAATATTGGATGTTATTTCAGGATCCATAGCTGTGCCTGCTCCTTAGAGACAATGTAATTTATTCATTGTAAAGTTGTGGTTGACATTAAAGTTGGAAGAGTGTCTGATACACTGATTGAGCTGATGTCTTCTGAGTTTGTCTAAAGAAAGACATACATTGTATATTTTGTCATGTTTTTTGGTTTTTTGGTTTGTTTTTTTTTTAAACAGCCCTCTTACTTTGACATGTGAAATGGGTAGATACCTAGTGGCTGTAAATCTAAGTTCTGTCTGCAATAAGCCTGGAATCATGCCTGAATATATGAAGTGAATAATGCAGGGGGTTTGTGTTGTATTGTCTTGGATATCCCTGCTCCCTGGACAGGATGCTTCTTACACAAATGTCAGTGTTACTCTTTGGTCTACCTTCTCATGCCCTCATGTTGTACTGTCTTAGTTTCAGGCATGCAAAATGTGATTCTCCTAATGTTTTCACTTCAAATAAAGGCATTCCAGTCTCTCTGTTTCATGGTAAAATGTAAAAACATATACAGTAATTTCATGACTATAAGGCACACGCTTTTGACTAAAATTTTTCCCCGAACCCAGAAGTGCGCCTTATAGTCCGGTGCACCTTATATAATGGACAAAGTTGTGACATTTGCCAACCCGTAATCGTGAGCTGCAATGGGGGGGCGGTGCCACAGGAACACCGAGTCGCGAGGGAGGCGGGAGCGGGCGGCCACAGACGGCAGGAACCGCGAGGGGAGGGAGGGAGCTGCTGCTGGCCCTGGCCCGGGCGCGGGGGAAACGAGAAGTGCGAGCCCGCAACAGTCCCGAGCCAAGCAGAGCCCGCCGGTATCGGGGCTGTGGCGACGCAGCCTGGGCGGCGGGGGGAAAGCGCAGGGGAAAAGCCCAGGAGGCTGCGGGCCTCCCAGAGCGGCACGCGGCTCCCAGAGCGCCAGGGGAGCGCGGGGCTCCTGGCGCTGCACGGGGCACCCAGAGCACTGGGGCAGCGTGGAGCTCCTGGAGTGCCAAGGGGGCACGGGGCTCCCAGAGCTGCACGGGGCTGCCGGAGCGCTGGGGCGGTGCGGGGATGGAGGGAGCAGGCTGCCGCAGAAGCCGTGAGCTGTGGTAGCCCTAAGCCCCGCCTTGCCAGCTGGTGCCAGGGGTGGGCGGGAGTGCCAGGGCCTGCACACGGGGAGGGCACCTGGGGCTGCATTTAAAGGCTATGCTGTGAAAAATGTTTGCAAATTGAGCACCTGCCAGTAAACTCCACCATTGTGGGATTCCGTTACTAATGCATTACTTTGTTGCGCGCGGCATGGATCTTCACGGCAAAAACAGAAGTGCGCCTTATAGTCCGGTGCGCTTTATGGTCTTGAAATTACTGTAATAGAAATAGAGAAGGATATTTTTTGTTTGCTTGAGCTTTCTGGGTTGCCAAAATTCTTTCATTCTTCTCTGTGCTGTTATACTGTTGTTTTCAGAATTTAATGTAGAACTGCAAATGTCACTGTGCTTTACAGGTATCCCATACATCCATTGATTAATACCACACTGATCTGTAAGAGGTACTAATCTAAAACTAATCTAATGGTTTTTCTGGATCCATAAACCTGATGAAATCTTCCCCATGCTCAAGAAGTTAGTACTTGTTCCTTGCAAGGAGTGCAGAGGGGAAAGTGATATTTTATTTATTCTTTTATTTTTATTTTGAAAGAAGACTGTCTTGTTCCCAACAGGCTATCACTTGACAAAATTTCTGCATTACCATCTCCATGTTTGATAGAAGCTTTCTAGCTATTAAAATAGAACAATTCTGCTACTGATCACTGATGACAAATTACTATGAAAATAAGCGAGGAGGACTAACTTGAGAGTAGAAAAACCAATAGTTTCCTTTCTAGGTTTTTCTCAGCCTTTTTTCAGACTGAACAGGTCAGTCATTAAAAACACTCAACCAATCAACCAAAAACAAAACCCCTCCAAAAAAACAACCCCCCCCACAAACCCCATAAATTTCAAACATCCAAGGTCTGTTTGCATTTGTGGTTTTCTTAACTGAATTCTATCAGGAGAGCAGAGTTAAGCTATCAAAGTGGGAGCTAGAAGCTGTGGATGACATCTTTAATTATTTCTGATATGATAACATCCCTTGAACAAAACACTGAATCAGACCATTTTATTTCTGTTTTTAATTTCTTAGGTTTGCAGAACACTGTAATTTTGCAAGTTTTGTTAAACTCACCCGTTTTGAAGCGAGTGATGATTGTAACTGCTGGAAGATTCTTGGAAAGAAGTATTCAGCATGTCAGAAATATGTTCAAGTTGTGTTATTTGCCAAAAAGAAAACTCTATTTATTTAACTGCTGCAAAGTATCAGGACACTGCCAACAGATGGTTTACTACTTTTGCATAGTACTTGTTTTCCCTCAAGAAAAACATTTATATAGTAGTTCATAGAGGTGTGTCTACTCTTACAGAGATTTTAATATCCCCAGAACTGCATATATTTCTTTCTTGCAAGCATTATGCATTTTGCTAGTAAGTTATTGTTCCTAATCATTTGGAGGGATTGAAAAAAACCACTATTTATGCTTACAGGGGAATCTTGATTCACCTTGGATGAAATGAAATGCTTTAATACCTTGATGTTATGTTTTATTGTCTTCTCCCAATGTGTTACTATGCTTTTCTACTTTTCCCCAGCATTAGAATAATATAAAGGAACTTTTTTTTTTTTTCTGATGTGGGTGTTGCAGGTTGCAATATAGAAAATTGAAAATATTTAGCCTGAGAGATCTGACTTTGTTCCCTCCTTCTCTTTTGGGATATCTAATTTAATGGATGGCTGTAAGGTGCAGAAATTTGCAACTTGTACCAATATCAGTTATGTGAGGAGGAACAGAAAAGGAACTGGGCGGACTTGTAAAACCTGATTTCAGGGCATACTGAATTATACTAGCTAGTTAGAGAAAACAAGTGGCAGGAGTGCTATGTGCCAGCTGTTAGCTCAAACACTTTTGTGGGTTTTTGTTTTTCTTTCTTTAAAATGCCTTCAGCTGGTCCTGTAGGAATAACCTCTCTCTGGCAACCTGTACACTAAATTATGAATCCATCTAATGTGTTGTTTTTGGTTTTTTTTCAATTATCAGTACTTGATGAGTCAATCTGCTTCCTGTCAGATGCTTGACAGAGTAGATGTGAGTTAGTGTGTTGTAGTTATGGCTGCTATACTGCAACAATAACATTGCATCCTATGTTTTGTGTATTCCTATACGCAACAGTTCTGATAGTAATGTAACAGAACCAGACTTTTAACCCAACTTTTTGCTACATCTTTTTTTAACCCAACCAGTAATGGAGTCAGTATACCAAGACATTTTATACTATCTTGACCCCTATTTGTTCTTATCAAGAAGCCCCATATGAATTCCTGTTTTAGCAACTTTTTAGTAAGTTTGGTTCTTTGTACCAAGTTTTGATTTTGAAAAATTTTGTCTAGGTAGAGGCTCCATACTTTCAGTCAGTGATTTCAATATTTGATGAAAGTACATGACATTCTGGGTTCTCTCTTTAAAGTTCCTTTCATGATCCTTGTAAACTAACTCTGCTGGGGATCCATGGGGTCCATCTTATCACCTGCACTTCATTCCCATGTGCTGACACACAACTGTGAAGTGCATTATATCGGGGAGCTTCATCTGAGTAAAACCAAAATTAATCACTATTTTTTAAAGTTAGCTTAAAACTGGATTAATTCTCATCTAGTTCACTGCACTACCGCAGAAGTGTTTATGCTGTCATAAGAAAGAGAAGCACAAAACAAAATCAGTAATTTTTGCAAGTACAAGTGCTTGAGGTGGTCATAAATTAAATGAGAAACAACACAAACTACTCAAAGAAACTGTGCATGTTCTAAACTGCAGTCCTTTCAATTAGTTCCCCTTTTCTTGAGGAACATGGCTGCTCCTTCTCACCATATCCACTAATTTCATTGTTTTAGT
Organism: Catharus ustulatus; assembly: GCF_009819885.2. Classification (NCBI taxonomy): domain Eukaryota; kingdom Metazoa; phylum Chordata; class Aves; order Passeriformes; family Turdidae; genus Catharus; species Catharus ustulatus. The sequence goes on from NC_046226.1 coordinate 29,818,821, forward strand.
GATTTTTCTTTGCCAAAATATGGACAAACAGAACAAGCAGCAATAGCTCAAATGCAACTTTAAAGCCAGTTGATTTGGGTTTGAGATAAAGTATTATGCCATGTGAATAAGTTGGAACTGCTTTGATGCTGTTTCATGTGATATTAGTCACATTGGATTAACTATGGAAATTAGGTTCACATGAAAGTAGCATGAGATTTATGAACACAGAAATTATTTAGAAGTGTTTCTAGTATCTTTCTAGTTCTTACTGGAGAAGTGAAAGGAAGCTGTATTAGGTCTCAATTTTAATTGTCCGAAGTGCTGGCATACAGAATGTACCTCCTGACTTTTGGTGGGTGTCAATCTAGAGAACTGCAAGTGTTAAAAGGCAGAATTGGACTATAAAACTATTGTACGGAGAAATAACCTTAAATCCGTAAGTACAAAAATCCCCTGTTAAGTTGGAATAATTAATTATTCAGATGTCAAATGTCTTTTTTCTTCCCCACAACAAGATCGAAGAACATGGTAGATGTTGAAGCTCTTGTGTTTTGCTGGCTATGTATGGCAGTAACTGTTTAAGGAGTATTCACTCCTTATAGGAGTCTGGACATCTTGACTTGGTAGGAGCCCATAAAAGTCACTAAGTTCAACTCCTTGCTCCTCACAGGACTACCTAAAACAAAACCATGTGATAAGGGCATTGTCCAGATGCTCCTTGAACTCTGATAGGTTTGGTGAAGTGACCGCTTACTTGGGGAGCCTGTTCCAAAGAACAAATAGTTCTTTCAATTGACTCTGGTGCCACAATGAAGCTGTGAGTCCAGACTTGAGGACTGCATTTCAGAAAAGATGTAGGCTAATGGGAAAAAGTCTAGAGAGGTGAGGTATCTGGAGGAAGAAATCTGTGAGGAATGGCAGAAGAAACTGTGACAGTCCCTCCTGCAAATGCAAGTCTAAGGTTGGGTGTAATAACTGGTCTTAAGACCTAAACACTTCTGAAAGATCATAAGAATTAAGCTAACCTCTTAAGACTATGATGTGCAATGCTGTTATGCAAAAATAATAGCTCTTACTGCTGTGAATGTCCCAGTGTCCTGAGGGCAAATTTCTACAAATGCTAATCTGGTCTCTCTGTGGCTTTGTTATGATATCTGGCAGTTCCTAAATTTCTTGGTGAATCTGTGTGATTCAAAATGTTCCTGTTTCAAAAGGATAACTCCAGCACCATCTTCCCTAGTTCTCAACTGACTTGGTAAACAGTTCTGTAGATTGGGTGGTGCTGTTTAATGTGGTCTCCATCTTCATTTTCAAATTCTTATATTCTCAAAATAATAAATGACTTTGGGATTGTGGGATTCTTACAGGGAGAACTTGAATGGGTCTTCAGCTGTTCTCTTTACTCAGAAAGGCCTAGAGAGGGCTGTACCACTTCTGCAGAGATGCTTTTACCTCCCTGGGGTAACTCCCAGAAACTTTCCATACCAGTTCCAGGAGAGGGCACATTTAGGGAAAACTGCTGCTTTTGGCAGTTAAGAAAATGCTGAAAGAGTCAGTGTTCACTGATTCTTGCATTACTATTTTATTAATTTCTTATGAATATAGTCTTGATCCAGAATACTATGAAAACATAATCAGAAATTAATTTTAATTTGCTGCAGTTCTTGAATATATATTTGTTTTCTTGCATACCTATATAAAATAACCTACTAATAGTCTGCAGCCATTCACACGCAGAATCGCAATACAGAAATGTTATGTCTTATATTTGAGTTGGATTTTCCCAGATTACAATATTCTAGGTTCACTTCAGCATTGTATCCTTTTTGTTAGCTGTGATCAGAGATACTATTTCCTGGGACATTAGCTTCTAGATCTGGAATTGCTGTTTTCTTTTCAGAACAAGAAAAAGCTTTATGACCTGGAATATACCCATCCCTCAATATTTCTCTGGTGTCCTCTTATGCCACCTCTGACTTAATTTTCTGTACTGTTTGGAGACAGTTTAGGGGCACAGTCTCAAAAGAACCAAGTGATACTGCATCTTCTGCTTTTGCTGCATCTGCCTTGAGGAAGTGCAGATATTACTTACCACGATGCTGTGGGTTTGTATTTCACTCAGCAGAGCAGAGCGCAGAAATGAAAGCAGCTGCTCTGTCTTCCTCGTGAAAATGGGACTAGTTCTCATTTGCCCATTTGTGGGATTTCTGTGATGTCCCTGATACTGTCTTTGTAAGTAGGTGTTTGGGTTTTTTGTGGGGTGATGAAAGAAGGTGTACAAAACTTCTAGGTATTTTTTGTTTTTAAAGGATTATGTTACAGGTGAAATAAACTCACAGGTACCTTCCTTTTTTTGCATCCCTTTTTTTTACTCTCTCTCTATAAATAAATTTTCATTCAGAGCTCTTTATATCTTTAAATCTGTAGGTCCATATAACTTGCACAGAATTAAAATCACCTTCCCTTGTAATGAAAGGTTATAGGAATTGCTCAGGGCCTCAGGCTGCCTGCCTCAGGTGAAGAAATGTGTCAAACCTTGAGGTATTTACTGCTTTTGTCTCACTGTAAGATCCTATTACTGTGCACTTCTCCTCTCCTATTTTTTTTTCCTCGACCAAAAACATCACGTGTTCTCAGGCCACACAGTATGGTAGCCAGTATATTCTTTCCTGTTTCTTTTGATATTTTAGGAGCTTTTGAGAGATTCAGTGATTTAAACAAGGCTTCTTCAAGGTTTCAGTAAACAATGCTGCTAAATTCCCACAATCAAACGAAGTTAAGGCTTGTATTTCAAATTTAAGTAAATTTACCATATGTTGGTATTGGATTAGATGGGCTACAATATAAAGCTTCACTTAAAAGACAAAAACCATGTAAGAGTCAAGTTTTGCATTTAGGAGCTGCTGCTCTTTGAAGTCTGCTTATGTCCTATTCAGCTTGATTGGGCAGTTTATTTTGTAATTACCTATGTAAGTGAAAACACATCTCTTGTTTCTGCTACAAATACAGTTCCAATTTAGTAATTTTCATAGTTTGGAAATGATACTTTATTCAAATGAACTAGTCTTATCTGAGAGAATATTTGGAAAAATAAATTGGAAATGTGACATCCTACAAATAACTTGGAGAATGATTGAGTTATTTTCCAGCAAATACTTCTAAAAGTCAAAACCCATGTTGGTAGGAGGTAATATAATTTTTTTGGCTACTGCAGTGGCTGCTGCTATTGTTCTAATTTAAATAAATATCTTTCAAGCAAAGTTAAATTTGAAAATAGAAGGATGACAGAAGACGATCTGATTTATCTTTATGTTCAAGCATTTTAAAAGTTTGACCTCTACTGTTTCAGAGTAAGGTTGATCTACTGATTTGATCCTTGTTTGTAGAGCTTATTAAACTTGTTGTTATTCCTTTAGGAGAAAGTTACACTTAATAAATGCATTGCAAACCAACTTTTAGAACTTGTATGTTCTAATATTTGTTCTTTAAAGATTTATAAATTAGTTGCCTTGCATTTTAAATTACTTTTTTTTGCTTTTTCCAGACTTGTGCTAGCTATTTTTTTGAGATGACAGCAAATACAGGATTTTGATGACCTGTAATATTCAAAGCAAATTCCAGGTAGTAAATACCAGGCAACTATCACAATAGCAAAAGCTATTCTTTTGGCAACAGTGTCTTGCAATGATTTCCTGAAGTAGACGTCATCTTTCAGGGTAGTGGCTTTATTAAAAGCAGATTTGAGTGCTTACTGGAGTTACTATTCCAAGAATAGTTGGTTGCTCAAATGATTTCACACTACAGGCAGCATTTCAGTGGTTAGCCTGTCCTGTGAGCCCATCCCTGTTTGTGATTAAACTAAAGATCCTTGAAAACAGCAAGGTTTAGCATACTGAACATTTTTTCCTTTTTTTTGGAACTGTTACATCCTTTTCCATCTCTTGCTATGTATTGTAATTTGCTCCTATTTGAATTCTGCATGCTGAGGATTAGTTTTCCCAGTTCTTTCTGCATGCCTATACCCTCAACAAAGGTACTGTAAATCTCCTTTTTCTACTCATTTGCATAGAGTTCTGTGAAACATGTGGGTGTAAAGATAAATTAGCCATTTGCTGGCTGTGTGCCTGAAAACAGTCTGAGATTCTGGCTGACCAGAACACTGTCCAGTTTTGGGTTTTTTTTATTGAACATGTGGGATCCATTAAGGATTCAGCTTAATCATCTTGGTTTTATTTAATCTTCTTTTTAAGAAATTGCCTTTAATTGCTGTCCCCTCACATACTTGTAGAAGAATAGTCAGCTATTCATAGAGTTTTTAGTGATAGAAATACAATGGAGAAGAACCGTAGTAAAGAAGGATGTGTGAAGATGCAAATGAGCAGCGCATTGCAGGCACTTTTTCAAATCCACACAGGAATCTTCCCTCTGTGTTTCTTTTGTGTGCTGGGGGCACGGTGTAAGTGCTGTCATCCTGTTCCATAATGCTATAATAGATGGAGTGAAAAATTACAGAAGAAAACTGGCATCTTTGTTTAACCAAAAGCATAATTATAATAATTTGAGTGGAAGTAAGCATGTGGAACAAAGCATGCGAGGTAGGAAATGTGGTCTCTCATTCTGAACTCTTAAGTTTACTGAAACCTTTAAATTCCCCTCATCTCAGAGGGGTTAATGTTGCAAGGAGTAATGAACTGTCTCTGAGTGCTCAGAGATACTCCAACAAAGTTTCTTTCAGACATTTTATTTTGTATTTGAGTACAAATGGGAGGAAAAAGTTTGTGTTCCAGTGCATGAATTCATATGGGCCTTGAGTGGAAACTACTGATGGTTTGAAATTGTCCTGGAATGTGCAACAAGAGAAAACATTACTGTGCCAAGAAGTATACATATACAACATGAAGTTGTACATGTACAAGCAGTGGTTTGGATTTTTTTCTTTTTAAAATGAAAAGAGGGATTTTATTGGAAAATGGGAAAAAATTAGACTTATTTATGTTCCTTGTGGAAGTCTTCATTTTTCTTTTTTAGTAAAACTGCCAGAGATTATATTATTTCCACTTGTGAAAACAAGGAGCATTGGAAGGCTTTACTTATTTAAACAAAGGCCTTTTGCATGCATCTACTAGTACATAGGGAGAAGGCTGCTCATTTGAATTCAGCTGCTGATTTTGTGACCTATGAAAAACAACTTCATCTAAACTATATTGACATCTCAGTCTCAGAAGTCTGTTTGTACACAGGCATAGTTAGTTGCATTCTTGTTTAAATAAATAGGCTTGTGAGGTTTGTGTTAGTGTCAGTTTTCACATCAGATTTGGCAGTTGTGTCAAGTGTACACTGTGTTAGATTAATTGTTTGAATATGGCTTCTGAAGCTGTTGTCAGCCCAAGTTCTGGGAACAGAAGGATCACAATCTCTGAGGCCAGGAGTCCACACTTTAGTTGGAGATTCCAGTCAGAGTCCACGTATCTACTGTGTCTGTGTACAGCTTCTGGTAGATGTGTACAGAACCAACCTGATGTCAAAGCCAATAGCAGCATGCAGCAATAAACCATTAACATTTTTTGATACTGTAAGAAAAACTTGCATCTTCTCTTAATCCAGGAAGCCTTTACACCCCTGAGTTATCTTTGAAGTCATATTTTATTTTACAGTCTGTGATCATTAAGAAAATGTCTGAAAACATCTATCCAACAACTCAGTTGCAGAACTAACAGTATCAGATCATTGCCATCCAGAAAGCACTTTTTCTGTTGAATGTCACTTAAATGTATTTCTGTCACCTGACTAAATTTCTGTGTGTTTTCCCAAAAAGCTCTTAATTGAAAATTCTTTAGGCACATGAAAGTCTGGGTTTTTGCAAAAACTCAGTCAGGAGGAGGCCTGTGTGTTTAAATTCATAATCATTAACAGTGGCCTTGAATTAAAAAAGAAAAAAAAAATAACCCAAAAGCTAGTTGCAATATTCCAACAGTTGAAATGCTGGTATGATGTACTCTACAAATATTTCTCTTAACACAGAAGAGAGAAGTACGTGATGAATGTGAAAACAACACATTTTCTCTCACAAATTTTTCTAAGTACAGTAATTTCACGATTACAAGCCGCACCATTTTGACTAAAATTTTGCTCCCACCCTGGAAATGTGGCTTACACTCAGGAACGGCTAATATGTGAAAAATTTTCTGAAATTTCCAACCCCAGAAGTGCCAGCCAGGGTGCCGAGCCGAGCACCTGCCAGTAAAACCCAGGATTTCGCGATTGTTACAAATTGGTTACTGTGTTGTGCGGCGGGTGGGGCCAGCTCAGTGGCAGCGCGTGGTGGGAAGGGAGGCAGGGGGGCTCCCTCCTTCAGGCGGGGGAGAAGCGGGGGGCTCTGTGCTGACATCCCCACAGCTCGGGGAGGAGACAGGGGCTCCGTGCTGCCATCTCCACGGCCCGTGGGATAAGTGGGGGGCTCCTGCCACCGTGCTACGAGAGCGGGGGGGCTCCTTCCCCTCCCGCCGCTGCTGCCGTGTGTGCCAGTGAGCTCCGTCCCTGCCTGCCACGACGGGGCAGCGCCGGGGCGGGCAAGTGAGCCTGGTGGCAGCAGCGGCCAGCCCCGAGCAGCCCCACCGGGCTGGGCCACCTGGCCCTGTCGGCAGCCCCGAGCGGGCCGAGCCTGCACAGCCCAAGCTGAGCCAGTAAACCCCGTTTATTGTTACTATTTGGCAACTTTGTTGCACGCGGGTCCTCGCTGCGAACGACTGAGCGGCTTATAATCAGGTGTGGCTTATTTATGGATAAAAACCGAAATGTTTGCCAACACCCGGAGATGTGGCTTATAGTCCGTGCAGCCTGTAATTGTGAAATTACTGTAGCTGTTGTGTAAGTTTATTCTTTTGATTCTGTTTTCATGTTGATATATTCATTGTTAACAGATAGGTAATTAAGTTGTCAGGAATTATGAGATCACACCTTGTCAGGAGCTATACATTCTTTGTTCCTTTGGAATAGGTCTGGATTTTTCTTTTTATGAGACAATTTTTAAATACAATTCACTTTTGTAAAAGTTTATGTAAAATGATGTGATGCTAAAACATGTCAGAATTCAAATACTCCTGTGTTGGTTAACTGAGGTATACTGTTTCAGATTATTTTGGTACAGGATTATGTTTGCATCCCAAAATTAGCAGGTGGTGAATTTGGTTTCAGCTTAGGTATGGTATTTCACATGCACTTGTAAAAAAATTTCCCATTTTGTTTCAGATAAGAGAATGTCATAAATAGTGACAACAAAATGTTGAGACTGAAAGTGTTAAGATAATTACTTTGCTGGTAGTATGCACACAAAATCCTTGACTCTCTTGATTTCATAATCTTATTTGACTGTGGTTTATTTACATTTATTTCAAATTATATATCCAATGTCAAAAGATCCCACAGGCAGAATTATCAGGTAGTTCAGGCCTGAGTATAACCATCCTTGTACTAAGAAAGCTGAGGATGTCAAAAAGGATCTGTCAGCTTGAAAGTCTTAGTAACACAGAAATGTGTGAATTAATGTATGTGTATTGGAGTGTCATCATATCGGAACAATTAAAGGTGTCATTCAACAGTTTCCGTGAATGGGGGCATGTGTCTGTATTACAAGACATCAGTGCAAAACTAATTGGAGTTACAGCTTTCACAAAGAACCTGTTAATGTCCCCTCTGAGTTCTCCCTCCTTTAGTTAGGCTCTTCTGTAAGCTGCAGTGAGGTTTGTTTTTAGGGTGAGGTTTGTTTTTTGGGATGTGCATGACTAAGCAGCTTCCCTCTTCCCTCCCTGTTCTCTACAATGATTTTTTTCTCTACAAACGTGTATGTCTCTCTTGAGACAAATGTCTCTCCTAAGCCAACTGTGCTGTTTCGTTATGAAACACGTTGAGGAACTGACCTGGGTCAAAACTGCACAGCACGAAAGTAGAGGTGTGGTTTTGTCTGCATTGACCCTGATGGTGCCTCTGACACTCTTTCCTGTGCAGTTGCCCAGTCAGTAGTTCCAGAGTTGAGGGGATGAGGTGCTAAAGCTGCAAGAGGTGCAAGAGCTGCAGTCAAGCGCTGTCACCAGCAGCAGTGCTCCTGAAGGAACAGTCTCACCAAGTCTGAAGCTTTCTCTGTCTTCTGTGAATGTGACTTCTTGTGTGCCAGCACAACCACAGTGATCCTCCCCTATGCCCTTGCAGTGCTTTCCCTGTGAATGTGGGACACAGATCTGAGTTTCCCTCAGTTACCGGGGGGGAATTAATGATGATTTTATGCTGCATGAAGTTAAACAGGATGTTTCTCTGAGAAGATTTTGCAACATACTGAGATGCTAGTACTTCTGCCCAAAACAAGCTAAGTTAGTATAAGCAAATATAAGAAGTATGGAGGACAACTTCAGTGAAGGCACTTAAATACTTTCAAAATAATGCCTTTAAGAATATTTTCTATATTCTTTGAGGGAATAAAAATTTCTTCTGAAGGTCGGAGTTTTTAATGCCCTTGTAAGTTAAGTGGACTTTGATATAACTTAAGAGTTTCTAATATTGTTTTATATTTATGACTTTATTTTTAGAGAGCAGCAGTTTGCTATAACTGTGATCTACAATGAATGTCAAATCTGCAATCAGCAAAGAGATTTTTGCCCCACATGATGAAAGGATGCTGGGAGCTGTGCAAGTGAAAAGAAGAACAAAAAAAAAGATTCCTTTTCTAGCTACTGGGGGTCAGGGTGAATATTTAACATACATCTGCCTGTCAGGTAAGTTTAATGACTTTTGACATCCAGTCATTTGTTTAGGTTTATATTTGATTAACTGAGTAGCTGTTTTCTGTAGCCATAAGGAGCTGGGTGATTCCAATCTTCATAATGTAATGAGAGAATTATAGCACTTACACCTTTTGTCTTGAGGAAGGTGCTGTAGGTTATTTATATTTATATACTATAATAAATTGAACAAGAGGTTTCATTGTTGAAAAACCCCTAGGTGTTCTCTCACAGCAGCACTGCAGAGTATGAGCAAATAGAATAGTTGGTAACAGTCTTTCCTTAGTCTGATTAAGATATTTCTTAGAAAGATGAACTTTTCAGAACATTAAAGTGATATGCAATGTAATTTTTTAATGCCATGTTTCTATGTTTGCCAAGTGAGCGTGTGTGAATACCTTTGGTATTTTAGTGTGATTTAGTCACTTGTGCTTTTAGGAGTATCAGCTGCTCCCTTTGAGTGTGTGCATCTTGCTGGAAGTACAACTAGTGGCCAGAAGAAATATTCTCTGACACTCAGAAAAGTACAATTATTTTTGGACTAAGTGAGAGAGTTTCATGGACTCTTTCAAATTGTTATGAGGTTTTTTTTTTAAAATAATGTTAAAACTTTCAAAACATAGGAGGTAAAACTTAGTGACTCTACTACTGTTCTAGCACATCACACATCTGCCCAAAGATGTACATTTACTGGATGTTATTGGGTGAGATGTTTAGATAAATATGTACAAAATACTTATGTTTAAATACAAGCTGCAGAAGAAATGCATATGCATACTGAGGTCAGTGAGACAAAACAGAAGACCTTTCATTTACAGCTGAGTATTTTGCTTGTCATTATAAGATCATAAAATATCCCGAGTTGGAAGTGACCCATAAGGATCATCGAGGCCAACTCCTGGCCCTGCATTTTGGTAAAGCCAAAAGTGGTACCACGTGTCTGAAAGCATTCCCAAATGCTTTGTGAACTCTGCTTGGTGCTATGACCAGTTCCCTAGGGAGCCTGTTCAAGGGTTTGAACACCCTCTGAATAAAGGACCTTTTTCTGATACCCAGCCTAAGCCTTCCCTTACAGAGTTTCATGCTGTTTGCTCAGGTCCCATCAGTGGTCACGAGAGTGAAGAAATCAGTGTGTGACCTTCTGCTTCCCCTCCTGAGGAAGCTATAGACCACAATGAGGTCTTCCCCCACTCTCCTGTTTTCTAGGCTGAGCAAACCAAGTGACCTCAGACATTCTCCCCACATACAGAACTTCAAGGAAAGATTTAAATATTGATTCCCTTAGTCTGTTATGTAGACTTATGGTTGGGATACTCTGGATGTAAGAATTACATGCTTCAGTCTTCTCAATGTGTAGAGGAAACCAGACCTCTCAGCTCTTAAATGTTCAAATCACTAATGTTTTTAAGCAAAGCTGAACTCTTCTTTTGGTGGTCATATTTTTCAAATGTCAGTCCAATTTTTTTTCTATGCTTACAATTTTCTGTAGGTTAGTGCTTCAATAGGTGGATTTTTTTTTCCAAATTACTATTCTATAAAACTTAGACCTCCTTCAGATCCCCCCCATATTCATATGTATCAGTCAACAAGGATTTTAAATGCATTTACTGTTTTACTGCCATAGCACATTATGAGTAAGGAAGAAATAGTGGATGTCCTGACTTAAGCAGAGTTTGTCACTCATGATAAGGACAAGCATTCAGCATCTAAATAAAATTACTTTGTGGCAGACACTGAAAAGCTGCATATTGGCATTGCAATAACGCTCACATGTGGCTCACTATCCACGTGGTTTTACAGAGATCTGAGACCAGGTTTTCTCATATACATTTATAGTTTGTATTGACAGTAGAGTATGATTGGCAATATCAGTAGAAAACAAAGTGAGTAGAGAGAGGACTGCCTGGCTGTGTTTGATGTCACATTCTAAACAGTCTGATCAGAAAGATTATGCAACTCAGTAGGATCAAGTGCAATTAGTTATTTAGTCAGGAATCATAAAAGGCACAAAACGAAGCATTGGGGTGCAAGTGTTTCTGCCACTGTGTTTTAAAGAAATTGTGACAATAATAAAATATACTTTTTGTCTATTCTTTATGGCTGTAAAATAGTAACGGTTTTAGTTGCAGCAAGAAGTTGTTACAGGAAAAGTTTATGTTTAGTGAGGCTAAGTTAATGCGGGCATGGCAATTTAGCTGTGCCCCAAACTGTCCAAGATGGGCTGTACCTTGGGGCAACAGAATATACTTGATTACGTTCCTTTTTTGATGTAATGTGTACAGTGAAGCAGACACAATGGTGGCTAGCTCTGGATTTTTATTTACAGTAATTTCACGATTATAAGCCGCTCCATTTTGACTAAAATTTTGCTCCCACCCTGGAAATGCAGGTTACACTCAGGAGCGGCTAATACGAGAAAAATTTTCTGACATCTACAACCCTGGAAGTGTAGCCGAGGTGCCGAGCCTGAGCACCTGCCAGTAAAACCCAGGATTTCACAATTGTTGCAAATTGGTTACTCTGTTGCACAGCGGGTGAAGGTGGGGGGAGGCGGGGCCTCCCTCCTTCAGGCAGCGCAGCCCAGGGGAGAGGCAGGGGCTTTGTGCTGCCATCCCCGTGGCTCGGGGGGTAGGCGGGGGCTCCCTCCTGCTGGCCCCGGGGGGAGGCGGGGGGCTCCTGTACCCACCTGCTGCCGCTGCCATGGGAGTGGGGGGCTCCATTCCCGCCTGCCCCCACCACTGTGGGTGCTGGCGGGCTCCGTGCCCCCTGCCACTGTGGGGCAGCGCCTGGCAGGGGTGAGCGAGCCCAGCGGCAGCAGCGGCCGGCCCAGAGTGGCCCCACCGAGCGACCCCACTGAGCTGGGCCACCTGGCCCCGTCGGCAACCCCGAGCGGACTGAGCCCACACGGCCCGAGTTGAGCCAGTAAACCCCGCCATGCCGCGATTCTGTTACTATTTGGCAACTTTGTTGCACGCAGGTCCTTGCTGCGAACGACAGAACGGCTTATAATCAGGTGCGACTTACTTATGGACAAAAACGAAATATTTGCCAACACCCGGAGATGCGGCTTATAGTCAGTGTGGCTTGTAATCGTGAAATTACTGTACTTTTCAAGCAACATGTGCTTTAGTGTTGTGTTGCAACCTCTTCCCTTGAAATGCCTTTATCAGCCTTTGACTTTTGTCCCATTTTTGCCAGGTTTGTTATGTATTAGGCAGACAAAGTGACTGGAGTATCTCCGTGTTCGTAGATTTCTTGGACTAATTCAGTTTGGCCTTTGCTGAAAGGAATTAGCTAATTTACTCTTTAGAGCAGAATTTGTCAGTTGAAAGAATAGAAACTGACTCCTTTATATCCTTAAGGGGTAGAGATATTTTGGAATATAAAACATCTTTTCTGGTTGCAGTTTCATCCAAGATATGGTACAGAAAATGAAATATCAGCAACTGTGACTTCTATTTACTGCTCCCTTTGTAACTGAGAAATTACACAAATCGTTATAACCAGAGTTAAATTTTTTCCTTTCAGTGGTGAACTGAAGTTTGGTGTTGAAAATGCATTCTATCATGGTTGTTGTTTATTTGAATTTCTGAAAACATGGATAGATATGCTGAGTGGGAAGAGCGCCCTAGGCCTCAGAGGTGGCACAGAGAACCATTAAAAGAATCAAATATTGTGCAGAGCGAGATGGGGAGAGTAAGGGAGATTCTTCCTTAATATTGGTATTTGAAATGTGTACTGTTTTTTTTTTTATTTTAAGATATTGAATGCTGAGTTGGTTAGAAATGAACTTTAATTCTTGAAAGAGTTGTACCTAAAGCCTGTAATCTGAAACTGGAGACAGATTAAGTTAAGGACTCTGTAGCAAGGCTTGACAGCCTGGTGGAAACCAAGCAGCTGGGTTACCTGCAGCTTTCTAGCCTAGTGCTCGAGCTAGCCAAGTTAAACTGGCAAACAGAGCCAAGACAGATCTTTGAGGAGATATTTAGTTGGAGAACAGCAAGAAAAGGAGTAGACAGATGGGAAACACAGAGGTGGGGTGGCTGTAGGCAGAACAGAGAAAATGAACACTGGGTTTTTTTGTAATGTGTAAGAGGATTTATCACAGAGAAAAGACAAGAAATTCAAAGCTGAAAGTGGATATTTATCACCTCCTCCATACTAGCAGACCTAGTGAGATTTATTGGATCAGGTCTAAGTTTTAATTTTGTTACCATTGTCTTATGTAATTGAAACGTAATTGTTTAAAATAGTTCTTAGCCTTATTTAGAATTCTGAATTAAGTATAAAATACTTAAACAGTCACTTCAGAAATATAGGTCATTGGCCTACTTGCTTGTGCAGAGTTCTGTGTATTATTTCTTTGACACTATCATTACATTTTTAAAATAACTTCTGTTATTTGAAAATATTTTTAATGTCATAATGCATTGAAAATGTTCTAGTTTGTATGGATGGATGTTGTGTTGACCTTTCCTTATTAAATACCTGCTGCAGTTGTGGTGAACTGAATGAAACAGGTAGTTCCTTTTGAACCTAAATTCTTGTGTGTCATAACATTCAGTTTAGTTGCACCGATGTTTCTAGTCCTTCTTCTGAAAAACCTTGGGATTAGAGTGTAAAGCTAAAATTCTTTAAAGCCAAGAGTGAAGCATTCTCGCCCTGTGGTTGTGACTTTTAATAGTCACAATAATAGTGGTTTTTTTATAGTGTTCTTTCTTTGCCATCTCCAAATTAAATTAACACGGTCAGTTCAGGGCTCTTTTTTGAACAGCTTTGATGCAGAAGTACAATATATCAAGAATGGTTCTAGAAAAGCCAAAAGGAAATGAAGAGAAATCATAAGAAATAATACATAAAAATAAGGTGCGTATGCAGAGGGAAAACATGTTGGGCTTTCTCCCTTCTTTGAAAGTTAACCTTATTGACCATATCCCAGATTTGTTCAAAAGATAGGGAGTCAATTACATGGAAAACTTTTTGCATTTACCACAGTAAGCTCTTGGCTTTTGTTTTTTTTTTTTTACTTCTGTTTCTAAGTATACAGACAACCAGAGACTTGGTTTATGTGCTTAAATAGTTCTGTGGATATCCTCATTTGTACATTTACAGCTGATACCAGACCACATCACTCAGTTACTCTTGGAACGTGAACTTTTGTACATTGGGATCTTGGCTGTAAGGCCATGGTGTCATGAAATTGTTTTTCCATTTACAAATTTGTTGTTCCTTCCATAGTGGCTGCTCATGGAATAGAATGTTACCCAGGAATGACCTATATCTCCTGCTTCCAGAAACTGGACATAAATTTATGGGGTGTTCAAAGACAAGTTAAGTGCAGTTGAGTTTTCAGCATCGTGGCTGAACTGAAACTGGGAAGTAGTGAGAAGGAACTTGTTACCAAAATAATTCAGTTTTCTCCTAATGTGTTCTTATTTTCCATTTGAGTTTTACTGAAGTGACAATCTCACAGTTTTTTTACAGAATTTTCTTATTGAAGAAAATATCCCATTTTCAGGAGCTTATAATGCAAAGGATTCTCATGTTTCCTTTTCAGGATGTGAGAAACCAAGTAAATGTCATTTTCCACTGACTTTCCAGGAGAATTCTCTATTTGTCTGCCCATAGGATTTATTGATTTATTATGAGTATTTTGTGGGGTGGGGTGGAGGGTGGTGGTGGTGGTATTTTCCTCTCTGTTTAAACACTGTGAGAACATTACTTCAGTGTTCATCATATTCACTTTCAATCCAACCCACTTAGATGTCAGACTTTACTGAATATTTGATTATTTATACACAAAAGGTCATGACTGACATAAGAGATTTGGTCAGCCCAGAAGAGCACACCAGCCAAATGGTGGTCCAGTCTTTTGCAAGCTCTGACCTGGACAGTTGTTTGCAGACATCTGCAGACCAGTTGTGGTGCTTTGCCCAGTCCCATGGACCCAGACTGGACCCAGACCCAACTGAAACTCTGGGCACAGACTGGGATGTTCAGCAAGGGCTGAACAAAGTCCAGTATAGGTTTTGTATTGTGTTTAGCTGTAAAACTTCAAATTCCTTTTTTCAGAACAGAGAAAAAAACCAAACAAGCTTCTTTCTTCACTATCTTATCTTTGTGATGGCTTTTTTAAGGTGAATGTTTAATCATTCAGGTATCTATCTGTAGGGTAAATAATGTCTAGCTGCCCTTGCTGTGTGCTCAATGACCTATATTTACTGCTTTAAACTGGCCATTAGTTGGATAATGGAAAGCACTGATGTTTTTCAAATTGTTGCATAGCATGGTTACATTAATGTACTGTATTATGTGTGCCTAAATAAATATGTATTAAATGTTCACATTGAGCATATACCTTCTAGTGCTAATATTAAGCTGTCAAAATGTAATTGCCTGCATCTACTTATAATAAATTTTTGTGATACTGAATAGAGTTCTTAACCAAGACTCTTTACCTTTCTTTGTCAGAACATACTTTTCTTTGTTAGGTACTTCTGGTATTTTAATTCCAGGGTTCCCATAAGGATTTTTATAAGGTCAAATATCAGTTGCTCATAATGATATTAAATTTCAAATTCCATTTTGTAAAAGAAATTTAAAAATCTTACATTAAGGGTCTTGGGAAAACAAAACTGATGCATTTTGAGTGGAAGCAAGATTAACCTTCTCTTCATTATTGATCTTTCTGTATTTATTGGAATAGAAGAGGGAAAATGATGAGCTGCTGTGGAGGGCAGGATGCATTTATTGATTGTATCCTTAAAATGTCTTGATGGTCTGATCCCTCCTGATTCTGAGTTGTCCAACGTAGTGTAACCAGTCCTTTTCCACAAGAATTTTGTGTAGGAGGGCATCTTGTTACAGCAAAGCTACAGAATTATGAATTTCAAAGCATTTAGGCTTAAGATTGATGTGTTTTGGTTTGCTTTTTTTTTTCCCCCTCAAGGTGGAGGAGGAATGTATGTGTGCTCCTGTGCATCTTCCCAATACCCTACTTCATCTTATTCACGTGCAGGCAATATTTTCTAAATTGCAAGCTGAAGGTGTTCAAGTATCTGTCTGCTATTTAGTGCTTTTTTTTTCCCCCAAAATCCTTCAGAATAGAATTGCATCAGACTGTTAAATCTTAACAGTTTACCATGCAGCAGTGGTGTTCCCCAGAGCTCAGTATTGCACCCAGTCCTGATTAATATGTTTATTTATCATCTGGATGAGGGGATCAAGTGGATCCTCAGACAGATTACAGACAACAACAAGTTGAGCTGGAGTGTTGATCATCTGGAGGGCAGGAAGGCTCTGCAGGGGCATCTGGGCGGGCTGGATTGATGGGCCAAGGCCAACGGTGTGAGATTCAACAAAGTCAAGTGCTGGATCCTGCACTTGGAGCACAAGAATCCCAGGCAGCACTACAGGCTGGAGACAGAGCAGCTGGGAAAGTGTCAGGGAGAAAAGGATCTGGGAGTGCTGGTCAGCAGCTGGATGAACATGTTCCAGTGTGTGCCCAGGTGGCCAGAAGGGCCAGTGGCATCCAGGTCTGTATCAGCAGCAGTGTGGGCAGCAGGACCAGGACAGCGACTGCCCCTCTGTACTCAGCATTTGTGAGGCTGCACCTCAGGTCCTGTGTTCAGTTCTGGGCCTGTCACTGCAAGGAGGATACTGAGGGGCTGGAGCATGTCCAGAGAAGGGGAACAAAGCTGGTGAAGGCTCTGGACAGTAATTCCTATGAGAAGCCGCTAAGGGAATTGGGGTTGTTTAGCCTGGAGAAAAGGATGCTCAGGGAAGATGTTACTGCTCTCCACAACTACCTGAAAGGAGGTTGTGACAATGTGGGGGTCAGCCTCTTCTCCCAGGCAACAGTGATAAGGCAAGAAAATGGCCTCAAGCTATGCCAGGGAGGTTCAGGCTGGACATCAGGAGGAACTTCTTCACAGAGGGGGTTCTTAAACAATGGAATGGACTGCTCAGGGTAGTGGAGGAGTTACCATCCCTGGAGGTGTTCAAGAGAAATGACTGGATGTGGCCATGTACTGCCATGGCATAGTCAGTCAAAGGTTGGACTTAATGATCTGAGGTGTTCTCCAAACTAAATGATTCTGTGACTCTCTGAGTGCTTTCAGTTTTTTAAAACAATATGTCAATACGCAGAATTTCCGTTACTAATGTTGCTTTCAATTCTATTCATGCTTGGTCTCTTGAAATTGCTTTTCCTTCCACCTCAACCAGATATAAACTCCTTGGAAAGATTTCCAAAATCTCAAATGAGATATCTTGGAAAAATAAGAAAGGAAAAAATGTGAGCAAAAGAAGAAGACATTGAAAACTTGATGGGAAATGTGAGGCATCATGTCTATTTATTCAGTCATATGTAAATTTGCAGTAATTAAATGTAATTAATTCAAAAATCATAAATACAAAGCCAGTTTTGATGCAGCAAGTTTTTATGCATAAAACGATTTGGTTGTAAAACTGTACACTGTAGGAAGTTGTACACTGGGACCTGCTTGTTGCCCCATTCATCATAAAGAAACTTGATGAGATTAGTAGTTGGAATTTATGACCTTTTTCATGGAGGAAAATTATGTGAAAAATACTACACAAAGAAGTTGTGTTGTAGACCCCTCCACGCTCAGAAGAGAAAGGGGACCTTTTTCCATTTATTGTAATTTCTTGTGCTAGGTAGGTTTGTATTCCTCAAGAGCTGGCAACACCTTACTTCAGTGCCGATGACGTGTTTCAGTGCCATGATTTGCCCAGAGCGTGGCAGATGCTTGCATCAAGTTTAATGCCAGGTTAAAATGTTTGAATGTCACCATGTCTTTGGAAATAATTTATTCATTCTTTGTCCAAGTGAGGCTTTTGGCAGGGTTTGTTGCTATCTTGTATGTGATAAAAATGCAGAGGTGTAAAGCAAAGCTCTACTTAACAAATTTCCATGGTAGCTCTCCCTTCAAGTTGGAGTACAGCAACCATGTGCATAAGAGCTGTGTGAGTATCCCCCAGTTGCTAGCCTTGGCAGAAGCTATTCTTGTGGTACCATAACAGTTAAAACTGCTGTATTTTGCTTTGCACTAGGATTTGTTCTGAACAGTTTTCTTAGTTTTTGTAGTGCTAAAGTGTAGTATACCTGATTCACTGCATTATGGGTTATTGAACTTAAATCATACTGGGCAGAAAGCATCTGGACTGTTCCCTTGACATTGCATGTCAGAAAGCGTTTCTGTTGATTGTTGTATAGTTCTGCTCTTAGAAGTAATATCATCTTGTGAACAAAACCAGAAGTTCTCTTTCTCCCTGACCTTTGCATACTGCATTAGACTCTTAGCACATAAACAACATATTATAATCTTACCCTTTTATCAGTCAAATCCTGTAAGTTCTAACCATACATCTGGCCTTTAAATACTGTACTATAGAATAATTTTCAGTGCAGAGCAGCACATGAGAAGTACTTAACAAAGGAACTGCTAGGCTGATTAGAATACTACATCAAGCTTCTCTATCATTAGGTAGATTTTATTGTTGACTTGACAAAGAAAAAGATGAATAATGCAGTTCTGATGTCTAAATGTTTTCTGTTTGGGACTTTAATCTGTAAATAACAATTTTAAAACAAGTTAAATTGAAAAAGAACAGATCAGAAATGATGCTTGTTTTTCTGGTGTGTTTTGCCTTTATCCCTCAGTTTATGCAAACTGCTGCCACAGGAGCTCATATACCAATCAAGTAACAAAACACACCTGAAAAACGCAGTACAGAGGGAATTACTTAATGAACTAAGTCTGTCAGACCTTCCTTCATTGTTATGATATCTGAACATTTCAGACTGCTACAATAAAAACAAACTTGCATTCTCCTGCATGCATGTATGTGTGCTACTGTGAACAAGTGCTCTGTGTTTATAGCAGGTATTGTTTTTCCTCCAGCCTACTTATATTTAGACTTTTAGTAACTTGTTTTTGTACTCTGATTATGCATATCCTAACAAGAAGGAAAAAACAACATATGAAGGGTGGGGAGGCTGAGAGAATATAAACTATGCAAAGTTTTGTTGGCCTTGTATCAGGGAGTAGCCTATCCATTAGTCCAAGTTGAAACAATCTCTAGTAACTGTTTAGCTGGAACAACTTCATAGAGAAAGTCTGGCACACCCAGTCAGCTGCATTTCTGTTCATTAGAGCACAGCAGCATACAGTAACTCTCAGTAGCCTCAGGGAATGACAAAGTTAAAACCTTACAAATTCTTTAACTATATTATTTTAAGGAAAACTTCATTTAGGTGAAACTTTTAGGGCCTGAGTCTGAGAAAACTTTATAACGTTGTGGAACATACTTGTCAGACAGTGAAATTCCTTAGGCATTTTTAACCCCTAATTCTAAGCAGTTACTGGAAAATTACTTTAAGTGTTTCATTCTCCTTTCATATTGTCTACTTAGACCCATCTTCAGAGGACAGGCTCAGCTGGAAGGGAAGCTGCAACGTAAACATCTTGCTGGATGAAATAACTAGTAAATGCTTTTTGTGGATAATATGATATCAACCCCTGCTGTGAGTTTTCTTAAATCTATGCTTCATGTCACTCTGAGGAACACGGTAGTAATGGCAAGAACAGTTTTCTGTGCCTGGATCAATGACTTGGAAGAAAACAGAACTATTAAAAGAACATTCTCTTCTAGCAAGAGAAGTGTTTGCAACATGTACTTAAAGCATTTGCACAAAGTATGCTTTTTCTGAATGAGGCAAAAAATTGGAAGCTGAAATAAACAAGAGCTTTCAATCTCCAGACGTTATATTTATTCACTTGCATTAATGACAGATTGCTAAAGAAAACTTGGCTGTTCAAGTGTCTGGGAATATCTAAAGCTGTATCTAAAATAGTATCTAAAATACTATCTGAGGAGATTTTAGGCAGCTGAAATTTGTTGAATTTGCTTCAAAAGAGAACAATTTCTAGGTAGAGAACCCTTAAGTTCTGGAATAATTTCTGTTTTGCTTTATTTTTTTACTCACGTAGCATGATTTCTTGTAATAGTTTTCTTAGGTTTAGCACACATAAATTTACCATACAAATGCTCAAACAATCCTTCAGCTGTACAATTTGAGGGAATGCTCTTTTTTGCCCAGCGCTCAATCTGTAATGAAAGGTAGTTGGGAAACAAAAGAACAAAATTTGTCTTTAACTATGGGGAACATTCAATGGGTGGAGGAGATGCTTCGAAATTTGTTAGGAATTGGGAAAAGGGAGGGTTTTTACAGGACCATTAGGAAGAGTGTAAACTGATAAAATGATAAACCACTATATGTATTGACTGGTAAAGCCATTCATGTTTTATTAATTTGGACTCCTAAATAATTTTTTCTTTTAATTTAAATTTAAAAATATGTTTTACTGTCATCTCCTGTTTTCCCCTGACCTTCCAGAGATTAAAAAAATAAATAATAAAGGAAGTTTGCCTTTGGATTTTGTGTTGTACTTTGGAAGTATTGAATCACATTATCATTCAGGTTGGGAAAGATCTCTAAGATCACTGAGTCCAACTTTGACCAGTCATCACCTTGTCAGCTACACTGTGGCGCTAAGTACCATGTCCCGTAATTTTTTCACACCTCCAGGGATGTGTTCTGTGATCTGTGTTTGTATCATTTTTAACCAGAAGTGAGGTTTGTTTGTGTTCTAGCTAGAACCTGATGTAGCCTAATAGAATATTTTTGTGCTTAGGTCAAACAGCTTTTTTTCTGGCCAGGGAGAAAGGTCAGGAGGGGAAGAGTGGAACAGAAAGAATGCACATGTGCAACTACACAAGTTGGTTGAACCACATACTTCTCTTGCCTCTGAAGATGTGTTGGAGCATGATATTGCCATTTTGCAAGTTAGGGCTTTCAGTCTGTGCTGAGATACTGTGAGGACTAAAGTATGTAATGGCTGTGTTTGTGATCCATGTGATGAGAAACAACTTCTCATTAATGGCTCTAATTGCCTTTTAAATATGATAAAAGTGTTTCCTTATTTAATCATTTTTTCAGTCCTGATGTTACACTAATCAAGAGAATTGCAGAACAGCCCAGGTTGAAAGGGGCCTTCATTTAGTCCATCCTATATTTGTTAAATATATCCAAAAAAATAGTGTGTAGTGAGGCACTGGTGTTGTTCAGTCTGCTAGAATTATCCAGAGCAGCAGCCTAAACAAGTAGAAATGGTGTCAAGAATACTTATAACTATTCATTAGGTAGGTAGCAAAGTCTCAAAGACTTGTATGACCAGAGATGTACCTACTCCTTTGGGCTCAAAATTTAATGATGTGTAGAAAATCTCATAAAAATTACATGTGTCTGTGACTATCCACTGCTCTGCTTTTTCTATTGTGTTTATCCATAATCCGTGGATTCTCACTGTCACAGCTCAGTCACGTTAAAGGATTTCATATGGTGTCATGTCTGCTTAATGTGGACCTGTTCAAACAGTATTTCTTTTTCCATTTGCTTTCTTCTCTGTTTAAAAAAACCTGCATAATTTAGGACAATCAACTAGGTTTCACGATGTGTTTCCCCTTTTTGCATATCTGTAATACCTTTAGAAGATGGGAAAAATGTTTGAAATTCCCTCTTTCCGTGAGTAGCTCCTATTCTAAAACAAACCAGTTGACAACTTCTTTTAGTCTTCACATTTGTGGAAATTTTACTTTGGCAAGGTTTACATTTGTTACTTCTAAAATATTCCTTTTTCTTTACCATTAATTAATGGCATTATTTAGTCATGGCTATTGCTTCTTGGAGAAGTTTCAGTCACTAAACATAGTTGCTTCACTTCAAGTTAATTCTTGTTTTAATTTTGCGCACTTCCTTCCTGAATGTGAATATTCACTAGTAACAAGCCATTGTCCACTTGTCGCTATTTCTGCTTAACTCAATCTCCAGCTGTCCAGCTCTGTGCAAGAGTCTATCCTTTTATGAAACAAAACATAACACTAATCCTCCTTTGCTTATGCCAACTTCTTCTGTTCCTAACATACACTAGTGATGTTGCTGATTGTTAACTGCATGTGATTATTCCATCCCCTTTTATCTTCCTGCACTTTTTAAAGAATCCACTTTCTGGCTTTTCCACCTTGCAGTCAAGCTCTTAATTTTCAATACCTCGTCTGCTCTTTTAGGCCATATTTTTGTTTTTCTTTGTTTTTCCTTTTGTTTCTAGAATCCAGCTGCAGCTGTAAACCTAGGCTTCCGCTCTGCCATATCCGTGAAAATTTGATATGCTATCACTTGGCTTCTTTCCAGGAGGAATCACTTGAAGTGCATAATTCGTATTTCTTATTTTCCCTGAACACTTTGTCTGCACTTCAATTGGATGTTTGCTGTTTCTGGCAGGTTTTGTGAACTCTACCATGCTGTATTAGCGATTTTCTAATAGGAGATCAAAAGGTATTCAGTTGATTTGTGTGGTATTTGATTAAAACAGTCCTAGGAGTTGCTTGTCAGCTCTGTTCAGGAAGCTTCTGCACATAACAGAAGGGTAGAGAAACTGTTCTGAAAAAATGTTTCGATTTTTTTTGGCCGCATAGCTAGATTTTAAAGCTATTTGAAAAAAGTGAGAAGCTCACACAATAGTGAACAAATAATTATTACTAGGGCAACATTGTAAAACTGTATTTTTGTCTGTTAATGAGTGTTCACTAGAACACATTTATAGGGATGGAGCGCTGGAAACAATTGTGTTTCATTCTTTTAAACATTTGGGATTCAGCTGTAAACTCCTGTGACAGGTACTTGTGCTCTGGTTTCCTTTCCACCTGTTCAAGGATATTACTCCTTCCCTCTAGGAAGGCTTTTTGGCTTTACTGTTCATGCTTGATTCTCTTTTGCCTATTAATCTCAATGAAAAGAGAATTTATGGCCTCTTCAGCTTTTTTTGTCCTCCACAAATACTGTCACATATAACAAATTGTCTATTACATTGTCCATGTATTGAGGCTTAACTAAACATGGCAGAGAGGAATACAAATTGATTCCAACACATACACCTTCGTATGCTGTAAAATTAGCTTTAGACCTAGTTCCTCTGTTTGTTAATGCAGTTTTCTCACTACATTTTTTTGCAAAATAATATAGATAAAGATTCAGTAATATGGTGACTTCATTTTTTTCTCATAAAATACCAATAGTGGGACATGTTAATAGCACAGTTTGTCAAACATCTGCATGTATATAGAAAATATAACAGAAGAAATAAATGTTCTTTGAGCTTTAAAGTGCTACCTAAGCAGACAATTTAATTTAAATCATAACAGGAATAAATCAATTTGAGGGCTGATATTAAAATTGTTTTCCTAACTGTAGAAATGGTTATTAAAGCATGCAGTTCATTTTATTTTGAGCATATTAGAAGCATCTCAAGATCTGGATGGAATTGATATTCAGAAAATTCTGAAAACTTAATATAGGCACATGCAACTTTGTCAAGCTATTTCGTGACTATGTGCTTTATCTGTCAAAGCAATATGACTCAGAGTACACATAGAATTTCCTAAAATAGGCGTAACTTGACTGACATGTCTTTTCTTTTGAGATGTTATTTTTACTGAATCAGTAGTTTCATAATCTAGTTATCAATATTCCTGAAACAAAGGCAGTTTCCACCTAGTTGCTAAGTGACTATAAGCTTGCATAAGGGGTAGATAATTAGTACTTTAATGAAAAGGAATAGATTGCCCACTTCTGATGTTTCCAGTATAAATCTAAGAATTTTTGTCCAGCTTTTCAGGTTCATTCTTTGACACTGAGGTGGGCTGCGATTTGTACAGAATTTAGTTTTATCTTATTGGATAGTGAGTGCCAAATGATAAGTTACAAGAACCCTCAAATCATAATGTAGTTGATTGCCTTTCCACATGGTGTAGCACTTTCTTATTACCCTAAATGTTGGCTAGTGCTTACTTTCATTTTTTAAAGCAAGTGGAAGCAGAATCTTTGAGGTACAGATGTCTGGAAGTGTCAGGGACTACTGCTGCCATATGTGCAAGGTGTGTGCTCAGTACAATGTACAGCCTGCATCACAAGGGTGCAGTTGTGCAACTCCTCAGATTGCACCTTCTCTCTGGCCACATCTTTTTAAGCATAGAATCATCAGCCACAGGTGAGTGAGGCTCAGAACCTCTGGGGCACATGTTCATAGATTTGGTATCTTAGCTTTTTGTAGTCATTGTATTGAAATGGAATCTGGATTAAGGGACTAACCAGCATAAATTAATATGTGTCACAAAGAAAATCATTCACTGGAAGTGATGATGGCTGCAGAACATCCAGAATGTGATCAAGCAAGGTGTCAAGGTAGCAATTCTGGATATTTCAAATGCCATGAGGATCTGCAGGAGTTTCTTCACCAGTACAATACAGAATGAAAAGAGTGAATAGTAGAAGTAGTAGCAGTAATAAATGAGCTTGCATTCTTTTCACTGTTGACAGTAACGAATTGAGGATGCAAACTGAGGCGTGTAAAAGGTGATTGATGTACTAAAATGATACTTATCAATAGATGCAAACCATGTGTTGGTAAGGCTTAGAATCTGGAAGGGGTCATAATAGTTGAGTGGGAAAACGTGTTTCTTATGGACATCTCTAAAGGATTGGGTGTACTTTGAAAGGAAATGCAGAGTGATGTCATATACTAACCCTTTGCATATGTGCACCTTTGGGATTGTTTTGTCACTCTGAAGCACAGAGGATGTTCCAAAATAACTTTGTTGTCTTCCCCCTTTTTTGGGTTGTACCAGTAAATGCTTGATGTACAATTGATTACACTTGTGTAATCTGTAAAACCTCAGTCTATGGGTTAGCATTGTCAAAATGCGGTAATAAAATTTAATGGTTTTCAGCTTATGCATTTCTGTTTTATTTTTTAACTCTGCAGGGTCATTCATATGGTAATCAGTCTTATTTGTATTACATAGTCTGTAGGATCTCTGTGGGTAGCATTTTGTAACCTTTCAAGATGCAGCTGCTGCTTATGTTATTGAATCCTTTTCATTATGTATTCATTACAAAAGGATAAATAAAAATAGATTTGATAACAATGACAAGAGAAATCTCCTGCAGTCTGGGATACACAGATGTAATTTGTATAGTCTTGTGCTTCATTTTGTAATCAGTTCTAAAAGTTTCATTTTAAGTCATTAATACACCAAGAATCTGCTATATAGTTTCTTAAATTAATTCTAAGACTGGCTTTCAAAGGATGAAGGAGTGAGTTGGTAAAGTCTGGGATTCCTATTAAAGCTAACTGATTAGTATACTGTGTTGGCAAAGGAAAGCCCTGAAAGAGATATAAATCTGAGAGCAATGGTAGTATGTACAGTATAAGATTCTGATTTGAAAATAATATGTTAAAAATTTTTAACAATTTAAGTATAAGGATTTCTTGTTTGTTCATGGAAAAAATCTTAAAAATAGAAGAACTACCCCTCCTGTGAAACACTGTCCATAATACTGCACATTTTATAATTTCTCAAGATACAACCCCTTCTGAGACTTGTTCGACGCAGAAGTTGGTCTGAACTGTGTATGAGGACAGGTAAGGAATTATAGGAATTTGAAGTAGATGTTGAGATGGCTAATTTTTTTTCAAACAGCTGCAAGCAGGGATGAAGAATAACTCAGCCAGGTATCAGTATGTTTCTACTCCAGGTACTTGAACTAACTAATGTTATTCCAGGCCATGGGCTTTTGAGTCCATGTTTACGTTCTTTGAGAGAAGTACATGCAACTCTGATAGCTCTTTATCTTTCTCAGTGAAGTAGTACTTGAGTGAGATTTTTGTCATTTTGAGGAGGACTCCAGGCATTCTTAAACAGAATTTGTGTGTTTATGCATGGAATTTCTAGACAAGTTCATATGAAAGAGCACACATTGGTGTTTCTCAGGATCCTGTTGTGTTGCTCAAACTCCTAATCTCACCAGTGCAACAAATTGTCTGGGGAAACTTGTAAATGTTAAAAGTTTTGATCTTATGTGTAGGAAAGACTTTGAGGTGGAAAATGGGAAGGATGTCTCTGAGGAAACCTGAACACAGGGCAGGTCTGTTGCTTAGATTTGTTTTATTTTCAGCTTTCTGGCAATTGACTTGGTTTGTGAAGAAAATATTGAAATAATAGCTTTGATAATGTTAAAATAATTGATCTGTAATATTGATCTGCAATTGATCCGCACTGATAAGTAAGTAGAATTTTTTTAAAGTATACTTATATATTGTGTGTTAGGATTTTGAGGAGTTGTGGATGCCCCATCCCTGGAAGTGTTCAAGACCAGGTTGGATGGGACTTTCTGATCTAGCCTGTCCATAGCAGAGGGAGATAGAATTAGATGATCTTTATGGTCTCCTACAATCCAAACCATTCTAAAATTATGTTAACTAAGTGCAAATGTATTTGTGCATTAATTTGATTTTCCAGATTAGAGTGCTTTATCTTCTTACTCCGATTTGTAATTAAATACATCTGGTGGATCCCCTTTAGGCGTGTGTGAAATACAGTATCTTAAGCAGCTTCATAAAGCCATGTGTTGCATTCCTATCTGAAAGCAGTATCTGTAGCAGTAATCAGTATTAATATAGGCACATTGGGTGAATTTAGTAATATCTCCAGTGGTACGTCTTGTACTGGTAGTTGTTTCACGCTGCCTTTTTTTTGTTAGCTGTTGCAACCAAGTTGTAATTGGCAGTGCTGCCATAGCAAAGTGTACTTAGTGCTCTATTGTCAGTGGTTTTGTTAAGGAGAGAGGAGTCTGGCTAATCTAGCAGTAAAAGGTAGGTTAGCTGTAAAATACGAACAAAATTCACATGCTGGTTATTTTAATGGCATCACATTGTGCTACATTGTTTGGTGAATTGGAAAGTGGATAGGTCCTAAGGCAAGAAGAGTTATTCTGCAATTGCGTTTCTAAAAATGAAGGAATTGAGTTGCTCAATGATAACTTCATATTTAACTGTTTGCTGAAAGATATAGACCCCTTCTTTTAATCTCATATATTAATCTGTCATAATTTTAGATAAAGTCATTCGGTAAAATACTTAATTAAATGTCAGAAGTCATATATAGTATTTTGCAAAGTATTATAGGAAATAGGTCAAGAAACTATTTTAAACTAGTATGGTCTGTTTTCTGTATGAAGGTTACATACTGTGGTATAACTTTTGACAACTTCATAGCTTCTTGCTCAAGCTGCTAAGTATTGGTTTTATTGGCTTTTTTTTTCTCTTGAAATAGTTTTAAGCAAGTCTTAAATCAACAGGTAGAGCAGCTTGAACCAGAACTTACAAAACATTAGATTAGAAGAAAGTCTGTCCACCAAACTGATGTTTAACTGATATTTAGTCAGTGCTTATCTAACCTAACGGAGCTGACATAGTCCAAGTCATGAAAGACGAGGAATTAGCTCAATAATGTACCGGGGGATGTGTCAGAATGAAAAAATAAACAGAGCAAAACAGAAACAAAAACCACACAAAGTGAAAACAAGAAATACAGGTCTGAAAGGAATCTGCAAACAAGTCCTTCAGCATAAGTCTTTACTTTTATTTCTTTGGTGGCTCTTTAGGGAGTTGCCATTCTCTCCCCCTCCAATGTCACTTCAATTTGTGCAGTCATGTTAGTGACCCAAGTCAGGAACTGATTCAACTGAAAAATATTTTTATTTTCCTGTGTTCTTTTCCATCCTGCTTACTCTGCAGTCTGGTTCCACCCGTGACTGAAAGCCACGGCATGGACAGAGTGAAAGCCAAGGCAATGGGAGGAGGCGCCTGACAGCAGTACCTGATTTATGCCACAGAGGCACCAAACTTCTGACTGTGACCTCTGCTGCCTCTGCTCTGTCACTCTTGTTTGGTGCTGGTACAAATCCTGAACAAACTGATTCCATGCATTTGTCCAAAGCTGTATTTGAATTTATTGAGACCAAATGGTGTCTTCATAAACAAGTTATGTATTTATTAAAGGAAAATAAAAATATTGTATGTTAATAATCAAAACAGGAACAAGGTGAAATTCGCAGGGTTAATGTATTATACAAAGGCTTTCCTAAGCAGCAGCTAGTAAATTATCTTACTGCTTACTTCAAATGTGCTTCCCCACTTATACCAAAATAGTTATTTCCATAGGCTCCCCTGATGAATCAGTTATATATACTAGGATATACGCTCAGAGGAAACTGAGTGACAGGACAGCCCATTACATGAAGGATATGTCCACAA
This sequence comes from Catharus ustulatus, assembly GCF_009819885.2. Lineage (NCBI taxonomy): Eukaryota > Metazoa > Chordata > Aves > Passeriformes > Turdidae > Catharus > Catharus ustulatus. Next base: position 29,846,812 of record NC_046226.1, read on the forward strand.
GCAGCCCAGTGTTCTCAGCAACAGAATTAACCCAAAAAAGGATTCTGGTTCAGTCACCTAAGCCTCAGAGATGGCTAGCCCATTGAAAAGAGGATATCTGACTTTTAAGGCATTTATTTCTACAAGATTTATGTGAAATATGTGATTTATTTCCTCAAATTATGGTACTTTATTTGCCAATGAGCAAAGACTTATTGAGTATCAACATTGTTGATAGTCTCAAATCTTCATTTTTATATGCATGGCAATTAATAAACATAATGTCATGTATTGCAAAAATAGATGTATAAGATGTCCTTATCTTTCTAAGGGGAAATGTCGATCCTGATTGACAGTATCAGGTGAGTTGGAGAGAACATATGGAATTATTTTTCTTGTCAGATTCTAATCCTTGTGAGTATCTTATGGTGGGATATCAGTAAAGGACTGCTTCTTTCTAAAGCAGAAGTATTGCATCAGATAACACCCTTTTTCATGGAAGTATGATGCTAATGGGCTTTTCCCATGGCTGGGAGGACGCATGGGTGACCTTTCTACAAGGCCTTTTTAAAATGAAATTAATAACTCTTATGTCTGGATAACTTGACCAACACAGAAGTGTGAAATGTTTCTGCCCCTTTTTTAGGCCCCTTCTTAAGTGCCTGGCATGTAGGGGTATTGTAGCTGTAAAACATCACTTGGCTGATGATGCATTTCAGTTCTCCTTAAGTTAAATTTATGTGGTTCAATTATTTGCTTTAAAGTAATCTGATCCTGATTGTATTCTTTCACCTTTGCTAGTCATATTCAATACCTGTTAATCAGGGAATGTTCCAGCCTAACTTGGCACATAAAATACAATTGAAGCAGACATCCCCTTTAAATATAATTAAAATTTAGAGACCTTACTATTCCCATGGCATTGTCCAGTAATCCATGAGCTTTTGTATGCTATTGAGGTGCTTCTTTTAAAAGTCTGTTCATCATTACTGTGTTTCTTGTGCATCACGCTGCTGAGTTTGACTAGGGAAAGCAAGACATTAAGACGAAGACCTTCAAATGGGGTAAGACTGCTCTGCTCCCCTTCCCTGTAATTTTAGTCCTTGTATCCTTTTAGTCTAAATGCCTTTGCTTTCTTCCCATGATGTAGTTTCTATAGCTATATTCTGGATCACATTCAACTTCTTGTGTTGGCAGTCTTTGCAATTATTCCACATTCAGTAAATCTCTGAAAAGGCTAAATTGACTTCTAAAGAGCCTTTTGAAGGCCTCATTACCGTCATTTTTTTGTCCTGACATGCTAATAGGGACACACCCCTGCACTTTTAGCTGTGCCAAATTATTAAGTACTTGAATACCTGTCCCTATAGCATTTAAATTTTTTAGGGTAGCGCTCATTTCTTTTGGTATCAAATAGCATATTCTGTGTAACTGTGATAGTCTGTAGAAACCAAGAACTGGGATGCAGATGTGTTTGCTTAAGAACTGTTAAACCAGCTGATGCTGCAGTGTACTGCTTGTACATAGCTGTCTCTAACAGACAAAACCTTTTTTAGATTCATAGGTAATCTTGTGGATTTAAGATTTTAGTTAATGTAAGAGAAAACCATTTCAGTTTTCTCAAGCTTGGGAGGACAGAAAGGTTCAGTAAGCATCTCTTGCTGATGCCATCGGAAATTTTGCAAGCAAGCATTATGAACAGCTCTTGCAGTAGTTAGGCAAATCAAGTGATAGGTACTAATTACTGTGTCCCAGTGGTTCTCAGGTGAGAATAATGAGAATTCATGTCCCATTTAGTGTTTCATGAACAGACAAGTTTTGAAAGACAAGTTGTTGCTACTTGAAAAGCCAGTGACAGAAGAAGTGCCAAGTAAGGAAGAACTCAAATAGGAATAGTTTAATTATTTCAATATGTAATTTTAATTCATTTTTTGAGTAGTCAAAAGATCATATGATTTTGAGTAGTCAAAAGACCATATGAAACCCCTAAAGTGAGCGATCCTATTCTTGTTCTTTTATTTATGTATTTTGGGGTGAAGCACAACAACTTTGGTTTTAGAGAGCATCTTAACGAGCAGCAGAATGCTGTTCTGAGTGAGTGTAAGCTGAAATGGCAACGGGTCACTAACTGGGAATAAGTACCAGATGGAAAAGGTAGTGGAAATTAGTATTTGTGAAACAATGTAAAGTTTCTCATTAAGAGAATTAGCTTGTAGGGTGAACTGTAGGGTTTTTTACTCTCTTCCTCCACAGCAGCAACCCCCCCCCGCTCCCCTTTTTAAGGTGTTATGTCTAACTGCTACTCTTAATGTGTACTTAGGTAAGTAAGCTATTGAATACTGATAATTTTTTAAAATTTGTGTTTGTAGGAAATTTCTCTTAAACTTCACTCCAGAACAGCTTGCATGATGTGATAACTTTATTTCTACTGTCTTGGGATTTGGAAATATCCAACTGATTTTCAAACCTTCAACTGGGAGACAGGGTCAGATCTGCAGAAATTATGATAGCTGTTGACAATATGCTCGTATTGTAAATTCTTCAAAGCTGTGAAAGCAAGTCTTTAGCGTGTGAAGCAAACCCTGTGTGGTTTTTTAAGTACACAGATTTTTGCAATTTTGTTTCAAGCATTTTTTAAATTTCGATTCTGTCTCCAGCTTATAAGTTTAATCTGAAATTTATTTATTCAGTAAGGTTCTAGTATGCAAAAGAAAGCAAAATAAAGGTTTGTTGAATAGGTTTGTCATTGCAGGGACTAATTTGTGATTGTTATTACTCCTATGGAAAAATAGTAAACATTTTTCTGACTCCCTAACACAAATTCTTCAGCAACTATTCTATTTAAATTTTTTAGTCTCTAAGGAATTCAATAAATACTATGAGTTTTCTAGAAGGAAAAGGCCTGGAAGCTTACTGTATTTTCTTGGTGGGCAGAGGACAGAGAAATCAGCTATAAAGGCACCACATTTGACTTGCTTTGCATTACCTTTGTCTCCTTAAGAGGAGCAATATCTGTGCTTATCTGAAAGAAACAAAACATTTAAGTAATTCATTGTTTAGAACTTATTTGTATAAAAAATTGATTCCTAGTATTGAGAGAGCCAACTACAAAATATAAATCTTACTAATTAAGCAGGTCTTGATGCAATGTCGTGAGTTCTTCCAGGCTGAGCAAATCAAAGCAGTTATTTATTACTGAAGCAGGACACAGTTTGGCACTGCATGGATGAAATTGTCCTCAATTTATACAAACAAAAAATATTAGCCTTAGGCCATATGTATAAGACAGTGGCCTGGAGCTGTTTTCTCCTGAAATGTTGGGCAGAGACATGAAGCTCTGATCCAGTTCTCTCTTGATGTCTAGGCTTGGCTGGCTGGGAAATGGTGCAGAAGAGAACCATTAGGAGCAAATAGATTGTGACAAAGCTCCTTGTCTGTTCTCTTTTTATCTTGACTTAAAAAGATTGTCATACTGTTGTCGCAGTGCTCTGATAGGAAAGGGAAGCATTGCAAGTCTGAACTGTGCAGACAGCAGTGGTGTGCAATACAGATGAGCAGGGCTCAGCATTGAGGAGCAGTGATAGATGGGCTGCAGTCCTGCATCTCCCAGTCCCACTTCCTGAAACTGCATGGAGCTGAGCCCAGTAAATAACCTTTGATTTGAAATGAGACTTTCACTTGCTCATCCCAATATGCTTTAGACTTTTACAGTGTTCTTTTCACTGGTCAGCATTTTCCTTTAGCCACATTGAGTCCATCTTTGTCAGATAACGATTTTTAATCTTTTCTCCATTTTATATTTCTTTCCTTTTTAGTATTGGATAATAGATTTTGTTGAAATGGTCAGTGATTTCTTTTAAAATTGATGATAGCACCGTCTTTACAAACATTTTGATTCATTTATGGGGTTTAGTATTTCTGGTTTTGCTTCTAAGCTTGAACTTTTTAAGTGGAGTTACATGGATTTGTTGCTGTGGTACCAATAATGCCTTGTTCATAAAAGATTCAACAGTATAGCTGGCTTCCAGGCTAGAGCAGTCGCTCTTGAATCTGCAATTGTGTCTGCATGAGAAAAAGGTGTTATACAAAAATATTAGTTAAAGGTTGGGGTTTTTTTTCTTAACTAAGTGGGAATGGTCTTAATAGAGTTTCACTGAGAAAAGAAGACTCTGATTGTGGCTATGCAGTCCAAGTTCTTTAACTATGGCGAGGAGAGGAGCAGGGGGAAAGGAAGCACAGATAATTCAGTGTTAATTTCTCTATATTCAGAAAGAATGTAAAACAGTGTTACACTGAGAATATAGAAGATGATGTGTTTCAATATACACTTTTTTCCTAATTTTTGGCATAACTTCAAAAATATGTATCCTGGCTAAAATTGAAAGAAAATCAAGCTCATCTAATTTGAGATGACTGGGGTAAGGGGCAGAGGAGAACAGTCTAAAATATTTTTACTAGAAATAGTCATTCTTTGGCTTTTATATAAGTCACTATTCTCTGAAGTAAGTCCTGGTCCAGCTTTTCAAGTGGCATTTAGGCATTAAAAATTAGAAATAGATTGCTTGTAATGCTTACATTTATTTACTAACTGTCCTGTTACACTGTTCTCCAGGACTTATTTTTTTTAAATTTGAGGATTCTTAATAAATCTTAAACAACATTTACTGGATCTGCTAATGACACTGAAGTTATTACCTTCTTGCTTTGGCTGAGCTTTGTTGTTCTTTTGCTTCTTTAACCCATAAAATATCCAATCTTAAGACCTCACTGCAGACAGTCATAAAAGGATTGGTATTGATTGCACCAGTTGATGCATGGATATAAAGGCCATGTGAGTAAATTAGGATTCAACTGGGACTTGTACCTCTTGACAACCTGTTGACCAGCTGGACAGATCACATAATATATCATAATCATAGTCTGTGGAGGGGGTCTTCATGTCTTCTGTCTTCAGTACATGGTAAAGTTCTCAGTAAAATGCGGTATCATTAGTTAAGTCAGTTTTGCTTTCAATATATTGATACTGATACACCAGAAAATTACAATTTCACAGTATTTAAATTTTTAAATCTGAGTCAATACTGCCGTTTTTTTCTATGGAATTATTCACTAAAATGAATATTTTGACTAATCTTTTTTTTTTTTTATGTAAGTCACTGGACAGAGTTGTTGAAGCTTAAAGTAATTGACAAAACCTGCAACTTTAAAGGAAAGTGATTTTCTTCAGGAAATTTTGTCCCATTTTTGTGGATCAGCTCTCTTGGAAAGGCTTTTTTTAGACTATTGGAAGAATATAAAAATATGGGGCAATAATTAACTTTATATATTTTTTCACTTGCAAATATTGCTCTAGTGTAGAGATTGACAACAAAGAGGCATAGAATGTGGTAAAATAGCTAAGTATTTTCTAAAGTACATCCTTAATTCATGTAGAATAAGCAGAAATAGTTCATGGAATATCTTAGGGGAAGTGCTTTGATGTAACTTCTGACCAGTGTTCAGAATTTATTTTCTAAATTGCCAAAGCTGAATATGAGTGCATGTATTGCAGTGATACTGATTTGCTTTGCAAAGGTATTACTCAGGGCACAGTCATACTTTTTTTGTCTGCAGCTATTAATAATTCAAGTAATGCAACTGTATTTTCATTACAATTTTTATAATAAAGTTTTATATTGGACTTCCTTTATTTTGAAAGGACCAGTTATTGTCATTTGAGAGAACATGGCTAGCTACTGGTATCTCTAGCTACCACTATAAAGGTTTTATATGTTCAAGACTTTTGGCAAGCTTAGAAAGAATTTTATTTCACAAAGGGTAAAGGCTTAAGGAAACTGAAAAATCGGTGGAGGTATCATCCACTACGGTAGCTCAAGTTAAAACCATTCTGTTCATGTCTTAAACAGTAAATCTGAATGTTGTTCCAAGCCCTTGAAAAACACATTGATACATTTAAACTAAGCAATTTATAGTCAAATGACAGATTTTGTTCTCTACTGCACCATTTGTCTGGTTTTACTAATAGTATTTATGGATTACTCTAACAGATTAATTACAGGACAGCCTTCATGGACTAGGCAGTACACTAGCCAAAACAGTCATGGTGATTCTTGGCTGGAACTGTGCAGTGGGAAGAAGCTATTAGCAGCAAATTTACAAGCTCTGAGGCTTAGAATAATGGATTCTATTAATACTGTGTATTAGAGGGCAGAAAAATCAAGCAAATGCTCTACTATACATAAAACATCAGAAGAAACCAAGAACCTTTTCTTTCAGGATGGGAATTTTCTGTATTAGGGGTATATAAAGCAGAGAATAACAAAAATACTCCCAAGAAGTCATAACCAACTGACAAAAATTCCTTATTTACAAAGGCAACTGCAAATACAAAAATGCATGCAAGTTGCATAGTAAGCAGTTTCATGCAAGACAAATAGCAATTGTTTTGTATGTGTTGAAAATCAAGTTGTTAGTCCTGGTGTTTGAGGAGTCTTCTGTTTCTTTATATAAGTATAATTTTGAATGGAGGGAAGATAAAAAATGTATCATCTGGTAGAAATACTGTGAGTTTTTTCTTTTACTTTATTCCCCTACCTTAAAGTGCTTGTAGTTTTTACAGAGTGGTCAGCACAGTAAAAGTGACTGACATAAATGTTAAGAATATAGAATTTGATCAGAAGTAAATGCTAACACCAAGTAAAAGGGTGGCTAAGTTGAATAACAGAATTATTTCTGAGTATTAAGCGATTTTTATGGATTTTTAGAGTCCATTCAATTTCTCACCATAAGCTTATGGAAAAATTACTTAAATTGAAAATTGCAAAATCAAATTTAATTTTCAAATCTGCTCAGTGCTAGGCCCTTAAACACTATGTTTGGCATTACAGAATTGGTTTGATTTTAAGTATTAAACCCTGAGCTTTCAATAATTAAGTAATGCTAAAGTAAAATATTGGTGAGGGTAACAATTATGTCAATTATGTATTATGAAAAACTGGTACTAAAAGACAGACTTTCTATAACTCACTGTTCTGCATTGCAGCAATAAATTGATTCTTGTAAAGCAATTTATGAATACCCAAGTATTTGCAATATCACTGACTTTCAAATAGAGTCATGTAGCTGTGTAGCACAGCTTCCACTGTCTTTGTAGGCAGATGGGGTAACTTGCATAGGAGAGGTGGACTACAGGGTGAGGGGAAGAGCTGAGAGGACCACAGGGCTCAGATATGTGAGATTCTGTGTCTGCTCAGTGGTTCAGAGTGGGTCAGATGGGATAGCTGCTGGTGGCATGGTGGGGGTGGAAACTGATCCTGGAGCCAGTCCTGGTTCATGTCCTTTTCCATTGCTAGGATAACAGAATGTCCTGTGTCCCTCAGGTTTGCAGGTGATACCAAAGTGGAGGGGAGGGAGGGAGGACTTTTAATAAGGTGGCTCCAGATGTGGGAGTGGGTCAACAGGAAGGGACTTCCTGATGTTTGGCCAAGACAAGTGTGAAATCCTGCACCTGGGCTGGAATAATCCTCTGCTTGGGGTGGAGGGCTGCCTGTCAAGTCTGGAGAGGAGAGGGAAAAAGTCACCATAGGAAAGTGAAGTTCTTAATTTGGTTTACTATCTTTGACAATTACGCAGCCTCACTCAATGATAATGTTTGCCTCCCTTTGAGCAGGGGTTTGTCTAGCTGACCTTGAGAGGTCAGATTGACTCCTGTGATTCTGAATTGTATAAATGAGCAGGCAGATATGGAGGAACCCTGGCATATTTTGACAAAGTAATTCCAGTCTGTCATAAAATGTTTTGGTAATCTGAGTGCTGTGTACAGACTTCTTTAAAGCTTCAGGATGAAATTGGTACAAGCTGCAAAAACTTCTACAGAAACAGCAGAATATTAGATTCAGATTAAATCACTGTCAACAAGCTGTGTGCTTTCTAAGACTGTCACATAAACCAGTGGGCATTTTTTCCTTGAAGATTGAATTTGGATATCGCTGTTAGTCCTGAATTGACTTTGCTTTGAATGACAAGTACAATACATAAGAACTAGGATGCTAGTAAATGCAAGACATCTAGTGAGACATGAAAAGTTCTATCAAAAAAAAAAACTAACTTGGTTTTATACTTGGTCCTGACGAGTATTGCCAAAAGTATCTCTGCTCAATCATAAATTAGTTTGTTATCTTTTCCAAAATTTACCAGTGTAGTATTATGCTGTGAGAGAAATTGCATTTGATTTTAATTTTCCAGAGTAATTTCCCTCATAAGGGAATACCACAACTAGGTGTTTATTAACTTTAATAAGTAAAGTTGGTATTTGAATCTTACTTTGATTTTCACTGGTGGATGTTATGTGTGAATTCTGGAACTACTGGATGGGCTAATAGTGGATATTAGTCCAATAGTGGATAAACTACTATATTTTATTTGGCATGTTTCTGTATCCTGCTGTAGAACGAGTAGACCTGATGTGTTCTGCTTTAGGTTAAGTGTGGCAACAGATGTATAAAAGTGAAAACAAATTACCCATTTTCTCATGATTTAGGCAAATATGCTGAGTCTTATCAACACACTACTGTAGATAAAAGAAGTAACCTTATTTAGGGTCTTCTATTTTAAACCAATCAGGATAATTATTTTCATCTGGTCTTGCTTGAACCTACTGGTGCCTGGGTGGAAGAAATCAAATGCATTTTCCATATCGAGTGTTTCTTGTAAAACATGTAGCGTGGATATTTCATGTAAAGCGTGTTATTCGTTCTGTTATCCATTCCAATGCACTGCAAAGCATTGAAAACAGTCAGTCATGAGATGATAAAGTATCATGAGACAAAAGAGCTGCAAGGTCAGATTGTATTTTTCAGGTTGTGCATGTCTTTAGATTTGCTTGTGTTTAGAGTTCATAAGTACAAATATACAGCTTTAGAAAACCTGATGATAATTTTCATGGGCTTTTTCATATTTTAGCAGTCTTGCCTTATGGTGTGCTGGTCTACACCTCAGTTTCTACTACAGGAAAGCTGAAAATCAGTTTGAAGGGTTAAGTACAGGGAGATGTAGTGAGTAGTTAATCCACTGTAAAACACACCTTCTCATTGCATTTTGCAATTAATACATATTGACAGTCGTAGGAACAAACCTTCAAGGTGTTGTGGTGCTGCTTGTAATTTCAGTTCTCTCTGTGTTAAGATTGTTGGCGATTTTTCAGCATTTCTTCACACCCAGACTGTTCTTAGGGTAATTTTTTCCCCTCCCCTCTTTAAAGTGATTCTGTTTCTCCTAGTTTGGAGAACTATCTGTCCTCCAGATGCTGGTACAGTTTAGGTTTTTTTTGCGCTATTGTAATGTTATATTTTTTGTCTCCTGATAACTGGAAGAGCTTTTTTAAAATTTGACTGCAGTATTACTAATGTTCTCTATAGAACCACCCACCAAGACAGCAGGCAGCTCCATCCATTACAGATCTTGTACCAACACTCACAGCATGGCAGGAAGATAAGGGAGCATCTCTGGTGTCTCAAGTTCTAACTGCTGAGTGTTCTAGATGGTGAAACTGCTTTAAATAGTTGAGATTATAGATCTTTCTGGTCCAGACTTTCTGTATATTTCCTACTTGTTCTTCGGGCAATTTTTTTGCCTTTCACAGTCTTTCAAACTGTTCCATTTTTCTGCTTCAGAATATCTTTAGTCTTAACCTTTCAAATGCAGAAGAAATCCGGATCTGAGGAACAACTCTTCTTTTTTCCTTCCACCTGTTTTTAATTTGGTTATAAATATAAATGTATTACTAATACACAGAATCTGCAAAAGAAAATAATTGGTTTTTCCCCTCTCAAGGGCTGTTATTAGTGTACTGTGTCTAGGAACACTATGGATATTGCTTTAAAAAAAGTATTCTTCCCTTAGTGTAAGTTTCCTTTACCTTATCCTTATGTACTGTCAACCCATTTATACTTTCACTGGCTGTTTTCTGGTAGGAGATTGGTCCAATATACTTAGGCAAAACACTCACTTTCAAATAATTCATGCTTATTCTACTTGGGCAGATAAAATCCTATTGTTCAGGTACTTCAAAACAAAAACCAAGCAGTAGTGCTTTCAACAGATGTGGGTTTATGGGTTCATGGCAGTTTTTTGGTTTTGGATTTGATTTTTTTTTGATACTTGGTAGAATGAAATTGGAATGTCCACCTGTAGTAGTAGTTTCTACTGTTGGCATTTACAGATGACAGACAAAATACTTTAATCTACACAGACTTGTTAAATGACTCGTCAATATTGACCTGGAACCCAAAATAAAACTTTAAAATATTTCCAAACTGAATTTTATTTTCTCTTTTGGCTTCATATCACATTTCATATGTACCTTTAGGTACCTCCCAACTGATATATTTCTGGGGTTTTTAATTGGTTTGGGGATATGTGTATGAGTGTGTTTCAGTTTCTTCATAGCCTTAAGTGGTTGAAGTCTGGCAGACTTTTTTAGTTGCTTGTACTGAGGTTTTGATGTTTTCATACCACATGTGCATGTGAAGGGCTCTCTAGAATTCTCTCTGATAGTCTGAGTTACAAGTGTATGGGATAATTTGCCCACTGGTGTTCTGATTTAGGCCACTGTATAGCAAGAACTCGGGATTTTTTCTTGAATTACTGTAACAGTCCCTTCTTGCATCTGCTCATGGAAGGTGTTTTTTTTAGTAGCAGTCTCATCTGCTGTATTTTAGGTCATTGATTCAGTGCAAAATCAAGAAAAACACTATTTTCTAACTAACTTTAAAAGCTCCAGTAAACCCTCTACCCTGTTACAACAGGATTCTCTTAGAATGTAGGATCTTAAAAGTCACTGACCAGTTTGTTTCAGAACCTGAAGCCTCTCAAGTTATCTAAGCAAGCTTAGAAATGGAGCACTATTTGTTAAATGTCATGCTCTTTGTATGAGTTACTAAGTAACAAATTCAGGCTTTAATTTTCCAGAGCCTCTTCCTGCTCAGGACACTTGCTGTGAAGTTCAAACATTGTTTTCAGGCTGGTGAGGTAATTCCTAGTGTACTCTCTCCTGCGGATGCACATCTGTTAACTTGTATGGGAATTGTGCCAAATTCCTCTTAAGTTCACAAGCATTTTTGTGGTATTGATTTTAATTGGTTCCTCACAGTTTCAGGTGCTGAAGTGACCAGAATGTGATAAAAGAACAACCCACACACGTATTCACTATGGTCTGTATCTTGAGCCTTGATTTTTGAGCTAAATTGAAGTGAGATTTTTCTGCAGTGTGCATAAATGCTTACAAGGTGATTTTTAAAGTATCCTGTTCAGCAATGTCTGTGTAGGATGCTGCCTTCCTTTTAAGGAAAAGAGTGCAAAGAAGATTGAATGTATAAATGATCCAGACAAATAGTGGACTGAAATTCTCAATCACCAAATACTCTCTGATTAAGAGATGAGGCTCTATCATGCCAGGACAAGGTGAACTACGAATAGAAAATGCTCTAGGTCAGGATCAGCAGGAGCTCTATTCTTATTGAGAGGTCCCTGATGAAGATTTTGGTGTATGGGTTGTGGGAAATTCGTCATTCTTCCCCGTGACCTGGCTGGAATATCTATTATCTTTCCCTACAATTACCCTGCTTTGGTAGATCTGCCTGAGCACCGTCCTGTCCTCTCAATTAGGTTTTAACTAAAAACATGCACATGATAAATCTGCTGGTTTTGACAAGAAATAAATTGAGTCCTCAAATGCTGCTGACTGTGTGCAGGAAAAAGGAGGTGGGAAAAGTTTGAAAGTTGGCTGCTTTGCAATATAAAGTAGTAAAAGGCAATTCAAACAAAACCTGGAAGTTCAGTCATCATTCTGGAAGTGAAAATGTGTTTAATAAGATTCCTTTCCAGATATTTGCAGTTAAGCAGAAGCTTTCTGTCTGGTGACAAAATGAAGTCTGCCATTCTTGTCACTGTTACCTACATTTGTCTATATAACTGCCATTACAAAAGCAGTTGCCTCGATATCAGCAACTTAAACTATATTGCTAATAGTATTTGAGGAATAATTTATTAATTTAAAGCTGAAAAATTTGTATTTTTCTAGCTTTAAAATTTTGATAGAAATGAAAGATGAGTTTTCTGTAATGGATATGGATGATGGGGGCTTCAGGTGTTTGAATGGTCATAAAATCTGTTTTTAAGGACAAGTATTTACATGGATCTGTGAAAAATAAATATTACTAGGGAAAAAACCAAAAGGAAAGGCACTCTGCCTCTAAACAGCAGTTTTTATTAGTACAATCATGTTTGAAAGCATACAGGCTCTCACTTCAGGCTTATAACACTTCCTGGTGTCATTGACATGAACAAAAAAAAGTATTTTTTTCATTGCAACTCAAAACAATAATTTTTATTTTTTCTTAATTTAAAGTCAGCAGAACACTCTTTTGTGTAGTCCTTTATCTTGGGAAGATAGAGCACAGATCTTAAGCTGAGTTTCCAGGTTAACCAATGTTTTAATACTTGATTTTTCTTTTACTATTTAACAGATGAAGATAACTTGCATGTAGAAAGAAAATTATTACTTACATAAAACTACTCTTTTAACAATATATGAATATATGTTAATTAAGAGAGAGGCATTTCATACATTTTTATCCTGAAGCATGAGGCTGGCAACTTGTTACAGGCAGTAGAGCTGATTTAAGCAGACAGATGATGCATATTGTTATCTGAACTATTGGGAAGGGCTGTGGGAAAACCAGTTGGTATGTGTTTAGACTTTAGAGGAGTAGTTTGCCTCTTCGTATCTCAAAGCTTCTCTTTTTTCCCGTTTGATATCAAAACATTATGCTGTGCCTAAAGAAACAGAAGGAATTAATGTTTGGTTACACTGCTATGTATTTAGGGCCACTTGCATCCTCATGTACTATTTGGCAAGTGGAGAAGGTGGGACTGTGCTACTTGTCCCTGCTTTCTGCTCCTTAGATCACAGATGGTGAGAAAGCAGCACTGTCAAATGAAGGAAAAAGGAAATATGGGCCAAAGTAGAAGATGTCATTCTGAGCAGTCATGCCTCAACTTATGAACATTTTGACACCTGGCAAGACTTGACCAGCAAGCAGGAATTTAAAACTGCTCCAGTTTTAGCTGTTTTTGTTTATTTTCAGTGAGACTGGCTGTCTTTTGCTGCAAACATATCCTTTCTTTTCTCTGTACCTAAAAAAAATTATATTCCTGGACATGGCAACATAAGTCTGAGTTCTTTTTACCACAGTCTTCTCAGAGCATCCCTTTGTATTACAGATAGTTGAGGTCTAAGAAGTGTGGTAGGTGTGCAGGGGGTAATAGTTGGACAATGACAGTGGGAAAGCTCAAAGTTCTAGAATTAATTCAGGCTGTAAATTAAATCAGTATTAGTTGAAATTGTTCTGAGAAAACATGAAAAACTACAAAGTTTTGGTGCTCAAACTCAAAGCTGAAATTTATAGGTAGCAAAGATTGCAACTGTCATGTAAAACAGGCTGGAAATAGTTTTCCTAAAAGTCACATGGTATACTAAGACAGTTTCATGTATCTGGATCTTATTCCTCACTGCCTAAGAAAGTCGGAATGCACCTGTTTGCTCCATCTTAATTCTCAGCTTAATTTTTCTGATTGTCAGAAAGTTATTGTAGGAAAATCTGGAGGTTGCTTGGCAGGGTCATGTTTTGGGGACCATGTGGCCAGAACTGTAGTAGTTTGAACTACCTTGTAGCCTTGCAGAACAGAGTAATACAAACTTCTACTATCATAAGGGTTAAGGGGATGTGTTGTTTAGCATCCTTTCCCCTGTTTTTTCCTTTCCTTGCTTTGAGAAGAAAACAGGGAGGGTTAGATTTTGAAATGGAGGGGAAAACAATTGTAAGATTGACTTAGTGATGGAAGAACTTCTTGTGCTAGAGCAATAGAGATAGACATTTTTCTTGCCTTTTGCTTTGGAATTACATGGGTGAGAATAGCAAATGGGGGCCAGTCCTCATGAATGCCTAAATGGCTTTTCTTTGAGCCTTTGTGCTTGGACATTTGAAAGAAAACCCAATAAATATTTCTTTCTCAAACTTCTGGAACATTTTCACAAGTTACTTGTGCTTTGTCCTCTGAATCAAATAGTCCAACATTGCAGAATTGAATAGCAACTGGACAAAGACACAAAAAAGTCACCAAACCTCACAATGTCTTCCATCATAAATTTTTGTAGCTGATTTCTCACACATTTTCTTACTTCACCAATAACTGTATATTGCTTAAAAAGAAGATATCTTATTTCCATCTAGGACACACAGAAATGCAGTATGAACCTACCATGTATTGATGTGTTCCAAATAAACGTATTTTGTCCACACTGCTAAAGCTTCTTCTTTTGAAGGCACGGTGTTACAGTTTTAAAATAAGGCAAAGCAAGGCAAAAACCCACTTAAAACTGAAGCATAACTTAAATATTGGCTTTTATTAAGATACATAATGATTATGTAAGATCTTAGCAAAAATACCTAAATGATTTGTCAGAGAGAGGGAATGTGTCTAGGTGTATGTAATTGCTTCCACATTTTTTCATTTTTTTAGAAAATACTTTTTACATGTTTGAAAGATGACTCCCACTCAGTGGCTGGTTGAAATGCTTTAGTTTTTTAAGCAACATAATGAGCAGCTAGTGAGGATGGTTTTCCCAGCTGCCAAAGGGTTTCTCAGAGTTACAGTGACTGCCATATTACTGTCAAGCTGTCATGGACTAAGTGATGGTTTTAAAGTGTGTTTGGTGGGTTCATGAGTAGTTTTTTTTTGAATGCTAAAGAAATGCTAACTGTTTCCTAAAATACTAAGACACAAAAGGTGAAATGCAGCTCGATCTGTTTGGCTGTGCACAGTAATCATGAGTGTGAGATGCAAAAGAGGAACTGCTGTTTTCCCAAGAGGATTAGCTTAAGACTGAATTTCTGCCTAAGGTGATGACATACCCAAGATCCTTGTAGGTTCCTCCATAGAAGAGCAGCCCTCTTGGCCTCTCCCACAGTTATGTGGTGGATGATATGGAAACAGTCATCTAATCAAGATGCTTTTATAGTTCATCACTAATAGACATTTTTGGGAGGTGGTGAAGTTTGGAAATGTAATGTGAATCTTGCACTGCAGTACAGAGCATTAATGGCTGCAAATGAAGACAAAGCTGCAGTACATTGATTATTAAATATCCTCTGTAGAGAAGTTTGGAGAAGTAGATTTTGGATATGTCAAATGAACCAGTTTCTGGAGATGCTGAGATGAGATGCTTGGTGTTTAAGTATCATCTATAGAATTTGATATTCTCACCTTGAAAGATGTAATGCCCCGTTTTCAAGAGCACTTGAACGTAAGTCATGTAGAAGCCTTCAGAACAATAAGAAGTTTGCAGTATTAAAGTTTATACATTTCATGATTGGTTATCCATGAGACTCTGGTGGGGAAAAACAAACGTTTGATCACACAATCCATCTAGTGCTTCCTAGTTTCAAACCCTTTGTTTTGCAGAGCTGCTAGCATTAATTATATGTGTGACTTACTTATAGTATGCACAATTTTTTCTTTTTAATGTATAGGTTATTTAGCAGTAAGTAGATCATTGCCCGTTTTGCATGGAAAGAGAATAATCCACAGGCCATAAAAGTTTAGTCACTATTAAATAGCCTTCAATTAGTACTGCTTTGTAGAAGATACATGAAACTTGGTCTGGTAGAATGCTGTAAAGTGTTTCATAGTGATCACTGGAGTTGACAAAAAAGACGTGAATATCTACAAAGAGTGACTGTAGAGAAGATAGCGCATAAACCCACTCAGTATTGTGTAGATTTCAAGTAGAAACAGAACTGTATATACCCTGTAGGTATAGGTAGCTTTCCTGACACCCCTGCTTTATTGGGACTGTTATATTCGGATGCGTGAGCCATGGAGCAAGCAGTGAATCTTTAATACTAATCTCACTTCTTAATAATATCAGTGTTTTCATTTCTGTAGTCGTTCTGGTCCAATTTTTTGCTATCTTTCTGATGCTACATTGATCTTCTGTGTTCTGTACTATTGGATGTAAGATTCTAAATCACACACTTCACCGTGCACCAGTTTGGCTCTCAGTGCTTCCATTGTCAATGAGATTTCTGTTACTACGTTCTTGTCAATAGGTTGATCAGTAGACTGAGTCCAGCTGTGCTCGCTATTCCAAGGTAGCTTCTTAAAAACAATTACAGTAATTTCACGACTATAAGGCGCACCCTTTTGACGAAAATTTTCCCTCCAACCCGGAAGTGCGCCTTATAGTCTGGTGCGCCTTATCTGATCTACAAAGTTGCAAAATTTGCCAAACCGGAAGTGTGAGCTGTGAGCCGTGGGGGGAGCCGGAAGTGTCGCGGCAGCCAGGTGGAGGTGGGCCCTGAGGCCCGCAGCACCACCCCTGAGGGGTGAAAGTGGCCCTGGGAGCCCATGGCTGCTGGGTGAAGGCGGGCTAGGGGGCCCGCAGCACCCGCCTTCCCGGGTCCAGGCAGTCCCGGGGGCCCATGGTTGCCGGGTCCAGGGGGGCCCGGTGGCTCGTGGCACCGGCCCTGCTGGGTGGAGGTGGGCCCGGGGGCCAATGGCTGCCGGGTTGAGGTGGGGCCTCGGCCAGCAACCGCATGGGGTGAGCTGGGGGCAGAGCCTCGCTGCAAAAAAAAGTGCGCCTTATAGTCCGGTGCGCCTTATGGTCATGAAATTACTGTACGGTACTGTACAGTAATTTCACGATTATAAGCCACACCATTTTGACTAAAATTTTGGTCCGAACCCAAAGTGTGGCTTATAATCAGGTGCAGCTTATATATGGACAAAGAATAAAAAGTTGCTGTTTTAGTTTGGAGGACAGGTGTCTGCTGAGAAAGGCAGGAACTTCTCTTTGAAATGGAGAATGTAAACCACCTCCCTCCAAATTATTATAATTTTGAAATCAAGGGGTTTTCAGGCAAAAATATGGGAATTAGGAATAACAGTTCTTTTCTAGGGAAATTAAAATAGAAATACAGTACTACAAAGAAACAAACTCCAAACCCTGACAAAGTCAGAGTACAACCTGACACCCTGTCAGGCAGGGTGTTGGTAGCAGTCCCATTCAATGGTGGTTGCATCCTCCTGCAGTGACAGATGTGAATCAGTTGAAGCAGTGCTCCTGCAGAAGGTGCAGTTTCCCTCCGGAGGTCCAGTGGTGATGTGGAGAAATCCGGTTTTCCTCTGGAGTCCAGTGAAGAAAGGGGCTCCCTTAGTGTCTCAAAACCTCTATTTTTATCTTGGTAAGAAATGGTGGGCTCTTCCCCCTGGCTGGAGCAACTTCCAATGGGATGCAGTAATTTTATCAGTCACACAGTGGGACTCAATGGGCCATTAGCAGAAAATGACTCGCTGGAGGAAGGATGAGTTGTGAAAAGATAAAGAACAATGCCCCGCCTGGTTTCAATGGATGGCCCATTAGCAGAATATCTGCCGTTGAGATAAGGATCACTGCCCCCACCCTGAACAGATGGTGATAGAATAGATACCTTTCATCACACTCTGTATTGTAACTTGCGGCTTATAATCAGGTGCGGCTTATGTATGGACAAAGAATGAAAAATTGCTGGCACCTGGAAGTGTGGCTTATACTCAGTGCGGCTTATAATCGTGAAATTACTGTACCTGCCTTGTGGAATTTTAGTATCTCTTATTTTTTGTTTTTTCTTTCCCCCTATGAAAATTTCCTTGGAATGAATTTTCTGTTTATCTAGTTTAGTTCTCATAAGGGTGTTGGATTTTCACAGACACACACAGAACTGAAAACATCTGAGATACTGAAAAGAACTTTTCATATTAATCTGCTTTTGCTAATCTATTCCAAAGTACAGTTAACGTCAAGACACTGATCTGTGTGTTTAAAAATTTTCATCCTAAGAACCAATATTAACTTTTTAGCTTCATGGAATGGTAATGTGTCACATCCGTGTTTACTTACTGTTTAACTGTGTCCTCGGTGCAGAGGTGCATGCAGCATACATTTTCAGAGTAGGAAACCTCTTTTCCTGGTTATTTGGGCAATTGGGGTGCACAAAAATAAGCAATCTTGCTGTTTAAGTCTTGATTATTTTAGAAACTTTCTTTAACTACCAGCATCTAAAAGCAGACATAAGTGACTTTTCCAATAATGCTCTTATTTGGCAGACCATATGGGTAAAATTATTTTTGGAAAGGGTTTAAGTAGAAAAAAAAATAGATGACACACCAGCTTTAGTAGATTATGCTATGCAAGGATTATACAAATTATTTCTTCACAGAAAGTGGAAATGTGTTTGGAAATGACTTAACATACAGCAACAGTTAAGTAACATGTAAATAAAATACACATTTGACTACAAAAAGTGTCTAAAGCTGCTTGTAGAACTTCCATGGAGTTATACTAATTAGGAGAATATTTGTTTAGAGAAAACATCTAATGCAGGAAGCCAATTTTCCTGCTGTTGAAAAGTTAGTCTTATTAAGTACTCTTTGAAAACCCAATTCTGGCTTAATGATACTCTAATTTGAGCATTGTATTTCCTTTTTTATTCTTTCCCAAAGTCAGAGTAGTCTTCTTTGTGGTTTTTAACATACATCTTATTTATAATAAGTATTATCATTCTTATTTATGGTTGTTGTTTGTGGTACCTAATATTTGGTAGGGAAGGTGTCTAGCAAACTTTAGTTCCTTAATTCTTAGACCTGTGTTTTTCACAGACTGAAAAGCCATCTGACTTGACGGATTTACAGTGTAGTAAGTGCATGTACCTATGTCTCCTGACTGGCAGTCAAATGTCACAAATGTTGGTGGTGTTATACAAGCATGACCTACATGTGCCATGTTGTGAAAAGACTGGAAAATTGTTTTGTTTTTTTTCAATCAGCAATATGAAAATCAATTTAAAGTAACAGGGTTTTTTTTAATAAGATGCATGGTCATAAGGTTGGGTTTCTTTTCCTTCTCTGTTTCCTAAATTGAGAAGATGAGAAAGAAATTATTAATGCTCAGCGCTGAATATGAGAAACTTAAGCAAATTAGCATGGGGAAAAGAGAACAGTAAGGTAATTCATGGTACACCTCTCCTATGAGGAAGGTCTGAAAGAATTGTGTTTGTTCAGCCTGAAGAAGAGAGAAAGAAATCTAGAGAGGGACTTTTTACAAGAGTGTGTAGTGATGGGACAAAGGGAAATGGCTTCACGCTGAAAGACAGTAGATTTAGCTTAGATTAGGAAAGAAAGGCTTTTACTGGGAGGGTGTTGAGGTGCTGGAACAGGTTGCCCAGATGGGTGGCTGATGCCCTGTCACTGGAAGTGTTTAGGACAGACTGGATGGAGCTCTTAGCAGCCTGGTCTAGGGACAGGTGTCCCTGACCATGGTAGGGAGATACAAACTTGAATGATCTTTAGGGTCCCTTCCAACCCAGGCCATTCTGTGATTGTATGAATGAAATGAAATGACAAGACGTTTGTTGTAGTTCTGTGGTTTTTTATAGGATGTTGGTAACTTAAGTTGATAATGGCTAAAATATATCCAATTTTGAGTAGCAGACAGTTTGTTTGGTGTTATACCACCATTCTGACAATAAGGAATATGCTTTTCTGTATGTTATCCTGGAAACAGGATGCATTCTGCTGTCAGAGTCAGTGACAAGTATTTGCTTTGTGGGACACTAGAAAATACACCAGCAAAACAGCTACTGATGCATGACGTAAACAGCATGTTCCTGAATCACAAAGCCCATTTCAGTTATGTGTTTTTCTCTATGTTCAGTGACGAACAAGAAACCAGCTCAAGCCTCTATTACGAAGGTGAAGCAATTTGAAGGCTCCACGTCATTTGTCAGGAGAACGCAGTGGATGCTCGAGCAGCTTCGTCAGGTCAACGGTATAGACCCTAACCGGGTGAGTTTGAACAGCTTTCTAGGAAATTAAAATTGGCCTGATTCGTGAACCAGGCATTCTTTCTGTTCAAAAGGCATCTGGCAATATAAGATACAGCTTTAAGTGCGAATTCTCAAAAAAAAGCTTAGTGGAATATGTGAAGTAAATTTTAATGGGAAACATGGGACAAGGCTAAAACCCAGTCATATGGATCTTCTTGTCTTTCCATACTTTTCTTACTACTTTCTCTTTTTCTTTGTAAAGAGCAGAGCAAGAGCCTTGTTTGTTTTAGCTTTAAGCCTCTTGGGGTCTACTTTGGCATGCAGCTGTGCTGTGAGATAGAGCAATAGGTAGAAATAAATGCAGAAGAGGTTGCTGAGATTCAAGTTTGTAAAATCTTGTGAATCCTGCAATTTTTCTAGGACAGTTCTCTCCTCAGATATTCTGGCATTCCTTATCTTATGCTAGGGAATGTGGTAGTGTCCTTTAGCTGCAAATGGCAAGTAAACGGGTTTAAACAAAAAACTACCAAAAATAAAACAAGTCAACCCTATATTAAATAGATGCGGAATTATTCCTTTAATTTGGACTATACAACCAACCTTGAGCTATCTCAAGAAAAAGTTGGACTAATAGGTGTTAGGCTTATAAATACAATTCTCCAGTACTAAAACAACCTAATTAGAAGTTTAAAATGTGGTTCATATTATGTGCTCACAAAGTGATTTAGTGTTCTTTTTATAGCAAAATATTTTTTGACTAAATCCCTTGGTTTCTGCAAAGTTGTGCTCTGATCAACTACCTAAGCCTCTTAACTATGATCCACCAAATTCTGTCACTACCCATGTGTTGGTTAGTACCTAAGTGCCTAGTACCAAGTCTATTTACTATCTAAGGACTTGCTATAAGAAAGAAGACCTTGGCCACTGCCCTATGACAGGCAAGGAGTGGAATTATATTTTCTGTGGGCAAAGGAACTATAAAAACAAGAGAAATGACAAATAGATAAGAGATAAGAGTTTTAGGCCCTTTTGCAGCATCTGCTATGCAGCTATGTGCATAACAGATTGGAAGTCTTACCAAGCTCTCAACCTTAGAAATGTTTCTTTCAAACTCATCTCCCTGTGAATTCGTAGTGTCATCAGTTGAAAGAGAACATGTACTAGATGAGATTGCAAAACAATGTTTGACAAATGTTAAATATATAGCATGACTTCTTGCATAAAATGCTTTTATTTTGGCAGTTGAATATGGTATCGAGCTGCACTGTGATTTGTTCTGGGAGTGGCCTTTTGCTTATGTTATCCTGAGTGCTTTGCAACACTTCATGAAAATGCATTAAATGCCATAATTAGGACTTGTTATTTGCTTAGGGCTTAGCTTATTTGTTCAGTTGAGCATGGAGAGCAGAGCCACATCTTCTATAACATAGTGTGACCATAGATTTTGTGTTGAGAGGCATAAATGCTTGCATAATATAGAAGACAAATAACTATATATCCAAAGATAGCACGAGTTTCTTATGAGAATTTCTCTTTTAATGTTTTGATCTAAATTATTTTTGTTTAGTTATTTTTATCATAGCTGATTATTCCTCATTAAAAATAACAGTAAGGAAAAAAAAAAACTTCCTCCCTGTTTGGTCTTTTTCATTCAAAAATATGCAGTAATACCAGGACAGTTATTATTTGCACGACCTTTCTGCCTTTTGCAACACAGTACATTTAAAAAAAATGTCTTTCTCCAAATAATTTTTAAAACTGGAATAATAAAAGTCTGGGTTTTTTTTTTCTTCTAGGATTCCCCAGAATTTGATTTACTATTTGAAAATGCATTTGACCAATGGGTAGCAAACACAGCTTCCGAAAAATGCACATTCTTTCAGGTTCTGCATAACACTTGTCAGCGATACCTTACAGACAAGAAACCAGAATTTATCAACTGCCAATCTAAACTTATGGGAGGTAAGTGAATCAAAGCTTAATACTTTGCAGTTGGACGTGAAATTATTTGCATGTGATTTATTCTGTGTTCAGATAAGCTTGCCTCCAAATGACATCTTGAAATCATGGGTCTGAACATGCTAACTTAGCAGTAAATTAGGCTTCAGCATTTCTCCATCAAGCACCGCTTCACACTCTTCTGTTACCTTTTCATTCCTTTCATTTTAGCTACCTAAACTGGTAACAGATACAGATAACTTTGTCAATCAATAGTTTTATTTTAGTGTCTTCTAAAACTGAGAAAAAAACATGCAAAATTTCTTGTGTCTTCTCTCATTCTTTCCTTTTCCACATTATAATAGGAATTCCTTTGTTTTCTTTTTGGTGTGGTGGTGAGGAGGGAGCTGCATTAATGTGTGAAGTTATACCCTACAATTTTTCTAATTCTTACATGAAGTCTTATGTTGGTTATCTGTTTGCTAATGTTTCTCACTTCCATCCTTCCTGCAAATAAATTGTTATTAATAAACCACAACACATTTTACCTTTGAACTTGTATTATTCTCCTAAGCTTGACCTGTCCAAAATTGAGTTCCCAATTCTACTGATCCAGTTATTAACTTTATCCTAAACAAGTCTCATCACAGTGGAAAAAATTGCCACTGAGGTTCATAAATATATGCTTATCTTTTACTTTTTCAACACATGCTAGATCCTACCATGTCCCATGAAGCACACCCACATTCTCCCTTTGACAACTTCCTAGATAAGGTGGGAGGATTCAGTAATCCTCTGATAGCAGATGGCGACCGTTTCCATATCCCTTGCATGTCATTCTGGCTGGGCACAAGTCCAGTCTGTGTGTGTACACACACAGTGCTGCATATAGACATTATATAGGAACTGATAAATCTTCTCATGGGTCCAGTGTTTCTGCTGTGCTTCACACTATCAACTTTTTCATCTTGCTGGGTGATACACTCCCTGTGGGTAGGTTTAAATTTGACAGAATCTGAAAGAACTGTAAACCAAGTAATAGTTCCAGTGACTTGCTTTGTGTCAGCCTCACTGAGCCAGCTGTTTGTATCAAAACCAATTTAGTCCAAACCCTTAAATACCAAGAGGTATTTTCTGGGAAATATGTTGAAATATGCTGTCAAGCTCAAATTCATCCTAACTAGAGAAAGTAAGGTCTAAATGTAGCTAAGCAAACCAAAGAAGATACACCTGAGAACATAGCTTGAAATTTATTACATCCAGTTGAGAATTTACAACTTGGATTTTTTTTGTTGTTATTGTGTTGTTGCTGTATTTTGTTAACTAGTCAAAGCAGTATATTCAAATCATGCTTAAATCTTAGTGCAATCAGATTTCAAGATGAGGCTTGTCGCTTCATCCCCTCAACCAAGGTAGCATAACGTTTTAAGTGATATTCTTGTGAACTTTCTGGGGATGTGAAAAGTAACACTTTTTTTGGGGTGGCTAGCCAGTTTAAGACATTATATGGATATGCCCATCATATCTGTAATGTATATCTTGTAGCTAATGCATATTTAAAACAAAAAAAAATTGTCCCTAAAGAACACTTTTCCCTAAGTGGAACTGAAGATGAAAGAACTGGAAGGGCTTGTTTACAAGCCTACTTGTCTTATTGAACCTTATTCCTTCCTAAAGCAGAGGAGTGAAGAAAGTGAAATTCATGCTGCTCCTGCTTCTGCAGGAAGTGCTTAAGAGCTTAGCTTTAAGTAAATAAGGGTGTTCCTGTGGGACTCCAGACCCTCTTTGTGGCCTTCCTCCTTTTACCTCCTTTCTCTCTCACACATAGACACACACACAACTTCCCCCTATAGACCAGAGCCCTGCACTGACTCTCCTTCTGCAGAATCATATTTTTTGCCTTATTTTCATTTGTGTGTCATGTACATACAGTCTGCAGAGCTAAATAGGCTAGACTGTTTTCTGTAACATGATTAATGACATCAGTACTTGCAGCAATAAGGAGAGCTGACTGAAGGTGTGGGTGCTAATTCTAAGAATAAAGAACAAATTCAAGTTTAGGTAGACTGTAACAAGATTCCTCCTACTGGTGTCTTATACTAAATATTTCAAGTTTGTCTTTTATTTAGAATTTAGGATAGTCCTCTCCATATCTTACTTGCATATTCTGGATGTTATGGTGGAGAAGACAGGCAGGCTTCGGGGCTAGAGGGCTTTTTATGACTGAGGTAGGAAATATTTTCCCCTTATGTTCCTGTATAACATACAGGTTCTGATACAAGAATGTGTCAAATTTGGAGTATCTTTGTGTTAGGTTGTCATTTGGTGGCCGTGTTACGTTGTATTGCTTTTACAGTAGTTAATATAAAAAGCAAAGTTGGAGATGGCTGGTGTGCAGAAATTTCATGACTTAGAGGTTGTGTTCATTGGAACAGCTTGATTCTTGACATAACATTAAACTGACATTGAGGATGCATTTGACTCTCATTTCTGGACAGAACCTTGAGATAAAGTGTTTGAAGCTCTTCAGAGATTAACGCTAGGTCTGTAATAAAGAACAAACACTTGCTGCCACCTTTAGATGCATATTAGAAATGCATTTGGTTTTAAGCTTTGTCCTACCTATATGAATTGGTATTTAACAATTGTTCTGTTGAATTAGTCAAAATACTCTTGGAAATCCAAAATGATGACGTCTTTACCTCCGTAACCTTTTCTGTAGGACACCCTGCAGGAGTTACTAATGAATCACTATTTTTCCTCCAAGAATAAAATGCCAGTGTGAGAATGGTAATGAGTACTTTTTCCATACAATATTACTCATCTTGGCTTGCCACATAGTGGTGTTTACCATACTGAGCAAGATTAATGACTGACTAAAGGAGACAAATAAAAAATTGTGTTAGGAATTGCCCTGAGCATCCTGATCTAGTGGATGGCATCCCAGTCCATGGTGGGGATTTGGAAATAGATTCATCTTTAAGGTCCCTTCCTTCCCAGCTCATTTTATAATTCTGTGAAATAGGATGAGAAAAAAGACAATTGTTACTCTCTCTCCTGTCAGATACCTGGTAGTTGGTTGGTTGTTTCAGTTCTTACCTAATAGATATTGAAAAAAGTGTGTATTTGAATAAACTACTCTTACAGATATTCACTTGTAAATTCATTCTGATGGAAATGAATATGGCCCCCAAAAAAATCGAAAGAAACCCCAAACAACAACAACAAAGATAAATTATCTGCAATATCTGTTATTTTGGTTGTGTTTTGCTGGTTTGAAATGACCAATGAAATTTATCCATGTTCCCACACATAAACAATTTTCTTTTTACAGTTTATTTAGGTATTTCTTGCCAACGTATACCAAATATTCAGTTATTGTTATTCTAGAGATTAAAATATTAGAAACTAATTTTCTGCTGCCAAAGACCATTTCAGATGCTTGCTTTTATGCCCTGCTTATTCATGTCAAGATTAATTCTGCTTTGCAGTTTTACTTAACGTATGTATTATAGTGATCTTTAAACATAAAAGTCATGTATTGAGATTAGAATGGATAAGAGTAGTTGAGATCATTTTCCTTAAAAATTTGGCATATAATCAGAGCTCAAAAATTAACTTCTAAAAGGGGAATCTTGTTTAAAAAAAAAAGGACATTATGTCCTTGCAAAATCTGTAGGGATACATACATTGAGAAGGGACATTCATCATTATAAAGGTTAGTTCTTTTTCTGATCCATATAACTTTGAGACAAAGTACAGTAAATTCACGAATACAAGCCGCACGGAGTATAAGCCGCATATCCGGTGTGTTGGCAACATTGATGTCTTTGTCAATAGATAAGCCGCACCCGGAATATTAGCCGCACTTTAGTTCGCCGCGAACTTTCACAAAGTCGTCATTTAGTAACACAATCGCGGGATCGCCGGGGCTTACTGGCTTACTGCCGACCTCGGAAACATTGTTTCCAAGTGAAAAAAGACACACCCTTTATTTACAAGCCGAAAAAGACAGGAACAATAGTGTGGTCATTTTGCGAGCATTCCCAATGGATCCACGTTGCCTTTAAACAACCACTCAGCCACGCGGGCAGGCAGCTGAGCTCCGAGCGGAGCCACATCTCCGTGCTGGCACAGGAGCGGCCACTCTGGCCCTCGCAGCCCCGCGGGGCAAGCGGCCGTTGTAGCCCTCACAGCCCCGCGGGGCGAGCGGCCGTTTTAACCCTCGGGACCCCGCGGGGCGAGCAGCCATTGTAGCCCTCGCGGCCCGCGGGGCGAGCGGCCGTTGTAGCCCTCGCGGCCCACGGGGCAAGCGGCCCCGTTGTAGCCCTTGCAGCCCCACGGGGCGAGCGGCCGTTTTAGCCCTCGCAGCCCTGCGGGGCGAGCGGCCGTTGTAGCCCTCGCAGCCCAGCGGGGCGAGCGGCCGTTGTAGCCCTCTCCCTGCGAACCGAGTGGCCGTTCTACCCCTCTCCCTGCGGGCTGAGCGGCTCCCCCAGCCCTCTCCCTGCGAGCCCAGCCAGCCCCGTAGCCTCACAAGACTGAAAACACTTTAAAAAGTACAGAGAAATATCACACACTTTTATCGAACTGCCGAGGTAACTCACCCCGATAACAACCCCCGCCCCTCAGTAACGCCGCCATCCACAGGCAGGTAATAAGCTGTTCTCTGATTGGTTCATCGTCGGAACAACGGGAAACCATGGATTTCAAACGGTTTCGGCTCGGGACTGGACTGGTATGATACTAGGTAAGGGCAGATATCACATTTTTGTTCATAGATTAGCCGCACCCAAATATTAGCCGCACTTCCGGGTTTCCACCAAAATTTTTGTCTAATTACTGCGGCTTGTATTCGTGAAATTACTGTAATGTAGAAAGCATTAAGCAACATATTTGCTTGACTTTCTGAAGATTGGAGGTTTAAGTGCAGTTGTCTTCAAGATGCAGAATATTGCTGTTTGTCACAGAAACTAGATTTTTTTTTTGTTTGGTTGGGGTTTTTTTTGTTTGTTTTTTGTATCTAGTTGTTAGGTTTTGATGTTTGCAAAGCCAGACTGGAGTTCTGTGCTTTGTTATAGTTACTGATTCTGAGTGTCTGGTTGGTTAGACTATTGTTTAATATAAATCTTAATTATTATTGAAATATATTGCTTACTTAAGTTAGCTTAAGTTAAATTTATAAAATTAATCAGATTAGAATTAAAGTTTTACAATTTCAAATACATTTTTTAGTTTGAACAGCAGGTAAAGGTTGTGTTAATATGAAATTGATCCTAGTTAGGTATTTGCTTAATGTGTAACTAATACACATTATACAGTAACAACCTGTCCTGGCATCAATGCCAATAATTGAGAACATTAAATGGGAGAAGATAAGATTTTTTGTAATGCATTTATGACCTGTCCATTCAGCTCTTAATCCTTGTTCTGTGTATTCTCCAGAAGTGCTAGAAATGCAAAACAGAGTTGCTTTCCTGTTTTAAGAAGGAAATAAGCAGTCCTGAGTGACAGACAAATGAAATCTGTAAAAGGGAAAATTAATTCCTAACTTTAAACTTGAACACTGTATTCATGTAACAAGGTGGAGACATCAAATTCTATGGCGATGTTGAACCCTGGAAGAATCTCAAAGTATGTGAATGTAGTTGGCTTGGAAAACTATAAATAACAGCGTTTTAAAAATTATTTATTATTTTTAATTTGAACATTTATTAGCATTAAGACCAGATCATGACAAAAAAAAGAAGTACAGTAGTTTCACGAATACAAGCCGCACGGATTATAAGCCGCACCCCCGGTGCCTCGACAATGTTGCTGTCTTTGTCAATAGATAAGCCGCACCCCGAATATTAGCCGCACTTTCGTTCGTCGCGAGAATCCGTGCGCAGCTTTCACAAATTGGCCAATTAGTAACAGGATCGCGGCATAGTGGGCTTTACTGGCTCGGGGCGGGGCCAGGCAGGCTCGGCCCGCTCATGGTTGCTGACGGGGCCGGCCGGGTGGTGCTGCAGCCGCCGCCGGGCTCACTGGCCCCCCTCTCCCGTCAGCACCGCCCCGCCGCTGCGTTAACGTAGTCGCCCTGCCGGCGGGCCAGGCACTGCCGCCGCTGGCAGGCATGCCGGCCGCGTCGCCGCTGCGTTAACGTAGTCGCCCTGCCGGCGGGCCAGGCACTGCCGCCGCTGGCAGGCATGCCGGCCGCGTCGCCGCTGCGTTAACGTAGTCGCCCTGCCGGCGGGCCAGGCACTGCCGCCGCTGGCAGGCATGCCGGCCGCGTCGCCGCTGCGTTAACGTAGTCGCCCTGCCGGCGGGCCAGGCACTGCCGCTGCTGGCAGGCATGCCGGCCGCGTCGCCGCTGCGTTAACGTAGTCGCCCTGCCGGCGGGCCAGGCACTGCCGCCGCTGGCAGGCATGCCGGCCGCGTCGCCGCTGCGTTAACGTAGTCGCCCTGCCGGCGGGCCAGGCACTGCCGCCGCTGGCAGGCATGCCGGCCGCCTCGCCGCTGCGTTGTTTATGTACTCGCCCTGCCAGCGGACCAGCCACTGCCGCCGCTGGCAGGCATACCGGCCGCCTCGCCGCTGCGTTGTTTACGTACTCGCCCTGCCGGCGGACCAGCCACTGCCGCCGCTGGCAAGCATACCGGCCGCCTCGCCGCTGCGCTGTTTACGTACTCGCCCTGCCGGCGGACCAGCCACTGCCGCCGCCGCCGGGCTCGCTGGCCCCCCTCTCCCGTCAGCACCGCCCCGCTGCCGCGTTCCCTAGCCCTGCCGGCGGGCTGCCACCGCCCGGCTCGCCGGCCGCGCCGCGTTCCCTAGCCCTGCCCGCCGCCGCCCGGCTCGCCGGCCGCGCCGCGTTCCCTAGCCCTGCCGGCGGGCTGCCGCCGCCGCCGCCCGGCTCGCCGGCCGCGCCGCGTTCCCTAGCCCTGCCGGCGGGCTGCCGCCGCCGGGCTCGCCGGCCGCCCCCTCCCATCTGCACTGCCGCCGCGTTTCCTCGCCCTGGCCGGCACTGCAGGCCCCCGCACCGCCGGGCTCCCCCATGCTGCTGGCCCCGATTCTGCTGGGCTTCCCCCGCTGCCAGGCAGCCCCACCCGCCGGCCTTCCTGCTTCTGCCATGCTCCCCTGCACTGCTAGCCCCAGTTCTCCCAGGCTCCCCCGCCCTACTGACCCGGCTCTGCCGCCCCCCTGCCCCGCCCTGCTGGCTCAGGCTCTGCCGCCCGCCCCCCACACTGCTGGCCCCGCCTCTGCCAGGCTTTCCCACCTCTGCCGGGGCCGGCCGGGCTCCAGCTTGGCTTGGGGCTGCCGCGGGCTCTCACTTCCGTGTTGGCAGCTTTTAGAATTTTGTTAATGTATTAGCCGCCCCGGAATATTAGCCGCACTTCCGGGTTTCCACCAAAATTTTGGTCAAATTGGTGCGGCTTGTATTCGTGAAATTACTGTATAAGGAAAATTGAAAAGCCCTTATCTATGAAAATCCTACCTACGACAAGTAAAACTAGCTTAGGTCCCATATTGTGTTAAGGGAACGAACATTAGAGATCACTTCCTCCAGCTATATAGTTAAGATGTAATACAACTGCCTGGACTCATAAACTAATGATGATACTGATAAAAAGTTTGTAACATGTTACAAATGCTCTCTACAGATAGCTGGTATTTGCTGTGCTTTCCTATATAAAGTTGATGATAAGTAAACTGAAGGTTGATGTTTTCCTTTACTCATGGACTGGTCTTAGCACACCAGAGTTATGACACACTCAGTTTGTCAGTCCTGTCAACCCACCGCAAGGACTTCTGAGACACTTCTTACCCAGAGGTGGAAATTATCTTGTATGTAATTTATGATCATAGTGGCAGAACTATTCACTGCCAGTTTTACCCTGATTTCTTTACTAAGACATCTTTCACTGTTTCACCTCACCTAGCTTCACTAGTTTAGTGGTTTTGATAGATTTTGAAGCTGCAAGTCTGATTTCCACATAGTATATTTATACTTAGACACATGTGTGTATGGATATAACATAGGCTTGGATTTGAATATATATTTTACAGCATTTTGGAATTCATCAGTTTTTGCTTAAAATGAGATGGATGCCAGTTCTACTTTGTGCTGCTGAGCATTGCTTGATTGGTGAAAGCTGTCTTCTGGTCACCTTTGTGTGTAACCAAGCAAGACCAGACAGAGTTTCTTCATCCTATATAAAGCTTCCTTTAATCTAGATGACCTCTGATGTGGAAAGGTCCATATTCATAATGATTTCAGAACTGTTAGAAATGTAAAATAGACCTGCTTTTCTATTTCTTTTAAAGAAGGAAAAAAAGCAGCCTTGGTTGATAGACACATCAGTAAAAGGGAAAAATCCACCACCTGAATGCCCAGCTTTTTCCAAAACTAAAATCTTTTTCTGTTCCTGCTACCCAGTATTTCTTACATTTCCATATTAGTTCACTGTTGCATCATTTAATGCAACCTTTTTCCCCAGTCTGCAAAGTGACTGCAAGTGGTGCATCAATAGTAATAACTATTCAAAATACCTCTATGCAACGTACTTTGTTGAATGAACCCATATCCATTTCTTGATACTTCTGAGCTTCATAGACCCTTGAGGATGAATTTTTGCATAAATTCTCAGGTTACTTGAGACCAATAAACTCAAATGAAGCATTAAATAACAGCTTTTTCTTAATGACACTGCTGTGAATATTTGACCTTATCTTGTTTGTAAATCACACAGCCACCAACTCATTTGAAATAAGCAGAGCTATGTGGTGCTTAATGAATTGCAATATAGTTGCTGCAGAAGTTATCCTTTTGTTACCTTTTTGAATTTTAACTCTTTCCAGTGTCTGTCAGAAAGGATCTGTGTAAAGACTCACTTCTTGATCTTCTGTATGTAAATCCTGTTTTTCGTTCATTTCATTAATTTCATTCATACATATAATGTTTTTCTTTACCAGTCCTTATGAAAGTTGTAAGGCAATGGCATTACTATGTATTGGAACAAAGTCAATAGGAAGTGTGAATTATCTTGTATAATGTAGAATTCTCTTTGCATCAACATAATGTGCAATATTTGCCCATCTTTTCCTATTTACATATGTTCCTGGCCATTTTTGGTATTGATGGATATTAACAGATCCAGATGCATCAGAAGAAATGGTCTAGCCTACACAAGAACAGGGGGAAGTACTGTAACCAATTTAAATTTGAGATCACTTCTTACTCTGAAACCTGTATTGCTTTTTAGGGCATAATAGGATTTTTACAAAGGTGGAACCATTGATTGTGTCCCTTGGGAGTACAATGACTCTTAATGTTGCATGATTGGTAATGGCTAAATTAAGTGCAGAATATGTACCACTTACATCAAAATAGACCATAAACTTTCCACATTCTGCTGCAAAGATTTACAGAAATGTTGTGTTTACTTTCAAAGAAGGTGAAAGTTCATGGAAATTCTCCTGTCCGGGCTGTGACACTTCTAGATTTTATGGATCCAATATAAGTTGGGAAGTAAGCTATCTTTGAAAGATAAATTGAGAAGTTGATCTTCAGATTGAAGTTCAGGTTCAAGCTTTCAAAGCTGGAAATTCAGTGAAGATTCTACTTTTTATGAATGTTTCAGATCACTTAGTCATCTCTTCTGGATGATAATTTAAATATTGAAGTTACCCAGAGAATATTCCATTCGTGCGATACAGGAATCCACTAAGTTGTAAGAGTGTATTATCTCATAGGATTACAATCACAGAAGTCTCTTGTTTCTGTAATCTTCTACATATTATCTCAAGCTGTTTAATAAGGCTTTTACATGGCTGTTTAAGAGGTCAGAATTTTCTTTTGTTTGTGTCTTTTTAGTAGTTCTTCCCTCTCTTATTCAAGAGAACTCTTAACCGAGGCTGTCAGCACAGCACCAATATATATGAAAGGATGTGTAGCAGTTGGCAGGGAGGTGACAGGGTGAAGAAGGAGGGGAAGAGTGTGTTTGTCCTGTGGACCTTTATGATCAGCTGTTGTGTTACAGATGTGATGGATAGCCTTGGGCTAATGTTAGTCTAGGAAATGTAACTCTCTGGTAATGATGATTTCAACAAAACAAATGTGCTCAGCAAGGAGAAGCAGCTAATGGATGTGTGAAGTGCCACCATTGGTTGAAACTCCAGTCTAAATACGTTGATTTTGAAATACTGTCGCTTCCTGAGTTAGATGCCTAGGGTTCACTTACAGTAAATTCACGAATACAAGCCGCACTGAGTATAAGCCGCATCTCTGGGTGTTGGCAAATATTTCGGTTTTTGTCCATAAATAAGCCGCACCCGAATATAAGCCGCTCTGTTGTTCGCAGTGAGGACCCGCGTGCAATTAGTAACAGAACCGCGGGAGGGCGGGGTTTACTGGCTGAGCTAAGGCTGTGCAGGCTCGACCCGCTAGGGGCCGCTGACGGGGCCAGGTGGCCCAGCCCATTGCTGCCGCTTGGGGCCGGCCGCCGCTGCCACTGGGCTCGGTCACCCTGGGTCGGCGCTGCCCCGGGGTGACAGGCAGGGACGGAGCTTTCCCGTGCCCGTGGCGCTGGTGGCAGGCAGGGACGGAGCTTTCCCGCGCCCGTGGCGCCGTCAGCAGGGGCGGACAAAGCACCCCGCCTCCTCCCCGAGCCGCGGCAATGGCGGCGCGCACTTTCCCCCCCCCCCGGAGCTGTGGCAACGGCGGTACCACCCCCCGTCGACTCCCCGGGCCGCAGCAATGGCGGCGCAGGGCCCCTGTCGGCTCCCAGAGCCACGGCAATGGCGGCGCCCCACCCCTTCCCCCTCCCCTGGGCTGCGGCAGAGGAGGGAAGAAGAGAGCTCTCCCGCCTCTCTCCCCACCCCCCGTGCTGCCTGCAGGGAGCCAGGGCAACAGAGTAACACTGTAACAATCGCGGAATGCCGGCTTTTACTGGCAGGTGCTTGGCTCGGCGTCCTGGCTGGCACGTCTGGGGTTGTAAATGTCAGAAAATTATTCACATATTAGCCACCCCCAACTATTAGCTGCACTTCCGGGTTTCCACCAAAAATTTTTGTCAAATTGCTGCGGCTTGTATTCGTGAAATTACTGTAATCCTTTATCATTATTGAGGTGTTTCTTGGGTATCACTCCAGACTAACTTGTTCCTTATTGTGAGCAGTTTCATGACAGTCTTAGCAGTGGAAGAGATTTGCCTTCATGTCCTCAGTGCTGTGTTGCAGTAATGAGTAGCTCAACTTATTTTTTTGGGGCATAATTCTTTCATCCAACAACATGTATGACTTTGGTGAATGTAGCTAACATGTGGGAGTCACCTGAACCTTGACAGACTAAGAGAAACTTTCAGATTGACAAAACTTGTGATTTCCTCTTGAGCTTTCTGTAGTCACTTGTTTCGTTCTAAAGAGTTGTTTTCAGTGATTCAATACAGTTTGGAGGTTGGAAGAAGAGATGGATCTTTTGTAAAATGCTGTGTATAAGAGCAACATTCAAGCTGGTTTTTATTGACATTGGTTGATTGAAAGAGATGAGAGTAATGTGCATAATTAGAGGAAAAAAATGAGATGGTGCTTCAATATTACCCTTAAATGTATAGCTCCTGGACTACCCTGAGGACAGGGCTGCCACAGCCAGTCACTCTCAAGTCAGAGACTGCATTTTTCATTTGATGTTGTCGAACCATTGCTCTTGACTGATTTCATCCTGACCTTGACCAGTTTTTACTCAGTCTTCATTCTTACTCGTGAGCCATAACTTTTTTTCAGTTTATGTTGTAGAAGTTAGTGATTTTTGAATATGCTGCTTAAATAACAAACACAGAATTTTCAGTCACTTACCTGATGAAGACAAATACATTGTGTTTCTGGCCTCCATTGTAGCAGGTTAATGCTTTATGTTTCTCAATAATTA
The DNA here is from genome assembly GCF_009819885.2 of Catharus ustulatus. NCBI lineage: Eukaryota > Metazoa > Chordata > Aves > Passeriformes > Turdidae > Catharus > Catharus ustulatus. Next base: position 29,880,554 of record NC_046226.1, read on the forward strand.
ACATTACTTAAGCAGAAACTCAATCAATAGTATTGGCACAATGTCTGTGAGAAATACCTTTGTTTAGAAAAATCCTGTGGTTCATGTTCAGGGCATGTGGCTGTCTAAATCTCCCACCCACCCTAACACAAGAATCACTACTTTGGTGAATTCAATTTGAAACAAAAAAACAAAATTGCGTCAGGAGACCTGTTAGCACTTTGGTCTACCTTGACAGGGAAAAGTGTATTAGACTTTGTATTGGTTTTGGCTGGGATGGAGCTTATTTTCCTTCATAACAGCCAGTACAGTGTTGTATTTTAGATTTGTGACCAAAACTGAGCTGGTAACACACCAGTGGTTTAGGTGAGGTGTGCTTATACAGTGTCAAAACCTTCATGGTCTCCTCCTTTTGCCTGCCCCCCCAGCAAATGGCCTGGGAGGGGACACAAAGAGGGAGGCTGACCAAAACTGACCAAAGTGTTCCATGCCATGTAACAGGATGCTCAGCAACAAAACTGGAGGGGAAACTGCCTTTTCCCAAGGTACACATTGCTCAGGGACTAGCTGAGCATTAGGCCAGTGGTGAGTGTTGGGTGGCAACTGATTCTTTTTGCATCATTTGTACCACAGACTTTCATTAAAAATAGATTTTTTTTTTCTTTTAAATATTAAATATAAGTCTTCATAGTAGTCACTGTTTGGGGACTTTTCTTATCCTATGTGAAATCTGTTTTATCATTCTGAATATTCTCTATGGAAAATATTCTTATTTTGTATCAAATTTGTTTGAATATTTCAGCTTGTGGTCATGAAGAAATGTAGTAAGTAGAGCATTTCACTAATGGCAGAAATGGCTGGAAGGATTTAACCAAAAAAAAGCCTCATCCTTTTTCTTTGTAGGATGACATCAATATCAATAAAAATTGACACGGGAGTTATCCCCTTTCCAGGTATTTTACCTGTCAGCTGATCAAAATCAGCTAAGCTTGCAAGTTTTTTCAGTGGTCACAAGTCTCATAGCTCTCACTTGTGACCCCAGGGGAGCAGCATTTAAAATTAATATTTAAATTTGTCAGCTTATTCTCAAATAGAAGCTTACCGTGGTGCATAGCTTCTGTTCTTTATTTTAATTGCACATTCTGCTTCTTGTCAGCTTGGCTGTAAGAGTGGTATTGATTGAGATCCTGCTGAATTCCAGCACTTTTCCAGAGTAGCCCTCTTTAAAAAATGTCATAATGTGCAAGTCACTGCACAATAAGATTTTTGAACATTATTGGTTTTTTACTCCCCAAGAAAATTACCCTTTCTTGAGAAAAAATCAGGCTTTCTTCCTGCAGGGTTTCCATAGTTATTACATACAGAGTCTTTTGCCATTTGGATCTTCAGAGATGAAGTTTTTCCCAAAGGTGCAAATTCATGTGAACTTAATAATCTTGACTGTAATGGTTTGTCATTAATATAAGCACTAATCACAGAATTGTTAGGGTTGGAAGGGACCTCTGGAGATCATCTAGCCCAATCCCCCCATTTAATATTAATCATCACGATTGAATGTAATTTAATGCTGATTTTAATCTGTTGGGATATAGCTATAAGAAGATATTTGCTTAAAAACAATAAATTTGCTGAAAATGCCGTAAAAGTAACAGTATAATCCACAACCCTCGTCCCTATCCCAAGATTAACAACATTTTGACCAGAGTAATGATCAGAGACAAATTTCTATAATAGAATGACACAAAGGTATGGTCAAGTAATTTTTCTGATTCTACTGCTTGAAATTTGACTCTGTAATTAATTAAGCTGTTCAAAAGTATGGATAATTTACATGATATCATTGCTGTGGAGAACTGAATAAAAGAAAATCTCAGTAGAGCAGGAGGTATTTTCATTATCAAGATACCTCATCAATGAAAAAAATATTTTTTGTTTTACTCTAATGGCCCTTATATTATTTGATATCACTATTTAAAATAAAAGGGAACAAGCATCAGAGATAAAACTTCTTTTTTCCTATTACTATAGAGAGAAAGTTTGTCCTACTTAACTCTCCATAGAAGAAATTTTTATACTACCTTGCAGAACCATAACAAGTTTTTTTGTAATACAGCTGTTTCTAGATCTAAGATTTTGCAAGCCACACTGAGAAATGTGAATACACTGTGTTTACTAAGCAGTAAAAATACTGAACTGTTGAACCCTTAAGGTTATTAACATAATTTATTTTGTTGTGGTTTTGCGGTTGGTTTAGTTTTTTTTTTTTTTTAAGGTCTCATCTTCATGACTTAATTAAATTTTATTTCCTATGGTCTGCAGAAATCATTCTGTTCGAGTGCTGCTTTCAGCTTTTTGCAGCTAATTGTCTGCTGTGTTTCAGGCTATGTTGATTTTCTTTCCTTTCTGTGTTTCTGGTTTGCATATATTGAAATATGGGAGTTAAAAAAGCAGAAATCTTCCACATGTATTTGATATGTTAGAGATGATATTGTTTGAGCTTAAAGTAGGAGTGGTTCTTTTTTTAGAGAAGTTTATGGAAATAATTTGGTCAAGATACATGCAAAGATACTCTTTGCCTCAAGAAAACCCCAAAGCCACAAATAGTTATAAGCTTGGAAAATATACTAGATAAGTATCGTTTTATATTTATTTTGCTCTAAATCTTTATTGAAAATGTCTGCATTTTCTTAATTTTCATAATTGTCCATTGGTTTTTGTTAACATCTTCAGAAGTTTTCTTGAAACATAAAGAACATTCAAATCAGATCAGTGCAAAATATATTTGGTCTTGTATTTTGTCTTTTATTGCAACATTATAGTTTAGGAATGGTATTCTCCTTTATAGTGCTCCAACCAAAACTGTGACAGCTTCCCCTCCCCTTCCAGCAGAAAGCACAAAAGGCAAACATTATGGGTTGAGATAAGAAAAATTCATTAAAAACAACAATAAAATAAGAAAATGAACAGTAACAGCAACACTAATAACAAATAATCAAAGCTAAATACATTTATTTCCTTCTCAGAAATAGGTGGTTGCTAACTGTTTTATTAATGCATGTACAATTAAAATTGCATCCTTGTGTTTGCAAATCAGTCACTGTAGAGTCTTATCACTAATGTAATGATAAATCTCTGCATTGAGCTGAAATATATTTGATATGGCTAATAGAGAATGCAATGAACCTTTTGTGAATGTGTGATAAAACAAATGATGCAATCTAAATAATGATATCTCTAGAGACCAATTAGTTTCTTCACATACTTGATCGTGACAGTATTCCTGTACCTAGCAGGTATTGGGTATGGTTGTAAAGGATATACTTTTCATTGTGCATAACAAAAGTCCTAAAGCTGACTTGAAGGGTGTAAGAGCCTCTGATGCAGCTTGAATTGTAGAGTATTCTGAGTTGGAAGGAACCACAAGGATCATTGAAGTCCAGCTCCTGGCTCTGCACAGGCCAGACCAAGAGTTACACCCTGTGCCTGAGAGCACTGTCCAAACCCTTCTTGAGCTCTGTCAGGGTGGTACTGTGACCACTTCCCTGGGGAGCCCATTCCGGTGCCCAGCCACCCTCTGGGTAAAAAACCCTTTTTTCTAATATCCAAAATAAACTGAAGACATCAGTGCCTGCCCCTCCTCTTCCCCTCATGGGGAAGTTGTAAACTGCTGTGACGTCTGTCCTCAGTCTCCTTCAGGCTGAACAAGCCGGGTGACTTCAACCACTCCTCGTATCACTTCTCCTCTGGATCCTTCACCATCTTTGTAATCCTTCTTAAACATTCTCCAATAATTTTATATCCTTTGAGTGTTGTGGTGCCCAAAACTGCACACAGGACTTGAGGTGAGCAGAGCAAAATGGGACAATCCCCTCCTTTGCCCAGCTGGTGATGCTGTGCCTGATGCCCCCCGCAAGGATATGCTTGCCCCTCCTGGCTGCCAGGGCACTGTTGGCTCAGGTTCAGCTTGCCATTGACCTGGATCTTTCCATGGCACTGCTCTTCAGCTTCTTGTTCATCAGTTTATGCATAAATCCAGGGTTGCCCCATCCCAGGTGCAGAATCCAGCACTTTCCTTTGTTGGACTTCATGTAGCTGGTGATTGTGTGGCTCTCTAATTCGTCAAGGTCTTTTTGCAGGACCTCTCTGCATATAAGGCAGTCAACAGCTCCTCCCAAGTTAGTATTGTTTGAAAACTTACTCAGTATGCATTTGAGTCCTGCATCTAAGTCCTTTTTAGAGATGTTGAAAATTGGGCCCTGCAGACCCCCAGTAGTGACAGGTCACCAGTCTGATGTCACCCCATTCACTGTAACACTTTGCACCTGAGCCATGAGCCAGCTGCTCACCCATCACATGATGTGTTTACCCAGCTGTTTGATGGAATTTTGTCCAGAAGGATCCTGTGAAAGACAGCATCAACAGCTTTAGTGAAATCCTAAAGGATTCCACCAACACTGAAAACATTTCTAAGGATATTTTGAATCAGAGTAGTTACCTCCTGAAGAGCAGCTAAAAATTTTTGCAGCTAGTAGATGATTTATTCATAGGATTGATTTTCCAATATGTCCAGTGCAAGTGTTGCTATTCTTGCAGTGATAGTAATACCAGGATGAGGCATAGTCAGTCATACCAGCAGCCTACACATGCTCTAGAAATACACTGATGAAATTCCACAGACTACTGACATGTGGGTTTCTGAGCTGTGCAAAGATGAGAGCAGATTTTTTTTATTGTTTTACTGACATTCCACTGGTAAAGATACTCCAAAAGTAGTTCTTCAGAACAGTCTCAGAATAACAGCTTCTCTGCAAATTACTGCCCATGAGAAAATACAGCAGATCTTACCCGGAGAGAACACAATATTGTGTTAGCTAGAGGGAAAAATAGTTACTATAATTGTGCCAAACTTTCAAGTTCATTCTTCTTTGCTGAAATAATGCAGAGAAACAGATACCAATCTTTGGCCACAAATCTACAAATAGTTTTAGGAGTACAGAAAATAAGGAATATTTTTAGGAGTATAGAAAATAAAAAATATTTTTGCTCTGCAGTTTCCTATTGACATGACAGAAGGTCAGCAATATGTTAAATTCTGCTCCCCAAGACATTTTGAGACTCTGGAAGACGCTAAGTTTTATAAGGATATCCATGTAACCTGCTTTCAATGAATTCAGCAGAGGCTTTGTGATCTCTTAAGAAACAGATTTAATTCAGTGCTGGGAGCTTTTAAATTCTTATCCTAGAAAACTAACACTATACAAGAGGCCAAAGCCATTAGATCAAAACCACCAAAAAAGGAAAACTATTTCCAGTGCAGTGTTGCTCAGTACATGTGTTTATTGGAAAAGCTGACTGAACAGAAGCCACGATAATAATATTCTTTAAAAAATTATGAACAAAATAGCAATTGACTTAAAAATTTTAAAGTAAGAAAGTGTGCAATATGTAAAGTTCTTTGGTTTTACAATCAAACTCCTCAATGTCTAAAGGCAGCCACTTGAAAAGGTTAATTTCTGTCTCTGCAAAGTCCCAGTTCATGGTATTGTTAGATATTAATCTCTTCAACAAGAATGCCAGCTGTTATATTTCTTTTCTAAATGCAACAATAGGAAAAAAACCCCAAAACTTTAGCAGTTCCACATCTACTTTTTTTTTTTTTAATTATTTTTTTATTTTTGTAACTCCTGATGTGCAAAGTGTAATATTATCGGTACATAGGAGGACAGGTTGTTCTTTTATTGCTATTTCTCATATAGACTCATCATCTGTGAGTCACTGTGTGTAGGTTCTTAAGTCTCTCCCTCACCTCCATAGTTTAATACTAGCTGAGTTTTAGTTTAATAAAATTGTGACGCAGTTTTCTTTATCTCAGGAATTCCTGTGTATGCAGATTGTACTGTGCACCACAGGCTAGTCAGGACAGCCTTTAGTTTCGCTATTCATTGTTTGTTTGGCCTTTCTAAGGAAAGGATTATCATTTGAAAATTGGGTTTGAAAGACTTATTTGTTCTTTTTCCTAATGAAACAGTGTACTAGTTTCAGCTGCGTTACAGTAATTTCACGATTACAAGCCGCACGGACTATAAGCCGCATCTCCAGGTGTTGGCAAACACTTCATTCTTTGTCCATACACAAACTGCACCCAATTATAAGCCTCTCTGTCGTTCACAGTGAGGACCTGCATGCAACAAAGTTGCCAAATAGTAACAGAATCGCGGGATCGCGGGATTTACTGGCTCGGCCCTGCTCGGGGCAGCCGCCAGGGAGTGGCTCCGGCACCGCTCGCCGCGGCTGCCAGGAAGCGGGAGAGCGGCATGCCCAACCACCACTGCCACCGCGCTTGTCGGGGCTGGGCAGTGCCTCCGTGCTTGCAGGCTCTCACTTCCAGGTTTGGAAATTTCCTAAATTTGTTCGTATATTAGCCGCTCTGGAGTGTACGCCGCACTTCCAGGTTGTGAGCTAAATTTTGGTGCGGCTTGTAATCGTGAAATTACTGTAATTTTTTTTCACAGTGGCTGGTATGGGCCAATGTGATAGATTTGTACTGAATGTGGAGTTGATAATACGGAGATGTTTTTGTTACTGCTGAGCTGGGCTTACACAAAACCTAGGCCTTTTTCTGCTTTTTGTACTGGCCATGCTGGTGAGGAAGTTTGGCCTGCATGGGAGGTTGGTAGGAGGAGACATAGCTTGGACAGCTGACCAAAGCAATATTCCAGACCATATGACATCATACTCAGTACAGAAAGTGAGAGGAAGGGGGAGGAAGTTTGGGGTGGTGACATTTGTTTTCATGAGGAACTGTTACTTTGCTGCCAGCTCTCCTGGGGATGGCAAATCTCTGCCTGCCCATGGGAAGCAGTGAATTAATTCCTTGTTTTAATTTACTTTAGTGTATCACTTTTGCTTTCCCTATTAAACTGTCTGTATCTCACCCCATCAGTTTTCTAATTTTTGCCTTTCTAGTTTTCTCTCCAGTCCTGCTGGTAGGAGAATAAGCAAGGGGCTGTGTGGTGTGTGATTGCTGGTTGGGGCTGAACTGTAACAAACTAGTAGCAAAATAGCTCTTTAAATTAATGTTTGATTTTTTTTGACCCAAGAATATTTCTGAAGTAGGTACACTTCTCAGACTCGTGATAGAAGCAATGTGTTTGTGTCTGTTTTCACTTGTTTTTATATGTCTGTAAGATCAGCAGACTTTAACAGCAGATTTGCTGTAGTGCTTGCTTCAACTGTGTTGAATGTTTCATACCTTTACCAGAATAATTCATTTAGAGCATTATATAATTGGTTGTAATGCTGTGGAAAAAAATGAAGACTGCCTGGACAACCAGGGGATCAAGCCCAGCCAACATGGATTTATGGAAGGTGCTGCTTGACTCCCCTGCTATTCTTCTATGACAGCATGACTCACTCAGTAGATGAGGGGAGGACTGTGGATCTAGACTTCAGTAAAGTGCTTGACACCATCTCCCACAGCATCCTCCTAGATCAGCTGGCTGCTTGCAGCTTGGATAGGCGGACTCTTCAATGGATGAAAATCTGGCTGGATGTCTAGGCCCAGAGGGTTGTGGTGAACGGAACTAAATCCAGTTGGCAACTTGACACTAGCAGTGCTCTCCAGGGCTCAGTTTTGGGACCAGTCCTGTTTAACATCTCTATTGTCGATCTGGATACATCCAGGGATCGAGGGCACCCTCAGCAGATTTCCAGATGATACTGAGATGGGTGGGAGTGTCAATCACTCTGGGGAAGAAAGCTCTACAGAGCGATCCGGACAGACTCAGCCAGGGCTAAAGACAGCAGCAGGAGCTCACTCAGGCAATCCCAGGCAGTGCTACAGGCTGGGGCAGGAGGGGTTGTGCAGCAGAAAGGGGCTTGGGGTGCTGGTGACCAGCAGGCTCAGTGTGAGCCAGCAGTGGCCCTGTGGCCTTGGCCTGTATCAGCAAGAGTGTGGCCAGCAGGACGAGGGGAGACCCCCTCTGTACTCAGCACTGGTGAGGCCACACCTCGAATACCATGTCCAGTTTTGGGCCCTCACTTTTAGAAGGCCACTGAAGTACTGGAGTGTGTCCAGTGAAGGGTAACAAGGCTCATGAGAGCTCCAGAGGGCTTGTCTTGTGAGGAGCAGCTGAGGGAGCTGGGTTTGCTCAGTCTCGAGGGGGCTCAGGGTGGATCTCATCTCTCTACAACCATCTCAAGAGAGGTTGTAGTGAAGTGACGCCAGTCCAGGTAGCACACCAGCTCTAGAACACAATAAATTAAATTAATTGTATTTAATACAAAGCACATATATACTTGAGTGCTCTAATGGCTTCTTTTGGTGTTGCAGGAAACAGCATCCTCCATTCAGCAGCTGACAGTGTGACAAGTGCAGTACAGAAGGCAAGTCAGGCCTTGAACGAGCGTGGTGAAAGGCTAGGTCGTGCAGAAGAAAAGACAGAGGAGCTGAAAAACAGTGCTCAGCAGTTTGCAGAAACTGCACATAAGGTAAGATTTTGGCAGGATAAGACTTAGTAGGTTAAAGTCAGATATTTGGCTGTCAGTTTGTTGAATGAAAGCATGTATCTATACATAGTTGTATAAAGGCTTGAACTTAGCTCAGGGTATGTATCAAATCCTCCTTATGACACCTTCTTCACCTTCTTTGCCTGTAAAAAATCCCTTCCATTTGTTGGTGACTGTACAGGATCTCAAAGTTATAAATTCTATATAATTAAAACTTCTCAGAGTTGCCTACCAAAGATACATTAAAAAAAAATCTGAGGAAAAAAAGATAAGTTTAAGTTGGTTTAAGTTCTTTCATGCTGAAATGCATTTCTAGTATATTGCTACAAATATTAATTTCTTTAAAAAGTGTATTTGGTACCATATCCTTGAGTATCAAAGGTTTATGTCAGTTTAGTTTGAGTCATTTATTGGTCCTCATTTCACCGATAGCAAATGAGTGAATTTATTTGCCCCTAGGAGTTCTGTTTTCTAGGTGATTACCCAGAGGGTTCTCAGCTTTGTTGGCATTCTGTATTATCTATTGATTATCTAAAGATTGCAAGTTTTTTAATATATATATGGAGCCTAACCCTAAGCTCTCTGCCTGGTTTGCAAATTCAGTTTGTCTACATATTTTATACAGGCTTTAACTCGCTGCATCTCTTTCTTTTCCCTCTCATTGCCGGTTAAGTCCATTTTTGAATTATTTGAAATGGAAATAATTGGTAATCAGAGAGGTGAAAAAGCAATCAGACCTTTATTTTTCATCATTATGTAGTGGCAGAGCTCCTGTATAAGCGTTTTAAATTACTTGTCTAGAATTTCTGATTGTAGTTAACAATCAAAATCATTGAGTCACAATTACTATTCTTCTAAGCATGTCTTTGTTTCTGGTGTCCTGCTCAAGCCTTCCTCACAGACAGCAAAATAATGGAACATTGGAAAACAGAGCTTGGAAAGCAGAAAAATCCTGCCTCCTCTTCATGGCAGAGAGAGGCTTTGCCTGTGTGTCCCTGGAAAGGGAATGACTGTATGCAAAGAAGTTAATGGATTTCAGGCAGTTCGGCAAATTTGGAGAATTTGTCTTCCAAGCTCTTCTTATCCACACCAGCCACAGCTGTCGTTCTTGGTGATATCTCTAATTCTTTTTTTTCTTTTTTTTTCAGCTTGCCATGAAGCACAAATGCTGAGATACTGCCCAAAGTTGAAATCTTCTCACAAGAAGCTGAAGAGGCTACAATCAGCAACTTTTACAGAAGATTCAGTCTTCTGTGTGCTTTTTCCTTCCTGTTCAGTGGAGACGCGTTCTTTCAGTTTCTGTGCAGGAAAAATTGTTGCATTTCTACTTTTCTGACTAACTTTTGTTCCTCTTTTTTAATATTGCTACACAGTCCTGCGGTACTTTCTACCTGTATTTCAGTTGTTACAGGAGTGAAAGCAAACATTGAAAAGGACCAAACGACAAGCTGATCAGGATTAAAATTGTAATATTCTTCCATGGTTGTACAAAAAAAAAAGATTGAACTGATTGTGGGCATGTGTGTGAAAATAAAATCCAAAGAAGGGGTATAATATTCTTCATTTAATGTAGCATCAGCAGAATGTGAATGAATGTTAGAATTAAACATCTAGGGTTGTAGCTATAGCTATAGCTGCTTTGTCCTGGGAAACAGAAAAAATTGTTTCATCTAACTAACGTAGGAAGTGTTGCATGTGCACCAGCATTCAGAAGTGCATATCTGAATTTCATTCATATCAGCATTTTACATGTTCCAGTTTTCACATTCAGACTGATTATTTGAACGGTATGCTGAAACCTAGAGAATGTATGCTTGAGGTTTCAAAATTGAGGAAAAAAGTAATTTTTACGTCTATACGCACATAGCTGTGCCTCAAACACAATCTACAATTTAGCAATCTTAATATAAAATAGCATTTCTTTTTACCTGTGATTGTGTGGCTGAAGGCCCATGAAAATGAGACTACAAAGGCCTGGGAGAATAAGAGTGTACTATTTTTGAGACATCTGTTTTTCAGAAATTCTACATTAAAAGTTTTTTGGAACATTTCAGAAATTTGTCTGACTTTTGTGTTAGCAAGTTGTCTGATTTTTAATATAGAGACTTTCACAAAAGCATGTCTTGGTACACTTGAATCAACTTCTAGTTTGAGTCTCAGCTTTCAATATGTTATCACTGGAAGGGTGACTACTTCATCTGTATTCACTATATGCAATATATGCACTGTATTTGTCTTACAAAAATAAGTAGGTTACCTTTTTCCTTCACAGCTGTTTTCTTAGCATTTTTAAGATGGTCTAATATGCTTCAAGAATGAAAATGAAAAAAAAAAAAGAGAGAAAAAGATGTTTCTTTTTTCTTTTTTTTATACCAGTAAGCTAGAAAAGAAATCCTTACAGAAGGTACAGCCTTCATCTTCTGAAAATGCCTGCTCTCCATTTTTGCCCTCATCTTACCAGAGAAAAGCTGGCATTGTGTGAATGTACTTTATTCATTGTAGAATATGATTTTTGCATTATTAATGACACAGCAGTCTAAAATCCTCAGAGCAGTGCTCGTAAGAGAGATAAAAGCTACTGTAGTAATTGAGAATATTTTACTTACTGCAAGCTGAAATAACTGAAAATCTCGTGGAAATGCCCTTTTAGTAAAAAGATGCTTGCCTTTTGGAAAGTATTCTCATTTGAACTAGGGGCACTGTCTAGTTAGCTGATTGCATTCAATCTTTACATCTGTTTTGGTTTGTTTTTGTTTTTTTTCCCTGTAATTTAAACAGTTTTGTATGAAGTTTTTTATTTAATTTCACACTGGGGATTGAGAGAATGGGTCATTTGTGTATTACCATATGATCATTTAGCTCTATTTAGCACCAGCTCCAGTAGTTACCAAATCTAGCACCTACTGAAATGGAATTTGGCCTCTTCTGTTGTAAATCAGAACAGGTTCATTAACAACACAAGTTCTGAACACTCTGTTGAGCTATGTGTAAACAATGCTTGCCTTGGAAATGTCTGAATGCTATTGTAATGATTGAGTATTTCTGCAACGAAACAGGAAAAAAGTGTCTGTTTTTTAAAAGAAATTAAACTTCTGCTAGATACAAAATGTTAGGCTATTTTTTTTAAAGATGGATTATAAATCAGTCAGGGAGTACATTTTTGACCACATAACTATCTTCTTGTCATATTTTCCACTCTTTTAAAACTATGTTCTGCTGCTAACCTCACAAGTCGTTCTCCCAAGTGAAAGATGTAGATTCTGAACTGCTGACATCTAGCCTTGCAAATAATTAGAAGAAATGTCTAAAACCCAGGCCAGATAAACCTGAAAATAATTAGTTGTCTAAATTTAGTTTAAAAAGCATATATTTTCAAGAGTTTACATAAATATCAGCTGGACAGAACAAGATCACAATTGCACTGCTACGTTCCAGACCTCTTGTGAGTTGAACTGTAAAACATTGCTTTAGTCCCACCTGAGTTTGTCATCATTTTGGGTTGTTTTTTATCTTCCACTTAAGTGTATTTTATTTATCATAACTTAGGATTTTAATCCAACCATCAAAAACCATTTACTATGGGAACTTTAAGTCACCCAAGTCTTCTGAATGAAGGAAAAGTGGTTTGTCTGTTTACTTTGTTCTTGATGTTCATTAAACTATGAGGTTTGGTAGTTTTTAGGAAAAAAAAATCAAGGTGTATAAATGTTTATCCAAAGGTAAATCTTAGAGCTTTGCAGTTTCCTTCTGAAACTTAGCTTGTAGTGTATACAACCTAGCGTTATTAGATAGTTATGTACATAACATATACTATGATTCAGGTTAATGTTTCATATGAAAGAATGTATTTGTAAATTGTAACAATATTAATAGTTTCTTTATCTTTTTTAAGTTCTGAACAGAATAAAAATAATGTATTGTTACACTTGACTACTGTACTGCAAACTCTGTCTTAAAAGGCTACTTTTGTGTCTAGCAAAAGTTGTGTATTATGTGAAATATTAACAAAAATGTGTGCTCTTAAAACTGATCTTAAAGGTAGGTAGGTTTTGCTATGATTTGCCAGAATTGTAATACTTGCTGATATCTATTGTAACGAATTCTTTGGAAGTTCTCAAAGATGTAGAAATTATTTTGTGCCATTCTGGGGAAAAAAAAAAAAGTGGGACCTGCTCTCTTGACTCACTACTGGAAACCCTGATTTTTGTCATTAAATACTATACTGTGATGAAAATTGTCTTTGGATTATTTGAGTTCTCTAGTCAAAATATCAATTATTTTTGAGTTCGCTTTTTATATTTCACTCTAGGAAAATTATATTAAATTCTAGCAAAACTGAATAAAAATTACTTTCTGTTATAGTGATCAAAATTTTCTCCAGAATACTGTAATTACAAGGGAATTAGTGGAAACTAGGTTAAAACGTTGGTCTAAGCAGATTTCAGAAAATAATTGCCATAGGTTGAAGTTAGAACCCTAGCTAAAGGCTGTGTAGGTTAAAAAGAATTCTTATAATTTAGTTTCCATTCCTATGAAATGCTTATTCTTAAGTTGTTAATAACTTCTTTTGGCTATCTAATTTTATTTATAATGTTTTTATCAAAGCATAAGCAATTTAATTACCCTGTAAGAATAAAACTATAAAGGTAGAATTCTACACACAGTCCTTATATTCAAATGAGGTCTACTTGCACACGAACCATATCCAGTTCAAACTGACTTTGCTGCCATCTCTCTTTTCAGGCTTAAATGTGATCCCTGCAATAGTAATCTCAAAAATGTCTTGTTGGCAAATATTGTCACCTGTTCAATTTTTACAGTTACTAGATAAATTTTTCTAGAATTCATGTTTTCAACAAGTGTTGAATACCATACATCCCCAACGCCAACCTATATGAACCTCATTGTAAAAGAAATAGATCTCTGGTGTATCAGAAGCTAATTCAATCTGGACAGTATTTTGTTGTAGATTGAACATAACTATTAGTAATGTTTGTCTTTTCTATTGTTATTGTATGTTTATCCTATAAGATAGAAAGACAAAATGTTTAGTTCATTTTTAAACATTCTTTTAGATTAATGTCATTTTTTAATATTGATGTTATGACTTTGATAAATCTTTAGCCTCATTTGTTGTTGTTTATAAATTAAGGAAAAGATGAGAGGGTTTTGTTTGTCATCTTTGAGTCATGGAAGAAGCTCAAGCATGGATATTTGCTGATTCAGTTATGTTAAGCTTGCTAAGTAAAAGATATGTTAGTATGTTCCTGAAGGGATAATATTTGACTGAGAAAATTGTTCTTCAGCTACAAGTCATGGCATCTGTGAAGATACAGATACACACTACTTCAGGTAGTGAGCAGGAGTGCTGTCCAGTACTCACCAAGGATTGCAATGTCTCAGATTAAAAGTGGCTTACTCTTATTTCGAAGTTAGTCCCTCCCACTTCACTCTTCCCCCAGCTTTATATGCTGAGCATAAAGCTGTATGGTATAGGATTATCCCTCTAGTCAGCTGGGATCAGGTGTCCTGCTTGTGTCTCCTCTCAGTTCATTGTTTAACTTCAACACCTTTGAGGGTGGTACAAGAAACAGGAAAGGCCTTGACAGTATGCAAGGCTTGCTCAGCAATAACTAAAGCATCCCACAATTATCAGAACTATTTTCAGCACAGATTTAAAACACAGCCCCTTACTTGCTACTATGGAGAAAATTATACCAGCCAAAAGCAGCAGACTGCTTAGTGTTCTCTACAAATGGGTAGAGAACCATTTGCAATTTTAGCAGCATGTTCTAGCAAAATTTCTTCAGTACAATTCTCAGGTGTTTTAAACCTACATAGAGAGAAATGTGAGTGCCCTTGGTATTTTATCTTACCTGTTCCTTTCTGGTGCTTCCCCATGTGCAATTGTGCAGCATTTGAGATAAGCTGAAAACAGGTCTGTTAAAAGTCAGAGCGATGAAACTGCATGACAGGTATTATTCTTCACTGAGGCCATGAACAATTGTAGAGCTGCCAGTGTCTGAGTGAAATAATAGCTGTATATATAGGATCATTTGTAAGACAGATGGCTGAGAGAGGTACCATTTATCTACCAGGCAAGGTTTCATAACTTTTGGCATCCATTCTTGTCAAAAGCGTCATTACTGGTTAGCTACTTGCTAATCACCTCAACTTAGAAGATGTTAGATTAAAACCTTTTTTTTTTCCCCAAGTCTATTCTAGATGGCAATCTCTGCAATGGTACTGAAAGAGGAAAGGGAGGTGGGAAGAAAGAGGTCATGTGTTTATATTCATTGACTGGGTAGGCTTCATAGAATCTGTTCCTCTATATAGCACAGTACATGTGCAAGGCTATATACGGCTTCCTTTAGTACCCCAACTGTCCTTCCTAGTTCTTCCTAATATACTTTTGTATATTCTTCAATATTCAGTGTTGTATTTTGGTCATACTGCTCACTTGAGAGTGTCTCATGGAAGGGGTGGCTCCACAGCTGAGCTATCAGGATTTTTAAGGCCAACATGAAATACAATCTGTAGTGTTTGCTCTTTAGTGTTTGAATAGCTCCTCTCTCTTGCATTATTTATTAATTGCAGATTGTTACTGTTTGTAGATGAAGATGTAGGCATGTACTGCACATGGAGTGAGGATACTTCTCATCACAGGGGCAAATTAGTAGTGAAGGTGTTTCAGCTGAAAAGGTATAGGATAAGATTCTGCAGCAAGACGTTCCAAGTGCTAGATCACAGCGGTGTTTTTTCCTTATTCTTGTTTAAGGCTTTTTCTCCAAAGCCTGTGATGAAGCTGTAATAAATAATACAAGGTATTTATCTTAAACATAGGGCATTTCACCCTACAATAATTCAAAGAGAAATATAAAATTTCTTTCATATAGATATAAAATAAGCCCTAGAAGTAAGTAGTTTACAGTAAATTAATGGACCAGAGTAGAATTGAGATGCAAGAATATAAACCCAAATTTCTCCAGTCCTAATAAAAAATTTCAGGACTCTAGTGGAAATACATCTAGTTTCTTGATTTGTTAAAAAATCGAATACGAATGTATGCTTCTCTCTGTCTTGCTTTAACCCATCTTAGCAACCAAGCACTATGCAGCCACTCAATCCTCCAGTGAGACTGGGAAAGAATATGAAGAATAAAAGTTAGAAAAGTGTGGGTTGAGATAGCGACAGTTTAATAGATGAAGGAAAAACAATGTGCACAAGCAAAACAAGACAAGGAATTATTGCACCATCACCCTGAGTGTGCTCACCTCCTCCTTCTTCCCCTGGCTTCATATGCTGAGTGTGACACTGTATGGTCTGGAATGTCCCTGTGATCATTTGGGCTCATCTGTCCTGGTTGTGTCTCCTCCCAGCCTCCCAAGCACCCCCACTCCCTCACCAGCCTGACAGTACAAAAAGCAGAAAAGGCCTTGGCTCTGTGTAGGCCCTGCTCAGCAATAAAAGAAAAAAACCTCCATATTATCAACTCTGTGTTTAAAACAAATTCAAAACACAATTCCAATACTAACCATCGTCAAGGAAATCAACTCTATCCCAGCCAAAACTAACACACTCACCGAAGTTTTTTTCTTCCTGCTCTAGCAATATGGTATCTTTCAAGGCATGTAGTATATGCTGTTTGCAAAGATCAATTTGTTATTGCAAAACATATCTGGAGAAAGAGAGGCACCAAAGGAAAGCTGGGAAAAAAGCAGCAATAAAACCTCATTGTTACTCTACTTGGATTTTGCACTACAAGAGCAAAGAGTTTTCAGGCTGAATGCCTTTGTATCAATGAAAGGACCCAGTTTAAGGTATTTTGGGGAATGTTGTGTATGTATGCCTCTTGTCACAGGCTTCAGCAGCTGTGAGGGAAAAATGTCTGTTGCTTTGTGCTCAAACAGTTCCCTGACATTCTCTGATTTAGTCTAAGGACAAAAGTATCTCTGTGTCAGACACACACTGTGCTTAGCCAGTGTCAGCTTCCATTAATCTGCCCTTTTGAAACACATTAACCCTCCCTCCTAAAATCACGGGAGAAGCAATTCAAGGAAAAGATACATCCTAATAAAGCATCAGAAACACTCATACTCTACAACGGTTTTGCTGTAGGAATTCATACTGCAAAGAGTATTTCAGGTAGCCAAACTTGAGCAATTTTCTCATCTCAGTAGAATAAAATTAAAACATGTTTCGCAGTATTTTCTGTCCCTTCGTTTGGAATTTAGAAATCAAGCATTGTGATTCTCATTTGAAGGTTATATTAAAAATGAATAACGTAGTGTTAATAGGACTCATAAAAACAAGACTTACCATTATCCATCCCCATAAGGGAGTCATGTGGTGAGCACTGGAGGCAATAGAAACAACAGTCATGCTGAAGAAATGAGGATAGACTGGGCCGCCTTGAACCTGAATGGGCAACAGGACTCAGCATTTCAGGATGTGAAAAATATGTCATTTGTGGCTGTCATAGCGGGAATATCAAGGCATTTAAGTAGAATGCATGGTCTTGCAGAATTCAAGAGAAGTTATGGACAGAAAAGCAAGGAAACTTTGCTTTTTAGCATCAGTTTAGCTGTCTCTAATTACTAGCGTAGGTAACTTCGTTTTCAGACATGCTCATAATGGCTTTAACTCAAAACCATTTCCAAGTGTAATGCCCGAAGTGTTAAACAACTTCTCCATTCCTAATCAAATGCTATTGTAATAGAGCTTTGTTTAACCCAAATTAAAAGAAAACAGATGTCCTAATTTTCCTTCTAAATGGTTGGAAAGCACAAGAAGCTGTTACTTGGTCATCCCTTGCACATGAAAGATCTTTGCAGTGTTGACAGCTTAATATTTCACCAGCTCTGCTAAGATTCCTTGTCCTGTAGAGGACTTAAATAAAAGCTTCTAGTATCTGCTGTCTTCACATCTTGATTTTTTTCAGTTCTGAGTTTTTTTTAAAAATATTATTACTGAAATAACACAAAGTCTGAGTCTCAATTTTTTTATTATGCAGCATAGTTTCTATCTGAATTGCATCACATTAGTGACTGACAGCTTATGCTATGAACAGCAATGACCTGTCAAGCCAA
Organism: Catharus ustulatus; assembly: GCF_009819885.2. Taxonomy (NCBI): domain Eukaryota; kingdom Metazoa; phylum Chordata; class Aves; order Passeriformes; family Turdidae; genus Catharus; species Catharus ustulatus. Next base: position 29,898,130 of record NC_046226.1, read on the forward strand.
TTTAATGTTATCAAGTTCTAATCAAACTCTTTATATTGGTAAATATTAATTCCTCTCTTACTAGAACTTGTGTTAAAATCTGTCATACCTTTGACATTCCAAGGATCATAAATCAACAGAGCAGCATTTTCCCAGTCAGTCAGTGATTTCCCAAGTCAGACTGCAAATGAAGCTACTTGTGTCAGGGGAAGCTAGAAATCTCTCCAAATAAAATAGCTTCAGGATTTTTCTTACTAAATCAATGTAAAACAATGATGGAAATGCTTTGGGAATGGTAGTAATAAGGTCTTTTATTTTTTTAAATTGAAGAGAAGGGTTGGCTGGAATCCCTGGAGAGCACAGAGCAGGGGCCTTCTAGGAGGAGATGATAGATAAGGCTTGTTTATATAGTCATAAACTCCCTCGGCAATTTCTGTGCCCCAGCTTCAACTCTGAGATTTTGCAAGTTGCAGCACAATATATTAAGGCACTTCTGAACAGGATGTACAGCAAACAGCATGCTTGAAAGGAAAACTTTCAAAGATTTCATATGATATGTCTAAAAGAAGACGTGCAAATATATGGTGTCTTTGTATGCAGTCATACTCATTTAGAGATAAATTCTTGGAATTTTTATTTATTGCAGTGTGTGCTTAATTAGTTGGTTTTGTTGCTGCTCTTCTCTGTGTATGAAGTGTATTTTGTTAATCTTCTCTGTATGTCAGTAATTAAGATAAATGTGATGCATTTAACACTACATGTGCCTTGAAGGACTATAGAAGTCCTTCAAGTATGTGGAAGTACGTGGAATTTTTCGATGGTCGTTTACATGTAAATGTTTATCTCTCAAGCACTGTCCTTGGCACTAGAATTGACTGCAAACTTTTACAAGTCTCGTTGACACTCAGCTAGTACTTCTTCAAGGCTTTTTATGGAAAGGAAAACAATTCACAAATGCACAGAATGAGTTTGTAGAATTTCCATTGCATATGCACATGCAACATCAAAACCCTACTCCAAGACATTATATCTCTAATTTGTCTAATATGACTACAATGTGACCCATTTTGCACATAAAAATCTTCTATTTTCCTGAAGAGCTTTTTTAACCTGTATCCCAGTTTTTCGTTTGTATCTCAGTAAGACAGATGATGAGATCACTTGAACGAGGAAACTCAAAGATTTGAATAATGTGTAAGAAAACTGTTTCTGAAACACGAGGTATTTATCTATGTGACAATAAGTCTTTAGCAGTCAACTGTATTATTAATGCACTCATCTATTAAGTCATTTTTGTTTGCTTATTATAGCAATAGTAATTTTAATTGAAAACAGCTCTAAAATCCTTAAACACTTTAGGATAAATTGTCTGTCTTTGCATACAATAGAGGAAGTATTAGTATACAGTTAATGCATTGCCAATAAAAAAATAAAGTAGAAAAAAAAAAGGAATTTTCCCATAAGAATTTCATATTTCAGATGTGTTTCTGAACTCCAATATTTTATTAATTGCTCTTTAAACTGAGATAGCTGGTCAGGCTATGTGGGAGATAATTCACTCTTTTTCCTTAATCATCCTTGACAAATAATGTGCCTTCTCACCTTGCAACTGTTCATAACTGCTATTGATTACCGACCCTGTTAAACTCAGCTTCTGGCCAGCACTGAAGGGTACATGCAGGAGTTCTGACAGATTGATCAGGACATGCAGAATGAAGTTTGAGGAAAACCAAGAAGCCAATCCAAGCTGCTGTGTGAAGTGTGTTCGTCAATTACCCAAGTTCTCTGAAACACACTAAACAAAGGTACACAAAAGGGTGTTAATTATGCCTGGGCAGAAAGAAAAACCAAAAAAACCCCAAACAACAACAATGAGAAGAAATCCAACAACAACAACAACAAAAGGCTCCTTTCCCTCTCAAAAGACTAGCCTTAATTTTGAAATGCTGAGTTTTAGATTCTATTTAATAATTCAGTTCTTAGAAATATTGTAGAAATAAAATGCTGTTATGGTTTAACCCCAGCTGGCAGATGAATATCATGCAGCCACTTGCTCACTTCCCCTTCCCTCATGCATTTGATGGGATAGGGAGGAGTATGCAAGGCTGAGCAGCAAGAAGCCTCTGTGGTTTGGTCTAGTAGTAGATGCCAATTACTGACTGGTATGTTTGGGAAAGATTATTCCAGGAAGTTAGAAGCACAGCAGCTTGGTAAATGTACAAGAGGAGGGAATATTGTGCAATAACTGTTGTCTTTATCCAAAGAAGCCTTCATGAGCACTCAGTTGTTTGGTTAGCCCAAAAAACAAAAGGCTACTGAAGCTGTTCAGCTTTTATTGTTTTATTGTAGTCATATGGAAGTCAATGTACAAGGAATTTTGCTCAAGATCTGATAAGCATATCAATTCTTCAAAATAACATCTTTCTAACACTCATCCAAACAGCCATGTTGTCTGCATCAAATTTTTTAAGGAGTTTTCAGTGAAATTTTGTTTTTTAACAAAGCAGATGTGAGATTTGTTTTAAAAAGCTGCCTCATGTATTTGACCAGCAGAAGTATATATGGCTAGAAAACACCATAGCTAAAGCCTCACAACGCCAAGAAATACTAAATTAAAACCATCTGGGGTTTTACTAACATGCAAATAAAATTTCTTTTCCCTGCAGAAAGTAACAAACTTTTTCAAATAGATACAATTTCTCTCAAAGTAGTTTTGATGGCAATTTTTAAACCTGTTTTGCTTGTTATTTTTTTCTGATATTATACATAAGCAGTAATTTAGTTTTTCTGGGAACAGTTCCTTTCACCCAAGTGTATGCAACATTCCAACTATCGGTGCTGGAGTATGTTGCTATAATCCTTATTACCATCTCTTTGTTATCCTTATTACCGTGTCTTTTGCTTAATACAATTTTGGTAGCCTTCAATTCCCAGCACACTCTTCATCATTTATCTTTCACTAGAAAACAGACCTCTTATGATTTGGAGGGTTTTTTCCTCAATTCTTTAGTTTTCCAGGCAAAAAAACTCCAAAAGATTTACTGTTCACAAATTCACAAAATCTTTTTGCTGCTTTTGTTACATAAAAGTTAAAAATTTCAGTATTGGATGTGCCCTCATTCTCTCTTCCACAAAGAGAGGTCGGGCATGGGTAAAGAGTAGCCTGGAACTGCAGGGCAAGAAAAATGATCTGTAAAATGTAAGCAAGTGGGGTAAGTCTGAATGTATTCAAGTCATTTATTGTAGCAGAGAAAATCAGAGACTACATGATGACTTTCATATATATGAAAAGACAACATGAAGAACAAAAGCAATAAAGTGTTTCATAATAGGTAGCTTTAGAAGCAATGGTATTAAAATTCAGGGAAGCAGATTTAAGTTAGGCAATAGAAAATATTTCTTAATGGTGCAAATGCAGTTGAATGGGCATTCATTTCTGAAAACCAGAAATGGTGGAGCTATGATTTATTTTCTCTCGGGGCAGATAACCTCAATATCCTTTTCATCCGTATCATTAATGGTTCCATGACTTCTGATCTCTCTTCTATTAACTGTTCACTTAAATAGACTCAATCAAACTGGATTTCACATCATCATTATCCTTGTACTGGCTCCCCAGTTGTACTCATTACATCATGAATTAAATTAGATTGTAAGTGACCTTTCCTTGAGGACTGCCATAAAGTATCAGTTCAGTACATGGCACAGCAGAAAAATCTATTGAAGTTACTCTGAAATACATCTTTTTCTCTAAGGCTCCTTGGAAATTAGGAGGAATGAAAAGAATGAAGATCAAGGATGAAGGAAAAAAGTAAAATTGATTGGCTTGTCGCACTTCTGAATAGTCTTGGATTATGTCACTGAACATTGTAAGCAGGGTCTGAAGTCCACAGTTGCCTTTAATCAAAACTGACTTGTCAAGATCTTTGTGACAGTAACTGAACAGCTAAGTTGTAACAGTACAAAATATCGAAGTGACTCCATGCCTAGAAGCACTAATATGTTAGTTTTCAATACTTTCCTTACCTTGTTCACACATAGTAGCAAGCATGAATGTAAAAACTTCTGTAAAGTTTTTTCTGAATGTAAAAAAATATAAAAATTCTCAGAAAGGAATTGCTAGACTGCTTTTTGTTCACTACATATAGAACATTTAGTTTTCAATTTTATCTCCAAACTATAAGAGCAAAGATATAAGAGCAAAGCTTATACATTTGTATTAAATGCGTCTACCTTACCCTATATGCAGTAGTAGTTGTAGAGACAGTTGTAGAACTGATGTTTGAATTAGATGTCTCTCATGCAATCTGGGCATGTCAGTGTCTGATGTTGCCTAGTGGCTCAAAAGTAGTGAGCTAGAGATTTTGATCTACAAGTTTTCTGATGCTAATTTTTTCAGAAGCCAGTGATGGTGAGGAACATCTCAGGATGCCCCACTCCTGGCCAAGCTTATCCTTTAAATAAATCTCAGCTAACAGATAAGATGAAGATCCTGGCCTTCAGGAGCTAAGGTATATGGTAGGTAGGAAAAACTTCTAGTACTGTTGCTTCTTATGTATCTGCTCCTTAGACAAAGAAACTAACTTCCTTCTGAACCTGATCTGTATAATAAGCCTTAGTCAATTTTTAAAGTAAAAAAACAAAAACTTAAGTTTTTAGATTCAAAATTAAAGAAAATAGACAAAATTCCAAACAATACTAGCATTTTTTCTTCATTTCTAATATGCTTCAGATGGCTTAAATCACAAATACAATTTTTAATGAGTAATTCTTGATTATTTTCACTAAGTTCTACAGCCATCAATCTACATCTTGTGCATTTATTCCCTATATTGTTTAATATGAACTTTTAAAACTAGTTGATGGTCAAATATATACCTCTAGTTATATATGTTTAAAACAGATTAACCCTGCAATGAAACATGTGGTTCTTACCTTACCCAATGCACCATATTTTTAACTCCTGTGAATGGAAGCAAGGAGAGTAAATGAATGCCAAAATTGCTACTAGCTTTATTTTGCAGAAACAAAAGTGTTCAGAAATGAGTGAATTGGTGGCTGTGATTGGTTTCTTTTCACTTTCTGAAAGAAACAAAATTAATTACCTGGTAAGAGAGTGCATTAAAGAATTATTCTTAAGTTTAAATATTTGAACTCCATGCTCTTATTTTCTGCATTTTTCTTAGTAATATTTTAACATAAAAATTACTTCATTATATTTTTCGGTTTTAAATAGAAGGTCATACTTAGTAAAGGCCTACTTTAAATCACTTCCATTAAAATGACTCCTACTGTTTTGCAAGTGATTGGAACAGTGGGTACTTTTGCTGAAATCTATTTTTCCACTTTCTGTTAGAATGTATCAAAGAATCAAGAGTAAAAAAATTGTCCTTTCTACCAATGGTGTTTGAATTTAACAGGCTAACACTTTAAAGCTATTTTCAGAAATATGCTTAAGGGGTTACGTTTCTGCCTGATACAGCTCTGTGGCTGATGATGGGTGATTTTGTCACATAATACTTACTGAGTTCAGGGACTCTGGATTTTTACTTGTCATTGGTAACCTGCTGTTTCCATAAAGCAGATCCTACTTTTTGGAGAAGGTGGTAATTTAAATCCAGAGGCATAAATCACCTTTGGATTTATAGGACTAAGCCCACACATTTTAATTAACTTTGTTCGTGATTAAAACCACTTCCATGTTATCTGCGGTGAGTGATGTGTTTGCACTAATGTACAGGAGGAGAGAATTTGGCTTAAGATATCCTGATTAAAAACTTTGTCCTCCTAGCTGACTATGCAGAAGCAGAAGAGAACTCTACGCTTTCTTATATAAAATTGCAACTGAAATAGTAGAGACCAAGAAGAAAATTCTGACAGAAGCGAAAGAATGCATCCCTTCAAGACACAGGCCAAAGATTAGACATAAAAAATATGACAAGTTTTCTTGCTTGCTGTCTGTTCCCTTTAGGCTTTTCCCTTTCAATTATTTAAATAATTTCACTGTAGTCTTGGATATTAGTGGTAAGACATTTAGGTACCATTTAAGCAGGAGATTCAAGCTAGATTCTGAACACATTTGGTTTTTTGGGATCCCATTATGCATTTTGCAAAAGCAAGACTCTCATCTTCAACAGGCTTGATTGTAATGTATAGTCACATTCTCCCTGATCAAATTCTCATTGCAATTTTAATTGGATTTAATATTCTGTATCACAGACATTGCAAGAGATGAAAGATGCTTATATCAGTAAAGAAATGGTAATTTTGTTAATACCTGTTAAGTCTGCATTTTTGAGATGCTTTTGTGAGTATGCAAATTTGATATAAATATGCATATAATATGGACATGTGTATATCTATATACGTACATAAGCACTAAATTTGCAAGATCAAGCTTTTGGTAGTTAGAAAGAGCAAGTCAGTTTATGTCTTATCGACTTGTAACTAACTTTCTTAGGTTTATGATTCAGTATTTGCAGTCACATCACCAACTTTTCTCCACAGATCTCTGGTTCAGTTCTAGGCACGATAGTATTGCAGATGTAATTCTGTGGAATTTTCATCCATCTTTTTGCCCTTTCAGATAGAGTGGCTGAAGAATGAGAAAAGATGTCTGCAGGGCTCAGGCAGGTAACGATTTCCTTGGGGAATGGGTTTCTGTCCCTATTATTTCATCTTATGTGAGTGTGATCCTGTCCCTGTTTCATCCAATGCATCTAATGCTTCAACATGCACTTTTCCAAGTATATACTGATACAACTGTGCTTCAACTACAATGGGTGCTTGAAAATGTTGTGCTGCTCAAAAATTGAGGTCTCATAAATTTTCCAATTTATGAACTCAAAAGTAATAATGTAGGAGTTTTTTTAGTCCATCAATGAAGTGGGAAATAATGGTTCACACCCTAGTAAGTACTCTGAAAATCAATACTATTTGAGAAGGCCTTGGACTATATTCAGGGATAAACACCATGGAGAAATTGTAGCCAATCTCATCATTCACTGTTCAGAACAGTGTTTGGATGATGGATCACATACAAAGTAGAGACTGACAGCCTAAACATTACATTAAAAACAAAACCAAAAATTACTACTTTGTTGCTTCCTTACATGCAACTAAATGCCGAATAGTAAATGGGCACGATTAAAAGCATAAAATACCCACAGATCTGCAAGGAAATGCTTCTTGCAGTAATATGTGGCTTCTAGAAAATTTAGTAGCAAAAAAAATCATTTAGTTGATTCTTTTTTCCTTGGGGCTGGTTTTGGATGAAAATCTCAAGAAGATTTGGCAGTGTGTGCTCCCAACCCAGAAATTCAAGATCATCCTGGGCTGCATCCAAAGCAGCGTGGCTAGCAGTGTGAGGGAGGGGATTCTGCCCCTCTGCTCTGCTCCTGTGAAATCCTGCCTGGAGCGCTGCATCCTGTTCTGGGGCCTCCAACACAAGAAAGACATGGACCTACTGGAACAAGTCCAGGGAATGGCCACCAAGTCAATCACAGGGCTGGAGCCTTGTGAAGACAGGCTGAGAGAGATGGGACTGCACTAGCTGGAAAGAAGAAGGTTCTGGGGAGACCTTATAGAGCCTTCCAGCACCTGAAGAGGGCTACAGGAAGCAGAGGGAAAGGCTGGACAAGGGGAGCTGGCCTTAAGATGAAGCAGAGTAGGTTTAGATTGGGGATTAGGAAGAAATTCTTTTTTATAAGGGGAATGAAGTGCTGGCACACATTGCCTGGAGACATTGTTGACTCCCCATGCCTGGGAGTGTTCAAGATCAGGCTGGATGGCACAGGGCCCTTCCAACCCAAACCATTCCATGATTATTTTTTTCAGACTAGTGTTGAGCTGCCAGTATACAATGAAGCCGTGTATCCAAGCTCTCCTTCAACCATGGACATTGTGAAAGGCATGCTTCTCAAGGAAGGACAAAAGCATTTCGTTATCACAAGTCTCTAGCAACTAGAATCTCTAGAGATGTATCAAATATTTTGAAATCAGTAACATTATTTCAATAATTAATGACAATTCTTTTTCCAAAGTAATAGATTTCTATTAGATGCTGTAAGGAAAATTGGTGTTGACAGACCAGGACAGCATAGCTGAATTCTGAAAAACACTTGTACACATGTGAGCTCTCACAACATTCATGTGGATCAGCTTGCAGGAACTAAGAAAGCATTCTAATTTACAGATTAACATCTATATTATTCTATACTGTTATTGTGTTATCTGTTAGGAGACCAACTAAGACTGGGTCTGTGACAATGAAGTCTGTGACAATAACAATACAATGCAGTAAGTATTAGAAATGCTATTTATCATTTTATTTTTAGAAGTTCTCAAAGTGGCCAGCTAAATTTAAAAATAATCAGAAATTTTCTTATTCTTTTAAAATTTACTTTCATATGTTTTGGTTTTGCTATTCTGAAAACACCGAATTTCTTAGTTTGCAGTCTGGTTAACCTACTTTAAAAAGAAAGAAATGTGTGCTTTAAAAAAATGTGAGCTCAGGGTAAAAAACGTGGTGACCTTAAAATTGCAGTATTATAAAAAGATAAGCAGATATTGCCTCTTACTGAAGCTGGTGGAGACACATTTGAGATTTTTCTATTCTGTTTGGGAACTATAGTTCAGAAACTCTGTATTTTAATACTTAATCCAAATATAATGAGTAAAGCAACAGGCTAGCTGAATAAGGCTATTAATTTTTTTCTATATGAAGAACGAGTCAAATTCTAACTGTACATTTTATTATAAAATACAGTCATAAGCCCTGAAGATTCTGAAATAAAGTCTGCTTTGACATCCTCCTAATAGCTGTTCAGACTTTAAATTTTCTTGTGTCACCACACTGTAGCCCAGCTGGTGCAAACGATAGATGTTTTCTATTTTCTTAAATTGGTTTCCAGCCCCTGGATGATTTGCTATGCAAAGGCTGCTGTCCTAGAAAGGTTCATGGCATCCTTTCAGAGACTTGATACCCTTACATTAATTTCTTCCATGCTTCCATTAAGCCTGGCACAATTTTGACTGTTTGCTTTTGATTAAACATAGGGGACGAGAACTGCAGTTCATTTACCACCTCTCAAGCAACCATGTCGAAGTGCATTATAGAGCATGATGTCTGAGGAGGTGTTCCTGCTATCTGCACTAAGCAGGCACATTTGCAAATTCATGAGCTATTTTTGAAATTCATGAGCCATCCTCTGCCCAGTTTTTCCTTTTGTTTTCTACAATACAACATTGAGAAGATTTTTTTTTTTTTTAATTTAAAACACAGTATTGCATCTTTTAAAACATAAAAATAATATAATAGAATTAAAATATGAATATAATAAAAAGTTAAACCAAACATACATGAATTATGGTCTTCTTCCTTAGCCACATTTTTTTTTCATTAGTGCATTTTCAGATTAAATAATAAGACGTATACAATTTCCATCTATTTAATCATCTTTCATTCACTTGATTTTTTTTAATTGTTGTTTGGTTTTGTTTTTGTTTTTTTGTTAAGGACAAATTATTGTGTTCTACACATATTGTGTAATATGTTCCAATGAAAAAGTATTTGTCTATGGTTATACAGTGAATATTTCATCATGAATAAAGGTGTGTGTTTTTGTTCAGTCCCATTCCAGTGTGAGGGCATCTGACCGAGTAAATCCAGGTTTCCACATTGGATAATTTTCCTGGTCTTGGAAGAAGGGTGCTTGGACAACAGTTATCACCAGGTTATTTATTGGACCTTTCTAACTGCAGGACTTGGGTTTACTTGGACATTCCATGGACATCACCAAAATGCTTTTTAACCTAAGCATATCCTATGCTACTCACATGGTTAGGGGACTAAGTCAGAAAGGCAATTATTCCTCTCCCCTGTGCAGGGCAATGTGGATAACAGAATATACACTAGGAACTGGGTGGAATTATTTGCAAATTGACACATTGCAAAACCTTCCTTGACAACTCAATGGTCTTTTTAAAACACAATAACAGATATTTGTGGAAATGAGTACTAATGCTTATAAACTGCATTAATCTTTTATATAGTGGTTAAAACATAATGAGCCTCAAGAAAACAACTGATTTTTCTTTTTCATTGTTACAGTTGACTGTCTTTAGTCTCACACTAAACTTGTTTTTCAGTTTCACCTAGAGAGCTGTGAATTGAACAAATACAAGAGGTTGTAGGAGAAACTATAGGAGTTGCTGAGTTCTCTGTAACCCTACATTAAATCAGTATAGCCACAACATATCAAATAGAAAGAAAATTAGCAATGGGGCAGGATTTCAAAATATCATTGATGGGGAAACAAAAAATTACACAAAGCACCTTAAAAATAGAAATCATTAAGAAAACCCTAAAAATAATGTCAAAAGAGACATCCCTACCAACTGCATGAATTGCAAAGAGAAGGTTGCCCCTCTAAGAGTGCAAATTTTGCATGAATGAGATTGCATGAAAATAAGTTGCAAAAAGACCCTCTACATAGTCTTTTACAGAAGAATGGCATCCAGAGCAGAGATTTCCATTGCTGCAACATTACTGAGAAATCCATGGATCGTGCCGTTTGTGTGGTCTACTGGTTGTCAAGGAAATGATTGTTGAGGTCGTTCCACAGACCAAGGAGGCTTTTTTGTTAAAGCCTGTGTTTGTGAACTGCCTGGGGTTGAGGCATTTTCTGTTTGTCAGTTCTGCATATACAGACCCTGACAATCCTACAATGCAACATTGTATTTCGTTGCAAATAGATATAGGCTGAGTGTAAGTGAACTTTCCAGAACCTTCCTATCAGTACTGCCCCATCCTTAACTTTAGTTGTGTTCACCAGGAACAATTTATTTTGGGGAAAGAAATAGGGAATATGCCAAAAGATTTTTAATTCTACAATTAAAAATTGCTTTTAAAACATGTATTTTCCAATAATACTTACCCAATAAAAATAATAGATGTGTCAATGCATTTTTTAAAGTATTAAAAGTGACATGTTTTAGTTATATAATAATAGGTATTTATACTGTATGTGTGCAAAAATAAGAAAATTCCACTGGCAAGAATAAGAAGCAATACTTTAGAAATATGTGTTCAGCTTTTATTTTCATGCCACCCAGCTGACTGACATTTTATAGTTTATTTACAACTATTTCAAGGGTTTACTACAAATACATGAAAGACAGCATTTTGAACTGAATATTTTTAAACAATAGGCACAGGATAGGATATCATAGTTTTGTCTGTCTATTACAAATTGGAGTAGCTGGAGCTGAGATAAATGCTGCTAAATTTGCATTCAGGTTTAAGACACATTACTGAAATGGAAGAAAAGCTTAGATGTGGGTCTTGATTGGATTTTCTCTCAGCTTGAGGGTAGATCTTGAAAACTTAGCAATGATCATGTTTTCAGATTTGTCAAAAATATTTACAGTCTCACGCACCAGAAATAAATCTACAACTGAATTCAAAGTGGTTTCTTTGAGGACAAAGAAATGAAGTACTGAAAAAATTCAAATTACTCAGCCTGTCCCAAGTGGAGACTACCAAGAGTTTTTATACTGGAAGTGTGATATGAAGAAGGCAGTTTTTTACTGTATTGTAGATAATGTGATTAGAGTAAGGGTTCTAATTACCTATTGGGCAAAGGAATATCCATAAAAAAATAAAATTCACAGTATCTAGTTTGAACATGTTTTCGAATGAACAGGCTGATTTATATTTCTAAGCATTCAGGGACTGATTTCTTTCATATAGCTTAAATGGTTTTTCAGCCCTGTTTAGAAATTTCCCAGCCTCAGGGAATAAAGCAGGAAATTTAAGAGAATAGTTTTTCAGCTTCATGGTACCTAAGAATGCAAGATAGTTCTCATTTTAGGCATATCTATTTGCTGGATGGTTTATTCTTTCTATTTTGCAAGCTACTTGATATCAAATCAACAATATTCACTTGAGTGACTGCATCTGCCAAATTACTTTATCAGTGTGGAGAATTTATCCTCTGGAAAGAATTGTATGAAAGGAAGATTGCAATTCCAATGATTGTTCTTGCTGAATAATATATCTTCAAATAAGTTTCCAAACATATTTTCAAATTAATGTTCCACTAGTGTACCAAGGTTGCTGAGGATGTCTTGCAGCTGCACTGCCTACAGTCTGTTTTTGAAGAAGAGATTAGAGACCCAAACACCTAAGACACAGGAGAAGAAATTTAAACTTTGCTTTTCATTCCGCCTCCTCATTGCCCTTCTCTCTGCTGAGAGTCTGGGCACAATATTCTTTTGCTAAGGGAACATTTGAGCTGAAGAGTACAAAATAATGAATAGCTTGCACAACATGAAGAGCATTATTATATTTGTCAGGATTCCACATACAGTGAATCCTGGGAAAGATACTTTAAAGCAATTTAGTGACATTTCATAAGCTAATTTTTTGTATTTTTCCCACCAGCATGTCAATGTTCTATACTTCCATAATATTGGTTCCTTTAAAGGTTTTCTAATGTAGGGCACTGGCAATTTGTTTGCTTTGCACTTATCCCTTTTGAATACCAATTTTGGTGTGAGTCAGATGTTTTGAGAAGATACTTCATAGGTTCTTTCACTGTGATTTTAATGTACCTCTATGTTGACTTATAATATCCCAGTCACTGGCCTCAGTAGAAGAGACTTTCTGGTATGATGAGGAATGTTGATGTACTTGGATGATTTACTCTGTGGCTGAAAAGTTTACAGTGATCTTTAAGATAATGAATTATGACAGCATTCAAATATTGCTCTCCAGACCTGCAGCACAAACATGTTTGTGAACAGTCCCAGTTTTTATATACCATAGAAACAGACATAATAAAAATGTCACTATTACACCACAGAGGTGTTCTCAAAATGTAAAACAGAACACTGAATAGACAAGATGGTGATAATTACATAGTTTGGTTTCTCAAGACGCTTAAAAGTGCAGTAAGACCTAAATTAATTTGTCATATTGAATCCCAGGCACAATGAAAATTTGTTTCATGCTCAGGTAAGTTAAAATACTCTATCTGAATATTCATCACAAATCAACTTTAAATCTCCTGAAATTACACAGGAGGAAAAACTCAATTCCAGATTCCTTAGGGTAGTGAAACACCAGTTTTTGGAAGTTCATCTGCTGCGGCTGAGGTGACCTTGAATCATCAGAGCCAGCACTTGCTGCTGAGGCAGTCGTTGCCATTATCACACTTTGGCTGCAGCTTGCAGCAGCACTGGAATATTGTCACTCCTGGCAGAATTCCCTATATGCATTACTATGAAATGGTATTTTAAAAGCCTATATAGCCAATAAAGATGTAAAGTCTGGAAAAAATTGTAGGAAAACATGGTTAATTTGTTTAGTTCCTTGGGCTCATTAAATTGGCTCAATGACTGGATTTAAAATAACTGAGTTGATATATCAGCCCCAAATTATTTTTATGCCAGAAACAGCAGCAGTGTGCTCTGTAACTTCAATGCTAGATTTCCCTGTGACATACTGCCCTCTTGTGCATCAGTAGCTTTCTTATAAAGATAATCTAAGAGCAAGACACTCATTTAATAAACAAAAGTTCTCAGACTCTCTTGATCTCGTTTGACGTTTCTAATTTTTATCCAGAATGAATGCAACTACTTAGGTGATGGTGAAGAAGCAACATGAACTGGGCTTGTCCAGCCTGGAGAAGTGAAGACCAAGAGGAGATCCTACTGCCATGAGGGGAAGTAGGGAGCAGACTGGACAGAGTGGAGGAAGAGGAACTCCCTCAGGACCAGAGAGAACTGTACCAAGTCACAGAAGACCAGGGAAGCCAGTGAGTTTCTGGAACCAGGCCTGGATATTTTTAAAATTGTTTTCCCATCTTCAGTTTTATTCTGTTTAAAATGTTAAAAATTCTAATTTGTATTTTCTGGTGGCATGAAAAATTTCACATTTAAAATCTCTTTTGCTTATCTATGGAAAAAGCACTACAAGGAGGCTTTTGTAACCTTAGACCTTCAGCAGAGCGGTCACACTTCTGTACCTGAGATTCTGTTTCTGTGTCAGTGATATTTGTTTTGTACAAAGCAGGAAGTCTTCAACCAAGAGAGATCCTTTTAGATTTTTTCCTGGCAGGAAAGTCACTTTTCTACTTGAAGCTGCTGTAACTTTGCAATACAATCATTGTCCATTTAGCTCTGGGTGAAGGAATGAACTGGGGATTCTCAGGAATGCCAAGTACCACAGATGAAATGAACTATACTTTCACCTCATAAAAGGTTAGATGAGAGTTGTAGCTGCAGTTAGTTATGTTTGGCAAGGATTTGTTGCACTGAGCCAAGCCCCGTGGCAGAAATAAGAGGGCATGAAAATTATTGCATCTTAATTTAGTCTGTCAAGTTTGGCACTAAGCACTTAGGCAGCCACATTAGATATCAACATCTTTTAGTTGACATAGTCCCTCTGTAAAAGTAACATCTGGAAAAGATATTGAGGCTTTAGTGTTTTTGAAAAGCATTTTACTGTCTTTGGATTAAAATTAAGAAACTATAAACCATATTTACCTTACTAGTGGCAATGTTTGGCCCCTATACCTTTATGAGGAAGGAAGAAATGGTAGTACAGCTATTTTACCATCGGTCATGTACCACACCTCTATTAAAGTGCTAGGAGCTTTCAGAAATACAAAAGTTTATCTTTCTTAAGCAATAATAATATTATTAATAATAATCATAGTAGTAATAGTACTAGTAATAGCAGTACTGGTAGGAAGAAGATGATTTGAAGAGGAAACAAAATATTTTTCATGTAATTGTTAAAAATATGAAGGGAAAAACTATCCTACACATTAGATACTGCATACTATATAGTTTGCAAGCCTTTTTAGATGAAAAGGCCTCCACACATTTCATGTGTCTGCTAAGTGCCAAAATGTATAATGAAGATGTAAAACTGGTGATTAAGTCAGGTTGCCTGTGAGGTTACTGACCCTGAAGAGGGACCAGAAATTATGTGAAACCATTGGGTGAATTGTCTAGCTCGGGTTGAGATGTGGGACAGGGTCTGGAACCTAAAGGCTGGAAATCTTGAACTTCATCTCCCTGGTTTTGTCTGCAAAGGGACGGGACTCTGCCTGTGCAGTGTAGCAAAAAGGCTCCGAGTCCTCTGGAAGATAATTCAGAAAGAAATATTGCTTACTACTGTCTAAAAGAGTCCTAGAGACAATTGCCTTCTAATTTACAGCTCTTTTTTAGGTGTCCAAAATTTTACAAGGCAAACTTTACCAGCATCTTAGCAAAATGAGCTCTGACAGATCACACAACATCCCCAGCTCCTAGTTCGTTCCAATGCAATATCGTTAACATCACCAATAGCATTCATCAAGAGGGTTTGGTGGTAAGTTTTGTCCATTCATATAATTCTGAAAAATAGTTTTAAATCAGTTACTGTTATTTTCAGAAGCAACTTTAGACATAATTTTTGGTATCAGAAATAGACTCCAGCATCTCTGGTGTATTGTTCTTCTGCGTGTTTAGCAGTTTGTCACTAGAAGTTCTATTCAATTTTACTCAATTTCAAGCTGTGATTAGAGGAGAGCCAGTGAGAAATAAACCAAAGATTGCAAGCCCAGGAGTAAGGAAATAAATTTCTGAAGTTTGTGCTAAATTCTAGCATGCAAGTTGATATATGTCCTATACTGCTAGAAAACAATGGGGATGAAATATTGAACAAAACCAAATAATGAAAGAGCCTCTAGTATCTTAATTTAAAACAAAAATAGAATCAGCCTAAAATTTGTCTTTTTACTTGAATCAGAACAGCAGCTCAGTTATGCTACAATGAAATAATGACTGTAAAGCTGCTCCTATTGTAGCTATTTTTAGTAATTTGTTTTATGCAAATAATGTCCTTTATGCATCATATTTTTCCCAGCTCTGAAAAGAACTGCATTAGTGTTTAACCTTTTCTTTGTGTTTTTGTACTGGCTATTCCTAAGAATCAGAGCCATTGCACACAGCAAAGTTTCCCTCAGTCCTGAAACTTGTCTCAGTATAATTCAGCACCATCTTCTACTGTCATTTATCTACTACTGCACTTGTTCTGCAAAGATATTATCTGGCCTGTGGAGTGAAATCTGTCCAGTAACTCTGAAGTAATTGGCACAACTACATATTTTTCCAGCAGAACACAGAGCATTTCCAATCACAGTACTTATTTACCGTCTTCTTTCTAAGGTACTTGTACTGGCTATTACTAGTCTTGTGGTATGTATTCGAGTTATGCTAGGTTTCAAAAAAGTGGTGTTTAAAATCTACTCCAGCTGCCAAATTAAAGTGGATATTTTCATATCATGAAACTAACTTAATGACCTGTTGCCTGGGTCCAGATGTACAAAAAGAAGCGGCAGTCAAGCTCAGAGTGCTAATAAGAATGAGGAAATCCTGGGGAAAAGAGATCTAGAATCTGCTTATACCATATTTCTTTTCACTATTATGGGACAAAGTATCTCAATACACACTATGAAATGTGGTGACACATGAGAGAGACCATTCCATTTATTTTCACGTAGCGTGAGTAAATGTTGAATAAACACATTTTAAAGAAACTGAATATTTCTTATTTGTAAATTAAAGTGATGTGTACAGACAGAGCTCTGCAATATGAGTATAACTTAAATGTCCTCTGAAAGTTTCTAAGTGCAATTTGTGCAGTTTGCCTTCTTACAACAAAAAATGATGATGACAATAAGTTTTTTGAAGGACTAGTAATCCTGGGGAGATGTTTTGCTTCACAGCTCACCTCTACTGCTGCAGATGTGACCCACAATGCCTGACTGCCTGAGCCAGAAAGGGCCAGGGAAACACAGGGGATGACTCTGGGGCATCTAATAAATGTATTTCCTTCAAGAATCAGGAAAACTAAGTCTATGAAATAGTTTAAATAAGTCCTTTTCTTTGAAATAGTGAATATCTCAGTTCCACCACTGCTTTTAGTGGAACAGAGGAATTAGCATGGACTCTTTCCAAAACCAGATGTGTCTTTCTGTTAAAAGCCAAGTTAGTCACATATTTGCATATCATGTAGCATATGCTTCTCATTCCAGCTGTGTAGATTAATAGGTTGAGGTTTTATTTTCAGACATGGCCTATGTAAGAGCACAGATGTAGTTCTGAGTTGTTTTAAAATAGGTAATAACTTTCTGTGTGCCCCAAGTTGAAATGGATATTTTACAATAAGGAAGGTGACTCTTCCAAGAAGAGACTCATGAGGACTCTATAGTTCGATGAAAAGCATGGCAGAGTTTTGTGGTCAACCTAAAGAATATACTGTCTGTTAAATGTTCCAAGCATAGTGGTCAGAAACTGTATTTTCTTTGATGCTTTTCCCTCTCAAGCACTGCTTAGTGTCAGTTGATGCCAAAATCATCTTCATTTTACTGGCATAGTTACATTACTGTGATAGCAGTAGGTAACATCAGTGGTGCATCCACTTCCAGAATGGGCTGAGGTTCTTCTGGCTCTGTCACGTCTTCTGGGGCCATTTGTGGTTGGCAGGATCTCTCTGGCAAAATTGTTTACCGAGTCCAAAAGAAGCTAATATGGAATAAAACCCAGTTTGGGGTTTTCGGGTGTTGCTAAACTTGGCTATTATAAATCTTATAAACACTGAGAGAAGAGCTTTTATTGAAGCGCAACTCTATTTTCCTCCTTCACATGACCATATTGCTGAGAGAGCATCACATTTCAGTGTTTGCCAATGGGAACATTTACAATAGATACAGGGGTTTCATGCATGAAGGGGCTGTCTTTGCAGCTTTGTCAGAGAGGGACTAGAGACATTCATAGTGGAAAGCAAGAAGGAATCACCAGTCAGTACATGCTGCTGCACCAACAATATCTTACAGCAAGTATCTCTGGAGCTAATTAAAAGAAAAAAACGTTTCTATTAAAAGATTACTTGCCCTGAAGGAGATTTATTTACCATATGGAAATGGATGATTGAACCATACCCACATGCAGTGGTGAAGATTGCTATCACAACTGCTGGTAGTTTCATTTCTCTAATGACCAGATGCCCAAGCCAAACATCACACAGAGACATAATTCTTGCAGCAATGATGTCACTTAATATTCCAGAGTGATCAGTAGTTTCATAAAGACAGACGAAAGGTGCTGACTTTAAGAAAAGCTTTTAATTTTTCCAACAGCTGTTTCTTCATGGCACTCCACAAAATGCTAATTGCCATGACACTGAAAACTTCAATCCTCATAATGAAACAGGAACAACCACTGAACTAATTCATAGCAGCATGTCCACTGCAGACTTGTTATCAGTGGCTTTAAGATGATGAAATTATAGCAAGAAGAATATGTCATTTTCTAGTCAGAATTAACCACATGCAGTTTTATCTGTTTATTAAAGCACTTGAGTAGTCCCCTTCACATATTATCTGGACCCAGACCAAATATTTATTTGTATTTCTTTCAGATTTTTTTCTTTAGCATGTAGATGAAATATTTCAGAAATACTTCACTTAGAAGAGAATTAAGAACAGGACTATCTCTAACTGCTGAGAAAATCCCAAAAACCCAAAAACCTCATGTAGCCACAAAGCCAGTAGATGATTATTTACATTATACATCTATTTCTGGCTGCACCTTTTTCTCTAACCAGTAAAATGAAAGAAAAGATAACTTGGACACCAATACTTCATGCTTGCACTCCTAGGGCTTTGTAGTTTTCCTTGACTTTTCCCAGGCTCCAGCTTGCAATGTTATTCATGCCCATATGTATGAAAGAGGTGCAACTCAGAGTAGTCTGTGATCTTGATAAGTAGTGGCTCTCTTTCAGCAACACCTCAGCTCTGGGAAGTCAGCACACCTCTCATGATTCCCTGTCAGGACAGCAGTGGGAGCCTTAGTGCACCTTAACAGAGAAACAGCAACTATGAGCACTTGGTTTTTTGCTGTATCCTCTGTGTCACTGGTATATTGCCTATAAACAAACAAAGTTTTAAGTTTAATAATCACTCAAAATAATACAGTTTTTCATACTTGTAACTGAAAACCATAATTAACGATGACACAGCTTCCCAGTGAAATTTCTAAGCCTGGCATATTAATTTTATGGAGCATATCTGCCATGGTAGGGGCAGCTGCAGGCCCTGAACGTGTAGGCAGTTGCCTAAGGCAGCAAGAGACAGGAAAATCACAGTGAGAGCAGAGCAGCTCCCCCAGGCACCACCTGGTCTGTTGAGATTATACAATCTTCTCAGCCTCAATAATGAGAAAATTTATCCCACTCCCTGGCTTTGTTTTCTCTCATCCTCCTGCTGGTAGACAGAGGAGGTCAGGAAAGATCTCAGCATGAAGCCAGAGAAGAGCCGCTCTTCCTTTTATCTCCTTTCTCTCAAGCAGTCATGCTACACTGGGTCAGAAAGTCCAAGCAGGTGTTTGCAATTTTAACCTCATTAATTTTGAAACACTGCTGTGAAACCTTGAGTCTGCCTGTGACAAAATCATTATATTATTATATAATTTCTGCATGACTGTACTGGTTCAGGCTAAGATAGAACTTGTTTTCTTCATATTGTAGAACTGTGGTTTTGGTCTGTGATGAAAACAATGTTGGTAACTCAGGAATGCTTTAGCCATTGTTGAGCAGTGCTTGGACAGCACCAAGATTTTTTTTTTCTCACACTTCCTCAACAACAAGTGGCCTTGGGGAATACACAAATCTGAGAGGGGACGCAGTCAGGACAGCTGACCCCAAATGACCAAAGGGTTATTCCATTTTGTACAACATCGTGGTCACCAATAAAACCTGGGTGAAAGAAGAGGAAAGGAGAAACTTTCCAAGATAATGGTGTTTTCCCAAGTCACCATCATGTGTGATGCAGCTCTGCTTTCCTGGGGATGGCTGAACACCTGCCTGCCCAGGGGAAGTGGTGAACAAATCTAGCTTTTGCTTTGTCTATTAAACTGCCTTTATCTCAATCCACAGTTTTTCTTCCTTTTTACCATCCCAATTCTCTTCCCCATTTTTGAAAAGAAGAAGTGGTTGAGTAGGGCTAAGCTGCTGCCTGGGGTTATCCCACAATGACCACAGAAAATTTAGGTTTCAGATCAGACTGGCAGATTTTATTCCAACGTGTCTCAGGTTTCAGCACTGCATGCAAGTGCAATGGGAATCATGTGTTCCTATAAATTCATTGGCTGTTAATTTTACATGGGGTTTTCACAGCTGATTTCTAAAAGCTTGAGCAAAGTTGGTATAGGGAACCATAATGAATTGATTTTAGGATTTGAAAGTACAATCTCAATTAACTTAGCAAACAATTTCTAGTATTGAATTTCTTGAAATTTTCTCCAGAGGAATAATGAAAATTTTAATAAGATTGAATATATGCACGAATTACACCAGTATTCTATTTGGAAAGTTCAGATGCTGTCATTACTCTGCAGTGTGATTTTCACATCTGTTATTTCACACAGGGATAGTCTACATTCATATCCTTCTGAAATTAGGTATTTATAAAGACTTCTGTACTTTATATATTTTGCCACCTCTGGATTTGTTTCAACCTTCTTTTCAATTGCCTCCACAGCAAAGTCATGAATATTTGTTACTGGCATAAAGGAGTCATTTTTCAACCCAGCTACATGGCCATCTGTGGTGTTTGCAGATTGCTAGATTTTTTTTTACCTATCCAGGGAATTTCTAAATGTTTATGAATCAGAGAATTCCCACTTGTCAGATCTCATTACCATGTCTTTTCCTAAGTTGAATCTGATGTAACAACAAAGACAACAGCAGCTGGTTTCATTTCAAGATGCTCTAAATAAGGGGAGAATGCATATATCTGGGCTTGACTCACTATGAAGTAGCTATTTTTTTAGAAGGGTTTTACTTAAATTATTTTTAATTTAATTGGTCATTGTTATTTAATAAGAGATCAAATTTAGAAAAGTTTAGAAATCAATAAGAAAGGATTGCTGTTTCATTCTATAGGAATTATAGAGAAAAATAATTGAACAGCAATTACATTTGAAGGCAAATGTGGACTAGTACAGACTGCAAATATGAGAAAAGGCAGAGA
Organism: Catharus ustulatus; assembly: GCF_009819885.2. Taxonomy (NCBI): domain Eukaryota; kingdom Metazoa; phylum Chordata; class Aves; order Passeriformes; family Turdidae; genus Catharus; species Catharus ustulatus. Next base: position 29,919,195 of record NC_046226.1, read on the forward strand.
AAAATTCTTTTTTTTTTTTCCCCCCAAAAAATCAGGATTGTAAATAGTTGCTATTTCAAGCATGATGCTGAATTCACCCACTGCACTTCACTCACTCAAGGAGATTTAGGATAAACCAGCTCCATCCATAGCACAGGACAAAGTAAAAATGCCTCCAAACTAGTTACCTCCAAGCTAAATAGAAGCAGTGGAGCAGAGTAAATGTAGCACATCACATGAACCGATTGGCTTTTCTGAGAGATTGACCATTTCTAACCTGAAGGTAAGTTGCTCCAAAGTGCAGGTCGAGTGAGACTGTGATTGTCTGCACCAGGCCATGTACACATGCAGCAGAAATATTGAAGCAAAATTCCTTAACCCTTCACAGCTTTAAGTAATCTAACATTTTGTAATGAAGGTAATTTTAATCTTAGTCTATCACTTTGTCAGTCAGCATGAGCTACCCTTCTAAAGACAGGAATTTATAAGTTTCCTCTTTATAAAGGTTGCTTTCACCATTCCATTATTCTCTCTAGGAATTGCATAATTACTCTACAGACTTTTAATAATCCTGTTCAGAAACTTTTCATTAATGTGAAGGCTTTTGTGGACTTCCTAATTGTTTAGGATGAGAGATAACCTCACTATTTTAAGCACCTTTTCATAAACCCCACAAATGAACCAGTACAAAGATAATGAAGAATAGTATATTTTCTTTCTAAAGATTTTGTGTAGACTCACAGATTTGAGGCAACTTGCAGTAGAAGGTAATTTGCATTTATGAAAACAGTTAAAAATGAAGATTTTGCAGTGACAGTGAGATCTGTTGCAGATCTTCCTTGTATAGCTTGAAAATTTTCTTGTAACTTCACCTACTACTACTATGTACAAATACATTCTTGCTTTCATGCATCTTGTTCTGCATAATACAGAAAGACAATTCTATCAGTCCTAAACAAGAGCAGTGTTTTGTAGGAAAGCAGTAACTTAGTTTGTGTTATTTGTATATATGAGGATGGTAAAACAGAATTACCTGGTCTTTGCTTCCTACCTGAGAAGAGAGGTGAGACTGAGGAAAGGCTGACATAGGAAATGCAGCAATATAACTGCATGATTTTAAAAATGTGCAAACTACCCAGTGACTGAGGACAGATCTACAGATCTACAAATCAGCTCAGTTTGGAAAGATCTGAAAAGAATTTTCGGGAGAAATCCATTAAATTTCCACCCTAAAGCATTAATCTAGATTTCAAAGATAAGAGATCTGAGGAGAAGGAAAAATCCATGACTCAGAAAACAGTAACGCATAAGATGTGATCTCTAATACATTGTATTATGTATGTTAGAATCAGTCAGTGTACACTGCAGCAGAAATCCAAGAAGTGAGCATCAAATGAAAGTCCAATTAATAGATTTCTCCTTTGTCTTTGCCATTTATTTGGACTTGGAATTTCACATCAAAGAAGAAACTTGCATCTTCACTGAATGCACGTTTATTCAGGTATCCAAGATTAGTGTATCAGAATGTGATAAATTATTATATTAGAAGCTTATAACATGTGGTTCTGAATTTTCATCAATGATAAAACTTTTGTGCCACCTCTGACTAAAAGATTTTGCTTATCAGGATTTCTATACCTAAGTAACTCATTAGATATCCCTAAAAACTATTACTGTTATAAAACAGGTCACAATTTAAGTAAATTTTTATGAGACCACTAGATGGTGCCACATATACTGTTAAAAGCCTCAGAAAACAAAATTATGGGGAAAACCAAAAGAACAAACAAGAAAACAAGACATAATACTTCTTCATGAAGTAGCAAGGCTGGGTTTAGATATTATTTCCCACGGTCTCCATCCTGTCATTTCCATCTACTACCTCAAATTGTTCTGTTCTTTCTTCTGTGTACTGGTTGGGACTATACACCTCAGAGGGATCATCACAACAGTGTCAACTCACTTTAGTCTGTATGATCAATAGTCTTTTGTTTTCTCACTGTAAATTTCAGCGTTAATTTCAGTAATGTCTACAGATGTTTTGAGAAGGTAACAAGTTTTGAAAGTATATTGGTACTGTAGTAGTACGTAATGTATATTGTTACTGTATAGTTGACCTGTCTTATCTACAACAAAGTTTTCCTGATCAAGTCAGCCAGCATTGACTCCTGCACAGTACTCAGCAGTGCAAGGCAGCAAGACTCCTGGGGCTCATATCCACTTGAGTTTTGCACTGGAGTAAGCTGAACTATTCTATGGGTTGTGCAGTGAGTGTTTTAAAGAAAATAATACTGTAGATTATTTTCCTGGCCTCATAGGCAATTGTGAGGAAGTATAGAAATTCCATGACATTTGATTGTCATGATATGTGCTCAGATAAGGCAGCCTCATGCTAAAAGTTACTGGGTTGTATTAAGTTAGTGTGTATGTTCCTTTCAGATCTCTCAGTGCGAACTCAGAACACAACTGCATTTGAAGAAAAGGATTACACTTGGGCATTGCACTTAAATAGCCCACAGCTCATTGTTATTTTGTAAAATGGAGGTGGGGTTGCACATTATGGCAATACTCAAGATATACTCAGAGTTAATTCTACAGTGAAAATAAATTTCTAGCTTTTTAGTTCATTTTTCAAGTTGACATTTCATTATGTGGTAGTGTCTGTGAGACCTTCTGACACATGACACAGTATCAGCTTGAGACTACTGGGAAGGACCTGTATGGTTTTATTTCTGATCTAATTTTGATTTTGAAAATTTTGTTTATTTTGTTCTATGAAAAAATCTATATTTATATGCTTACTTAGGATTATGACTGGGGAAGTCAGTGAAGCTATAAACAGAGGAAAGCAAAAGTGATCAGTCAGATAAATTGCTGAATATTGAAAAGGCCAAAGCAATAAAATTCATAGAGTCAAATCATTATAATTCATAGAGTATGTGAGGCATTAAAAAGTTATGCACGTTCAGATTTTGCCCAAGATTTATTGCAGACAAAAATCAAATAGAACCTGAATATTTTTTCATTACAAGTATGGTAAAGAAGATAATAAAATAGTATAAACTTACTGTATCCTAAAAGACTTCACAAAATCAGACTGTTTGCTTGCTGTTATCCATCTGGTTCAGTGAAGGCTGACATTTAATGGAAGATATTCTTGGTGCTATAGAAAACTGATGAAGGATGTGGTCATCTAGTATTAGTATTTCTAGCCCCTTCCCAATACATACTTTCATGCCATAAGAAGTACTTTTTGTTGCATTATTTTGATTGAGAATTACAGGCAGATGCATTTCTTCCCAGTATTTCAGCAATCATCAACTTAAGCAGTTACATATAATTTGTATATTAATTCAGTTATTAATTATTAGTTGTATTGAAGTCACAGAATAAAGCTCTATTTCACTTAGTGATGTACAAATAGGCAGAAGTGGGTAGGCCTTAACTGGAAGCCCCTACATTTTCATTTCCATCAGAAATAAAAGAGTTTTACTGCAGAAAAATAGGCCACAGCATCAGATGATATTTCCCTAGCAGATACAGCTAGGTGCAATTTTAGATATTTTGCCTTAGGGATGAGACATGACAGTAAATAATGAAGTGAGACAATATTTTCAGGATATAAATGTACTCATATCCCTCACCTATATGAAATATAGGGAAGTTGCACCTTTACCAGTGAATCATAGGGCTGTAGGCATATAAGTCACACCAGGAGCTCAGAGTTTCCATTCTCTGATTTATAAATACATGACTGGGCATTTTCATTAAATATAGGTGGCAATAAGCTGGAGCTTAAAAATATAGACAAGGAAGTTATATTTGCTGAAGTAGATAAATAACTGTCAAGTGAAAGCTGTGAAGGATTGTATCAACAATAATTCAGATACTGTTAATTACAGAAGGCAAAACTGAAATGGTCCTGTGTACCTAAACTAGAGAGCCAGAGAATTAAAACTACAAGAGCAGACATAAAATTACTTAGCATATGTTTAAGTCCTCAGAGTTACTCCTCTTCCTTATCTCCTGCTTTGTCACCTATGGCAGTGAGGCATTGGCCATACTATTCAAACCTTGGGGTGGCTATAAGTGCAAACATATTTTTCCAAAATGATGTAAAAAATTATCCTTTCCAAAGCTATCATTCAGCTTAACTATCTCCCATTATGCCATTTCTGATGAGGAATGTGAGCTAAATGGGCAAATGTCAGTCAATTAGAAAGGACCTTCAGCCTCTGATTCCTGACTGCCGTTGGATCATTACCAGTGCTATTTATTAGATCAAAAGAGTATGAAGCAGGAAATCCTTTATTACATATAAACTAAAAGTTTCCATTTGTTTATTATTCCAAAATTTTAGGAAACACAGAAAGGGAGTGCCAGTTCTTTTACTAATAAACTAAACCCCAGATTTGTTTTCAGTTGCAGAATCTTTTCAACTCCCCTTCAGACAACCTTAGGAAGATTGCAGGTACTCCCCTCAGTGTCTTCTTTAAAAGCTCAAGAAATCCAGCTCCTTCAGCTCCTTGTCAAAGAGCATGCTTTGCATCCTGTCCTGTCATCCTGTTGGCCCTCCAGGGGTCGTTCTCCACCTGCTCTGTATCTTTGTTCTGAGGTCTTGCCTGGCCTGGGCATGCCAGAAGAGGCCTCCTGGGTACCAAGCAAGCAGCAGTGAGCAGCCTCTCCCCTGGGCTGTTGGCTGTGATCCCTCCCTGTGCCTGGCACACAGACAGGCCTGTCACCACAAGAGTGCACTGCTGACTCACAATCAGCAAAAATCTGCAAAAACATCCACTGAGATTCCCTCAACTGGATCACAGGTGTAACTTCAGATGAGCAGATAACTTTCAAGGCATATGCTTGTATCTAAGACCTTCCCTTACTGTAGCTTCTAATGCAACTAGAGTATGCAGCCAAGTTTCGGCTACCAGTTTGTGTGCCAGTGACTATTTAGAATCCATGCACAGAATAGGAACTGTAAATAAAGGCTGGTAAGTGATGTACAGGAGAGAGCCCCTGGGCATATTTTAATTTTGGAAAAGCAAAAATGTTTGTAGGCATCAAACTTTTTAAAAGTGACTTTAGAGTGTGTTGAGATTTCCTGTTGTTTTGAATGCTTTTTGCATATACAGACAGAAATTTCACAGAAACACAGAATATGGTGAGTGACTTCAGCTGCTCCTCATACCTCGACACACTTCACCATCTTTGTTGCTTTCCTTTGGATGTTCTCTGACAGCTTAATATCTTTCTCATATTGTGGTGCCCAAAAATGCATACAGGCCTCCAGGTGAGGCTGCCCCAGCTCAGAGCAGAGCAGGACAATCCCCTGCCTTGCCTGGCTGTGATGCTGTGCCTGATGAACCCCAGGACACACTTGGCCCTTCTGGCTGCCAGGGCACTGCTGGCTCATGTTCAACTTGCCATCAGCCAGGACCCAGAGCCCTTTCCTGTGGCACTGATTTTGCCTGGTTTGCTGTCAAGGGCCTCCAGGTCCTCATGGGGCGTGGGGCCATTGCTTGGGTGTCCCTGAGCTCAGGAACCCCCTGTACAGCTCCATCCAACCCTCAGCCCTGGACTTTCCTCAGTCACCACCGCTCCCATTGCTACCTCAGCAACTTCTTGATTTTCTGACTAGCCCCAGAATGTGCTGTAGTCTAATAAAAACACTGATGTCTTAGTAGTAGGCCAAAATCCAAGAGAAGCATCCAATGGCCAAAGCTTGAGGCAACTGTCTTGGCTAGAAACCAAAGTTCTCCATTTTCTCAGGGCCTTCTATTCATGGTCTTACAAAGTGCCTTTTTAAAAAATCAGCCCTAAACAGAGAGAAAAAATTGAGCTGAACATATTTTCACTTGAGTAGAGGTTATAAGAATGATAAAAATAGTTATTAAAGTTTAAAGCCATGTGTCCAGAAAGTGAAGGTCTTCTTTAAATGCCCAGTTTACTGAAACGTTCTAAATACTTGGATTTATTACAAGTTATTCTTGTTGCAAACTGACTGGTAGCTGCAGGATACTGTCCTTTGGGAGGTGACCTCTGAGTAAGAGTTAAATTTTAAGCCTGGATAGGGCCATCAAAATTCAGCCATGTGTGAAAGGATTGCACAAACAAAACCTCTTACACAAACAAAACATCCAACTCAGTCTCCTACATTCACTGCCAGTCATGTCTATGATTTTATTTTTTTTCGGAGAATCCAAGCATGATTCTCAAATTTTCATCCTGCTGGCAATAACATGCCTGCTCTTTTCAGGACAAATACATTATTTTGATTAGCCTGATGTCATTCTAGAAATCCTGAGGCATTATGCAGTTTTGTTTATCTCAAGTGTTAAAAATGCTTGAGTGACCTTTGGCCCTTTCAAAGCCCTGGCTTTATGGCATCTTACTGAGCTTAACAGGTAAATGTAGGGAGTCAGGAAAGGATGTCTCAGGTTGTCATTCTCACACTAGTTACCTTCTCACTATGGGCTGTCTGATCCCCATCCAGCCTTAGGTGTTTTCCACCAGCTCACAATGGAAATATGCCTTTTTTTTTTTTTTCTTTCTTTCATGTTAAGTTATTCTTAGATTATTCTGGATAATTTGTCAAATATTTATGTGAATTTTACTCCTGATCTTTCTCATACAATCAACTAGACCAAAAACATCTTCTTTGTTGGTTTATTTCTAAATGATCTCAGGAATTTAAACCACTTTAAAATTGCTACTTTCCAGATTACCATCTATTTACCCTGTACATAAACAGAAGTGAAAAAACATTTCTGCATGTTGATATTTTGGTTTACCTAAAATAGCAATAGTACTAAACAGGTTGTTTTGATGCCCAGGACCTCAAAATAGCTCTATCTAAGAGTATGCAAGCTATCCTGATAAGCAAGTTACTTCATTTTAAGCTCCCCTTGTTTATCCCCCAGTGCAGAACACCTTCCTAGTATTTTCTTTCAAACAGCACTCATGTGTAATCTCTTATATTCTGCACAGCCTTCTGTAACCTGAAAACTTCACTTCTCTTGTAATTTTATTATCCAAACAGGTCTGTGCTAGAGATTTCTCCTCAGTTATTGCAAATGAGAAGCATATGTAAAACATTTCCCATAGGTGTTTGAAGAAAATTTTAAAAGAAAATTTTAAAACATAAAATCCTAGAACTCACACCTGATTGTATAGAACCAGCATGTTAGTTCTAGGCATCCCCATTCCCAGCCCTGATAAAGACAATTTCCTGCAGTTGAGACGACCCAAGATGATCCAGGAAGCAAAATCTGACACCAGCAACGAGTATTTTAGCAATTGACCAGTGTGAGCTAGTGCTAGAGCAGGTATCCTGCCTCTTATCATTGGTATCTTGGGTATAAGTCTGGAATTTATGGGGTCTTGCTTTGAGTGCTTCTCTACTCTTGATAGTGTAAAGGTGTGAGTATCAGTTTCAGGATTTTGATGAGAAACAAATAGTAGGACAAATATTCAGCACATGCTTTCAGCAAAACTTTATTAGGAATGGGAGAAAGGAATGTGGGAGTAAGCAGGTTTGAGATTACTGTGGTTAAGCAGGATAAAGCCAGTGGAGTAAATTAAATCAATAGCTGAGACGATGACAGAGCTCAAACCAGAGAGTAAGAATGACACTGTCATGATACGAAGAGCATTTATAATTTGAATGGGCCCTCGAAGGTCATTGCTGGGTGCTGAATCACTTTAGCCATATGCATTCCTAGCAATGTCATGCTACCATCATAATGTAACATCAGCCTTCTAATTTATTTTGGCAGCTGATGTAATTGCAGCAGTTTGCACTCTGATTCAAACTACAGTCATATTGCACCACACTGTTGATTTTTAACTCAATGAGAACCAAATAAATACTTCTGGTTACAGTATTACTCTATTGTGTATCCTCACACTTTGGCTCCTTAACATTCAAAGCTCTGCCACCTGCACATAACTACATTATAACACTGCAGAGGGCACTATTGGTACATATGAGCAGCTGTTGAGCAAACCCACAATTTCATCTGCATGAAATTAGGACAAGGGAAGTCCACAAGTATGTATTTATTCATTCACTATGATTAGACCTATTTGGTCTATTGATGCTAAGGGTCTGGTGATGAAATCACATCTGGCCAAACATCCTTAGACATAAAGGAAATAGAAATAAGATTTCAGTAGTCAGTTCAAAATTTGTGTATATTTAGAAATTACTTTATAAAATTATGGCAGAGAGAACCTCCCTCCCCATCTCCAAAGCTCTTGCATTTAAGTGGTGGTTAAACAATTAGTTTTAAATATCTGTGCATTTTTCTCCAGGATGTCTTCGTTTTTAGATGCCATCATTTGTTTGTACCTACACCCATTGAAATCATGATTTCAGTATTTAAATCAGAGTTCAGTTTAAAAAAAATTTCATTCGTGGTTTAAATATGTATACTAAACAACCATATAGAAAACCCTTGACACAGTCTCTGATAGCCTTTTAAAGAGAAGGTTTGTTCCTATTTCCAGATCAGTTCCTGAATAGTACTGTGACTTAAGCAAGTGAATACTTAGTTCGTGTAAGACTGTAAACTGGGTGTGATTGCTAGAAAAATTATTTATAATTCTTGGATAGAATGCCAACATCTTTAGGAAAATATTTTGGGCATCTGCGGTTCTTGAAAGTTTTGCTCTTAAACTGATTTCTGTTGTGTTTAAAATAGAGAGTTTTGGTGGAAAATGGAGATTTGGGCCCTTTGGAATTCACAATTCAAGTTATTGGTCTCCTGATTTTTCTGCAGAGCATAAGTAGGCCTCCAAAGCCGCAAGTGTTCATCCTAAAGGCATTCTGCTGATATCAGTTCTCTGCTGTATCTACTTTCTTAATGTCCAAGGAGAACCCTTACCACAGCTATGATAAAAAGAGCAGAAAAACCACTCCCAGTAGAAAAAGTTCTAGGAAATATCTGTTCACACTAACTCTAAAAAAGTTAGAGGATGATTTGATCAAAGGGGCTAAACAGCTGGTACAGAATGTGTTGTCAGGCCAGTCTAGAAAGGTATGAAATGATCCAGAGACTGGAAGTTGCAAGCAGGTGTTTTCATCATAGGTTTATTTGCCTTTTAGAGATGCAAACAACTAGCTACTGAAAAGACACACCAATATGGCTTCTCTATCATGTTCATTAATATATTTACTTTTATCTCTCAAATATATGCTCTTCTAAGCTTAAAAATTGATTCAGAGAGAGTCTGTATTCCTCTACCAAGGTAAATCCCATATAGATTCAGATCTGGACCTACATATGCCATGTGATGCTAAAGGAGGGAGCACAAACTCTTTTACAAGTCTATTCCTAAGCTTCTCTTTGGCTTATGTAAGGCTTATTTTATACCATTGGCTCCTGACAGCCATTCATAAAACTTGCAGCATTTGCTATCCAAATAGCTTCCAGCCACTGACATTATATCCTCTAGCATATCTGCTTACATTCTGCTGTTGTCCTACTTCCAGACACCATTCATCTTTGAGCACACAGTCTCACTAGATGCATTAGTTGCTTGTCCTGCTGATATCTTCATTGAAAGCACTCAGATATTACAAACGGCAGCTGCCATTTAAGCAAGATATCCACATGGTTTGATATGTTGAAATGCTGTAGGTCTCTCTAAATCTGCTAAGCTTAAACATTGAGTAAGATTGCTTACTTGCTGGCTGTTCATATTGCTTTTACTGGATTAGTGTAAACATGTAAAAATTAGTTGGCTTGAAGGAAAATTAACTGACAGTACTAAACATGCTATATTAACTAGTTTACAGTTCTACAGCTGAAGTGCCTGAGATGATCTTTCAGTGTACACTAAATCCCTGTAAATCAGCATATTCATGCAGGAGAGTGGACCCAGATGTTCATACCTGTTTCTGTACCTTTCCTTCCCATTTTATCTCCCTTCCCCATCCCAGTGCCTTATGCCACATTTATAGGACTTTTACTCTAAATTGTGGTGGCAGAATTGACCTGGATGATATAGAAAGTAAGTTGGAATTTTGTCAAGAAGGATCCTGGATCACTGTGGTTTTTGTTGGATTTGTTGGATTTTTGTCCTTATAACTTTCTTGTACTTAACATCATTATATTATCATTTTACTTGGCAACCCTTGCACTTTTTTTAAAAGTAGGTTAAGTATGAGTCATATTGTTATAAGATGATTGTGTCTCATTCCAGGCTAAGATTTGAGCTTGCAGAACACAAATGAAATCTATCTGGAAAGAAACTGTAAGTCACTTACTCTAATCTTTTTAGGTTTAAAACTTTTTTTAAGTGCTGAAAAAAAATTTCAACACATGCAAAATATCTACAGAAAGGGTAGATTCGGGGAATAAATCACAGAGCTAGATCAAATGAGATCAAAATAGTTCTATCTTTGTTGGATGTAATTGCAATGTGACCTTGAAGTCCATCTGCACAATGCTTTGCATTGACTACCTGGAATTGAACAATTCATCTCGTTGAACCTCAGTTGTCTAGAAGTTAGGTATCTGTTTTAAATTATTCGTCTGGATTGTATTTATCTTTTGTCAATACAGACATAAATATATCATTCAGTTGGGATGAGCCTTCCTTGGGAATTTTTCCCACTGGCACAGAGAAAATGTATCTTGATCTGCATTTATCCATTAAAGTCAGGTAGCTAGGTAAATTAAGCATTACCCTAGTAACTAATATTGGTTTCTTTCTGGATGGTTTGTCTAAGAATTTCAGATGTCATTAAATTAGGAGGATGAAGTAGCACTGGAATTTAGGCTGCTACTTTGTCATTAGGAACCCTTAACTTCTCTTTTTTAACCCCTCCTGGTTACAATATAGAAATGATAAATGTCTACTTTTTTAGATAGCTGGTTTCAGCTAGAATAGATTTAATTTTCTCCCCAGTAGCTGTTACAGTGCTGAGTTTAGGATTCAGTATGAGAATAATGTTGATAAAGCTCTGATGTTTTAGCTGTTGTTAAGTAATGCTTACCTTTAGGCCAAGGACTTTCAGGACTTTCAATTTTCCACGTTCTGCCAGTGAGGAGTTGCACAAGAAGCTGTGAAGAGTCATAACCAGGACATCTGATTGGAACTGGCCAAAGGGATATTCCATAGCCCAGAATGTCATGTATGGTATAAAATCAGGGGGGAACACTTGGTTGGAACATACCAATTGCCACTCAGACTGGGCATTGGTCAGTAAGTGGTGAGAAACTGTACAATGCATCACATGTTTCCTCTTATCTTGTTCTCCATTTCATTACAATTATTGCAATTTTTTTAATTTACTTTATTTATATTATTAGTTTGTTATACCAAACCAAAGATTTTACCTTTTCCTGATTCTCCACCCCATCCCACCAGGGGGCAGGAGGAGTGAGCAAGGGTATGTGTGGTCTTTAGTAGACATCTGGGGTTAAACCATGACAATTTTGTGAACAGGTACATTTTCCTGCCTCTTTTGCAGTACAAATAATGAATACTAAACAAATTATAAGCTAATGTGATTTAATTGACATGGAATTTCTTGATTATGGATTCTGCCCTGATAATGATCTCTGTATGGACACTGACATACTCTAACTCCTGACATGCTTTTTGAAGTTGTAAAGCCACAAAGGCCATATACTGCATTCTTAAAAATAGGCTGCATTCCTATTTGATCTAATTGTGATTTTGGCTAAAACTGCAGTGCAGAATAAGTTGCCAGGTCTACATGCTAAGGATCAATATGAATATTAGTTTAAAAAAAATTAAGACAGAAATGAACATGTGCTAAAAGAAAAAACCTTGCTTCTAACTGAAATAAATCAGTTGCTTTAGCAGCTCATCCCATTGGGACACCTAAAGGCAGTAGTTCTTATTATGGAGTAATGGGCTGCAAAATTTCAGTGTAATGACAGAAATTTGTTTCTGGCAGATTGACAGAATTTTGTTATTTTGGGGAAGGCTGCAGGGGTAACCACAGCATAAAAGTAAGGTCAACTCCAGTCAGACAATTTTTAGTAACTGGAAGATTGTGATGGTTGCCTGGCAACTACAGCAGATATAAACTAGCTTTTCCAGGTGACTTGGGAGACTTACAGCATTTTCACTTGCTGTATTGCAAAGATTGGCTTTTAAAAGGGCCTGGCAGTCAGAAAGGTAAATTAGTCATGGCTAACTTGGCCCATGGTAGATACAGACTGGTTGATCTGTCTTCTTCCCAGCATGTTTTTTTCCATGTTTCTATTAAGTGTCAATTTATCATCTAACTTCTGAAATTGAGAGACAAAGGCTTGATTCCTTGGCTGCATTTGGACAAACCAAAAGCATAGGTGGGCTCAAAATATATCTTCATCTTCCAAGCATCATCCCTCGAACATCCACCTTAACTTGCAGAGGCTCAACAGGTAATAGTTGGGATTCACCCTCTACTTTTACTCCAATGCTTGCACATCAGTAGGAAATTAATGCAGAGAGCAAAGTCACCCCTTCTGATCCAGGAAGGGCTTTTATAATAATGTGATTCAAGTTTTAAAGCTTCTCTCGCTCTTTTTCTGGGTACTTCCATCTCTGGGAAATTTCTCAGTATTTCCCACTATTTCTTTAAAGAAATAAATCAACTTTAAGATTGGCAATTTTATTTTTGTTGGTTTTTTTTTTTTTTTTTTTTTTTTTTTTTTTTGGGTGGGGGGATGGGTTTGGATTTTTGTGGGTTTTTTTGTTTTGTTCTGTTTTTTTTCTTTTTTCTTTTTTTTTGTTTGGTTTAACAAAGGTTGGCTCACTGTTTTATCCCAGGCAAGGACAAATAGGCATATGATATATTTTATCATGATTCTCCTCACTGAGACCTTTCTGAATAAATTCTAAAAGAGTATAGAAAGTATTGAAGGATGTCATTTGTTGTACCTAGTCACAGCTAATATTACTTTCTCTTTGAGATGTTTTTACCCATCTGAAAAGAAACATAGAATATCCTGAGTTGGAAGAGATCAACCCACAGGGATCAACCAAAGTCCAGCTTCTGGCCCTGCACAGGACCACCCCAAGAATCAAATCATCACACCTCTGAGAACATCCAAATGCTTGGTGCTGTGAGCACTTCTGTGGGAAGCCTGGTTCAGTGCCCAACCACCCTCTCAATGAAAAACCTTTTCTATACCTAACCTGAACCTCCCCTGACACAGCTTCATCCCATTCCCTCAGGTCCCTCATGCCACGGGGTGTCTGGTAACAATTTCATGGATGATGCAGAAAGACATCTGTGGCAAGGAATATTGCTGCTTGGTTATATATATCTGCTTGGTTTCGTTCCTATTCTGCCAGTATAATCAGGGTATCAACTGTCCTGAAAAAATCTTTCTATCTTATTTCTGATAGTGTGTATCATTGAAACGGGTGATGCTTCACCAATCTATGGTTTTAACTGATATTTTTACTTTTTCTGAACCCTTCCTCTCAGGTTAGTGTACTATATAATTTCTGAGATACTATATATTTTATACAGGGCTCCAAAGTGTCAAATGCCTAACTGCTCATAACTGTGTGGTTTAAATACCATGCACCCATTCTATTTCTTTAGGAAAGTTGTGGGGAAAATTTGGATTAATTTATTTTTATTTTGACAATCTCTGTGAGTTTATTTTGTTGTAACGGACTCCCATCAGGATATTTGCTTTGTTAGCCTTCCCCCTGATTCTTACTCATAAACACTAACCTATCAACACTATCATCAGGTTCTAGACAACCAAACCCCTCAACAAAGACCCTCTACTTGTCTTTCCTAGCCACACATAATAAATGTCTGTAAAAAAAGCAAGCTTTCAAAAACAATAAAAAATGTGTGTACTAGACTACTACTCCTTGTAGTCCATGATTCTCCACCATTAATGTCATGCTGTGTTTTTTAGTATTTCCCACCTCTTTTATTTTTCCAGTTATATCATAAAATTTGATGATCAGTTCCAGCTCATTTGTGAAGAATGGTAGGTAAAATAGCATAGATTGGAAGAACTTTATGCTATTTCACTTGTCAGTGAATGGACTTTTTTCACCTGATGTAGAATTTCCACAAGGGTTTTCATTCACACTTCTCTCACTTTGTGCTAGAAATTGTCCATGCACATACTTCAGAGTATTGTTCTGAATATAGCTTGTCTTAAACATGTAACACTAATCCATCACCTATTTTGAAAATAAAATATTCGGACAGCTGCTAAAAACCACAGTACCTAATGTTATGGAATGTTAATTCCTCTTAGTGCCACAGATGCTGCTGTTAAATGACTAATGCATAAAAATAAATTATAAGACTAGTGAATTGTATATACCACACCCAAGGCATGGCAAGCATTTTTAAACAGTCATGTCTGTGTTGAGCAAATTTACAAAACACATTTCTAGTCACAAGAACATCGGCAGAATTAGAGAGCCTCGCATGTGCTTACACAATCATGCTTCCCTGAAAGTATCTTCACTGTAAGTCTTAACATCTGTGCTGGAAAACTGATGAATTTGGGGACCCATCTGGAGGTGAGGCAGGTAGTAAGTAGGTAGCATAAGATTATGAATAGCCTCCATTCAAAGCAGTAGTTCATAAGTAGTAATAGATTCACACATGGCATTCATCAGACTACTGAAAATGGCAGAAAAAAACTCAGAATATTCAGGAGCAAAAAAAATTTAGTAACACACAGTAGCACTAAATTCTTCTTCTCAAGATATGCTTCTAAATACTGCATCTAAGACACACTTAGAATCTATTGTAGAATTAAACTTTCATTCCTGATCTCTAGTCTAAAATGTGTTAAATTTTACAGTTAATTCGTACTTCACCTTTCTTCACACATATTTCAACAAGGTTAGCTGTAGTCCTTATACTAGAGGAAAACCTCGGACAAGACAGGCTTAACTTGGTTAAACACAGTTCCTCTTGGACTGTGTATCTGGTTCTCTGCCTCCTGTGTTGGACATCAGGGAGCTGGCATGAAGTGGTGTCATGCTGTGAAAAAAATTATTTCCCAGTGCCACTACAGGAAACTAGGAGATGAATGTAAGTTGACCTACACATTGACAATTAACAAAGTGCAATCATACATGAGAGAATAAATTGCAGCATGTAATGTTTAGCATTTCAGTGGGAAGTTTGTGGAAAAGCATCTCAAAGATGTTTTTATCCAATGTCAATTTTATTTCTCTAATGCTTTGGCATTAAACATTCCCCTAGATCAGTAATGTCTCATAATGAATTACACATTTTACACCAGACTACAAAAAGAATCAAGAAATTTTTTTACATTTAAATGGAAGGTTCTATTTTATTCTCCCCTCATTTTTTTCCTTCCCATTAACTTAAAGCTACATGCAGACCATGCTTTTTGGTATCAGACACTAACATACTTACCCATCTATTTTGTCCTGGTAAAATGTTTAGGTGATATTCATTTAGAATTCTGATTAAATCAGAAATTATCTGTATATGGCTTATGGTGCATACGGGAGGGAAAAAAAGAAGCAGACAAAATAAAGTAGAGGAAATTTTAGGTGCTGGAATATACCTTAGTGCAGAAAAGTTACAGAAACATTTCAGTAGAGAAAAATTAAAAATCGATTATTTTAAGAAAAATCTAGAAAAAGTAAGGCAATTCCTATTTCCTACTTATTCATGTAATGACTTTGCGAATCACCAAGCAGATAAGATTTCAAGCATAAAGAAAAATTAAAAAAAAAAAAAAAAAGAGGTGAAACAAAAATATAAAAAGGATCCTACGTAGGCACCTTTTCAATATTAAATATGTGGTGAAAGTAAGAGGTCCCACTGATAAACTATCACATGAACATGCAACCTGTGCATTCATAGAACTACACACGGCACAGTGAGAGGCTGTTCTTGAGTCTCCCATTCATTGCATGGCTGACCACATGGCACAGCAGTCTATTACACTTGTCTGAGAGTTTACACCTGGGTTTTCTTCTGTCTGTTTGATTTTCTTTGTTGCAGGAACATGAAGATCTGATGGTTTGGGTCAGAATTAGCCACTCCTGAAATGCTGTTTACAGCTGACTGTTACTGAGGAAGGGCATGGTATGTTATCCTGCATATAAAATACTGACAGTGGATGCAAAAAGCCATTCTAGGTAGTAACCAAAAGAAGTCCAAACACATACCACACAGAAGTGGTGCTTCATGCTTTGGAATTGGTGCTTTGGAACCCAGCTGAGCTGATCTTGAGGCAGTAGCCCTTGTTCTTTCTTTCTCCAGCCTTCCATTCAGTACTGAGCAGCTATCATTCAAAGTTCTCTTTCTGAGATAATCTCCCAGTCTGTCACACAGTTGATACTCTCTACCTCTAAGAAGACAGTAGCTTTACTAGTAGCTTGACAATAAAATGATATGACATTTTCCTGCAAACTCTTCTTCTAGGCCACTTAAAAATAATATAATATTATTGCAATGTAGCCTGACTTTTCCCCAATCTAATATTCAATGGTAAATTTTGATTTTAAAATTATTCAACAAATTTTGGCTCACTGTCTCTAAGCCTCGGTACACAGACTATGGTTCTACAAAAGTGATTGCTCAAATAATTTGCTAAATATTTTGTATTTCTATATGTTCTCTTGGTATTCAAAAAACAGTGTATGGTTTTCAGTGGAAGTGTCCACATTTAGTTTCCTCCTGCAGCTATCAAAGAACTCTTCTGAGACAGGAAAACTAAGTTTAAAAAAAAGATGCCAGATGAAAACTCTGACCTCTCACAAACACTTCTCTTTGGCTTAAGGAACAGTTTGAATGACACAATGAGGCATTAACCTAAGTATTTCAATGAAAAATGCTTGCTTTAAAACCAACATTCCTTATAGTGTGCTTGCTTAAACCAGATGACCTAACCTTATTTAACATAGTCCTCAATATAAACTCAGTCACTTTCTGTTAACTTCAAACCTCTGGCTACTCCCTCAGATTGTCTCATGACTATCTGAGAGCCTGAAGCCAGAGCCATGGAACTGACAGATATTGCCAGCACTGAGTGTCAAAGGACGCCTTTCATCTGCGCACAAGGTCACACACTGAGGGTGCCACAGATTTACACAGGAAAATATAAATCAGTAGGAATCTGTAATCCAGACAAAATCTTTTGTACTAAGGGCATAGGTATTCTTGTGCCAAGGTGTTAAACATTTATGAAGGCTTTTAAGGGGATATGTTGATTTTCTGAATGGTTTTGAAGGTAAGTGTTATCAGGATGCATCAGTAGGTTTTGACTGTTTCTGGTTTAGGAAGCATACTGTGTTTTTCACCCCAGATCACCTTGCAATTCTCACATTCATCCTTATGTGACATAATGCAGCTGAAATGCCCTGGAGCTATTATGCAATGCTAATGCCTTTTTTGTTTATAGTATAAATCAGCCATTTTCTGTGAAGCCTGGTTGTTGCCATTCTGAAGTGTCCTACAAAATGGCATAGACATTTTCTCTGCTCATTCTAACAGCCCTGCAAATACAGTTTCATGGAAACTGCGAAAGAAGCCTAGTAAATGCTGCTGATATTTCAAAACTAACTGTAATTAATAATTTGTTCTGTTATGTTTTAGGTTATATTTTCTTTACTTGGAAATAGCAATGCAACTGTTGTGAAGCCTTTTTTTAAAATATTGTTTAAATGCTATTAGAAAAGTTGCCTTTTTAGAAATTTTTTTGAATCTGCAATGATGATGACAGAAATCAGAAGCGTATTACAAGAAGAAACTATAACTAGAATTTACAGTTATTTGCTCCTAGTAAAAATCAAGAGGACTTTTACCCTTGACTGCAGCAGAAAGGAAGGTAGGCCTCCAACAAAATACTTTTTAAAATCTCTATCACAGGTATCAGGGAACCTATAAGGAAGGCAAAAACAACACCACTCTGCAGGTGAGTGAGCAGATTAATTATTTGCCTAAAAATGGAAAAAGCTATTCCTAAAACGTTAATCACGTAATCAACGTTCCCTTTCTAAGGGTAGTTGGAGTGATATAACTGAGTTTTCAAGTGACATGTCTGCTCTACTGCAGTGGGCTTTCTTTCTTCAAGAAGGAAGCTTGCTAATAACATATTGGGAAGAACAAAAAAAATTCCTGCTGCTGTGCTATGTTGATCTTTCATGCTAAAATACTTCCTTTGTGGTTATTTTCCCAGACTAGGCTGAGTTACTGGGCTCCATCTGCTTTGTAAGTGACATATTACTTTAGGCATAATGTGTTACTGCATCTATCTTTTGCTAAGCTGGAACATGATCCTGAATTTAGAGAATGAGGAGAGCACAAATAAAACATCTTTTCTGACAACATTTCAGAGGAGGGCATAGACAGAGAGATTTTTTTCTTTGTTACCAATTGTACAAGAGTTCATTTCAGTCAATCAGGAGCTTCTTGGATTCTTTGAATAGGGCTTCTTTAATGAAAATTAATAATTTAACTGAATAACTAACTTTAAAATATTTTTGTTGTAATTTCATAGTTATTCCATTCTTTTGAACTTTGGTTTTCACATGTATACCATTTTTCAGTAGAAATTTTCAAGTTTAATACTTTGTATGTCATATGAGAGTTTTGCAAGGGAATATATGATTTTGTCCTGTGAAGTCTTCATTCATTATACCAATGTACAGCACTGTACGATTCTTTATTTTATATGTTTTCATCATCTGTTCATTTGAACCGATTTTTTTAGGAAGGGCTTTAAGACAACACGGGGAATGACATCTAGATGGCAAATTTTACGAAAAAAATGTATTCTGTTTTATCTACTCATGTGATGTAATTTTTCAAGAGAAATTTTCATTATGCTCATTGCTTATGATATGGACAATTGTTCCCACTTTTTGTTAACACATCATTTTATTTTGCCTGCAGAAGTTTGGTCACTAGCAAAAGAAGACTGTATTTTCTAAGCTTTCATTCATTAGTCATGATTTCTAAGTGACAAAAGCATGGAATCTAGATGCTTTTTGGTGACTTAAGCTTGCTGTAATTCTTTAAAGTCGCAGGAAGTGATAGATGTGGTCAAAGTCAAAAAAGAGTTACAGGATGGTGAGCCCTCAGGATGTTAAGATATATGGATATTCATATTATCCATCTGCTTTTAATCTAATGTTAAGTTAAAGAGAAGGAGTGGTCTTTCAGGCATAGTATTCGGTTGATTCTGAAACATTGTGCATATTATTTTTTATTGTCAGTTGATTCTTTACTGGGTTATTTATAGTAGCTCTTCAGGTGAGGATTAATCTGTTTAATAGGCTAGAAGGTCATGAAGATTGATTATAAAAAATTCCAAATTTAGGCAGGTTGGAAGCAACATAATTATTACATTGACAGGTTCACAGTTTTGCTGCTAGTAGACAAAAGCCTCTAATGTATCAGTTGCTACACTAGGGTTGTTGCCTATATTTCCATGGCAAATCTGAACAACCAAGAACAGGGATATTGAACTGTCTTTATCGTTATCTAGTAGTGTGCAGTCCTTGCCTGTCCTTATGTAGGCAGCAGAATTGTTATTCAGGTTCACATGATACATTTTCACAAATGGATCTCAGCTGCACATCTTTAATAAATAAAAAATTATTCAATAAAAATTATCCACCATGCACCAGAAGCATTGTCTACACAAATCAGAGTAGCTGAAGCCTAAAGACATTGCACTGAGAGATACAGGCTGCTCTTATTGCTATGGAGAGAAACCAGCTTTGTCTTGTCTTTTCTGCATGGGCCATATGGAGTGTTGCTGTGCCCTCTGTAGGAGGCATGCATTCCCATCCATCCATCCTTCTTCACGTGGAGGAAGCCATGGCAGCTCTTCTGGGGAAAAGGCAGCTGGCCAAGCAGAATCATCCCCTGGGCTGCATCCAGCTCCCACAGCACCAGGGACCATCCCAGCCAGAGCTGCTCATGGCTGCATTAATTAGAGCTCTGGAAACACCGCAAACTTTGGCAGAACCCAGGAACTGGCATTTTACAGAAGAATATTCTTGTCCTAATACTTGTTTGGAAAAACAAACATCACACACACACACACCCTTGCATGTTAATTCCTCTGAATTTCTTTAACATATCAGACTCCACATTTCTTGTGAAAAATTGAGCAAAATTACTGTATTTTGGAGGGATTTCCTTCTACAATTATTCCTCTGTCTACTGCTTTTGCTTAATTGAGCAAACAATGCCCTTGATAGCCATTTCCTTTCACCATAGTCAAAGGCAAGATAATTAGTTAATTGCCAGAAGGGGTTGTTAACTGCTGGTAATGAACCACTTTTGAGGAAATTACTGCTACAATACCATTAGATACTGCAAGCATCCATGAAGGGGAGAAATACTGTTTTTGATATTTCTCCAGTTGTATTGTTGAGCAAGAAAAAAGTTGCCATTTACAGCAAAAAAAATTATCCACATGCTAAGGATTGTTCCTCATGTGGCAGAATTGACCTGAATGTCATGAATTTTCAATTTTTAATACCATATTACAAATCCATTAATCTTTCATTCTAAAATATTGAGCGCTTGTTCCAGCAGTATATAGAATAACAATACTTTGCTACTATTGACATGATGAAGTACAGTGTAATGTATTCTTATGTCATTTACACAGGAGAATTTTAAAGAAAACCCTCATTCTATTTTACACCTGATTTTATAAAGAGATTTGGACCATACCTAACAGATGGATGGTCTCATCACAAACATAATCACAATTCTCACTAATGACCATTGTCTGTGATCAGATTTAGCAGCACCCTTGATGTGTCTTTCAAAACAAACCAGAAAAGGTTAGGTTATGCTTGTATCAAGTATATAAAAGTCAAAAGAGTTTTTAGAAGGCTAACTTATGATGTAACTACAATAAAAATAGGAATTAAGCATTCAATTAAATTTTCAAGAATTTTAAAAAATCTTAATAGCACACTAAAACACATTTCAGTCTGAATAAAAATGTCCCTGTGTACTGTGATTCAGATATTTATACAGAATCCTGTAATAAATATTTTCAATATTCAATGTATGAAACTCAATTAGACATGAGAATTAGCTGTGCAGAGTAAACCCAGTGCAACATACGTCACATCCTATGAAAAATAATTTTTCTGGAGTACTGTGAATTCACAAAAATCACAGAATCACAAAATTACAGGATTCCTCAGACAGGTTAACCTAGATTGCCCAAGACCATGTTCCATTCTGACAGTTCTTGGTGGTTCTCAATGATCAGGAAGACCCTCCTGTATTTCAGTTTGTGGCCGTTGCTTCTGGTCCTGCCTCTGGATGCTATTGAAGAGTCTTTCTCCCTCTTCTTTACACCATCCTTTCAAGGCAATTATGTACATTGATGGCCCTGCACCTGCTCTTCTCTAGGCTGGAAAGTGCCACTTCACTCAGCCTTTCCCCAGAGAGGAAAGCAGCCCTGGAGAGGTGCTGCAGTCCCTTAGTCATCTTCATGGCCTCTCTCTCACTGCACTGTCTCCAGAATGCCTGCTTTTCTCTGTACTGGGAAGCTCAACAATGGACACAAAACTGTGAAGTGGCCTCACCTGTACTGAGTAGAGGGACAGGAGAAGTTCACTCAACCTGCTGGCTCAACCTTCCTAATGCAGCTCAGGATAACATTTGCCTTCTCTGCTGCAAGGGCACATTGCTGGCTCGAGTTCAACTTGGTGTCCACCGGCATCCCCAGGTCCTTTTCTGCACAGTTGCTTTTCAATTACATATCATCAACATGAGCTCACACGAAAGTTGTTAAAAGGCAAACACGTTTATACTGTATCTGCAAACTGAAAACAGAATTCAGCAACAGAGAGATGGCAGCCTCCATCTCTTCTGAGTGGTCTACCTGTATGCTAAAAATGCACAGATGTGTCTCCTTGTCTGAGCAAGCCTTGGAGGTGAGCTTCACTTGCCATACATATACCAGCACACACATGTGCTACCTGTCCATGTCTGGTCTGTAAAGGGTTATCATATTTTTTTACAGAAGAAGTCCTCCCTCTGGCAAAAGTATTTAGAAAACACCTGCACCACCACATCAGAAGAAATATTAGTAGAAAATTCAGTGAAAGAAATTATTAGCAAGCTGAAACAATATGAGAAATATGAGTTTCTATAAATCAGTATATACTGCCAAGAATAGTAGCTATTTTATCCAATTTACTTCTTTATGACAAAGAAATTACCCTTTATTAATTATATTTATATTGCTGTCTATCTAGTTATACTAGATGCTTTATAGATTACATTTTAGCCAAATTTCTGGGAATATTTCCATTCAATTTGATAGCTATAATTACTAGCTAACTGTAATTTATTGAGTAATGTTCTCCATGGATTAATATTTAATATACAAGTTCTCAAAAGGAAAGCATTTTAGTCACAGGAAAAAAAAGGGATATTTTTGAATAATATTACTTGTCATTCTGGTTTTCTTTGATGAATAAGTCTGAAGTAGATTTTAGCAAATTAGTATGGAGTTAAACTCTGGTATTCAGGCAGTACATAAGAGAAAGCACAAAAAGAAAGTTACTATATATTATGTAGGTAATAGATTAACTATTAGTTTGCTACGTGCCTTAAAGAACAGGAGGGACACACCAGGAAGCAGAAATTGAGGTTTAGATGCTCAGAAACCAAACTGTCTGTTACCAGAGTTCCCATTTGTAATCTATGTCAGGCGACATAGACAAACACCTACCTAAAATACCTAGGATCTAATACCTTAGTTCCAAGCACCTACTAAGTATTGAGGAGATTCAGAGCAGCTTAGAACTCTTGGACAGGCAGTGAGTACATCTCCATAACTCTGCCCAAGATATTTATTGTATTTCTGTACAAGAGACATAATTGTTTCATGGGATTAGTTCAGCATAGTCCCCAGACAGAAGGGAGCATAACCAAGAAGTAAAATATCAGTATGTCAAAACAATGGCCTTTCCTCAGGCCCAAGCCTTTGGAAATAGCTGTCCTTGCCCAGCAGAAGATTAGCTCCCTACCTCTCTCACATAGCTTTGCAATGGAATTTAGAGAGCATTTTAGCTCTCTAAATTTCAGCTGCCACTCTAGTTCTCCAATCCAGTTGTGAGACCCTCAGAAAGCCCTGCTTAGCTGTTGCTTAACCTGAAAGGCACTGAATTTATCTCACCACCAAAATATACCAATGAATTCTTCTAGGTGCCCATGTTTCTGAT
Source organism: Catharus ustulatus (assembly GCF_009819885.2). Lineage (NCBI taxonomy): Eukaryota > Metazoa > Chordata > Aves > Passeriformes > Turdidae > Catharus > Catharus ustulatus. The sequence continues at coordinate 29,942,379 of NC_046226.1, forward strand.
GCTGGATACTGATATCCTGAACAGATCCTGAAGATCCCAAGCAGCTGCAAAGAGTCTCAGATTAGGCATCCTGCCACTTTGCTTTTCTGTTGGCATTAATCTCATAGTCACCCTTGCATGCCAATAATTAATTCAGAGTTCAGATATCCTACTGTCAGAGGAAGGGATGTCAGGTTATCTCTGAATAATTCACTTCTGGATCGTTTTTCTGGTAAGTGGGAGGTCTGCTTTCCAAATTGGACGCACAAATCAAGGACCTGAATCTTTTCCCTGGGATGCAGAAGAAAAGAGAAATGTTTCTGGATATTTCATCAGAGAAAGGCCATTAGAAACAAGGATTAATAATCCAAATCCAACTTTTTTTCTGACTACCTTAGACATGCTGCTGCTCAGCAGCCTTTTCTTTTGCTTCATTGGTCTTTCTTACAGACTGTCTTGGGGGATTTTTACTATCATAATACTTGCCTAAGAATAGGATCCTGGCACTTCCTATGTGCAAGAAATTCCTAAATCTGAACTGACAATTTCACCACAGAAAAAGTACCTACCAATCAGCATTAGTAAAGTTAATATGACTTGGAAACTGGAGCTCCTGCTGCTCCATGTTCCATGTGCCTGAACTTTCAGTTCAGCACTGCCTTCTCTCAGGTTTATGTTGCTGTTTCACTGTGATAAATCAAATCTCTGCAGCAGATAGGAGGCTTGTTCCAATCTGACTCAATACCGAAGTCCTGCTGCTTTAAATGACACAGGATCAAATGTGGTTGAGGATCACAGTTTCTGGGACTGTCACAAGGAGAATCTGAGCAGGTCCAGAACAGTTTGCAAGCCCATGGCCTCAGCTACAGACTCCTTCAGACAATTATTTTCTTTCATTTCCACTCCACGTCCCATGCACACAGGCAAAATTAAAAATGTAGTTGTAAGAGGACAAAGAAAAATATTAGAGGATCAAAGGAGTTTGTTATGAGTGACCATTAATAGCAAATTAAAAAAATATTCTGCTGCTTAACATGCCATACAGAAAATGTATTTAGCCTGGAAAATCAGCTGTTGCCCAAATTGTCTGGACAACTGATATTCAGTTAAAGTACAGTCCACTATATATCCTCTGTAAAAACATAAAATCAAGGATTAGCCTTGGCTGAGATTTAAATTGCTATTGATCTAAACTGATTACTCCACAGAAGAATTATTGATAGAATAGATAGATAACATCTATCAGTAGCTATTGGGCTGTAAATAGAAAAGAAAGAAATTATAATAACTTTATTATGTTTAGAGGTGTTAGAGAATATACAGATTTTTCTATTTTTAAATTAGTTTTAGAGAAGAAAATGTATATGTTATTTCCATAGCTGCAAGGATAAAGCCACAGTTAAGAACAATAATCATTCTGTTGCAGATTTCCAATCTGTGCACTGAAAGTGAGTAACCAGGAAGTAGACCACAAATAACTGAAAGTCAAAAAGGGTATTTGCATAACATTAGCCTATAACAGGAAATGAAAACTGTATTTTCAAGCGTGATTAAAGTGTGATTATTACAAGTCAATTTGGTAGAATGATATTTGGGGGTAAATATTATTTTAGAATAATATTTTTTATTTAGCAGTTTTCAATATTTAAAATAGCTTAGAATGTTATCTTATTTAATATCCAATATCCTCAAAAATATTAGCTGATTTTTTTTATTATACCTTTAACATTTTAATTACCATACAATTTCTTAAATATATTATGTTTCAGAACCTATGTGCTTAGTTTCAAACCAGAAATTAGACTGGGTTTTGACTGCTTTGTTTGGTTTTCAGGGTTTTTCTAGTGGGTCTACCAAGCTCTTGATATACATGAACTGAACAATTATCATATTGCTTTGCAGTTCCCAGTGAGGTAGAATAAGCAAAATATATTTCAAGATGAAATTATGAACTGAAATTTCTTATGGGAAATATCCTCATTCTCTTGCTGCAGGATTTGACAGTTTTGTTTTGATCTAGTTTTGATAGATTATTTTCTTTTTGATTTCATCCTAAAGAAAACAAAGTGATTTTAATATTTCCATACTATCTCATGAGAGACGTAGGCAACCCAGATTGGTAGTAATGTAGCTGGCTTTAGGGCCAAGCCATAACTGAATTAATCAAACTGGTTTACTGTCTGACCTATTAGACTGGATGCAGAACTCAAGTACCACTGTATTGTTTTCAAATATTATCTGAAAGCCCTGTCACAGCTATAGCTTTGCATTGTGCTGAAGAGCCATATGAGTGAGCCTGGAGCTAACTCAGAGGCCTTCAGGAGGAAAGCATGCTTTATCCTGTTTTGACCTAGTCAGAACACAACAGGTTTTGTGATCATGGAGGAGTTAATTTTGCAAAATTTAATTTTCCTGGAGAAATTATGGCTACAGGAAGAATCCCTAACATATATTATTGCCAAAGCTAAATTAATGCTTTAATTTTCTGTATTCCCTTTACATAATATAAACAACATACTGCAAGCTCTTTGCTTACAATGTAATATGATCTGCCAAACAATAGCATCATTTCAGGGAGAATGTGATTGTATTTGACCTGGAAAAAATGTAATGTTGACAGAAATATTACACTGTGAGTTACGAATGTTCTTGATATTTTGTCCAGAGTGGAGTCCTATTCTAGTTCAGTTTAATCACAGAATCAGACATTTAGCATGGTAAATACCTTTATAAATATCAAGTCCATTTGTAAACTGAATGTGAGTTGCTTTATGCTACAGCCCCTTATATAGGAACCATACCATAGGCACCTCCAATGCACAGCCATGTAGGTAAGATAGCTCATGAGGTACCTGTAGTTGACTTTTCCTGGCAAACCAGCCTCTTTACTGATGGAACACGACACAAATACTCGTGTTACCAGCACATTCCCACAAAATTCAAAATTATAAAGTATAAGCAGTGATCCTCTATCAAAACCTTGAAAGCAAGCAAATGATTTATCCAGGGAATTTACTAGTCCTCATTTCAAAATTATACTTGGCCAATGGAGGATGTTCTGTACCTTATTCTGTATTTTATGTTGAGGAAAGAAAAACTTTCCAATGAGTGATTTCCATGAAACAAAACTTCAGTGTTATGGACTGGCAATAATTCTGATGTCTGTGTTGTGAACACATACTATGAAGTATGGTACTTTTCACAATAAATATCACCATCATACATTGCTTGAGGATTTTAGAGAAGAGGGAAAAGCAATTGAAAAAATGTTAGAGAAATATTCCAAGGATGCAATTGCTTAGTCCGACTTACATTACCTAAAGACTAAGAAGATATGAGGTATTTGAGTATTAAGTGGGTATTATTCAGTACTTCAGCATCGTCAGGTTTGATATCTAGAACTCTATGCCAATGCAGAACAACAAAAGTAAGCTGAGTGCTGCTGGAAATGGGAGGAAACCCTGGGGTGTTATATAAGAGCTGCATCACTCTGCCTGTCCAAGTTCTGCTAGCATCAGCCAAAATGCTGCAGGAGAAGCTATCTACCACCTTGACATCCCACGTGAATCCATAGCTAACAGCAACCACATCCAGAGTAATACAGGTCCACTCTGCAAAAAAGAAAGAATCAAAGCAGCCAAAAGTGGAAGTAGGGCAAAAGCATTTGACAGTTCATATTTAAAAAACTGAATATATTGATTTTTTTTCCTTGAAATTTAACCGGTCTTACATTCAGTACTTACATTTTTTTTTTTCTTATTTTGGCCTTCTTGAAAAAGTCACTAACATTTGCAGATTACATTTTCTTAACAATATTGTTAGCCTAGATCATTTTCATTTGAATAATTACACATGGCAGGTCTGGGGAGGTCTATCTTTCTGTTCTCTAGTGTGTCTATTATAGAATCACAGAATAGTTTGAGTTGGAAGGGACCCTTTAAAGGTCACCTAGTCCCAGCTCCCTGTCATGGATAGGGACACCTTTCACTAGAGCAGGCTGCTCAGAGTCCCATCCAACTTGGCCTTAAACAAGGTACCCACAACTTCTCTGGGGAACGTTTCTGTGTTTAACCATCCTCATTGTAAAAACTTCTTACTCATATCTGCTCTAAACCTACCTTACTTAAATTTAAGGTCACTGCCCCTTGTCTGTCACTCCAGGCTCTTGTAAAAGTTCCCTCTCCCTCTTTCTTGTAAGCTTCCTTCAGGTACTGGAAGGCTGCAATAAGGTCCTTACATAGCCTCTTTTCCAGACTGAATAACCCAGCTTTTCCTCAGAGGAGGTTCTTCATGCCTCTGATCATATTCATGGCCTCCTCTGGAGTCACTCCAGCAGGTCCCTGTCCTTCCTGTGCTGGCACCCAGAGCTGTACACAGCCCTGCAGGTGGGGTCTGACAGAGCAGAGCAGAGGGGTAGAATCCCCTCCCTGCCCGGCTGCCCACGCTGCTCTGGATGCAGCCCAGGACACTCTTGGCTCTCTGGGCTGGCAGTGCCCATGGCTGGCTCATGTGCAGCCTCTCAGCCAGCAGCACCCCCAAGTCCTTCTGGGCAGGGCTGCTCTCCATCTGTCCATCCCCAGCCTGTGCTGGTACCGGGGGTTGTCCTGACCCAGGTGCAGCAACAGCACTTGGTCTTGTTAGAACTCAGGAGACTCCCATGGATTTGCTTCTGGGGTTTGTCCAGGTCCCTTTGGATGGCATCCTGTCCTTTAAGTCAACTGCAACACTAAGCTTTACAGGTGTCATTAATGAAGACATTAAATAACACTGGTCCCACTACAGATCCCTGAGGGCACCACGTGTTACTGAGGTCCATGGGGACACTGAGTTGTTGACCACTGCCCTCTGCTTGTGGCTGTCCAACCAATTTGTCATCCACCACGCTGTCCATCCATCAACTCCTTTTCTCTCCAATTTAGACAGAAGGATTTTGTGGGGGACAATTTCAAAGGCCTTGCAGAAGTTCAGATAGATGAATAGATCCATATCTATGATAGATCCATAGCCCTTCTCTCATCCACTGATGGAGCCATCCTGTCATAGAAAGCCACTGCATTGGTCAAGCAGGACTTGCCCTTGCTGAAGGCGTGCTGGCTGTCTCAGATGACCTCCCTGTTGTCCAAGTGACTTAGCACGGCTTCTAAGAGGATCTATTCCATGACCTTCCCAGGCGCAGAGGTAAGACTGACAGGCCAGTAGTGCCCAGTTCCTCTTCTTTATCTTCTAAGAGATGGGTACAGTGTTTCCCTTTTTCCAGTCACCTGGGACTTCACCTGACTGCCATCACATTTTAAGTATCTTGGAGAGCGTCTTGCCAAGTTGATTCTTTCAAGACTCTGGGATGCATCTCACTGGGTGCCAAAGGTTTCTGTATATCCTTGTTCCTCAGAAAGTCACGAAGCTGATCTTCTCTTACAGGGGAGGGCAACTTGCTCTCTCAGTCTCTGACTTGCCATCCATCCACTTGACTACAAAGGGCTTCTCTACATTTAATACAGCTGTTAGGTCCTAGAGAAATGCTATTTTAAACTTACTTGCTGTTTAATGTGTCAATTTACTTTTGAGAAAGCATCTGCATGAGTATACAGGAATGAGAAATTATCAGAGCAATAATTTGTCCAATTTGTCCAAAGTCCTATTGTCTGGCACTTTCATTGTTAGGGTATTTTACTGTCACACATTTCCCAGCTCAAAAGAAGGAAAATGAGAGGGCGTGCAAAATTATACACCAAGATCTACATTCTACTGTGAATAAAACAACATATTTGAATCTTGGAACAAATACATTACTGAGAGAAGTGTATTTACATTTTAAAGCAAGGGGTTATTAAAACTGTGCAAAGAAGGACATGAAGACTAGGTTTTTTAATTGTGTCCTAACATATAGAAAAATTGGTAACAATGAAACTGAAAAAATGGTATGGTGAAAACAAAAATATCTTTGATGTTTAAAGAACCAAAAATTTTTTTTATTATGACTAGTGCATGGAGTTTGTTTACAGATCTGAGGAGATAAAAACTGTGTTAGTACTGATTAGTATTATAATGCCAGTATGTTGTGTTGATGAAACTGCAATGGAAATTAAGTTGTTGGATTGACTGGAATGTGTTTGACTAAAACCTTGAGTCACATATGACAATACAGACTCTAATAAGTTGTTATACAGTCCTGTCAAAGACCTCTGTTGATCACTGATCCCAGATGTTTGGATTAGAATAAATATTCAAATTATATTGGGGTGTGTGTAATTTACACTGTATCAAACTCTCCCCTTGGCCTCTGATCCTTAAAATATATATCAACATACTCCATACCGATTTTTTTGCAAGGAGAGAAGCACAATTTGAACCATTGCCCAGACAAAAGGTGAAACAGTGAATCTCTTCCAATGTTGCCAGTATTGTTACTGAGGAACTGCAATATAAAATTTTTCACAAACTCAGTGTCTGCCAAGGAAACTTCCGTGATTATACAAAATTTTACATGAATAAAAGACAGTTGAGAGGTTATAGTATCAATTTTATTTAAATATTTGAGATTCATTAATATACAGAAAGGTAGCTTACTAATGCTTTATCCATTTGTAGATTAAACAAAGGCTCATTAGCTCACATGAGACAGTTCAGTTTTATTTTTAGCTACAGTATGGCTGGTGCAATGCCTCTTCTTTTAGCATTTTCATTTTGCATTGCCTTCAGTCCTGACATGAAAGTTAACATTAATCTGCCAACTCATTCTGATTGGATTGCTTTGGAAGTCACTCCAAAGTCACAATGGCTAAATGGGATGAAGCTGTAAGACAGAAATGCATTGCAGTTAATACCTCTGCAGTACTGAAGCTAAGCCAAGGCCAGCCCTAATTCCTGAAAGAAAACAAATCCACAATAATCCATCCCTCAATTCTGAACAGAGAGGCATAATGCCAAAAAATATAAAACATGTATTCCTTGCTAAAACACTGCATCTTATTCTACCACAGTTTCTCTTGGCCTTTTATTCATGTAGTTTGAGGTCAGCGAGCAGCAGACATGTGAAGGTGTTATGTGTCCTGACACTTACAGCATTCCAGTGTTCTCCTGAAATAAGAGGACTTGGGGAGAGAATGGTTGCTGGAACAAATAATTTCAGGTTTTTCTGCAACAATTAGAAGGCAAAAAATAAGATAATTCTTTATTCCCTCCCCTTAGAATTCTTTTGAGAATATTTTCAGCCATTTTATCCATCTAATGTCTGTCTGGCTAAAACTACAACTGGTATTGATTCTTCATAGTCTGAGTCAAAATTTGCTTCTGCGCAAAGCAAGGATGATCCCACTCATGTCTAATTATTTTAATTTTTGAGAATTTTATTAGGATATTAGCTAATAAATTTAGCCCAAACCTAGACTGTGTTACTTAGAACTTTTTCTTCCCTAAAGTGCTTTTGTGATGATAACTTATTGTGACAAAAAGAACCAGTTTAGACATTTCTATCTTCATCCAAAAATGTGTCCTCATGTAGAAATAAGCCTTAACAATATCTTACTACCACCAAATGCCCCAAAGAAACAAATAATCACAATGGGATAAATTAGGTGACTAGAAAGAGTTTCTAGAGGTTAGGACTAATTCAGAAACCTTTAGGATGCCTTTGCAACAGTCTTTTTGTAATGTAAGTCTCATAAGTTATTAAAATCTATTTTTCAACCTTATGTCAAATCAAAATATGTAAACAATTTGTTCATTGCCTGCTCAGAGCTGAAAAACAAGAATAAAGTGGTGAAGAGCGTCACTTGTTTCAGAGTTGGCAGACCTTGCTGTGAATGAAATCCTGGTAACTGCTGTAAGGCCTTGAAGTTGCACATCTCATCAAAGTTTCAAGTGTTTTGAGAAATTAATTTTGAGTTGCTTAATAGAGTACTGGAAAAAATCTGTTTTCAAGCATTAGATTTACACATATAGAAAAATATATTTTTGCATATTATTCTATATGAACCTATTTGAATCCCTTTCTCTGACATCTAGTCAACTTCATATTATTTCTGCTATCTTTGGTAAGACTGCCAGATTGTCACCATTACAGGAAAAAAATAAATCTGTGTGGCCTACAGAACTTTATACAAGAAGAATGCTTACTCCAGACATTTCAGAAGGAGTCAAAATTTGTCATGACTTGACTTGGTATGACTTGTCAAATTTGGTGCAGAAGGATGAACAAAGTTGAGCTTTCCTCTCCCACTGTGTTTTAACACCTGTGGAGTTTGGTGCCATTTTCAGGACGTGGCTGGATGGCTGGAGTGGTGCAAAACAGAAAGCAGCTGCAGGCCAGTTCTGCAGTTCTACATGATGACATGGCCAAACTTGATGAGAAAAGAAATACAAGTTAATGTGCAACCTGTTACTTGAAACTGGTGTGATCAACACATCAGTATGATGCTGTTGCAGCTTTTTTCTGCTCTTCAGATGGCAATAACTGCATCTCTGTGGCAGGCACTTACCTATGTATATGTATGTAAGATAACATTCAGGTCTATTGTTAACATCTACTTTTAAAGGTTGAAAACCCTACTCACCCCCAGCGATTGCTGCATATAATTGATTCACAAGTGAACTATAAATAATGTTCACAGCACAGAGCCCATGCAAGATAGTGCTTTAGTGTTACTGAATATTCAGTTGCCTTTGGTAGCTATACACATCATGCTTTTGGCAGGTTTAGGCTTAAACAGCCTGGAGCCCAAGATCTTGCATGTGTTTTGGAGATGGAGTGTTTGCAGATTAGTGAATACCAGCCACAGGGCCAGGTATGATGTGGAAACTTGAAAATACAAAGTGTCTATACTGGCATTCTAAATACTACTGCCAAATAATATAAAATATATATGCTGGGAGGAGATGAGGGGAATGACTAACAAAGGTTGCCAAATATAAAGCATTTTAGGCAGCTAGAGACTCAGCTTCCATCATGTGCAGGACTTCTACTGTAGAGAGATTTTTGAAGGTTTACCAAGGATAGAATTTAGCAGATATAGCTGCTAAAAGGTTCATCAGCATCAAAGCAAGTGTGGTAGAATATGGGGGTACCTCTGGAAGGTTTCAGCCATGCTGATTTGTATTCCTTGAAGTTGCTGAACCAGACCTTGTGCTATTTCCCTGGACCCTTCCCTGCAGGGTCAGAGTGCTTGACTTGATCATGGTTCTAGGAGAGAAGGATTTCTCCACATATTTCAAGCCAGAATGATGGAGTAAGTCTCCAGCACCACCATCACAATAGTACAGCCTTGCAGTCAGGTCCTTATTTGGCAAGAGCAGAATAAGAAGAAAATGCAACATGTGGGTTAAGAGAGATACCCCAGTCTGGTGTGCACAGGGTCAGCTCTGCGTTATGCCCCATTCCAGGATCATTAATTGTCTTGGAGGAAAAAGCATATGAGATCATGGAAGTAAGAGTGGAGTAGTGATGTGGCTCTCTCTTTATGCTGCATCTCACATAATAAACTCCACCAGAACCTGGAGTGCTGTGGTGCACACACGCCTTGATTGCCTCTACGTGAAGTCATCTTGTGTTCACTCACATCTGGAAGCTCTAGATCCATGTGATGAGAATCTACTTTTATAGATATTGAAAAATAATTGCTACATTTGCACTGTGTTTCTTGTCAGCAGGCTTGGCAGACCAAAGCCAGCTGCTCTGACCTGTCTTGGACTCTACACACCTGCACCATGATCTGTTCAGCTACCTGCACAGTCTACGTGACCAAGTTGATGCACAGACCTGTGCACATCAAAGACCTCACTGTGGTGCTAAAATTTCAATACCTAAATCAAGCTGCAGAATAAATATTTGGGGTTTGAGCATTTCTTCTGAGAATTCAACAAACAAAAGCACAATCTTCTTCTGATTATTCAATTTTTTAAATATTTGCCCAGGCAAAGCTATCTTCAAGATCACTCAGATATTGCTGTTGAAACCCAAGGTTATAGTAATTTTCACAACTCATGTGGTAAATGATGTCTTTGCTATATGAGAATTTATAATTGCATATAGAAACACTGCAATATTGAGTTATAATTTGTAAAAAATTTCATCTATTACAGTCCATAGCAAATTTTTTGAATGTTTTTACACTCTCATCGTGCTGCAGAAATCCCTCCATAGGTACTGTGGGAAAATTCCGAAGGTGATTAAACAGAAATGCCACCATGTGTAAAGGCTTGAACTGCATTATTTTGATCTAAATCCCAAAAATGTATAAGCATGCTGTTTTGCTACTCGGACATAGCACCTGTAATTGAAATTTGAGGTCAGTATTCAAGACTCTTTTTGACCTCTGTAGTAAGGACAAGAAGTTTGAATGAATATAGAGTCCTGACTTGAGCCTTTGCCCTCTGCTTTACCCCATCTTACTCATTATTCTGTTTCAATCTGCTGTTAAGGGATTCTCCCATCAGCTTTCAAATATCTAAGCATTACATATAAAACTGTGTCTGTTCAAATAAAATTAATCTCCAGTGTGCCACTTTATTTTTAGTGTACCAGTCCGAGAAAAAAAAATATTTGAGCTGTTCTTGAAGTCAGTGAAAAGCTTCAACTATTCTCCCCTGAGATTTGTCAGCTGCGGGGTTAACATTTGCAGAAGAAGATTTAAAATCTCTTGATTCTGGCTGGCAAAGGATTACAATATGGTCTTTTCACAGAAATACTGTGTGATTGTTCATGTTCTTTTGGCTTTTCTAGGGCATGGTTGAGGAATCCTAAACCAGTTGTTTTTTACAGGATATTGAATTTTGTTAAATTATGGCTTCACTGAGGGCTTTTGGGATATTTTTAGCAGAAGTGGAAGAAAAAGAGGTTATTAAAAGGGCAACTAGCAGATGATTTGGCAGCATTACACGTAAAGCATAAACACTGTCTTCTTCCACTGTCGCTTCTTGCTGTTCATTGTTCCTCTGACCAAAATATGTCTGATATTTACATTGATCCATTTATTACCGCAGAGAGGGAAAGGGGGAAAAAAGGCTTTTTTTTTAAACAACCACATTTTCTTAAAATTTGACAGCAAACAACACATAGATGAGTAAATATTATAGAAATATTCTCAAACAGCTGGGATTTTAATTATAAAAACAAAGATGTTTGTTACTATTATCAATCAAATTATTTCTGTTATACTTGAAATTACTCCACATTTATATGGTTTGTCTAACATACCCTCATGTAGGAATTATTGCAATGACATAGCCTCAATTAAAAGATGTTATTAAACAATGGGAGAAAAAGGCTTCTGTCTAGAACATTGATAAGTGGAGCTTATTATAGGAAAAAATTTTCATGCTGAACAAGGACTATCAGATACTTTGGAAAAGAACCTGAAAAATACCATTTCTTGTCCTTTCATTCTTTTCTTATGAGCATAGGTGAAAAAAGCTACAGTGTATGTATTGTAAGGTAATTACATAGAAACCTAGATATTTTGAGGTATTCATGTAGATTGTCTGGTTTTCATTTAAAAATACCTAATTTGCATTGAGATTTTCTTTGCTAAACATGAATAATATGTTCTACAAGCACCTGAAACATGTATAGTAATTCAAATTCCTCCAGGTGCTTTGGACAGAACTCCACCAGCCAGACTCCTCATGGCCCTGAACCTCCAGTGGTACTCTCTGTGTATAAGATACCACTCAATTACTATAGAGTCTTCCAGTGGTTTAGAAAACTGTGTAAGAGCTTGGCAAGAGGCCCCCTCCCTGAAGGTGATCTCCTTAGCACCTCGCATGGCTGTGGCTCAGATGCAGACAAGTGGCTGGTGAGCAATGCCTGCACAAGCTAGTTCAAAACTGCAGACATAGAGAAGGGGTAAAAGAAGCTTGAGACTAGCTGGGAAATCAATGAAATGAAAGGGTCCCAAATGTATCTGACAGATTTTTCTTTTTCTCTGGTGAAATTACAGACTCTATTGTTTAGGAGGATGTAGGATTAGCTATGGTAAAAAATTACATAAAATTCTGTCAAAATTTTATCTGCCAGGTCAATGATATCAATTAATTTAAATGCTAAGATCTGTAATGGGTGGTTTTTATCGTGTAAACTGATTGATGCAAGAAATTTAATTAGAAAGTTATTACATAAATGAAAGAGTTGTATTTTGGTACAAAATGGAATTAGATGTTAAGTGATATTTTGCCTAGACAAAAATGCTGTAAAAATCTTAGAATTATTTCATTTGAAAAAGAAATTTAACATCATCAAGACCAACCATTAACCTAACACTGCCAAGTTCACCTCTAAACCATGTCCATAAGAGCCACATCTACACATTTTTAAAACACCTTCAGGGACAGTAACTCTGCCACTTCCTTGCGCAACATGTTTCACTGCTTCATAACCTTGTTGGTGAAAATTTTTTACCTAATATCCAGTCTACCTCCCCTGGCATAACTCAAGGCCATTTCATCTTGTCCTGTCACTTGTTACCTGGGAGCAGCAACCAACCCCCAGCTGGCCACAAACTCCTTTCAGGGAGTTGAAGAGTGTGATAAAGTCTCCCTGGATTCTATGGCTCTGTTTCTTCGCTTCAGGAAACTCTTTTTATTATGAACAGGAAACACAGGATATACATTTGTGCTTATTTTCTTCCTCTTTTTTTCTTATTGTATCCTACATGGTGGCAAACCTAGATCTGGATTCATTCCTGACACCTTAAAATCCACAGATCTTCTTGCTGTAGCAACAGAAGATGCCAATAGCTTTGCTGGAAATGGCATCCTGGCATCATGTGCAGCTGTGTAACCACGTAGAGGACCAGGATTATCAGAAGTGAAGAATAGGTCTGTTGCCCAAATGAAACCTCTCCATGTGTCAGATAGCAGGTAGAGCCATATCTTTAAAATCAATATCTAAATATGTTGGAAGGAATATAATTAATATCTTTGGAAAATCTTATCATTTAGGACAAGTGCTGCTGTTAGGCAATGAAAAAGCCAGTAATTGTTGTCTTATTATCATAAGTGTTATCTTATTATCATATTGTGTTTGCCATATAGACCTTATCCTGTGAGGAAAATTTGCAAAGATGCCTGATCAGATATTATATTTCATGTCCCACAAAACTAATTGAAATTATGTTGTGAGGTTTCATAACTTACAAGATGCTCCATACATTCATCTTTATGAATTCACGTTGTGGAAAGAAGCATGAATGTTTCACTTATTTTGAGTGAGAAGCTTTGAAAATTTCTCTTACAGGAGAACACAGACAGCTGAACTAAATAAATGGTTTAAAAAAAATCAGCTCAGGACTGGTCAGTCATAATTCTATGTCTCATTCCCTCTCTAAAAGAAACCCTGAAAAGTCAATTTATCTGTAATTCTGTGAAAACTTAACTAATTTTCTTCAGGAACACCTTTGCATTGTGCTGTGTATGTCAAATGAGGAAATTTCAGCACAAGTAAACATGGAATCACCTGTCACTCATTTCTTCCAAGCCACTCGAAGAGACAACACATGCTAAATGATCCTTCTGTGTAATGTGGAAGAAAAAAAACCACACTGTGTTCTAAACACTATAGTTCAGATTATTGTGCAGCAAAAAGTGCTTTTGTAGAAATAAAACCAACACCACCACCAAAAGCGCAAATAATTGAATGTGCTGTAACATAATTTTTTTTCTGTGCACATATTCTGTGCAATTCTGCTGGACAGGAAGAAAAAACTTACAGGAAAGGAACGGGTTATTTCATACGGGGCTTGCACTTTCAACTCACAGAATAAAATTTTCTTTCAGAAAGGAGAATTTTGTATCTTAAAGAATTAGAAATTAATTCAGGAACGAGATCATGCAGTAGAACACTCCCAGTTTTTCTACAGAGCTGGACTAGGAAAAGTGAAAGGCAGAATAGCACCTGAGTACTTTTCACATGCAGTTATTCAAAAGTTGTTGGAAAGGTCTCCTCTGGTCAGTCTTTAGTCTCTTTGTAAGACCATATGTTTTAAACAGCACCAATAATCTCAGGTTTTTAAAGGAGAAATAACAATCCAGGATAGCAAGTCACAAGTGTTTTTGGTAAGCAAGAAGTCAAAAGTAATGTTATGCCTAATCATTCAAGGTCATAATATAGTAGGATATTGATAGCTTTTCCAAACAGAACCTAAAAAGAACTTTCTTAATATTAATAAACATATATTCTAGAAGTATATGCATGAAAATATGATACAATTAGTGATACATATTCTGAACCAGATAATTTGGATAACTGAGTACAAGTTCAGTTTTGCAAAAACAGTTTTGGAAAGCTGAAAAGAGTACAAGAAAACTGAATACAGAAAGAAAAGCCCTTGTGTCACTATTTTTAATGCTGTTCTCTTTCTGTAGAATGCTGATTTTCTTTTCAAATTATTACTAATGAGATGGAGATTGCATGCCTCTATTTTTAAATCAAAAGGTGTAATTGTGTCCTTAAGGAATGCCACTGGATAGTGCAAAGTAAAAGATCCTCTGTGTATGAGGACTGTTTTAGTCTCACTATTCTTTTGGACATCGCTAATTCTTTATTAATAAACACACTGGCCAAGTTCTAGGACTGGATTAGGTTAGAGCAGGGTTTAGAAAGGGATATAATAGCCTTATCTCCTCTTTTCACTCCAAAAAGTATTGTGGGCTTTTTTTGTCCTTCAGCACAGAGGACTGAAAATCTAACCATACTCATTGACTGTGTGGATGGTTACTGGATTTGCTGTCCATGGACTTGACTTGGCTGTTTATTTTCTTGCACTATACTGTCTGTACATCTCCTCACTTGTTGAGATTGGAAGAAAGAAACACTGGGGCTCTGCTGCTTGAAATCATTTGGTGTCAAAGCTAGAGAGGAAATTGCCAAAAAATAACCTGTCTTGTAGAGAAAAATGGAGCAGAATCTCTCTCAGAACTGTGGGGGAGAAGTCTAGAACTCAAGATGTGCTTGTGCCACCCCCAGTAGCAAATAGCAGCCCCTAAGGTGTGTGGGAGGCTTCAGGAAACGGTCACTGGATACTTAAGGAATTTACTGACCTTCAGATGGAAGAGAATACCGAGGAAGGGCAAGATGTAGAAGGTGGATCAGCAGTATTGAACTCTTACTATGCTGTTAACAGCTGTTGCTATCAAAGCAAAACCAATTCCATTCCTCTGATTCCCACTCTGAGCCTGAACATAATCCTATGGCCTGGCCAAGGTAAATAGTGCATAGATCAGGCAAACCATCACAACACTTGTACTAGAGGGCAATTTTATGAATTACATTGCTTAAAATGCCCACAAAAATAATTTCTCTCTCTTAATTGACTGTAATGGTCTATTTGTTTGACTAATTATTTTTGTGAAGAAAATCTTCTCCTGGCTCATGCCATAAAATTACCATGAAAATGTCCTCAATTTAGTGCACTAAACTATATATATTACAAAAATATTCTCCACCAGTATAAAGAAAGGCTTTAAACATGTCACTCCTTATTAATATCACAGCATTAGAAACCAGAGACAAAAGAGAGGGCAAAATTGTTGTTGCTTTATATAGAAACAAAGTACAGGGGGGGAAAAATGTCTCATTTGTTACAAGGCACATGGTGATGTTGCATTCTACAGAAATTTTGGTGCTAGGAATATAACAGTCTGTATATGTTAATTTTTATAGCACTTAACAATAACTGGAGCAGAAGGAAAATACAGTATTTCCCTTTAATGCTAAGTACAGGAATCCTATGGAGCCTGTAGGTAAATTCTGGTTACCTAAAGAATCTCTCATTACTCAGTCAAGTCTGCACAGGAAGACAAGGCTCTCACACACTTTTGAGATGCCTGATAGCGTCTGTTTAGAAAAGTCTGACCCTTGAGATAAATTACCTCCTGCAGTGAGTTCCCAGGGAAACCATGGTCTGCATGTCAGCTATAGGGCTGGTGCATTCAGTGCCTCCCACAGCCTCCTTTCCTTTAAAAAAAAAACTTGAATGGTCGAGAAAGCAAACTGCTGCAATGGAGTCTCAGGTTCTC
The DNA here is from genome assembly GCF_009819885.2 of Catharus ustulatus. NCBI lineage: Eukaryota > Metazoa > Chordata > Aves > Passeriformes > Turdidae > Catharus > Catharus ustulatus. The sequence goes on from NC_046226.1 coordinate 29,958,366, forward strand.
CATGGTCTGGGTCTGGTGTGGCTGGGAACTGGAGCAGCAGAAAATGCCAGTCAGCCTGCCATGAAAGTGCAACCAAACAATGCTAAAGGAATCTCAATGCACTGAATAATTGTGTACATAAAGGTGTGCAATCTTATGTGACATGAGTACTCAGAGGAAATACAGTAGTTTCACGAATACAAGCCGCACGGATTATAAGCCGCACCCCCGGTGCCTCGACAATGTTGCTGTCTTTGTCAATAGATAAGCCGCACCCCGAATATTAGCCGCACTTTCGTTCGTCGCGAGAATCCGTGCGCAGCTTTCACAAATTGGCCAATTAGTAACAGGATCGCGGCATAGCGGGCTTTACTGGCTCGGGGCGGGGCCAGGCAGGCTCGGCCCGCTCATGGTTGCCGACGGGGCCGGGTGGCCCAGCTCAGCGCCACGGCTCGGCGGGGCTGGCCGGGCGGTGCTGCCGCCGCCGCCGGGCTCGCTGGCCCCCCTCTCCCGTCAGCACCGCCCCGCTGCCGCGTTCGCTCGCCCGGCTGGCAGGGCTGCCGCCGCCGGGCTCGCCGCCCGCCCCGCTGCCGCTTTCGCTCGCCCCGCTGCCGCTTTCGCGAGCGGCGGCGCTTTCGCGAGCGGCGGCGGCGAGCGGCGGCGCTTTCGCGAGCGGCGGTGGCTCGCGGCGGCGGCGAGCGGCGGCGCTTTCGCGAGCGGCGGCGGCTCGCGGCGGCGGCGAGCGGCGGCGCTTTCGCGAGCGGCGGCGGCTCGCGGCGGCGCTTTCGCGAGCGGCGCTTTCGCTCACCGAGCGGCGCTTTCGCGAGCGCCGCTTTCGCTCGCCCCGCCGGCAGGGCTGCCGCCGCCGCCCCCTCCCGTCTGCACCGCCGCCGCGTTTCCTCGCCCTGGCCGGCACTGCAGGCCCCCGCACAGCCGGGCTCCCCCACGCTGCTGGCCCCGATTCTGCTGGGCTTCCCCCGCTGCCAGGCAGCCCCACCCGCCGGCCTTCCTGCTTCTGCCATGCTCCCCTGCACTGCTAGCCCCAGTTCTCCCGGGCTCCCCCGCCATGCTGGCTCAGGCTCTGCCGCCCTCCCTGCCCCGCCCTGCTGGCTCAGGCTCTGCTGCCCTCCCCCCGCACTGCTGGCCCCGCCTCTGCCAGGCTTTCCCACCTCTGCCGGGGCCGGCCGGGCTCCAGCTTGGCTTGGGGCTGCCGCGGGCTCTCACTTCCGTGTTGGCAGCTTTTAGAATTTTGTTAATAGATTAGCCGCCCCGGAATATTAGCCGCACTTCCGGGTTTCCACCAAAATTTTGGTCAAATTGGTGCGGCTTGTATTCGTGAAATTACTGTAATATTTTATTGATTTGAGCCATAAACACCTTCTGGCAGTATCTGTCAATATCATGATGTTGACAAGATACTCAGTTCTGTACCCACATTATAATACACCCATTGTATGCATTTTTTTAGTCAGAAGGTTGCTAGTTTTTATGTCACTTCTTTGCCACACTTTTGTTCACTTTGCCAGATTTATAACTGTGGTTTTATAATAGAAATTTTGAAAATTGAAACAATTTGTTGTCCACATATGTAGCAGACATGACAACAGGATTGACATCTTCAAATACTGATAGCTAAATTATCGGTGCTTTAAAAAAGTTATTTATTCTGGCAGTTTGTAAAGGAGTCTGATAGCAACTGCTGATACCAGGAAGCATGATGTTATTCAATGCATACATATAAACAAAATAAACAAGGCAGAAAGTTATGCCTGGTTGAAATCTATTTCAGCTGTTTCGTAACAAAAGTATGAAGTGATAAATAGGCTATAGTCTAACTATTATCTACTTCACTGTTTGCAGTTCTTGGGTGACAAATAGCCCTTACAAACCATGAAAGCTGATGGACGTTGAAACATACACAATTTTCACTGTGCTTCCCCTGATTTGTCAGGATTCTGCAATTAGCAAATGTTCAGTCATACATTTGAAAGCGCACAGCACTATTTCTGCCTCTGGCATCTTCAAGACAATCAGAACACCTTGTGACTGCGGTTACTGACTACTGGACAACATCACTTGCAGATTATTTAAAGTGTTTCAGAAAATTTTCTGTTCTTGAGTAATTTCTAGAACAGTACCGTACCGAGCCTGCTCAACTTTAGGGTTATGTGCTGTAAAAATAAATAGGATACAAAATTTTGTAAAGCAGACAGTTCAAATATTGTATCATCCTGAAAGAAAGGTGTTTCAAGGAGAAGGGATCCCCAGCTTTTGGACCACAATTCTTAGGTGAGGGGTAACTGTTGCCTAAGGACTGGAATGGTGAGATGAACAGTGCTGAATGTAGCTAGACAATGAATCACAGCGCTGTGGCAGGGAGATAGAGTGCCTTAATTTACAGTGATAAACCAAATCACAAAGCAGAATACTATGAAAAGTTGAAGATCAGTCTGTGATCAGTGAATGCAAAGAGGGAAGCAGTGATTTCTACGTTGTCATATTAGTCCAGAGGGTTTTGGTTGGGAGTTTGATGCATTCAGTAGATATATATCAACAAACTACATGTTGCCCTGGGCCTAACAACATAAAGAACAATACAAATGTTTAATATTACATAGATGCTGTATACATTTTCAAAATTTTGACAAATACATGTCTCTTTCCCACTTCTACATCAGAAACTGGGCATAAACACTGAGTGACAAGCCATCTGATGACAGATTATAGACTTCATGTCTGAGGATTTAAATGTCTCAAGTAAAAAAGTTTCCCAGTCCTCAGAAGAACTGTAGAAGTTAAAAAAATCTCATTCTAATGCCTCCAAGGATTGAAATGTCCAGGCTTAGTTTTCCCCAGCTGCACACACTCTTGTGTGAGTGATGATGGGCTCAGCCATCCATGCAATGCAGAGAGAGACAGTGCTCACATTACCCCACCACAAATGTGTTGTATCCTCATGCCTCATGGAAGAGGGGAATTTGGCAACCAAAGCTCTTCATAGCTAAAAGCTGAATGCTTGGAAAAGTACTGGTTATGCTCTTTAGTTTCTTCAGTTGTGCTGAAATACTAATGGGGATACTAATTCTTTTAGAAATGGTTTTGATGCTGGGGAAAAAAGGTGCCCAACCCTTCCCAACATTTGAAGTGCTGTATTAATTCAATCTTTCTTTGGTGGGGAGGCCCAAATGCACCTTTACTGAGTGTTAGTGGTGGAGTAAAGGCATTAGTGCTTTGGGGATTGACGTCTGTTAACTTGCTGATATGATGAGGCAGAAAAATGATAAAATGCTAAAAGCACAGCTATAAGAGTGAGAAGAATGGTTTCTATTTTCCTTTCTTCATGTTAATTTAAATTTCTCCCTTCCATTTCTACAAAGAAAGTGGGAGTTTTAGTTTACGTGTCTTGAAAGACTTGGTGCAATGATTTTTTAAAAGAGGGTATTTTGATACTTGTATAAACAGTGCCTAAAAATATTTTAGCATGCTATTTTCATTTTTAATGAGTACTGTTCAGCTAATCCCCATTTATTCACAGATTTTGCAAACTTTTTCTCTCTATTTTTAAGAGAACCATGAAAAATCTAAAAAAAACAAATAAATTTAGAAACATCTAAAATTTATCTCTGCTATAATCTCTCCTGGTAAGTCATGCAAAAAACATGGCCCTTGGAATAGCTGCAAAGTGGGGTTCATAATGGTACCCAGCTTCATATTTTTTGCATATAAAAGTTACACAAAGGCAAAGAACATTGGGTTATATGGAAATATTGAGACCTAAACATCGTAAGTCTGGACTGCATTTAGGGGAGAGAGAAAGGAGACTCCAGTGAGCCATGCATACCACTTGAAAGAAGTAGTTGCTTGAGAATTGCAGAAATAATTGTTCGCCCCTTTCTCTTCCCCAGAGATGGACAACTAGCTTAGAAATTACACTTAATTTTCAGCAGATGAAATGTGTTGCTATGGAAAAGAAAGTAGAATTAGTTTTCAGTTTTTCTTATAAAAACTAGAAAGATCTTGAAAGATCACAGTGATCAAAGTTTGAGAGGTTTATACCCTCTTCGGTGTGAACATTTTATTTTTCTGCTTATCATACCATTTCTGTCAGCTTGTTCTAGGTTTCTTCAGATTGGCTGTGAGTTCTTGGCTGCATGCTAATACAGCTCGAAATTAGGTCCCATATGGTTCTGGACACCACCCAATACTAAAATCAGAAGGAAGAGTTACTTCTAATGGGGGAATTCAAATCTATTCCATACTCATAAATCTGAAAGCACTCAGATTCTTTTTTTTTTTGTCTGGACCCTACTTCACATCAGAAGTCTAAATGTAAAATACATGACAAGAGGAAGACAATGCGGAGAGAGGAAAAAGTGAGTAGGCAGAATTCCACTCTGCAAGGCCAGGAATAGATTTGCTGCTGTTAGCAGATCTGCCACTAAACACAGCAGACAATGCTGTAAATATCACAGCATGGCACTATCTGCTTCTTACAAAAGATCACACCAGGGCAGTACTGATGTGGTCTCTCTACTGTATACAGCTCCAGCAAGAAGAGGCAGGAGAGCTGCCATCATGCCCATATATTTTATGCTGCTGAAAAGACTGCAAGATATTTTTATATCTGTCTGGTTTCCCTCTTTTCCTTTAGGCATCTTTTCCTCAGGCAGCCTTCCAAATAAAGAAAAATACAAGAAAAATAAATAAATAAAATAACTGGATTAGCACTGCACATAAAATTGTAGGAATTTTTGAGAAATGGGTTACAAATGTGGGGTTTGCATGTCTTGCAGTTTGAAAGGTCAGAGAGTAGCTAAAACCTGATAGCTAATCTCCAGTGCTCACTGACAATGTCCTAAACATGTTTTTTAATGCTTTACTCTTGAAAGGCATATAAAATTGTCAGTAAATACAAAAACTTTGAGGAACATGACGTTATTTGCTTATCTTCAGTTTTTTCCAGTGATGCTTCATACAGAATCAAGCTTTTGTAATCCATATTCTCTCTCACATGGAGAGAAAAAGATTTGCAAAGCTCTTCAAACAAATTACATGGGACTGAAATTATAGACATGACTACATGGTTAAAGCCCATTGTCATTGGCAAAACTTGTTTTTAATGAAATCGGATCCAAGCAAGAATTTTAGAGGCCAAGCCCAGCATTTCTTCAAGATTTACTGGGAAGTATGCATTGCTGCTATTGTCCTCTCTTCACTGCTGCCCATGACTCACCTTCTAGAGCACTTCAACTGTTGGAACTCCAGAGAAAAATGTTTCCAGCTCATTTCGTGCATGAGTGGGAGGACTGAGAGAATCCATAATGCTGCACTCTTCTGGGAATACAAGTATTGCCAGCACTAGGATTAGGATAGATGGGAATTATTAAGTCCAGCTGATTCAATGTAGGATTTCCTCTCTCATCACATCTCTGAACAGACACATGTTCTTTTTGCATGGCTCACAAAGTTCATGCAAGGGACAGTATCACAACCCCATCTATCCTGGAACTACTGCTATGACTAAAGACAGGATTTTCACTAATATAAGGCTATACAAATTGATTTTTTTTCCTGGAACAACAGAAAGAACCAATTAGGTAAATTAAGATATTTGTAAAGACAATTGGAATATAGAAAGAACCTCCTACCTGAAAGGAGATGAGAAGTGGACAAAAAAGAAGTGAGTGAATTAAAATAGAATAGGAAGTGGAATAGTATTAGTTCTAATATTATTAGAAGAGAGGATGATTTAGGTATACATGACTAGAAACAGAGATGTGTCCTAGGAAGGCCAGAGTAAGGGAAATACTAGAATTTAGACACCATTTCAAAAAGGAGAGAAAAATCTGGAAATTCTTTCTGACAGGTATGAAGAGAAATCACAAAGAGTGAGATGTGAAATTGTAGAAAAACTCAGGAAAAGATAATTCTAGAAAGCCTTTATTGTTGTTCAGGGCATCTGCATTGTAGATATTAATAATATAATGTGAATCCTACTTTGCCTCTTATTTTGCTTTTAATGTCTCATCATGTAGAATCCTACTGGTACTCAACACTCTATTGTGGCATTGGGAAAGAAAAAACACATGTTTATTGGCTGATCCCAATGCCTCCAGTTATTCTGAATTTTTTCAGTTTCTTTTTTATTTATGCACTGCCTTTGTGCACTGCAGCACAGCCTTTCCAGGAAGCTCATCGTAATATGTAGAAAATCTTTTCATAGAACTCTGCATCATATGTGCCTGAAAAACCAAGGCTTGAATCTTTCTGTGTACACATATCTAACAAGGACTCAATCACTGAGGTAAGAAGGAAAGGCAGTGAAAACTCATTATTTGAGACCTGATAGACTTTGGCAGCTCTGCAAGAATGACAGACTTGCTTCTTGAAGGGCAGAAGGTCATGAACAAACAGGAGGTGGATGTAGAAGAAGAACAAAACATATAAGAATATAATATCACATATTTAAATCCACATATCCAAGCAATTACACACGCTGATTGTCCAGGAGAGAGAGGAAGAAATATAGACTTTCTGCAGAAATATTCATCAGGCAGGAAAGACAGCGGATGGTGCGTGGGGTGAGAGAACACACAGCTGAGGGAGATAACAGGAAGAATAATGTGTGTTGGTAGATTAAAGAGCACAGAACTGATTAATTAAGTGGGACTTGCAATATTGCACTATGGCATTACTGCAGGCAAAATACAGAGCAATTTCTTGAAGAATGTGATCAGCAAGTTGAGTTTTTCTCAGGTTTTTAACTTAGAATGTGCTATATTATTGTTATATCAGAAAAGACAGTACAGATCACGATAAAGTGCCCAAGTGTTGTGGGTAAATCCTGACCAGCAGCTCAGCAGCAGAGTCTCTTGCTCAGTCACTCCAGTGGAATAGAGGGGAAAACTGGAAAAGTGAGGACACCAGGGGGTTGAGATAGGGACAGTTTAATATGGGAAGGGAAACAAAACCTGTTTATGCAAGCAAAGTAAGGAATTAATTCACTGGCATGCAGTTGTTCAGCAATTTCGAAGAAAGAAGGATTCCATCGTGTTAGAGTTACTTGGGAGGGTAAATGCTCTAACTCCAAATATCTCTGCCACCCTTCCTCCTTCTTTCCCTAGCTTTTTATTGCTGAGCATGACATCATGTGGCATGGGACACTCCTTTGGTCAATTGGGAGCAGCTGTTGCAGCTGTGTCCCCACTTTCTTGTGTACCCCAAGCTTGATTGCTGTTAGGTTGGAGGGGAGAAATCACAGAATGAGTCAGGCTGGAAGGGACCACAGTGGGTCATCTACTCCAACCTCCCTGTTCAAGCAGGGTCATCCTAGAGCACGTGGAGGATTGATCCAGAGAGTTCTTGAATATCTCCAGTGAGGGAGACTCCACAGTGCTTGGTCACCTGCACAGTAAAGTTCTTCCTCACATTCAGGTGGAATCTCCTGTGCATCAGTTTCTGCCCAGTGCCCCTTGCCTTGGTGTTTGGCAGCACCAAGAAGAGCTTGATACTGTGTAGGCACTGCTCAGCAGTACACTGCTGTCTTATCCATACTGTTTTGTTCACAGATGTGAGTAGCAACCTACCAGTTGATATGAAGAAAATTGTCCTTCAGCTCTGTGAAAAATATAGGATTTCTCCATGTTATCTTCTTATTACAAAATGTGGAAACTTATTGAGAATTAACTTGGCAAACAAAGGATAAGGAGAGGAAACTTAGACATCTGCATGTGCAAGAGAGGAATAGCGACATCCTGCCCTTACTTTTTGAGCATGCTTTTTTTATGATCTGTGGGGAGCTCTCTGTCACAAAAATGGAGTTTCCTTTTCAGTATGGGTCTGGAACTGCCACCATCAATACTGCCAGCTCTCAGGGCAGCGATTGTCATGCAAAAGGGGAAATGGCTGAAGCAAAACCAACCCCTTAGCACTTCTCCCCTCTGCACTTGCCTTCGGGGATGCCTTGGATGAATGCTCAAAGATTATATAACCTGGCAGCAGCTCTTTAGGCTGGTCTGTGAGCCTACACTATTTGCTATAGCTTGCACTGAGTAAAACAGATGTGCTTGTTCAGAGTTATTTAAATACTTCTGTCATGGATGTAGCTTCTCTCAGAAACCAGGAATCATCAAAAGTTCTCATTTTTTTTCTAATTAAAACAGTTTGCAATAATTAAATTGTACGTGTCTGTGTTTCTACTTCAAAAAGGCTAAATAGTTGGCAAGCATCCTAAAGCAGGATTAGACTGCAGACCAGCTCAGACAATGCTTCCAGGCATCGAGGATGTACTGCAGAATCAGTTTAATAAAGTCTGATTAGATTACTTTCTCCGGTCAATTTGAAGCACTGTGGCCATGGGATAAATCATCTTTTTATCTCACCACACTGCTCTTTTTCTTTGCTGGATCATATTTTAAAAGCACTAAACATATTGTTTAATATCTATTTATTTACAGAAGCAAAGAAGCATAACCTCATGAATTCCCTTTTCTCCCAATGCAGTTTGATATAATATCTCAGTTGAAAGGATCGACTTGGCTCACAAAGTCTGTACTCAGGTTTCCTTCTTAATATATCTCTTTTCCCTCTACATATACAACCTCGTTGGTATTACAAAAAAACAGTCCTGAATCTCTTATCTTGATTTGTCAAGACAACTGCTTGTACTGAAAACAGCCTTAAAGTTAGATGTTCCTGACAAATCACTAGTATAAGCAGAGTGTTGAACTCCAGATATTCGTGTTAACATGTACATGGATCTGATTATTCTTAAACTTGATTTATTGCATGCTGTGTGGAACAAATAAAGAGATTTTCAGATCAGAGTCTAGAACTCCTTTGTTTTATTTTTCAATCCTTAGAGCAACAGAGATTGCATTTTGCTCGTTTCCTACCTAATACAACAACTAGTAGAAGCTGTATTTAGGGATTTAACACAAAACATACCTTCCTCCAACCTCTTCTTATCTGCTCTGTTTATGCTAGCAGACCTTAGAAGCCAGTTCAGGTTCTTGAAAATGCTTTACTCCAATCTGGTCTGCTTTTCACCAGTCCATGTCCAGTCATTTCTTCAGTCTCTGATGTGGTCTGGACTTTCTTGTGTTGATTTAAAAGTTCTATTGCGTTGTGTACATTTACATTCCGTTTTCCATTGGAATAAAGAAATATTTCACCTTATTCTAAAGTTATTATTTCTATATAATAACATATTAATAAATAAATAATGTTCCCCATGGACTCTGGAATAACATTCAGCAACAAAGTACTAGTAGTACCTGGAGGTGATAGCAACATACAATGGCCAAACCAAAGGCCATCTTCTGTGTCAAGGAGCAATCCTATGAAATGCTGTTTAATTTTCTGCTTCATTGTTAAATTCTGAACAAGAATGTTTTCAATGATTTTCAGGCTCATTCAACTGAAATGGCCTAGGATGAGCTTAAAAAAATAATTTTAAAATTTCATTGTAATTGTCCACTCTCACATGAATGAAGACTCATGAAAAATAAAGGGGAAAAGTAAAATCAAGTGTTTCCAGAGTTTCAATTAAAATGTACTGTTTGTATCATTAAGCTGATAATATAAAATATATTACGCCCATGTGGTCTGTCCACACATTCTTGTGTTCATACATTCTTCTAGTTTATTTTCTTCTAACCTAATTAACCTATAATTTCCTCAAATTACATTTATGCACTGCTTTCAAGTAGGGTAGCAGCATATGGATAGAGAAATGAGGGGAAAAGAAAGAGAAGCAAAACCTTTCCTTCATATTTTCTGGGGAGTCCTCAAAGACTAGTCAAGGAGCCCTGACACATCCTGTCAGGTTGCTGCTAAATATTAAAAAAAAAATAAATAAATAAGACTGCAGTATTCATGTGCTGCCTTTTTAAATAAGCTTTTTTGCCATTTTCTCACTTGGCACTAGCTACCATTAATAGCTGGTTCACAGTAAATAAAAGATATATCTCAAGCTTCTACAGGGACAAGCAACAACCCAGACATATATAGTTTGAAAGTCTGAGACGTCTAGTCTGGCAAATCATGTTTCCTTAGTTTCCTGAGAGAAATTCATTCTCCTGTGAAACCTTATGAAAACTGAGCATTGATGGACTTTGAAGCCTGGATTGATGGGGCTCATCTCTTGCTAGTGAAATGTCACTAGATGCTGTTAAAACTTGGTTAAACCTTACAAACCAACTCACTCAGCAAAACATGTTAAAATAATCTGGATAGGAGCCAGAAGAGATGAGACAGGATTATTTAAATCTAATATGTGTTAGAATACAGCTTAAGTCCTCTGACCCTAATCACTTTCCACTGGAGTACATCAAATTAGGATCCTGGGACAATTTACGTAGGAGTCTGACTAAATGTACTAGCTTTGCCCTACAGAAGAATTCATGGAAAATTCTTCCACAAAAAGCATGGATAGCCTCGTATTAGTTCCAGAGGCTATTTATACGCATGAGAAAGTCCAGCACAAAAACTTCAGCACTGGTTCTGACCCTGCAGTATACCTACAGTGAATTATGAGATATGCTGCACCTTTAACAGCCTCTGCTGCTGCTCTTTTTCACATTACCTCATGAAGCTAACTTTGTGTAATAATCATTTCTGTATAGTTTGTAGGCTTCCATTTTCTTTAAGCATTCTCTTAAAATTCTGTTTGCTTTCAAAACTGCCTTTCTCAGCTAATGATCTGGGAAAAGCTGAGGTGGGCTTGGATAACATGATCCTCTCTGCTGTGCATTGTTAGAGACTGTCAATCAGGTCATGGTAATGACATTGCTTTAATGAGGGAATTGAAATTCTTGAGAGAATTGTGACATGGCAATACTCAGAAGTGCTTTGGTCCCCTCCAGTTGCCTCTGTTACTCTAAATAAATGGGGTGCCTTGAAATAATTAGAGAAGATCATTAGCGCTGACACCTGGGGTTGTTTATTTGGCATGGATGCATTTATTCCTGTTTGTTCCTGATGGGGATTATTAGGTTGGAGGTAAAATATGTCAATTTTTCACTTTGTTATACCTGATTTTCCAATTTTGCATTATTGTGTTCAATTTTCTTGAGGTGTTCAGAATAACACAGTTCTTAAAGCAAGACTGAGCAGCTTGCCATCAAACCACTTGCAAAGAACAATATTTCTGATCATTTAACCATATAGGTGTAAATAAATAGTCTGGAACATTTTACTGTGTTTAAGTCATAGAAAACTAGTGGGGTAAGTGAGAAATTAAATTTACAGGGATAGTTCCTTAGGTACCTCCTAGCTGCTTTTTGCCTCTTCTGTGTCCCAGAAGTCAATGCAGCTAGCTTCTTCCAACTTGGGAATATTCTATGAAGCACACCAAAAATAGAAGGCCAGTTTAAGTAGTTATTCCTGAATCTAATATATCTCTTTAAGATTTACAATGTATAGTTAAAAAAAAAATCGCATAGGAAGATATGTAATCAATTTTGATACTGATAGAAAGAATACAAGATGATTTTTCAGAGAAATTAGTTCAAAAATAAATATATGTTTAGAAGACTCATGTGTATACAGTGGTGCTATTTTAAACCGGCAGCAGCCAAATGTCTCTGCAGTCTTTGACTCTCTGAATAAGATGAAGTTGGTTTTCTCTGACAAGCTTTTAAAAAGCAATTGCAGCTGTAGCAGTCAGTTTTGTAAGCTAACATTTTCTGTTATTTTGTCTGAGTGAAGTCTCTTGCAGAGTAACAGAACTGTGGAAGCATTTCTGCACTCAGAACAAAAAGCCCAGAAACTCTTGGCATTTCACCAGAACTGAAGCATTCTAGAAAGATTTTCACCTGAGATACTGCAGTGGCAGCATTTACTTTTGTGAATGAGAGCTACTATTTCCACTTAGAAAGCAATTCCCATCAGCCTGTACATTAAGGACTTTTAAAAAGGTTCCCTGTCCCCTCAGAAAATCCTTCCATTTCTCAATAATTAAAGTAACACATTTCTCAATTATCTAAATAATATAATAGACATGAATAAATCATTTAATCATAAGGCCACATTTGAATTTATAGTCTCACAGGGGACCAAAATGTTTACCCTAATCAGTACCTCTTATTGTTCAGCTATTCTTGCCATGCATCGATGAGGTCGTGACTTTAAACTGTCTCTAGATCCAAATTCATATTTATTTTGAGGCTTAGACTAGAATCCATACCAGAATCAACCATAGTACCATGACAGTGAACATCATTAGTGTCAATCATCTGTTTCAGATACCTGTCTCGTTTCAATACAACTTGTCTTCTGGAAGCAAGAAATCCTTCACAGGCAATGAAAGCAAACTTTGGTTAAATGCAATTCAGAACTGTGACTAACCACATAAAGCTGACAAATTTTCTGCTGCAGTGGTTGCTACAGTTCATCTCCAGCCACGTAGAGGAATTCTTTTAGCAACTGCAAAATAATACTACAGAGTTTGCTGTGTTCCCTTTTATAGATCTGAGTAAAGGCTCACTGGAGTATGGTTTTTACCCATAATCTTCTCCCCATCTAGGTTTATACCTAAAACAGGTAATGAATTGTTTGACAAAAACGGCTCTCACAGGAAGTAGTTGTTACCTTGTAGGAAGACACAGTGTTTAATAGGGAACTCCTCAAATCTAAAATGACTGAATTTAAGAGATGTCTTTAGCAGCCAAGGTGTTAGGACAGCACTCAGTCTCACCTGTTAAATTAATTTAACTCCACAACAGCAACAGAAGGTACCAAACCAGGAATTTACAGCTTTCTCTCTTTCTTCCTCTCCCTTTCAGATTTCTTTGTGATCAATTCCTAACAGAATAGGTCCAGATGGACTGGCTTAGGTTAGCTGACTATGTTGTGAGAGCCTTTCCTATGTCTCTTGTTTCTCTTTCAAAACTTAAGTGCAGTGCTTCCTCTTTTGTCTTCTTCCTATCTGTGTGATGAGTTCTATTCACAACTTTATCCTTTTTCTGGAATCTATGGATGTTATTTTCAATTATTACAAGTTTCACAGTTCTTTGTTGACTGTTAGGTGTTTCCTTTGAAGTTCTGCTTTAAGCAGCTAAAAGGTTTTAAGGGGGTTTTGAAAGTTCAGGGTCCTGCTTACATATGGATGAGCAGAACTGGGGCTCAGTCTTACCTGATAATTATATATGGCATCACTGGGAAGGAGCATCTGTAACTGTGTTGAGGATGTGCCTCTGCTCTCATTATTTCTTATATTTGAAAGCATAATTTCTTTCTAATTGTAAAATCCTCACCCAATAATTGAATTGTAGTTATTTAAATAAAAGAATATACGAGATTTTGATGCATAAAGTTTGACTCTTTTTTTCATCCTGCTAGTTGCTTCTATTTACCTGACTTAGTAGATCAGACATTTTAAATCTAAAGTCCCCACTGTCCATAAAGTCATCTTGGATGAATAAAAAAGTCAAAAAAGACATTGTACCTTAAAATATCAAATTGTCGCAGCTGGAAAACATTTGTTTCTTCTCCTCAGCAGTGTGAAAAGAGAGAGACAAACATCAGTCTGTTTATTCAAGCCGCTAGTAATCTCAACTCTGCTGCTGTCACTCTGTCCTTTCCTCCAGTCAAAGTGACTGGCAGTCATAAACACATATTCTTCCCTTTCAAAACTCAGATCCGGGCACTCTGGCTAGACCTGCTTGCTGACAGGTAGAAATTATCCAAGGATGTGACGTAATTGTCATGATATGCACTTTGTGCTAGGTGTGAACACTCTCAAGAGAAAAAATGGAGTTGCTGTGTTCTGGGAGACGCATCACAAATGTCAGAAACTGAACCTTAATTCTGCGTCTTTGGATTTTCGCTGTTTCATTGAAAACTGTTCACAATTGTTTAACGTTTTGAAAAATCAGAGAAGTCAGGTGTAAGCACAATGCATTTGAAAATGAATATGTGATTATTGGCATGGTATATAAACTTATCTTTCATGTATCTTAGAGTTATAAGCAGGGATTAGAAATAAGCAAGTATGCAGTGACAAGAACAAAGACTGCCACAGCAGTACCTGTAGGACCGTGGTGTTTTGGTAAGACAAAACCTCTCAAAAGCAGGTTTAATAAAACTGCACTATTGTTCCTTAGCTGGAATACTCTCACACAGAGTGTACTCTGTTGATGCCAGATAAACAACTCTGCTTACTGGCCGAGGAGGTGCAGGCAGGGGAGAGCCCGGCAACAGATAAAGAGTGCATACACCTTTCTAGCCAATCACTTTCACTAATGCATGGTATGTTTAAGAAATCCTTTTACCATAAGCTTGCTTGACACAACCTTAAGACTTATTACTAATCCTTCTAAAGGATTTTTTGTTCTTGATTGTCTAACAAAAGAACCCAAGTAAGTGTACTGAGCAAATTAAAAAATGAGGCAGGCTGAGGGAAGCAAGACAGAAAATCACTGATGAAATGCAGGGGGCCAAGAGACTTTCAAGTAGGATGATTCACAAAGTTAGGGGTTCACAAGGATAAGGTTGTTTAAAGCATAAGAATAAAGGTGGGTTATGCAACTCCATGTTATTACCCAAATGCAGCTATAACACCATCTGCTCATTGTACTCTTTCTGCACTTTGGGAGAGGACTACCTCTGTGTCCCAAGGAACTGGACCATCTCCTCCACTTCCAAATGTAACTTTCCACTTCTTTCTTCAGTTGAGCTGCATGAGTTTGGCTGTTTGAGAAGCTCCCACATCCAGAAACCTGGGAACCATACTCTAGATTGAATACAAAATTTTTACTATTGACTGACATATTTCAGCATCACTTCCAGCATCATCAATGGAAAATGTTCTTCTTTTGTACTAATTTGAAAACATTCAAGCTATCGTAAATGAGTAAATTTGTGGTGGTTTGATCCTGGGTGGGAGCCAGGTGCCCACTAAAACTATTCTATAACTCCCCTCCTCAGCTGGACAGGGAAAAGAAAACACAGCAAAAGGCTTGTGAGTTGAGATAAGGGCAGGGAGAGATTACTCACCAATTGCCATCATGGGCATAACAGACTTCACTTAAAGAAATCAGCTGAATTTATTACTAATCAGAATCAGAGAAAGATTATGGGAAATAAATCCAAAAATACCTTCTCTCCACCCCACCCCTCCCTCCTTCCCAAACCTAACCTAATTAGGGACTGTCTACCTTGTCCCTGCCAGCACTGCAGGGCAATGGTGGTTACAGTCAGTTCTTTGCATGTTGCTTCTGCTGCTGCTTCCTTCTAAGGAAGAGGAGTCCTTTGCCTGCTCCAGCAAGTGGCAGAGGACAGGAAACACAGTCTCCTGTGGGAGACTTTCCTCCACAAATTTCTCCAGCTGAGTCCTTCCCACGGGCTGCAGCTCTTCATGGACTGCTCCAGCATGGGTACATTTCCATGGGGTGCAGTCCTTCAAAAACAGGCTGCTCTAGCATGGGTCCTCCAGAAAGTCACAAGCCCTACCAGGAAACCTGCTCCAGCATGGGCTCCTCTCCCCACAAGTTCCCCACAGCTCCTGCCAGGAACCTTATCTAGTGTGAGTTTGCCGTGTGGTCATAGCCTCCTTCAGGAATCCACCTTCTCTGGCATGGAGTTCCTGCAGGTGGATCTCTGCTTCCCCATGAACTCCCGTGTGCTGCAGGGGTACATCCTGCCTCACCATGGTCTGCACCACAGGCTGCAGGGGAATCTCAGCTCCAGCAGCTGGACCACCTGCTTCTCTCCTTCCCCACTGACCTTGGTGTGTTTGCCATACCACTAGCAAGGTAAATGGGATGTCTAAATAAAGGAGGTAAAAATTTTGAGATTAGGTATCATGATTCAAACGAGGGAATGGTAAAATCAGGGCAGTAGGAGTTTACAGCTCCAAGCTTTAAAGTTCACTTTTGCAGAAATATGGTTGATAAGGTTGAGCCACCACTATCTGATACATCAGTGAGAAAAATTGTCGAGGTGAGTTCTAAAAGGGTGGGGTGTGTCTGAAAATGTGCCACATAAGTTAATGAACAATATTCAGAGACACTTTAGAATGATGATTTCAATATTTGTTGTAGACGCAAGATTTCAAGGTCAGCAAAAACCACAATGACCTTGTTTTAGAGACTGCCAAGAAGGAAAGCCTATAGTTGAGTGTAGGTAATAACAACCAAGATAAGTTTGCTGAAACCAATGAAAACTGCACAAAGTATGGCACACTAGAACTAGAAAAAAAATTATCTCTGGCCATAAGCAACACTTTAAAAATGGCCATAATTACCTTATTCCAAAACTTAAGGATTAATTTATAACTTCTGTCCTCTCAGATGCATATTGTACACCTTTAATAAGTTATTTTAGACTTTTTCCAGGCACTTCTCTTTGTATCAGGCTTAAATGCATTTGCCATTTGTGATTAGTCTTTCTCTCCAAACTCTATCACAAGTGATGGAGAATGTAGAGGTACAAAGATTTTTATGAGTTTTATTAAAGGGAGGAACATTTTTCAAAAAAACAACAAAAATATTTACTTCCTGTCTTTTTTCCACTTCTATTGACATATCCCATAGAAACAGGAGGAGTACAGATTTTTCAGGACACATAACTTGAGAAAAGCTGTGGTACCACGAGTACCACATGAAAGTGGATTTTTTTTTTTTTTTGGTAAGAAACCTTCTGGAGAGACTGTAACTGACATGCTGGTTAAATCTAAATGTAGAAAAGGGCAATAGCAGGCAATGAGGTTAAGCAGAGATCTAAAGATTAGTGGAAGCAATAAACAGAAGGCTTTTAAAAATGAAAACAATATTGAGAGTCTGGGAAGGAGAAAGATGTAGGAGCTATAAAGTACAGAAAACAAAAAAATGTATTGCAAATTGAGCTACAGATAATACTCTGGTATATATTTGTAAGTGATCAGAATGCCCATTTTAATGTAAAAAATAAAAGGCTCCAGTACTGGTAGTTGAGGAAGTAGAGACAATAAATATAGCTAGTTTCATAAAGTAATATGTTTGTTGAAGTAATTTTTGCATTTAGAAAACAAATATATTTAGTAATAAAAGAGATCAGATTGAAGAGAACAGAGAAGGCTAATGCAGAATGATAATTAGAACTGGTATTATAAAAATATTGTTGAAAAACAGTTTTATAATAAGTAAAGTTCAGAAGATTTAAATGAGGGAAAATAAAGCTTAAAACATATTTATAGTTTTAGTTTCTGGTTTGGCTTGGGTTTTTTCCTCTTTTAGGTAGTCATTACTTTGAAAATTTTTAATTCAGCAATTTAATATTCTTAAAAATACAGTTTATTCTAAATTAAAAACACATATAAGAGATGAAGATTTTTCTTCTGAGTCTTTTTTTAAGATTCCAGAACCAAATTTGCAGTTATTGATATAGCTGCAGTTTATTGCCTCTTTAATATCAATAAGCAAATGAGTTTTGCTCACAGAAGGAAGTATAATTAAGAACACAGAAGAAGAATATGAGAGAAAATTTTTATTCTGAAATTGTTAAGTGAACATTGATGCTAAATTAATGAGCTGATTAAGTGGGTTCATGATATTCTCTTTAAGAAAGGCAAGGAACCTTTTTTAGTAGATACAAATTGCAAAGTTGTTTTTTTACATCAGCCCTCTTTTGGGAATAAATACAAGATATATTCACTAGTGTAAGTAGAAAACATTCTTCTGAATTTGACAAAAAACAAAGGTTAGGAAAAGCAGTGTTGCTGACCATCACACACCACTGGCTAGTGTGTTCCAAATTTATGACCTTGAGTGATCAGCTTAGGTCCTACTTTACAATGTGTCCCTTCCTAATACGAGCACGAGTGTCTGTATTGTAAGAGCCTCATGACCTGTCCTTTGCTGTGTGTTTATGTACACATGAGGGTGGATGATGTTTTAATATTCTGTAGAGAGGTATATTTAGATGATGAAAGTGTTCTTTAAATGTATAATAGGATTGAAGCCACAATTTTTTTGTGTAAAAAATGACCACTAAAGTAAAAGGCTCTTCATTTTTTGATATGAAAGCAAGTGCCCAACTTAAATGTCAGCTGATAAATCTTTGTATTTATTTTAAAATGCAGTTTAAAATAGTATTAGTGTATTAGTAAAACAATTAGCAAACATTGTTTGTTTGCATTGTATTGTCTATTCATAATGAAAAAAAGAAAAGAACTGCTAGTACAAAAATTAACATTCAGCCTTATAATGCATAAAAACCCAAAACTTTTCCATAGAAGTACCTTCTCTGACTGATGAGTGGCCCAGAAGGTTGTACCATTTAGTTATTTAAGCAGCTTATGAGGGTAACTTCTTTAGTTTGTTTCATGTTGAGGACCAGCTCCAAATAAAATTCTCATACAGCTTCACATTTGCTTAATTCAGGTAAAATTACACACACTCAAATGGAATGAAGTTGTCTGTATTTCTAGCTGAGTTAATATAGTGCAAAAGACCTTGTGCTTTTTAACATTTTACATTCTGTGGAGCTGAGCAGGACTTTTCACAAGAACTCATGTGCTGGGTTTCAAGCCCAGCCACCAGCTGAGCTCCATGCAGATGCTTGTTTCACCTCCCAGGTACCATGGAGGAGAGAATCATAAGAGTGAAAGTGAGAAAACTAGTGGTTGAGATAAAGACTGGTCAATAGGAAAGGCAGAAACTACATGTACAAGGAAAGCAAAAAGCCAAGGAATTCATTCACCACTTTCTGTGGCAGGCAGGTGTTCAGCCATCCATAGGAAAGCAAGACTCTGCCATGCGTAAAGCAACTGGGGAAGACAAACACAGTTCACCTTCTCCCCTCCCTCCTTTTTGACAGCTCTTTATATACTGATCATGTTGCCATATGGTATAAAATGTTTGTTTGGTCACCTGGAGTCAGCTGTCCCAGCTGTGTCCCCTCCCAAGTTCTTGAGCACCTGCAGTCCCCTCACTGGGGGGGTGATAAGCAGAAAGGGACTTGGCTGTGTGCAAGCCCTGCTGAGCAATAACAAAAACATCCCTGTGTTATCAATAGAGTGTCCACCACAAAGCCAAAACATAACTACTTACCATTTACTGTGAAGAAAATTAGCTATATCCCAATCAAAACTAGCACACCATAGGTCAGATTCCTGGTGTGACAGCTAAAGACTTTTCTCTTTAGCCACTTGTCCTACTTACACTTAACATCTTTTCGCACCAACTCTCAGACGGCCATGCAAAATTTGCAAAATTGCCTAGTTTTGTGCTAATCCTGAGAGCACAGTATCAATATTTAATTTCCCAAAATCAATTCACTTCTCTGCTTTGGACAACACAGTGTTTGATACTGGTTCATTCACGTTTAAAACGCAAATCTTGTATCATTTTCTCACTTCAAGGATGATTACATAAGACAGTAAAAAAAATTACATGAAGAAAAACTATTTAGTCAAAAGTGAAAACTTGAAAGCTGCATGTCAGGCGTAGCAGAAAGAGATATCAAAGGAGCCAAGAGCATGATTCTAAAGGAAAAGGGAGAAAGAACATGGTGAAACACTCTTCCAAGGGAAGCAGGAGATAGGAAAAACCCCAGCAGAACAAGGGTGAAGACTTGAGAGGCATAAGAAATCAGCTTGGTTGAAGCCAATGACTAAACTGAGAGGTTTAGACGCCTTAAATGCAGAAAACTAATTAACATTAGTGATGGCATTCTCGTTGGTTACACAGGAGAAAAAGAATTTAACTTTTGAAAGTATCTATGTGTCACTGACATCTATTTATGTAGGTATTGTTGTTACAGACATATTTTAGACAAAGAAGATACTACCTTACCTTGATAGAACAGTAAATTGCATAATTACCAGAAAAAACTGAGTTAAAAAAGTAAGCAAATTAACAAAATCAATTATATATTTATTGATTTCTTTTTACTCTCATTTTTCATCAATTAAAACATATTTATCCTCCTTTGAAAAGTGAAATTTAATGTGAAAGTGAACAAATTATTCTTTCTCCACTTTCCTCTGTTACTGTATAGCTCCCATCCACATTAAGAAAATGGGACCAAATCAAATTTTCATACCACATTTCTAGCCAAAACCTTTGCTTGCTTATCTTTTCAGTACAATGAGAAGATGCAAATGATAACTAATTTTGAGTTGAAAAGATAAAAAACCCAAGCCTTGCCAACTGGTGGATATTCTGACTCCCTTGGCAGAAGGAGTCAAACCTAAGATGTTCAACAAGGAAAAGTCTAACACAGAACCACGTGGAAAATTGAATTTTTAATAAATCCAAAGGAATCTTTCAGTCCATCATCCTCAAACATTGTTTAAAAGAAATTCTAAACAGTACATGTTTGTTTTCTAACTGCCTATTGAAAAGAAAATACTTGTTTTGGGTGTGCATTGTACAATGCAGCAGCTTAAAATATTTTTTACAGGGAGTCATATAGAACTTATCTGCGACTCCAGCATAAAAGAGAGGTGGTATGTTGATTTGGTCATCTCTCAGGAGCTATTTTTACTGAAATGATCAGCTACTTAGATTAACATTTCTAGGCAAAAATTTTTAACATTTCTATCTTGGCTAAACAGTGAGGGAAAGAAAATGAATTTTTGCTTGACCAAAGTATTTTTCTAAAGAAGATGATAAATAAGACAAACTAGAGTCCATGATAATGTGATGAAGGGAGGTGTGTGCCTGTCCACAGGCACGTACACATCCATAGATTCACAGACATGCACAGAAGTCATATAGAGAGAAAACATGTCTCTGCATGCCCATCTTATAACAATACTCACTATTTTTTTCCAGTTTATATACGCTTTTTAAATGATGTGTCTGTCACCTGCAGAGTTTGCCAACATATAAAATTATGAATTTTGCATATTGAATTATACAAACCTGAAGACATATTACTTGTAAGCTTGAATGTAATTATTAATTGGTAGAAATATTAACCTTAAGTTGACTGAAAAACTACAAACATCTGTCATCTGTGCTGTACTGCAAAACCTTTCCAAAGGATTTTAAAATTATACAATTTATTTAACTGTCCCTGGTTTGAAAAATAAGTTAAAAACACTAAGAAGGACTAATCATTTAGAAAGAAATTATTAGTTTATGATTGCATCAAACCAGTTTAGATTTTCATGGGGTTCGACATTATAATCGTGAAATTACTGTAGTTAAAAGTATGTCAAATTCTGTGAAATATCCTTGCAAAATCCTATTCCGAAAAATTGTTTGTTACTAATGCAATAAGGTAAATATCACATTTTATATAAACGAAAAAAAGACCAGGCAAAAATAAAAATAAAAATCCAAACCTGTACATTTTCTATTTTAAATCCCAAAATTTTTCACTCTTAGGTAGGGAGATCAGCTCTCACTTATTTTATTTGCTTGTAGAAAACCTGAGCATTTGGATAACCATTTTGAAGCTGTGTTCATTTCTCTTAGGCAACTGTCTCAGGATTTCACCTTTTATAGTAGAACTATGAATTTGCAAGTGCTAAGAAAAGATGGTCACATCTACACATGCATATGATATCTAGTTTCATAAACTGTCTTCTGTCTAGTGGTTTTAGCTTTGGCCTGAAATTTTGCAAACTGTCGTAATACTCTTTTGCCAGTCCTGAAATTACAAGATACTTGTACCAAAAAAGATTTGCAAAAATGATGGCGAGAGCAATCCTTGTCTAATTTCTGTCAGTGAAAAAATAACACTCATTTCAGTTTTGTCAAAGTAAAACCAAAATAAACTGTATTTGGACATTAAATTATATTTGGAATTAAATTGAGCCGTATCTTTTTTTATAAATCCATTGAGTTTATATCCAAAAAAAAATTGCATTTAAAGCAGAATACAGTTAAAAATTGCCTCTGGATAAGGACTTTACTCCATAATAATCCAATCATAGGTGTACCAATGCAGTATATAACATTGAAAAAATAATTCAGAAATAAAACTGGAATATGAAAGTGAAACACACCTCCTTTTTTCATTGTTTTTCTTTCTTTAATGTCTCCTGATGTCCCAAAGCTAAACAAATGTTGATAGTACCCTCAAGGACATTGTAACAGGAAGGATTCAGAAAGGTGACTCCAAAAGGGGAGGATTTTAATATTATTTAATCTGAAAAACTAGGATAAATTGAGCTTATCCCAATTTGTAAAATCATTTTAAATCTGATGCAGTGGAAGAGGATAATTTAATTTCAAGAGATCAGGAGTTTTCCTAGACATGTACACTCTGTATGTTTTTAATAGGTAGCAAAGTTTGCATCGAAGGAAGTTTCTCCTTGTAAATTGTAGGATAATGTCAAATAGCCATGATAAAACCCAGGGCTGAACACACAGTTTTAGGTCTGGTTTTGGAAAACCAATGCAGAGTACTAATTTATCTTCTCTTTTTCTTCAATTACATGTAATTGATGTGAAAATCTGAGGTGGCTTCTTGTAGGGGGTGTTTGAGTAAAAAGTTTGACCTGAGAAATGAGTTGGTTTTAGGGATGACATCTAGACCACAGTTACGGTCAAGAAAGATGTTATATAATCTCTTTCTTGGCATGTTCAAAATATATTCATCCTTTAAAGAAGTATAACAGCTGGTGTTTTTAAGATGTCAGCAAAAACTAAAATTCAAAGGGTCAGTCTACAACTGAGCTTGACACGTTTTATTTACAGCTGCTGCAGCAAAATAAAGGGAAACCCAAGCGAATCTAAGAGGTTGAATACCTGACAATAAATTAATTTTTTAGTTGATGCAAGACTGAGTTTGTTTAAGGTTTGCTTGTGATTGGTTTTGAATAATCTCTGATAACTTTCATAAACTCTAAGATACAGATGAAAAGAAGACATGTTTTTGAGGTGGTGCTCCTTTCTGCTTTTAGACTGAAAAAATTCATCAGTATTGTTTTTCTCAAATATTTATCTTCCATTAAAGGGGAGAGGGAGGAAACTAGGGCATTGTTTTTAAACAAGTAGAAGCTTTATTATATTCCCTGAGGTAACAGAGGTCTGGTTTTTAATCCTGTATTTTCCTATGTAAGGCACTTTCTATGTTTCCAGATTCCCTTTTTTCTTCTGTTGATGCTTAATCCTTTAAATTTACTGTAAAAATTCAAGATCTGTGCACAGGTCTTAAGAAATGGAAATGCCAATATGTGTTTTTCTTCAATTTGTTTTTCAGACAAACCCTAGAGAAAGTTCTGTCACAGATAATAAACTTGCCTTATTTTATCATATTTTTTCATCCAGTGCCCCTTCCCTTGCCTGCAATAAATAGCAGATTCTTAGCTGGCAGCAGCTTCTACCACACCAAAAGTTAATCAAAAAACATATGCTACCTGTGCTGTCATAAGCAACAGAAAGACTATGAGAGCCTTTCTACTTTCTGTGCTGTCAGGCATAGGTTTAGATGAGATAGATAGGATGTTGCTTAAATTTGCTACAGGCATTTTATCCCAACAGCTCTCATCTGTTTCAAGTGAACCATTTTATCAAGGTACTATTTCACTGGAGTGTGAAGTGGCAAAAGTTATCCTCATACAAGCTGTTCAGTTGCAAATGTCATTTATGTTTAGGCTTCTATCGTTGTTTTATTTTATGTGTAATTACAAGTTAAAACATCTAATATTTACATGGAAGTTTTTTAGTTTGTTCCATAAAAAGTTATGAAAAACATTGTCTTGATGAAAGAAGCTTGGCTTGATAGAATGATCCAGATTTGAAATTCTGACCTATTCTCATCTAAATGCAAACTGCCTACTAAAGGGGAGAGTGAATTTCCAGAAATGGTGTGATTTATTTGCTGTTTAGCGCAGAACAGACTTCTAAAAAACGTGTTTCTATTATTACTAGACCAGAGGATTTCTTAGTAATAAGAACTTTCTCCATTTTAAATGTTGCTTTTTGAACCTAGAGAAGCGCAGAGGTGAAAGGATCAGAAGCAAGCCACACAAACATGTAAATTCCTTTTCTAGTCCATACCAAAACCCCCTGTGCTCTCCTTTGCTTACATAATTTTTCTTTTTCAAATACTATGCAGTCAAGAAAAGCAGTCATAAATATATTGACACACACAATAGTATGTGACTTTACTCATTAACAGAAAAACTACATGCTTTTCATCTGATAAAGCTGTCTTTAACATTTCCTGTTCAGAGACAGAAAAAGTGGTGCAATCAAAGAACAGAAAAATCCTCTATGATGCTTTTGAAGCAATTTTTTGATTACAAGAAGAAAATCATAATTACTGTTGCTCTCAGCAGGCTGGAATTCTCATGTTTGATACTGGGCTGTCATTTTGGTTTTGAACACTATTTCTATCAGACTCAACAAAGATATGTCTCTTCCTAATGCATATCCTGTTAAAGTGTGTACAGTGACAGTGGAGCCCAGCACACAGATGGCATTTCAGCAGCAGATACACACTGTACATGAGAAGATGGTGCAGACTGCTAAAAGTGTGGGTCGAGTCATATTAGAGCCTGAATCTCTGGGGAGATAATGCTGCTTGTCAGTGAGACATCATGAATGCCCCGTGGAAAGAGGGGGAAGAAAACACAACATCTACCTAAAGTATCATGGGAAGGAAGTTAATATCCATGAACTCTGTATACATGAAAAAGGCCCTCATACATGTGGCTCTTAAAGAGACTGATCTGGAGCATGTTCTGAATTTACTTCATGTTGAAGTATGAGTCAAAAAGCAAGTAGCCTCCTGGTCTAGACATAACTACTACTTGTCAACATAAAGAGCTATAAACTTTGGTGAACTCTATTTGTTTCACAGAAGTAAGAAAATCTAGGTGAAAACTGTCTAATCTACTTTGGCAAATCCTTCTTCTTTCATGTTAGCCAGAAAACTAGAGACCTTACCTGTCCCCCTGAAGAAATACTATTTTAAAGGAGTCTTTATTTTCCATGCTATCATATGCTTTTTAAGTGGAACAGCTAGTGAAACTTTGAAAGTGGAACACAGTGGAGCTGAGATGAATAATAAACTAAAATTTGCTTCTAGCCAAAAAAAGTATAAATTCTTTTTTTCTTCTTTTTTTCTGCTAAGCTTCCATGTCTTTACTTCCTTGTAGTTCCCAAAGGACAGAAGATAATAGCCTTCAACACAGACACTGCAGAATGGGTAAGATGTCTGTAATGTATAATTCAGCTTGACTTCTCCAGTCTGTAGTATAAGAAATAGTACTGTTATCACCTTTTACAAAGAGCTAGTATTCATTTATTGGTTGCATCTCATTTTTTTAATCCTATGTGTACTAATCTGCATGGGAGAAAACATTGAAGGGAATGATGAATAGACTGGACTCTCCAGGGAATAAGGATTATTTATGAAGTTACTCCAGTTCAGTGAACAGTGTAATTCATGTCAAAGTGTGTGACTGAAGACCAGTGAATTACAAACTTCACTCTAGCAGAGGATTTGAAACCTGGAGTTCAAAGGAAAGCTGTGGCAAGGCAGTGTTTAAAGTAGAGGCAGTGTTTAAAGTGTTAAAGTGTTTAAACCTTTTCTACCACATGCCTAAGGAAGCAACAACTCCAAAACTGTGCATTTTTTGGATCACAGGTATTATTTATTCTTTGCAACTTTCACCACGTCACAAAACTAGCTTTGAAGTTAATTTTTGCTCATTAACAAAATGAGGTTTTAAGATGTCTAAAATTTAAGTGTCTGTGTGAGAAACTGTTATAGATAACATTTTGCAGTGGGTGTTAGCAGATTTTCTTGTCTATGCGATATTTTAGGATCAAAGATAGCATTTTATGGAAAAACTTATCAATTTTGAGCATCACCCTGTTTGTTTATTACTTCCTGTTTGTTTTCAGACCATGTCTGTCCCATCAACACAATGGTGCTAGAGGGAACTCTTTTGGTTGTGATTCAAATCAATCAATTCTACTTCTGTTTCTCATTCAATTGCTGCCCTACAACAAAATATGTCTGCTCCTCTATATTCTATATGTTGCAAAGGCAGGTAAGGTTCAAAAAATATTTAAGCTTGCCATCAAATATTTGTATTTATTCAGTGGATTTCATTTTGATGAGTATATCACCCTAAAAGTATTAAGGAAACATAAATTAAACAAACAGGTAACAGATTCACAGTAAAGGCACATCTTCTTAATAAAATGTGCTGCTATGAGTAACTGAGTTGCCTTGTGGATTTCTTTACCCGGATTAAAAATGCATATGGGCAAGTGAACAGAAAAAATATGGGACATTGAAAACTGTGTCATTCTTCTTCATTCCTTCAGATGCTACAGTAGAAAATTGCAGTGGTGGTCTATATATAACTTCTGAGCATCTCCCAGTCTTCCAACAAACCAGGAAAGATTTTTAAAGGCAACCATTAAATATTCTACACAAAGAAGTCTGGTGCAGGTATCCCGAATGGAACTGGGCTTCCTACCCTGTACCCTATTTTTTCCCTGGCTCTTGACACATAAGCCATTCAGAACTAGACTAAATCCTGTTTTTCCCAGACAGCTTCATCTTTCCAGGTCTTTCTTTTTCATTCATTATTTTAATTAATTTTTATCACAGCTTTCCTTTTTGGAGGGATGACAGGATATTTAGCTTTCCATTCCTATTTCTTTGTATTTTGAATCTTCTCTTTTTTACCCTGACTCTGCCACCTGAGGTTAGGGCACATGGTGGCCTCTGAGCATCAGTCAGTTGGCAGAGCCTGAAGCTCTCTCCCGTGCATGTGAGTTGGCTGATTGTATTAGGATGGCTGTCAGAGCTTGGACAGAAGGTGGGCGGTTTTCAAGGATCTCTTCTCTATGAAAATATGGCTGCAAGAGCACAGTCACCCTGAGGACTAGAGGATCTGGGACATGCAATATATTTTCTTTTTCAGTGTGGACCAGAAGGAAGCAGATGAAAAAATCATGCAGTTGAAAGAAACAACAAACCCTTGACATGGCATATTTAAGACAATCCTCTAACTGTAAAAGTCTTTCAATAATGCACTGATATTCTCATTCTTGATATAGGCTAGCATGATACTTCAAATACCCTCTGTCAAAGCGATTTTTTTATTCCTCTTAGTTTCTCTTCAAATTCTCTTATGCTATAGTGCATTCAGAAAGCAGAAATCTAAACAGCAGAGCCTACAAAGATGTGTTTTTACTGATCTTACTTGATCAGGAATTCATAATTCTGCTACTTCTGTTGTTGATTTGTCGTTCCCTTCTCTAACCTGTTTCTTTTTTGCACACACCTGGTTTGTAATCCCAGTGGTACTCTATTAGATTTTTCCCAGTGGTCTAGGTGGGCATGCAAGATCCTCAGAAATAACACATTACTTCTTGCTAATTAATACCTACATTTCAATGAGCGTTTAGACCAGATGACAAAGTGCTGGTGTTTCACCACATTGAACATCATTAGGGGTCTTTAAACATTTAGAACAGAAACAGAGGAAGTTTCGGATTATGGATGGAACTCCAGAATTTCTGTAAAAACATAAAACCATAAAATTGTTAAGGTTGGAAAAGACCTCCTAGATCATTTGTCCGCCGGGCAACTTCTCAGCCCTGTACCCCAAGACAGTAGTGTTGCCTCGGAGTTTTTGTGACCCAGTTTCAGGATCTGGCACTTGGTCTTGTTGAATTACAACTCTACCCTCAGCCAGATCCCTCTGCAGAGCCTGCCTGCCCTCCAGCACCTCAACACTCTCACCCAACTTGATGTCATCTGCAACCTGACTGAGGGTGTGCTCAATCCCCTCATCCAGGTCATTGATAAAAATATTAAACAGGACTGACCCCAATACTGAGCCCTCAGGAGCTACACTTGTGAGCAGTCACTATTTGGACTTAAGTTCATTCACTACCAGTTTCTGGCCCAGCCACCCATTTTTTTACCCAGTCGTGTGCAGCCATCCAAGGTATGAGCAGCCAGTTTCTCCAGGAGAAGGCTGTTCAAGACATTGTCAAAGGCACTACTAAAGCCCAGGAAGGCAAAATCCATAGTCTTTCATAGTCATTCACTAAGCAGGTCTCCTTGTGAAGGATGGAGATCATGTTGTTTGAGCAAGACCTGCCTTTCATGAAGCCATGCTGGCTGGGGCTGGTTCCCTGGTTGTCCTATATGTGTGTGTTGGCACTCAAGATGATCTGCTTCGTGACCATCCCTGGCACTGAGACTGACAGCCCTGTAGTTGCCTGTATCCTCCTTCCAGCCTTTTTTGTAAATCTACATCACATATGATAACCTCCAGGCAGCTGTGACTTCCCAGCTACCCAGGGCTGCAGGTAGATGATGGAGGGTGCCTCAGGGAGCACTTCTGCCACCTCCTTTGATACCCCAGGGGGAATTTCCTCTGGCCCCATAGACTTGTGCACGTCTGTGAACTACAGCAGGTTCTGAGTATTTCCCCTTAGATTCTGGGGGCCTCATTCTGCGTCCTGTCTGTCTTACAGCACAGGGGATCGTGTACCTGGAGGATAGCTAGTAGCAGGGATTTTTATCTGGCATGCATTTCTTCATTTTTATGAAACCGATATGTAAGTACCATACCAAAAATAGCAGCATCTTATAATTTTTGCTGGAAATTAAACTTTTAACAGAGACTGAGGAATTAATTCTTGAATTGAAAGCAGAGAATGATTGTTAGGAATCCCTAATGATGAAAATAATTCGGATACTATAAGCTTTATTTAATCTTTTCTACATAGCAAGATGCTGACAGAAATAGTGCATTCATTGTCTTGTAAGTACTGCTCTAATTTCTTTATTTTTTCTGTAACTGCTAGCCATGCAAAAATAAATCCAAAGATTGTTCAAGCCTTTTGGGCAGACAGGCATGATAACCACTTTTTTTCAGATGCATAACTTACTAGAAACTGTGTTTTGAATAATGAAATAGAACCTTGAAATGCAATATTTTTTTTCAAATGCTTGTAGAGTGTGTAAAAAAGTGTTAAACCACAAGGTAAAATTCAGATATCCATTAAAACAAGGACTACCAAAAAGCTATAACTTCTTGTTAATCTAGTATTAAAACACTGTTCTCTGGTCTGAAGCCTCTACATGAAGAATGTTCCAAGTCCTTCACAGGGGCATTACATGATCTGTCTTCCATCAGAGCTGAACTCAGGGATCTTTAGTGTCAACAAATTAAACCAAATGTCATGCAACTGTCTTGCCTAACAGCCTTGCTCAACAGGGAGCCCAGCAAGCTCACTTCAGCTGAAATAACCTCAAGATCAAGACACAGTTTCAGATATGCAAACAGGCAGAAAAGCAAGGTCAAGCAACAAAACACTGAATGATTCGCAGTCTTGAGACAAAATTTCATGCCTAATGATGCTGATATACATGTATTTCTTCTGCAACACAAGGAATAACTGTAACTCACACAATTCAGTCCCAATACATCAGGATCTGTGTTCACTGAATGAAAAGTTGATAAATCTAAGTAATAACATGGACTGGCTATTTTTTTCTTTTTCCTGTTAAAATTGGAATGCTGTTAACATTGTGTCTGCTGTGACAACCAACCTAATTCCATCTTTGTCTGTTCATCACTATCTAGACAAATGTGAAAAATTGAGGAGTTTGGACACCAGTTCTAATGATTATACTAATGACTAATTAGATGTCGTGACTGTACTGTTTAGTTCTTTACTAGTTTAAGCATGGCTAAAGATGATTTTTAGAGTATGAATTAGCAGAATTTATTAAGTTTGCTGCAGCAGTTTAAGAGTTTATTGTGTGGAGGTAGAAATCTTAAAACTGTTGATTCTATGAACAAGGAGAAGACTGAGTATAGCTACCCTATAAAACACTAATAGTAACCTGCATCCACTGGGCACTGACTTTTCACATAAAGTTAGGAACACTTAACTGAGAATGAAATACCTGATAGTTAAGTTTTGTTGTTGGAACTGGAACTGCTGAAAAAATAGCTTTGGGTGATATTTTCAAAATACTGCACCTATAGTTAAAATTTCCAAAAGATTTTATGTATTTTTCAAACATAATTTACATTCGAAAAATTTCATGGAATTTAAAATCTCATAGTAATTCAATAACACATAAGCTCTTCACTTAATTTTGCATAAAAATGAAATATGGTGTCTTGAGTCAAGTAGATAATTTTTGAAATTTTACTTTTAATAGAAAACCAAACCTAAAAACCAAATATATTTTATTTAGGAGGCTAACTATTGAAGCATGCTATAGAAAAACAAACTTGACCACTAGTTTTCAAAATATTGCCTTCTGCCTCCTGCCCTGAGTTCATCCATCTATAATTTTGAGATATAATACAATACATGCATAGCATGCCATAAATTGATATCTAAATATCAAAGTATGAATACATATCTAAAATACTGCATGTTTATTTCATTCACATGTTATATGCAGTAATCCCTTACAAAGCAAAGACTTGTCCTGTAATGTGATCTGATGTGACCATTAAATCAAGGATAAAGTATAAATAATTAATTTTCTATTAAAACGGTAACACTTCAGCTCCTATTTATACTCTCTGAAATGTTTTTAAAATATTTCTTTATCCTAATACTCAACAGACGAATTATTAAGCACTAAAAAAATCCTTATCTCTGCCACATTTTTTGTGAAAGAAAACATGTTTCTGCTGCTGTGTTAAAGAATGCTAAGATGTTTTATCTTCTGTTCAGATGTTAAGTTATGGGATTTTGCAAGTTTCAAAATACTACAAGTGAAAAGTGACATCTTCACTATTTTTTTCAGATAAGCTGAAAAAAAATAATCTAAATAACATTGCAACTCCTGAAACTCTGCTGCTCAAGTTAAAATAAGAAATTCAGGAAGTGGTTTCAGTATCTTCTGCCTATGGTGGGAAACTGCTTGTCTGACAAGACAGTATTTCCCGTCCATTGCCCTAGAAGGATCAAACATAAAATCCCACATAAGACAGAACATCTGTTTATCCCCACAATCCCTTCCCCATTCATCCATGCAGGCTGGAAGTACATCCATTCTGAGCTTTCTTTCATCCATCAGGAAGGAGGAACTGAGGAAAGTCATTAATATAACTTGCAGAGCTCCCTGTGTAACTGAATGACATTCTACAGCCACTGCAAAGCACGTGCCTGCTTTGAGCACTGTTTTCTTGCCCTTAGTATTAACTGTCACTATAAATAGCTACTTATAGGAAAATACACTCTTACACAACGCTGGATAGTAGCAGAATTTAAGGGGAATATACATGCTGACTGAATAAGGTATTCTTAGCAGCAGCTGCCAGATAGTTTGATCTTTGTTTATTAGTGACAGTATTAAATGTGTCTAAATAGAGCCTTTCCTAATTAGCTTTAGTGACAAAAGGGAGTCTTCTAAACCACATCATCCAAATTGGCTGCAGGGAGAGATTCCAAACTAGACTCAAGGTACCATGTAAAATATTCTACTATAACTCATCTTCTGCTGTTGTAATTCAGGTCCATTCTAAGCTTATTAATTCAGAAGGAGTCCTAATGATAATATAATCCTCTTATGTTTGTAGTGTTTTTCTTTTGCAGGAAGTAGGGTAGAAATACCACTGTGCTATCTAATGAGTCATTAAATTAAATTCTAAATAGTGAGAAAAAGAGGTCACACAGGCATAATTTAGGATTTTGCTTCAACAGTTTAACAGGATTTCTTGCCTGCTTAGATTTGGCCAAATAGTCTTTGAGAATCTTGATTTGTGAAAGAGCAAGTAATTTTGCTTCTCATTATGAAGATTTAACAGAGCTTATAATCCTAAAACAAGGATTAGACAACACACTACAGCAAATACAAACATTTTAGTCATGGCTGACACATCAAGTGATATACCAATAACTCTTGTCCTCATAAACTGTCATTGATTAGTCCTGATCAAACACTTCTGTTTTTCCAGTGAGTTATCACATTCATATTTAATAAAGGACTTACGTTTCTGCTTAAATTTCACCTAAGACAATATCAGTTGCACATTTATGCTAAGAATGTATTTTAATGATTTTTCTAAGGTGGTCAGAAATTGTGGTCAACAAAATGGACATGTATAGCTGTATTGACCTCTTTTCTTACCCTTATTTTTCTTCTTTTCCTTCACCAAGATATTATTTCCCCTAGAAAAACTGTTTTCTTTACTTCTTTAATTTTCATGCATATATCATAAGAATTATTAATATTATTAAGAACTAAAAATATTTTATCAGTTTTTAAGCATCCACTATTTCATAGCAAATTTTTTAAATGAAGAAATTAGAAATAAATATTGTTGTATTTACAAGCTACATCTTTCTGAAAATCACTGGATTGCATTTGTTTATTTTTTTAATAGAAAAGGAGGCAAAATAAAATTTGTCAGAGTACTGGATTTATATGATATATGAATTCTATCAAGACATTGAAAACAATAAAGATAGCCAAGAATGTAGACCACCAGTATGAAACTTGCCATGCTGAAATTACTGTTTCATTACTCGTTATTCCTTTCATTATTCATTCATCATATTTGATTATATTTACCGAGTTCCTACCTTAATTTTTTTTGTGTATGTTACCATTCACTTTCAAATGTTCTTGAGGACTCCACTTCCTATATAAAGCATGTAGTGCCTATAGTATCTGACACTTCATTAAATACCTAAAGGCATTTTGAATCAAAATCTGTAATCATGTAATCATTTTTTAATGAAGAAAACAATTTATTAGCGTTTCCAATTCATTAGTCGGTAGTGATTTTCTATATGTATTCTACCTCTGCAGTAGGGACTGAGACATTTGGGTCCAAATGGTTAATTTCCAAAAATATATGCTTGAAGAGTTGTTAACAGCTTCAACCCTTCACCATAAAAGTCTCACATGAAGACTGACCCTTTTGATACATCAGCTATTTTTAACCTGTACATCCAGGCTGCACAGTCACACTGTTCTCCAATTTCTGCAGCATTCCTACTTTAACCAGAAAGCCAGACTTTGGAGCAGCCGTCTTGCTGGTGTTTATCAACTGCTTGCTGCATATTGCATGCTTTTGGGAAAAGGCCAATAACGGCTGAGCATCAGGGGTGGAATCATTTCTGATGGCCACTTTGGAATTTCTGGTGGCTAAATAAAAGGTGTTTCTCTAGTGAGTTAAGGAAAGTAAATATCAAAAGGTCAGATGTGATATAATTAGCTTGAGCTTGTTCAAAAAAGTTAATTGAATAATAGACAAATTTCATTGCATTCTTTGCAGCCATGTGTTGTAAAACTCAAAGAGTTCTGCCTGTGGTTTAAAAGGGGTACTAAAAATAATATATTTTGGAGAAAAATCAGATAATCCTCCCATTTATATCAGAGAATGATCACTACCTTTGTCTTTCCTTGAAAACATGGATCTGAATATGGAAGGACACAAAATCTTTCCATGCTTACATCAGTTGATGCTCTTTGAACTGCCCTGTTTAAATCCTAAACTTCTTGAGATTTGAACTACTTCTCATTTTTATTTTGCTCAGGATCAGCATAGGTCAGCGAAACATCTGCTGTATATCTGTTAGCAGCAGTTTATAACTACTCTCAGAAAGCGTCGGAGTAAAATAAAAACAGTTGTAAAACATTAGCAAAGTTTAGTCATAACATTGAGGAAACAAACTTCGTAGCTCAGTTAAAACAATTCCACTCTTAAATTCAAGATTTGATTGGCAAGCAAACCTTACAATCCTCACAGTGGGAAATGAAACCTGAAGATCATAAATGCAATTAGAGCACTCATCAGACAACATTTTACATTTAATTGCTTGCTAGTTGAAACTAATTGCAATTCAAAACCCAGAGATTTACTTAAGAGGCTAAATTGGAAAATATGTACAAACAGATACTATTCCAACCCAGCATAAATCCAGAAAATTGTCACTAAATGGATTCATTTGCTATGGTGGTACAGTACAAGCAGAGACAAGTATCAAAGGGAGGACATGGCAAGTATGTGTTTCTGTGGTAATAACTTGGTAAGTGATTCTGAGGATCTCTACCTTTTGGGTCATAGAGAGAGACCCTCATTCCCAAAACTCACAGTGATTTCCTATAGAAATTTTATATACTCACACAAACACCATTTACATGTTGTGATCCCTGTTTACTTAATTTCTAAAATAAAGTATAAAAACTCAATTAAAGGAACAACATAATTTACTGTAGAGAACCTGCCTGGACCTCTGCACTCAAGAACTATCCAGTCCCAGACTCATGTTCTATGAATGTTTTCTGAATGGTCAGGACACACAGCCTACAAACTGTGTTGAAATTAAGCATGCTTGCTATGTGTTTCTTCTAACCTCTTGAGAGCTGCTTAGATGTGGATATTGCTCCTGAAAGAATTAAAGTCTTAATTTTAAAATGTGACTGGATTCAAAAGAGACCATAAGAGGCATACTTCATACAGTGCAAAGATTCCTGAATCAAGAAGTAGGGCTTTTTGGTTGTGTTTAAACTCAAGTGTACACACAGACTGTGCCTGGGTCTGGAGCTAGGCTGAGCTCTGAATTTTTACTCAGATTATTCTCATACCATCCCCTACAAGAAGCTTTAACCAGCAAACTCTTCTTGAGTTCAGAGCACTTATATGCTTTCTTTGAAACCAGGCCACTGTTTAGGATTTAGTTGAAAAGCAAAACGTGATCCACCATCTGCAAAATAGCAACCAAACTCCTCATCTCATGAGGAGGACTCCAAACCTGTTAGATATTTGTATGAATGGCATCAGCAATGGATTAACTACCACTATAGGTAACTAGGCATTGTCTCATGCTGCATAGCTGATATTATCATAGGAAATAAATCAATAACCATGACCTACTAGATTTCAAGCTATTCAGGCTTCAATTAGCATTAGTATTATTTTCTGCAGATTCCACAGTTCATTAGCAAGACTTGACAGTCCTGACAGCTGGTGCTTTGGAGCACTGCTGTATAGTATTCTTCAGTGACCTTGATGAACCTTTTAAATCACTTTAGCTCTGTTTTGGAGAACAGATTGTCCATGCTGAATTTATAACCTGTACTGCTACTGAGGCAGCTTTCTTGGCCAGCTTCTGTCTCTCAATTTCTGAACATCTGCTATTCAGAAAATCTAAGTAATCACCTGAATACTGGATGAACTTACAGGTAGCCAAGTTCATAAGGACATAATTTGCTTCATTCCCCATATATTGGGGCAAATATGCATTTTTAAAATTGCTATTGTAGTGTGCTTTACAAAATGAAATTACTGAAAGTGAGCTTTTTATCATGTAAATATACCACCACATTCAGCAATGCCTGAAACTGCTACAGAAGCATTTGCTGTCATGGCCTAGAAAAAACGAATTTGGGTTCCTTTACAGTCTCAGTTTTTTGTTTAATTTCACAGTTGTTGTTTTCTTGCCAGCTAGCAGCATCCCTCTCCATAATCCTGCATTCTCCTGTGAGTCAGAACCAATTTTGTCTGTCACTATAGATTTAGGATTTTTGGACAATTGCCCAGACACTCAGCAGAGTTGCTTTTCTCCTTTGTCTTTCCAGTCAGTATGCACTAAGTGCTCATAAGTCACATTAACTAGAACTGAGGCCAAGCAACAAATTGAACAAATAAGTATAATGACTGGCAGGAAGAGCAGAGACCTGTTCATAATTGCTTGGTTTGCTGAGTACATGGATGTTAACATGACTCACTCAAGGGCAATTATTTTGTAGCTTCTGACAGGTGTGATATGGTACTGTTGATTTTGGCAGATATCTCTAGTACAAATGTCCAGTCGACCTTGAAAAATCTGATGTCAGCAGTCACTACCATGGCCCTGGTGCTGCTCTTTCTCTTCTATGAGAAATGAAACTTTAATCCTTTCCATCAATATTTTAAAAAAATAAAATCCCTGGTTTACCTTATTTCTTTGATTTTTTTTTTTTTGTTTGTTTGTTTCTATCATAGAATCGTTAAGGCTGAAAAAGACCTTTAAGATTATCAAGACTAGCTGCCAAAATAGTATCACTGCTATGCTCACCGTTAAACCATGTTCTCAAATAACATATTCACATGTTTTTTAAATACTTCCAGGGATGGTCACTTCCCTGCGCTGTTGCTTTACATCTTATTCTGCCAAAAATGTTTTCTTAGCATGCAATCCATAGCTCTCCTTGTACAGTATCCCACTCCTTTTCAATATTTCCTGCAGATAATAGTGTGTTTCTCCCCTTTTTGTTTACAAACTTTATCAGATACTTAAGAATTATCCTTATTCATAGAAATTCAGGTCTTTGGGGTGAAATTTTCATTTCTCTTGAGCTAATGTCTCAATATTTCCCCGTGAAGTTCCCATAGTATCTGGGAGCAGTGATTACTCATGGTTAATGCACAGGGCAGTTTCCATTCTCTGACTAGGTATCAACCTCTGGCAACTTGTAATCTACAAAGTTTTGCTGGCTTGCCTTGGGGATAATGACTTGAACACCAAGAGTATTTAAAAATTACCTGGTTGGATAAAAATAATTATTTAGTCCGTCTTTAAAAATCCATCATTTAAAATATATATGTGTTTGACTCAAAAGTGTACGCTTTACAAAGTTTATAACTTGGTTTCTCTACACAGTCATTTCAGGAAAATTCAATTCGTTAAACATTACTGAAAAGGTCCTTAAATGGGGACATAATTTCAGCTGAAATAAACTAATTTTTCTTACAGAGAAATGCCTAAAGATTATTCTTTTTTTCTTTGCCAAGCTCTGATACTTATTGACCTTCGGGTGAGCCTAAGGTAGACTGCAGTTATCACTGCAGTCTTGTCCTAAGGTTTAAGCTCCCAGAATTTAAAAGAACCCAAGTGATATGGAATAACCAAATACATTTTGTGCTCTAATTATAAACACACACTGATTAGAATGCCTAGGTAAAATCAAAGACTGATTTCTTCCCTAGTATTGAAAGTGTAGTATGATCAAGAACATTCTAATACACAGTAAAAAATAATTACCAAAATATACATTAGAAACTTTAGCAAAGACAGTTAAACTCTTCCTCACATTGCAAGAAAACGCACAAGAAACTTCTACAGTCCAGAGAATGTTGCAAAGTGACTTAAGTGAAATTCTTGCCTTACACAGCAGTCTATCATGGCATGCTATAACTAGTAATCTACCCAGGATCAGAGCCAAAGAGGGATTAACCCATCACAGAAAGACATTCTATTTTTGGCAGCATGCATAAATGCCTAGTGACTGAACACACTGAGCTTTGTGCAATATGCCACTGCAGTTTGCTGCTTGGTGAAAAAGGGTACTATAATTTATCTTAAGCTCCTAATACTGTGTTGATGTATCACACCTGTTAAATTCATGTTGGAGAAGTAAACTGGTAAATCAGATACATCTCCCAAAATCCTTCATTGGTGATTCTCGCAGTTTAGAAAACACAGCTACATCTTAACAACAGAATCACATTTTTCCTACCATCTCAGAAGGTCCTTATATCTAGAAGAGAGTTGATCAGTTGATCAATTTTTTATTCCTTTATTAAACTGACTGTTGAACCGTTTTTTGCAATTGACCTTAGTCCCCAGAGAAATATGCTTTAGTCCTTGTATTAGAATTCATTAATCTGATACAGGGATTGGAAAGATATTTCTGTATAAGGAACAGCGTGCACTCTTTTGAGCTATTATCCGTGTCTTCACAGATCGCAACATGTGTCCATGTCCTGTAAGACTGCAGTTATTTCCCTGGAATGTTCCACACCTGACTGCGACAAGCTATCTGACATAATATTGCAGTGGTTTAAAAAGCTACTCAACAATTGAGAGAAATGTTCATAGTTGGATGGGAAATATTACAATTCTAATATTTGAGCTATGTTATCATAGAAGCATTTCTGATCAGCATTTCCCAGATGACAGGCAAATGAATATAACTGGTAGACCCAAAAGTCATCTTGAGAATAAAGTACTTCATGTTACTTTGTATAATGTACATTAACGCCTTTTAATTTATTCTGTTAGTTCTTTGCTATTATTGATTTTAAAGCACAGTGAAGAGTATTTGCTGTAATATTGATGGCTCAGTGAAGATCTCTGTCTAATACAGGTTTTATGAAAGGAGCTTACAATTTAAATAAGCTAAGAACCTGTCCTTTATCTAGCTTTGTTATTCATTAAAATGTTTTGAAAATCATATACATTCATTTTTATATACTTTAAAGTAATATTTCACAAATTAAATGTATTTTCTCATTTTCTGCTATATTTTAATATATTTTAATAAATAGTTGTGTGATACTGTCTTATTTAAAGCATATCAATTGATCTCTTTTCTGAACACCCAGTTATTTGCCTCCGTTTGTCCAATGTTCATAACTCCTCACAAATATTATTCACATTCATTTTTATTACTATAGAAGCAGGTATTTCTGGTAGATTTTTTAATATCAGAATTCTGCACTGATTTGGATTCCTAATTTCAAATCCTTCTGCAAAGACATTGTAATTCTGTGCATCTATGTACAAACGACAAGTTTTGCTTTTAATTCCAACTTTAAATGCCCAGTTTTTCCAATTAAGTGATCAGCAACACAGTTTACATGTTCAGAAATGAATGATAGCGTGTTGAAAGCCAGTCTAAACTTACACTACACAGAAACTATGTGACAGACTGAAGGGTAGAATCCAGTCCATTTTTTTTTACTTGTTTTAATCTTACCCAGTCCCCTATATATCTCAAAAATTCTCCTACAAATGGAACAGTTATCCCAGAGATCGCAAACTAATTCAGCCACAGTACAGATCTACCTGGTGCCCTGAAGTAGGCATCGCTGGGGGCAAAATGGTGTGTGATCATGTCATTTTAGATCAGAACTCCATAGGTTACAAAACTAGAAGGGCCCATCTTGATCATCTAGTCTGACAACCTTTATAGGAGCAGGCCATGGGAGCGGCTCAGAATGAAATCTGCTTTCATAATGCACAAGTTCAGAGGAACTGAATTAAAAATGTGTAAGCAACTTTCATTCTGACAGTCCACAATTTTGAATGCCTCTTTTTACAGTGTAGATCGTTTTCAAGGGAGGAAAAATGGTACAACTGTTTCATGTTTAATTCCTAGTTGCTGTTTTTTCCAAAGCAATCATAAATTCCATCTGAATAATCTATAAATATCCTCCTGATTCAATTTCCTTCCCTCTGGGGTGTGTAAAGTACTGGCTTTGTAGAGTGCCAGTGAAGTGACCATGTTGTCTCACTGTCCTAGATGCCAAGGAAGGGAGGCTGTGGAAGCATTGCCACCAGAGATCAAGGTATGAGTTGGGAAAGAGGGAGCTGGGATAGAAGCAGAAAGGGAGGCTTATTATGCTTTATTCTCTCCATGTGATGGTTACTGTGTTCTCATGCCATGGATGTGTTCCTTGGAACAAAACTCATTTCCATAACTGTTTTGCTACTTTTTTTGCTTACAGACTGTTTCTAAGGCCCTTACCCATTTCAGTGGCAAACACCAAGGCCACGATAATAACTACCAGTGCAAGTCCCAGACTCACCTAAGGAGGTGTCTAACAGACAGAATGTTTCCCTGTTGATTGAAGATAAAGAGAACTAAAACATGGCAATCTCCCCCTATGTATTAAATATCAAGACTGTGTGTCAGTGGCTGGTCAGAATAGGGAGGATTGAGCACTAGGAAAAAAACAGAAGGAATCCCTACTGCTCTCTGCATCAACTGGATGAGTAAGCTGCTGGGGTTCCTTCCACAGAAGGCAACACTTTGGGAGCAGAGGAAGCAGCAGAGTACCTGCTTCTGTTGCCTTTCCCCACCACATTTGGCCTCTGTGCCCAAAGTGCCAGGCTGCGTCATACAATGTGTGTGCTCAGCCCCCGGCTTGCTCAGCCAGACAGCTATCATCCTGCATGCCTAAAGGCATTAGTTTTACCTCTAGGTGCCTGATTTCCTGTAAAATTGTGCATAGGAAGTATCATAACAATCCTCAAAGCTTGCAATTATGGACCAAATCCTGTTTTCAGGCATACTTGAGTAAAGGTGGAATTGAATAGTTAGAAATTTTTCAGATCTGAGACAGCACATAATCTATTTCCCTCATCCAAATGTCTCATCTTTTAATCCAATCAGACAAGAAGTTTGATCCCAACTATGCAGATTTGATTTGCAAGATCAAATGGAAATGGCCAGCATAAAGCCTTGCAGTATATTTTACCCACAGTCATCATGCAGTTAATGCTGTGAAAGTAACAGTGCCGTGTTTGGGGGATGGGTTAAAGCCCTGCCTGAATGTTTCTTATCTAAGAAGGGAAGAGATCTTTCTTATTGCTTCTATTAGTCTGACAGCAGTGCTGGAGGGACCAATTCAAATTTAAGAGCTAAATTTAATCTGAAATTATCAATACCCTGGAACTTGCCATGTCCCAAAAGATTAGGCCAAATAACAGCATCACATATTCTGAGCTCATGTTGGAAAGCACAGTGTAGTTACTAATTCTATTAGGGAGAGCATATCTCCTCCTCCTCACCCATTCCCAGTGGATAAGCCCATGCTAATGAATTTGATATTCAGTGTTCAGAGAATCAATGGTTAGCAACATACAGAAAAACCTTTGGAGATAAGGAAAAATATATTTCATGTATCTGTCATAAGAGAAAACTTTTTTTTTAATCTGAATGGATAATGTCTTTACCATCAGTAAGTGAATTTTTAAAGCCAGTGTTTGTTCCAGACGTACAAATTCTTTAATGGCACATTGTGCATGAAGCTGTGTCCTACAAGCTTAGGGGGCCATCCATGCACACACAGATTCTTTCAAGACCAGGGTTTTAGGTGTTTTCCAATCATTGCCCTAGCACACATCTAAAAGTCACTGTGTCACTGGTGCTGGCAGCTTGTCTTAGCTCAATACACAAAACTTAACTTTGGGTTCTGAGCAATGTGACAAGCAGTTTAGATGAAGCTTTTTTTAGGGGTTAGATTTTTTTCTATATTATACATGAGTTTTCTGTAACCCTTGATTCTTCCTGTATGGCACCTGGTATAGAATGAATGAATTATGTGGAGAGCGGCTGATTTTTTCTGGTATTATCTGGAAGTTAAGCTATTATGTACAGAACCACCAGACCTTGAGAGAATCATACATCATGAGCTATTACATATTCTCATAGCCTATTATTTCTTTTCTTACTCAGTAGAAATGTGGACCAGAAACCGTGTACCAGACAATGACTCAGATAAAGCAAAACTAGCATCACTGTTATTTAAAGACAGGTTTTGATGAAAAGGGATAGTTTTAATCAAGGACTATGTACATTCTATTTTTCTAAATCAGCCATAGGCATATACTCTTACCATGTTAAAATCAAAGATTGACTGAGAGTTAAAGAAGTATGCAACCTCAACTGAGATAAAGGAAAATATACTCTATTGAATGCAATCGAGCTTCAGCACTTTCAGAATATTGGAAACATTAAAAGAATTTCAGAGTTGGAGTACATATATTCTCCTTTCCAAAAAATGTATAAATGAAACTATACATGCCAAGTATCTGCATATATCTCTAGCCCCCAAGTAGTCTAACTCTGCATTGAAGACACAGCAGAGAAAAAAATCTGGATATACTCACAGTGTAAATATCTAAAAGGCATAATTAATATTTTTTTAAAGCTATGTCAAGATAAACACAGCTTTCTAATTTCCAGCTGCATTGAAAGAAACATGAAAAGAAGGTTGAATGTGTGTACAGAAAATTGAGACCCAAACTTGTTTTCAACTTCACTCTCAACCTCCAGTTGCTGTACCAACTGCAGTAGCAACTGCTTGGCTTGGAGCCCTCTTTTCCTTCTCTTTGTTTTGATATGACTGACATGGCATTATGTTAAAAGTTCTTTCTCTTTGAATAGCTGGTTTGGAGATGGTGTAGAAGTTTTTTCAGATTCCGTTAAAAACAAAAAAAAAAAAAAGAGAGAGGGGAAAAAGCCTGAAGGTAAAAACCACGTGCCACCCCCCAAAAAACCCACATTTTCTTGGAAACAGTTGCCTCAGTACCTACAGTCTTGTTTAGGCTTGTTTATATGAAGGGTGTCCATCTCTGAAGATTGTCACACATCAAATATGGGAGCCATTTATATGTTCTACAGAGCAATAAAAACCCATTTTCTGCTCTGCTTTGTAACTGACATTGCCACCCACTCCCCAGTGATAAATGCCCAACAAGAGCTAATCTCTCCTTTCTGATTTAGAAACGAACAAGCCCTTCCACTCCAAGATGTTACTTTGCTATCCCTCTATCAGTCTAGTGCACAGCAGCCAGTGAGCAGAGCATCCATTTACCAGCCCCTTCTTCTCCCATCGAAAGTCAATACCAGAACTGCCTTAGTATGCAATGTCACAGCAAAATTTGCTCTGGTTCTAGTCAGCTGCTGATACCTTAAAAACAACCCTGCCTGGCTTTTTACTTTTGCAGGAAATATGAGAGCAAACAAACAAGTACAGCAATAGGATAGCAATGTGACCTTCTTCT